>NC_139149.1:7072217-7772217 GCF_964270905.1 Leucopleurus acutus | reverse complement strand
ACACAGGTTGTCAGGAGTGGCTGCCTCAGGATGTCGGGCTTGAGACTGGTAAGAATGGCATCTCTTCCATCGAGGGGTTGTTCGTGGGAGTTGCCACAGGCTGAGTCAAATCACTCCCAAGGAAAGAAGAAGAGAGGCAATGAGACCCTATAAGGAGAATACCGGAGACAGGGAGTTTGGAGGAAAGAGACAGACTGTATTACCTAAAGAAAATGACCTTGGCCAACCTTTGGGCTTTGGCAGGGGGACCACACTTGCACAGTAATCCCTCACTTATATTCAGGGCTTAAAATGTCCTGACAAAACACACTACAATATATAAAATAGGTAACCAACAAGGACCTACTGTATAGCACAGGGAACTATACTCAGTATCTTGTAGTAACCTATAATGGAAGAGAATGTAAAAAAAGAATATATATATATATATATATATGTATAACTGAATCACTTTGCTATACACCTGAAACTAACACAACATTGTAAATCAACTATATTTCAATAAAAATTTTAAAAATAGAATAATATGAAAAATAAAAGAACAGAAAAAAAATGTCTCGACAGGGTATTTCTCATTGGTTGGATCCTTCATTTATCTAAGTAAAGGCAGCACAGAGGCATCTCTAGGCACATCTTTTCTATGGGAAGAGAAGACATGGCAGGTCGGCACATGGGATCAGGGCACAGCGCCCATTTCAGCCAATGTCCAGAAGAGCCGGCCCACCTCGGAAGACTGAGGATCCGGTCTCCCGGAAGTGGATTCTCCATGGCCTTGGGTCTTTGAGTTTCCTTGTCGCAATTTCTGTCTCAGGCTGGGGAAGGAACTTCCTGCATCATGGGTAGCAGCCGGTTGTCAGGTATTTCTTATCACAAAGAACAAGGAAGGTCACGTAGATCTCTCTGCTTTCTGTAATTCCTCCTCTGTTTCTTGAATCTCAACATAGACTTGACTTTCTTTGCAGCTGATAGCGTCTGCTTTATCTCTTCTCACTCACTCTTCTCCTGATTCAGCTGTTTCTGCACAGTCATCTTTTTCTTCCAATAGAGTTCATGAAGCAGCTCTATTTTCCGCGCTCGGCTTCTCATTTATTTCCTAGGAGAGCTTTGGCCAAATGGAGTGAACCAAAGTCATGTTCTAGCTCTTTTGCTTATTTTTCCAGCTCATGTTGGCCTGACACCTTATCATTAAGTGTGGACTGGAAATGGTCTTTCTCTTTTTCATCTCTGGTTAATATCAAGTTCACTGTGAGATACCCATCACCTGTCTTTTTATTTATTTATTTATGTATTCATTTATTTATTGGCTGCGTCGGGTCTTCGACGCATGCGGGATCTTCGTTGAGGCATGCGGGATCTTCCACCGTGGCGTGCAGGCTTCTCTCTAGTTGTGGCGTGTGGGTTTTCTCTTCTCTAGTTGTGGTACACAGGCTCCAGGGAACGTGGGCTCTGTAGTTATGGTGCGCGGGTTCCAGAGCGTGTGGGCTCTGTAGTCTTCGGCACGTGGGCTCTCTAGTTGAGGTGCGCAAGCTCAGTAGTTGTGGCACTTGGGCTTAGCTGCCCCGCGGCATGTGGGATCTTAGTTCCCTGACCAAGGATCAAACCTGTATCCCCAGCATTGGAAGGTGGATTCTTTACCACTGGACCACGAGGGAAGTTCCCATCATCTGTCTTTGACTGATAATCTTCTCTCTTTGGTAATCTGCCCGCTGTTTCAGCTGCATGCCGCAATTTTCACACTGGAATTTTATCCTTGTTGTAAGAAAGCTTTTCTAGGTCTCTGAGGTTCCTGATGTGATTCAATTAGTTCACTGAATCTAGTACGCTTCTCAGGTTGGTCTTCTGCATCTTGTGGCAGCTGTTCCTTACTGTTCTTTTTCATTTCGCTTTTAGTTTTATTAAGTTGTTTTGGGCACACAGTTTGAAGAATCAGTCCCCCACTTCCTCTTCCAGAGAGGTGACCACCTCGACCTTCTAGTCGATTCATTGATACTTCCCTCTGTGTCTCTAAAGAACGTGTGTACAGGGCTGTTTGAGTTTTCGGTTCCAGGCATCACCTATTACTGACTTCCCACTAGGTGAGAAGGGCCTTAGCTCCTTGCCCCTAACGCCCGCCCACAGCACTCATACTGTCTCTCCTTCCTCCCGAAATTGTTAAATCCTAGCTTTCATTAGATCTACATACAGAGTTTGCCTGTTTTATCTAAGAAAATGTTCCTCTCACACGAAATTACGGTTTCCAGGGGGGAAGTGACAGGGGTGGGGAAGGATAGTTAGGGAGTTTGGGACTGACATGTACATACTGCTATATTTAAAACAGATAACCAACAAGGACCTACTGTAGAGCACAGGGAACTCTGCTCCATATTATATAACAACCTAAATGGGGAAAGAATTTGAAAAAGAAGAGATGCATGCATATACGTAACTGAATCACTTTGCTGTACACCTGAAACTAACACCACATTATTTTTTTGTTGTTGTTTTTGTTATTTTTGGCTGCGTCGGGTCTTAGTTGCAGCACGCAGGGTCTTCGTTGAGGCACGCAGGATCTTTCTTTGTAGCACGTGGGCTCTTCGCTGTGGTGTGTGGGCTTCTCTCTAATTGTGGCCTGTGGGTTTTCTCTTCTCTAGTTGTGGTGCACAGGCTCCAGGGTGCGTGGGCTCTGTAGTTGTTGCTCATGGGTTCCAGAGCACGTGGGCTCTGTAGTTTGTGGCATGTGCACTCTAGTTGAGGCACTACAGCTCAGTAGTTGTGGCATACGGGGTTAGATGCCCCATGGCATGTGGGATCTTAGTTCCCTGACCAAGGATCGAACCCACGTCCCCTGCATTGGAAGGTGAATTCTTCACCACTGTACCACCAGGGAAGTCCCTAACACAACATTGTTAATCAGCTATACTCCAATATAAAATAAAAAGTTTAAAAAAAGAAAGAACGAAAATGTTCCTCTCGACTGAGCCCTGCAATGTATTGTAGAAGTGCTGTGCTTCCCTTTGCTAGACTTTGTAATTGTCCTTCTGCCCTATCTGCTTTGTTTTCTCTGTACTTATGACGACATAACCTTCCCCCGACCCCCGCCACCCAGCTTTCTCCCAGATATGTCAATGCCCTTTCAAAATGATTCATCTGGGAGTTCAATCAGTTTCATCCTCAGGAAGAAGTTTCTCCCAGCGTTGCTGAGGCCATATCTAAACCGGCATCTTCTACTTCTGAGGCACACATCTCAGAATCGTCCTGGGGTCTCCTTCACAACCATCCTGAAGATTTCTTTCACCTCTCCTTTGCACTGAATCCCTTTTCTTGGACCCAAGGTTCTTCTCTCTCTTGGTTTACTCCCTTGTTTTGAACAAACACAACCTGTAATAGCTTCCTGAGAAAGGGTACATATGAAGTATTTTTAACAACTTGCATGTCTGAAAATATGTTTATTCACATTTGAATGTCAGCTGGGCATAGGATTCCATAATAGATGTAATTTTCCCTGAGAACTGTGAAGACATGTACTCCTTCTGGTTTCCAGCCTTGCTATGGAGAAGGTGGACAACATTTTAATTCTTGAGCTTTTGTATAAAACTTATTTTTCTCTCTGAAAGCTTTTATGATCTTTTCTTTGTCCCAAGTATTTTGAAATTTCTTGATGTGTGTGTTGGTGTGGACCTATATTCATTCTTTGCACTGTTGACTGAAGTTTGTCCCCTAATCGTTTTTTTCCAAAAGGCTTATGGGAAAATATTGTATCTTCAATAATGTTTGTTATCTTTATACTGGAAAGACAATTTGGCTGGGTAAAAAAATTATTGGATTTTTTTTCTGGTTTTTTTTATTGTGGTAAAAAATATAACATTCAATTTACCATCTTAAGCATTTTTAAGTGTACATTTCAGTATTGTTACGTATATTCACGTTGTTGTGCAACAGAGAACGTTTTCATCTTGCACACTTGAAACTCTATACTCATTAAACACTATTTTCCTTCTGTCCTCCTCCAGCCCCTGACAACCACCTTTCTACTTTCTGTTTCTATGATTTTGACTACTTTAGATACTTTCCATGAGTGGAATCATACAGCATGAGTCCTTCTGTGACTGGCTTCTCGTGCTCAGCATAATGTCCTTGAGGTCCATCCACACTGTAGCACATAACAGGATTTCCTTCTTTTTTAAGGCTGCATAATATTCCATGGTGTGTAGTATTCATTGTGCTATATCATTTTATATAAGGCACTTGAGTATCCATGGATTTTGGTATCTGCAGGGGCTCCTGGAATCCATCCCCCAAGTACTTTTAGGGATGACTGAATATACTACATTTTTGTTTATTTGTTCATCTGCCAATGGACATTTGGGTTGCTTTTACTGCTTGGCTATTTTGAATAACGCTGCAATGAACATGGGAATGCAAATATGTCTTTGATATCCTGCTTTGAATTTCTTTGGATATTTACCCAGAAGTGGGATTGCTGGATCATATGGTAATTCTATTTTTAATTTATTGAGGAACCTTCATACTGTTTTCCCCAGTGGCTGCACCATTTTCCATTCCCACCAACAGTGTACAAGGGTTCCAATTTCTCCACATCCTCAAAAACACTTGTTGTTTTCTGTACTTTTTTATAATGGCCATCCTAACAGCTGGATTGCTCTCTTCCTGAGATCTTTGTAGGAGATGTTCGGCCCTCGTATATGATTTGAATTTGTCCTGAATTATCTCCTTATAAGTGAACTTGTCTTTTTGTCTGCCTACCCCTCAAAAAATTATTTCTTAATTTTTTAGTCCAATACCTTTATGTCCTAGAGTTGATTTTTCTTTGTCATTATTTCAAAGAAACAATGGTGTGTCTTCAATCCATAGATTCAAGGCTTCATTAATTTCTTGAAAGTTGTCTTGAATTTTATATTTAAGTAATTTTTCTGGTTTTTCCCCCGATTTTCTTCTTTGTGCACTTCAATTATTAGTACTTTTGTCCGCCTTCCATATCTATCCTTTTTTTCCTAATCCTAACTTTGAAACTTTCTCTGTCATTTTGCTCACTTGTCTCCTCCTGTCTTCTATGATCTTTACTACGATTTTAGCAAGTGCTTATTCCCCTGTTGCTGCTTCCAGTTTTGCTTTCATCTCTGGCCCATGTTTACTTCTTTTCCTCCCTTTCTTTCTTGAGCTCTGCCAGTTCACGTCCCATCCTTTTCAGTTGTCTCGGCGTCTAATTTCTGAGCTCTCGTGCCTCAGCTCTACACCTCAATAAGTTTTTTGGAAATCATGGTAAGATACTTGGTCACAACTTTCCACTGCTCTGTGGCAGTTCGTTTCCCCCTGGTGAGTGTTATTCACCTGCTCATTTCCTCCTTTTGAATGTCAGTATATTTGCATGTGGGTCTCTGCTTGTTCCTTTGGGATTCCTCCTCTTTGAGCAGCGTGAACTTTCCTGGATTAGAAAGAGGTTCATGTGGGTCAATGCCATGCTGCAGGCCAGGCACAAACCTAGTGAGATTTTAGTCTTTGTCTTTCCCCAGCCAACGGGTTTGGGTGCTACAGGGCTATTCGCAGGGCAAAGACTCTCTTTTTGCACCTCACAGAGAGATACTTTCCTGCAAAAAGCTGGGCCAGGGAAGCTTCCCCTGCCACCTCCCATTAACTTCCTGGCAAGAGTGAGAAAGGGCTGGGAGCAGGGTAGGAGAGAGGGAAGAAGAAAAAGAAAAAGGAGGAGGAGGGGAAGGGGGAGAGAGCATGCCTCAGCCACCGTGGGATCTCTTGGTTGGAAGGGACACCCCCCGGGGAGGTAAGTCTTGAGCAGGAAGGGGAAGGTGGATCAAGCGTCTGACCACCGACTCCTCTCTGCTCTCCAGGGTGACCACGTGTGGCTGAACTTCACCTCTGCTGACAAGACCAGCGTGCCCATTGGGGGCATCATCAAAGAGACAAAGCCTGGCAAGATCTTGGTTGAAGATGATGACTACAAGGTCAGTATGGCCTCGCTCTCCTGAGGGGCTCAGCCTTCTCAGCCCCATCCCCCCACCCCTCCTGGGCCCCGAGCCCCCTCCCTTCTCTGGTGCTGCCCCCAGCACCAGGGATTCCAGAGCCCAAGTCAGGGACCCATGTGGCAGGACAGGCTACAGGGAAGTCCCGTCGTGGTGAACGTTGTGTGTCTGTCTTGGGAACTGCTGCTATAGGGAAGAAGCAGGGAGTGTGTTGGCAGATGGAAAATTAGGACAATTAGGGGACCAGGAAAGCGTGAAGTGGGAAACGGGCTGTGACAGAGAGAGGGGGAGGGCAGGAAGACTGTTTGCAAAGTAAAGGAAGCTGAGCAGGAAGGACAGGAGGAGGGAGGGAAAGGTGAGAAGGATGCCTGGAGGGGAGGCCCTGGAATGTGAGGAGATGGAGGAAGCCCAGCTCACGCTGAACAAAACAGCCCAGAAGAGAGAGTAGGAAGCTCAGGGTGACCTGCTGGGAAGCGAGCTCCGTCCCCTGGGGGGCTGGGGAGCAGCAGGGGAGCGACAGTGGAGAAGGGCGTGCAGAGTGAGGGGTCCAGCTGGTCATTTAAGTCCTCCTTGGGCAACCCTCTTTGCTGAGGTGCTTCAAAGTGAAGCATGTGGAGACTTCGCCTCCAAGGAGAAAATTCTAGACTGTGACCTGTGAGCCCCACAGATTGGAAGCCAGTCAAATGTTAACAATAATACCTTCTATTTGCAAAATGATGTCATGCCATTTAAAGAACACTTTCACTTGCACACTTTTATTCCAACCATCTGTGAGGCTCCCCAGCTGCAAACGGCCCCTGACCCCAATCACTGACCCTCAGTGCACACTGACCCTCGGCCCTAGACGTGTGCTGACTCCAGCCTCGGATTGAGCCAATCCCTTGACCTTCACCACAGACCAAAGCTGGCCAGGTGCCGGCCACTAGATCGTCTGATCCATTGAGGACGTGGGGGACAGGTTGGCCCAGGACAACCCCCGCTCAGGAAAGCCCGTGCCCTTTGTTCCAGGAACACTGGATCCGAGCAGAGGACCTTGGCACCCTCAGCCCCATGCACCCCAACTCTGCTCAGGGCGTGGATGACATGATCCTCCTGGGGGACCTGAACGAGGCGGGCATGGTGCACAACCTCCTGATCCGCTACCGGCAGCACAAGATCTACGTGAGTCCCTCCTGGCCACATGGGGCCCCCTGGTGTGCTGGGGCCACACGTGCTGACTTGGCTGGGGAAGCAAACTATGCCCCGGGCACACCTGGCTCAGTCCCTACTCCCCACGCCCTCATAGCATGAGGATGCTCATCGATCTCTGCTCCCCAGTCTGAAAGAAGCAGGGGGGTAAAGCCTTCGAGCGTACAGAAAGCTGACATGCAGCATGCCAGCTCAGTACCCGGCACGTAGGAGGCACTCAGTTACTGCTGCCTCTTCGCTCCTCTGTGGCTGAGCGGAAGGCCTGCTCTGATGGCCGAGTGGACCGAAGGCCATGGGGCGTAGTCTTCTGCCTGGTTCCTTCCTAGGTATGTGGCAGAGACAGGGTCACCAGGCAGAAGACCTCTGCCCTCCTATGAAGTAAGTTGCGTGATGACCAGGAGGGCCGCGTAGGTAAATGCGGGTCCTTCTCCCAAAGCCTAGCGGTGGATGGGAGGGTCTCATCCCTGTTCTAATGCAGACCTCCCAGGGGAGGTGGTATTCCAACACTGACACCAGCCCTGCCGTGAGTGGGTGTGACCTGGGGAAGTCACCACCTGCCTGGGCTTCTCAGAGGGAGGTGGCTCATTGACCTCTGACCAGCCCCGATGCTGGGATGCTCAGAGGAGTGGGAGAGTGAGCAGGGGCCCCCGAATAGAGGGCTGGGCTGGGAGAGGAGAAGGAGGAGACCCTCGGGAAGGAGATGGGGATGGGGCACTCTGAGTCCACTTTGGATGAGTGAGCCTCAGCTGCTGGGACAAAAACAGCAATTATCCAAGTTGAACGGCAGCTTATCTTTTCCAAAGAGCTTATGCTTGCATTCTTTTATCTGGTGGTTGTCATAGTCCTGAGCCAGAGAGATTATCCTCTCCCTTCCTAAAATGAAAACGAAGACACGACTTCATGACAAGTCATGAAGACATGACTGTTGAGGTGGCCGTCCCCGTCCCAACCCAGAGGGGCAGGCAGGCCCAGTGGAGGCTCCAGATGAGTGGGAGGGTCCAGGAGGGGTCCAGGAGGGCTACTGTGGTGGCCCAGCCTCACGGAGGCCCCTGTGAAAGGCAGGTGAAGACTTGCTTCATACATTCACTCCATTTTTTTTTTTTTTTTTGGCTGCGCTGTGTCTTCGTTGCTGCACGTGGGCTTTCTCTACCTGCAGCGAGCCAGGGCTACTCTTCATTGCGGTGCGCAGCCTTCTCATTGCGGTGGCTTCTCTTGTTGCAGAGCACGGGCTCTAGGCGCACGGGCTTCAGGAGTTGCAGCACGCTGAGCTCAGTAGTTGTGATACACGGGCTTACTTGCTCCGTGGCATGTGGGATCTTCCCAGACCAGGGATCGAACCCGTGTCCCCTGCATTGGCAGGCAGATTCTTAACCACTGCTTTTTTTTTTGCGGTACGCAGGCCTCTCACTGTTGTGGCCTCTCCCGTTGCGGAGCACAGGCTCCGGACGCGCAGGCTCAGCGGCCACGGCTCACGGGCGCAGCCACTCCACGGCACGTGGGATCTTCCCGGACCGGGGCACGAACCCGTGTCCCCTGCATCGGCAGGCGGACTCTCAACCACTGTGCCACCAGGGAAGCCCCATTCAGTCCATTTTTATCAAGCCTCTTCTGAATACCAGACAGAGTGCCAAACATTAAGCACGACCACCTCATTTAACGTCCCTGTGAATGCACGCCTGCCTGGGAGCTCTCTTTCCTGGTGAAGGATCTGAGCTGCTGAGGGTCTCGTCTCTCGGTCCAGAATCAGACCCCGCCTCCCCGCCACAGTCAGCCAGCCCTGGTGGCCCTCGGAGGGTGGCATCCAAGGCCAAGATCAGGGCCAGGCAGCGCTGATCCTCAGAGTAGGGGTCACTAACCACCTTCTCCCTTCCCCAGACGTACACAGGCTCCATCCTTGTGGCCGTGAACCCGTACCAGGCGCTGCCCCTCTACACCGTGGAGCAGGTGCAGCTGTACTACAAGCGCCACGTGGGCGAGCTGCCACCGCACATCTTCGCCATCGCAAACAACTGCTACTTCAACATGAAGCAGCACAAGATGGACCAGTGCTGCATTATCAGGTGAGGTCCTGGGCGGGCAGGTGGGCCAGACACTGCCTCTGAGCATCTCATAAAGGAGGGCGCATCTCCTCTCCCAAAACCTCTCCAGAGTAGTGTGTGATTTAGGGGCTCCCGTTCAACGGCAAACACCCCCCTTCACGGCCACAAAGTCCTTCTGAGGCTGCCTTCCGTCAGAACCTGCTCTTCCACTGTATCATCAGGGCCTGGACCACCCCAGCCTTCTGTGAATATTTCCTGAGACAAGGAAGGAAGTGTGGGGATGGGTTGGTTTACAAATGGGACCCAAGATAGGCACTTGGGGTGCAAGGATCCAACAGGTGAGGCCCCTCAAAAACAACCTCAGGGAGACTTCCCTGGCAGTCCAGTGGTTAGGACTTCGCCTTCCAATGCAGGGGACATGGGTTCGATCCCTGGTTTGGAAGCTAAGATCCCACATGCCTCAGGGCCAAAAAAACAAAACATTACACAGAAGCAATATTGTAGAAAGTTCAATAAGGACTTTAAAAATGGTTCACATCAAAATATCTTAAAAAAAAAAAAACCCTCAGGGCAAGTCTCAGGGAGGACAGATCTCAGGTACTTGGGCCCAGAAGGGATGTGTCCCTCTCCAGTCCAGGTGATGCTGCTGCTTCAGAGACTCGGGCCTGGCCTGACTTCTCTGCCTTCTGCCCTCCTGGTACCCATGGAAGGGAGGCAGAGCGGGAAAGAAAGCGGGGAGAGGGAATTTGGCTCCAGGACACCTTGCTTAGTTCTCTAGTAGAGTCATCCATTCACTCAGTCACTCATGCATTTGTTCATTCATCCACTCATCCATCCATTCACCCATTCATTCACTCATTCATTCATTCATTCGAGGTTCTTTTGTGCTCCAATTCTGTCTCCTGTCCTGTCCTAACATGAGGAGACAGCAGCAAAGGAAAGGGACTAAAATCGCTGCCTTGTGGACCTTACATTCTAGAAGAGGAGACAGGCAATAAGCAAGCAAATTGTTTCCGCGGGTAATAAGAACTTTGAAGGAAAACACTGCAGGGAAAGAGGAGAAAGGGAGTGATGGGGCCGCTGCTTTAGGTAAAAGGGCAGATCGGGCTGGCCTCTCTGAGGAGGGGACCTTGGAACAGAGACTGGAACGAAGTCCTACAGCTTAGGTTATCATGTTTCACGCTGTCAGCAACTCTCTGTAGTAGATACTCCTATTCCTGTTTTACTGCTGGGGAAACCTCCCACCGGTTGACATTCTTTTCTAGAGACGCACAGCTGTTAAACAGGGAATTTAAACCCAGGGCTCTGGGAAAAGAAGACAGAGCGATGTCTTGCCAGGAAGCCTCACCGCCAGGACAGCAGTGCCTGTGGAAAAGCACAGAGCACCCGGGTGGCTGTTTGCATGACAAGCATCACTTGAGTCCAACTGCCTCCCCGGGGCGCGAGAGAGGCACCTGAGCCCTCTTCCTTCAGAGTCATCTCTACATGCAGGGGTGTTCTCCTGACTGGCTCCCCTGGCATAGTGATCGGGGACATTTGGATCAAAACTTTTTTAAAAAATTAACATTTTCAGAGGAAACCGTATTTGTCTGAGGTTTGCTTCAAAACAGTACAGGAAGGGAAACAAAACTGGTCAGGAGTTGCATTTCATATCCGTGACTCATTGATTTTGTGACGGGAAGTTTGTACCTCTTAATCTCTCTCACCTATGTCTTTCCTCCCCACACCCCTGACCCTCAGGCAACCACCTGCTTGTCCTCTGTATCTATAACTTTGTTGATGTTTTGTTCTGTTTGTTCATTTGTTGTGTTTTTTAGATTCCACCGGAAATCACACAGTATCTGTCTTTCTCTGTCTGACTTATTTCACTTAGCATAATACCCTCTAGGTCCATTCATGTTGTAGCAAATGGCAAAATTTCATTCTTTTTTTATGGCTGAGTAATATTCCATCGTATATATATCATTTAGTCCCGTTACATTTAAAGTAATTGTTAATAGGTATGTCCTTATTGTCATTTTGCTAATTGTCTTCGGGTTGTTTTGTAGTTCTTTTTGTTCCTTTCTTCTTCTTTTGTTCTCTTCCCTTGTGATTTGAGGACTATCTTTAGCATTATGTTTGGATTCCTTTATTTTTCTCTGTGTGTATCTATTATTGATTTTTGGTTTGTGGTTTCTGTGAGGTTTATATATTGCTATGTAGATATGTATGTCATATATCATACATATAATCATGTATATAATCATACGTATACATGATATATCATACATAATCATACATATATACATGATTACTTTAAGTTGCTGATCTCATAAGCTAAAACATATTTTAATAACACTGCATTTTTACTACCCCCGCCCATTTACTATTTTCCACATCATATTTTATATCCTTTTGTTTTGTATATCCCTTGACTACTTATTGTGGATTTAACCCCTTTTGTCTTTTAACCCTCCTACTAGCTTTGTATGTGGTTGACTTACTACCTTTACTGTACATTTACCTTTAACCATGAGCGTTCTTCCTGTCATAATTTTCAGTGTCTAGTAGTGCCCTTTCCTTTTTTGCTTAGAGAACTCCCTTTAACATTTTTTGTAAAGCTGGTTTGGTGGTGCAGGATTCCTTCAGCTTTTGCTTGTCTGTAAAGCTTTTGATCTCTCCGTCAGATCTGAACGAGAGCCTTGCTGGGTAGAGTATTCTCGGTCGTATGTTTTCCCTTTCCTCACTTCAAATATACTGTGCCACCCCCTCTGGCCTGCAGAGTTTCTGCTGGAAAGTCAGCTGACAGCCGTATGGGATTCCCTTGTATATTACTTGTTGCTTTTCCCTTGCTGCTTTTAATATCTTCTCATCCCATTATCATTTTAATGACAATGTGTCTTGGTGTGGCCCTCACTGGTTGATCCTGCTTGGGTCTCTCAGTGCTTCTTGGACCTGGATGTGTGTTTCCTTTCCCAGATGAGGGAAATTTTCAGCTATCATGCCTTCAAATATGTTTTCTGCCCCTTTCTCTCTTCCCCTTCTGGGACCCTTGTAATGTGAACGTTAATATGCTTGATGTGGTCCCAGATTAAACTGCCCTCATTTCTTTTCATTCTTTTTCCTGTCGAGCATCAGTGGCTACTGATGCTGTCTTCCAGCTTCCTGATCCATGTCTCTGTATTATCTGATCTACTGCTGTTCCAGCTTCCTGGATCCACTACTCTGTCTTCCAGCTTCCTGATCCATGTCTCTGTATCATCTGATCTACTGCTGTTCCAGCTTCCTGGATCCACTACTCTGTCTTCCAGCTTCCTGATCCATGTCTCTGTATCATCTGATCTACTGCTGTTCCAGCTTCCTGGATCCACTACTCTGTCTTCCAGCTTCCTGATCCATGTCTCTGTATCATCTGATCTACTGCTGTTCCAGCTTCCTGGATCCACTACTCTGTCTTCCAGCTTCCTGATCCATGTCTCTGTATCATCTGATCTACTGCTGTTCCAGCTTCCTGGATCCACTACTCTGTCTTCCAGCTTCCTGATCCATGTCTCTGTATCATCTGATCTACTGCTGTTCCAGCTTCCTGGATCCACTACTCTGTCTTCCAGCTTCCTGATCCATGTCTCTGTATCATCTGATCTACTGCTGTTCCAGCTTCCTGGATCCACTACTCTGTCTTCCAGCTTCCTGATCCATGTCTCTGTATCATCTGATCTACTGCTGTTCCTTCTGGTGTATCTAGCTGATGGGTGGGCCAGTTCCCGCCATGGCTAGCTGCAGGGTCTGGGGTGTCCCAAACCTGGCTTCGGCCTGTTGGTGAGGGGGGCTGGATCTCAGGGTGTCCTGGGGCTATTGCTGGCTCACTGTGGACAGAACTGGGTTCCCAAGGTGTCTCAGAGTTGGTGTCAACCTGCTGGTAGGCAGGGCCCGGGGATTTCCAAGGTTGGTGTTGGCCTGTTGGTGGGTGTGAGCTGGTCCCAGGGGTCCTGAGGTTAGTGCCGGCTCACTGGTGGGTGAGGCTGGGTTCCAAGTCCTCTGGTGGACAGAGCCAGGTCCTAGGGCAGCTGTCTGGGGGGTCTTAAGGCAGCCTCCTGCTGGTGGGTGGGGCTGTGTCCCCACCTAGCAGTTGCTTGGCCTGAGATGTCCCAGCACTGGCAGCAACAGGCTGTTGACGTCTTGGCACTAAAGAGCTCGAGGGAGGATTCCACAATGGCACCCCCCAGCCCCAGTGTCCACTTGCTCAGCAAGCTCCCCAAATGGCTGCCACCAGTGTCCGTGTCCCCAGGGGGAGCTGCAGTTACCCCTTGCCTTCAGGAGACTCTCCGAGGTCAGCAGGTCTGACCCAGCCTCCTTTCAAATCACTGCTTCTGCCCCAGGCAAGCAGTGTGAGGTTTTGTGTGCGCCCTTCAGGAGTGGAGTCTCTATCCCCCACAGCTCTCTGGCTCTTCTTAAAGTAGGTCCCATGGGCCTTCAAAGGCAAACATCGTGAGGGTTTGTCTTCCTGGCTCAGGAGCCCAGTGCGGGGCTCAGACCCCTCTCTCCTTGGGGAGAACCTCTATAATTGTAATTATCCTTCCACTTGTGGGTCACCTCCCCGGGGGTGTGGGGCTTGACTGTACTGCATCTCTGCCCCTCCTACCATCTCATTGTGGTTCCTTCTTTGTTGTTGTTGGTTTAGTTGTTTTTTTGTTTTTGAGTTGATGTAATTTAACTGTGAACTAAATGTATTTTATTCTTTAAACATAATGCCATTTAACATTTGGTCCCAAGACAATTAAGCAAATATTTTTGTTTGTTTTGTTTTGTTGTTGTTGCTGTTTTGGGGTTTTTGTCTTTTTAATTTTATTAGAGTAGAGTTGATTTACAATGTTGTGTTAGTTTCAGGTATACAGCAAAGTGATTTAGTTATACATACACATATATACATTCTTTTTCAGAGTCTTTTCTCATGTAGGTTATCACAGAATATTGAGTCCAGTTCCCTGTGCTGTGATTCCTTCTTTATGTATTTAGTTAAAGAATTTCTTTTCCTCTAGTTGTCCAGTTTTTGTCATCAATAATTTCTCTGTAAATAGTTGTAATTTGGGGGGACTTCCCTGGTGGTCCAGTGGTAAAGAATCCACCTTACAATGCAGGGGACGTGGGTTCGATCTCTGGTCAGGGAACTAAGATCCCACGTGCCGCGGAGCAACTAAGCCCGCGCGCCACAACTACTGAGTTCACGCGCCTCAACTAGAGAGGCTGTGTGCCACACACTACAGAGCCCACGCGCCCTGGAGCTCAAGCACCACAACTAGAGAGAGAAAATCTGCCCACCACAACTAGAGAGAAGCCCGTGAGCCACAAAGAAAGATCCCACATGCCTCAACGAAGATCCCGCGTGCCGCAGCTAAGACCTGACACAGCCAAAAATAAAATAAATAAATAAATAATGAATAAATCTTTTAAACAAATAAACAGTTGTAATTTTGGGGGGCTCATGGCAGGAGGCAAGCTCAGGGTCCTCAAGGTCCTTCTCTAGCACTATCTTGACCACTGCACTGCCCTAAAATATGAAAACAACTGGTTTTCATATTTTACCATTATGAAATTATTATATATTCACTATGAAAATTTTAGAAAATTTCAGAAAAATATTCTCAGCAAAAATATTGCCAGACATTTTTGGAAGAAAAAGCTTCCTCTACCCACTTGGTTAAAATGTGACTGAATACTGCCTACATTTACCACTTCACTTAACTAGTAAGCGTTGCTCGTGTGACTGCAGGCTCTGTGCAGACCTGGATTAAGCGGCTGCACAATGTTCTCTGACTGGATGGACTGTAACTAATTTCCCCCATTTTTGTTGCTTCCCATGTAATCGCAATGATAAATAAATAACACTTCAATGAGCAGGAAGCTTTGTGGAGAAGGCTTTTTCTGATTTTAGGAGTCTTTCCTTAGACTGATGGCGGAATAATTTTGAAGCGTTTTGATACCTATGCCAGACTGCTTTCCCGAAAGGCTCATGCAGTTCCCCCTCTGGGCAGCATGACCTCACCGCTCACAGAGAGAACGTTATTATCAGGGCATTGCATCACCCGGTCTTATTCATTCATGGAGTTACTGAACACTGTGCCAGTGACCCTGGAATGAACCACATACAACCATACCTGCATAGTCGAGCAGGAAAGATGAACACACTAATAAACTAACACAGAGTAGGCAGGGGACGTCAGGGAGAACGCAGTGGGATTTCTGCACAGGGAGAGAACATCCTTGTTCAGACCGGCCCAGAAAGCGGGCATATGATGGGTCTGCAGGAGAGCTGACAGGTGTTGAAAACTAGTTGTTCTACTGACGTTCCTGCATGCCCTCTTTGCAGTGGCGAGTCTGGAGCAGGGAAAACAGAGACCACCAAGCTCATCCTGCAGTTCCTGGCCACCATCAGCAGCCAGCATTCGTGGATTGAGCAGCAGGTCCTGGAGGCCAACCCCATCCTGGAAGGTATGCAGTCACCCACGGGACCAGCCTCCTTTCCAGGACCTGTGGGCTGGCACCTTCCTGCCAGGAGGTGCCTGTGGGGAAGGGCAGGATAAGCCATACTCTTTTAGCGACTTCTCAGGATTTAAAAAGGGCTCCAAGGGACTTCCCTGGCTGTCCAGTGGTTAGGACTCTGCGCTCGTACTGCAGGGGAAGCAGGTTCGATCCCTGGTCAGGGAACTAAGATCCCACATGTCGCGCAATGCAGCCAAAAACTAAAAAATAAAATGCAAAGGGCTCCGACATGAAATCAATTTGTGAAATGCTGGGAAGGGATTATTGATACATGGAAGGATCCCAAAGGCATTCTACGGATAAGAGTAGACAGATCCTCTATTCTTTTCAATTATGTGTGCAGGAGAGGATGTGTGTGCAAAGGACCTCTCTTAATGCAGTCACATCATAAAACCCTGCAGAAACAGCTGTATGGAATGTACTTCGGATCGTGCTGCAGCCCAAATGCCATCTGGTCTAAGCTCCTTATCTGCGCTCTGACCCGTGCCAGCTCTTGCCACTCTCTCTGCGAGCTTGCCCTCTCTAACCCAGCCTCCACCCTACAGCCTGAGCAATCTTTCTAAAATGTAAATCAGCCTCCACACTCCCTCAGAAGGTTTCCCCCTTCCCCCATCACCTGTGGGACTAATGCCAAACTTCTTAGCTTGGCATTCAAGGCTCTGCGCTACTTGGCTCCGCCTGCTAACGGTTCCATCCATCTTCCACTGCTTTCCTCCTGTATCCTATGGTCCAGCCGAATTTCCCTCCCTGGAAGCACACCCCATGCTTTCTGACCTCCGAACCTTTAGCTGCACTTTGCCTTCCTCTTAGCAAACCCTCGGCTGCCACCGCTGTCCAGTGTAATCCTACCCATCCTTCGAGTCTGGGCTTGGCCACCTCCTCTGAGAAGCCTTCCCAGAGGATCCCAGTAAAAGTAAATTTTCTCTTCTCTGCTCCCGTCATGGGCATCATCCGTCGGCCCTCAGCCTTCGGAAATGCCAAGACGATCCGAAACGACAACTCAAGCCGCTTTGGGAAGTACATCGACATCTACTTCAACTCCAGTGGGGTGATTGAGGGGGCGTGCATCGAGCAATTTCTCCTGGAGAAATCCCGGGTCTGCCGGCAGGTAAGGCCTCCGCCTGCCGCACTGGTCCTGGGGGAACCTCCTCCCACCCCAGGATGGGAGTCAGGGGATTGGGGAGGCTTCCAAGAGGGGTCCCTTCCATCACTCTCACCCGTCCTTTCCTCCGCCCCAGACTCCCATAGGCCTTAGCTTGCTGTCCTTGAACCCTGGTCCGAGATGGGCCAAGGGCCCTTAGAATTGGATAATGATGGTCCTTCCCCAATATTCAAGGAAATGATTTATTCAAGGATTTTCTCTTTCGAATTTTCCACCTGTATAGTTGGCCTCATCCTTTGGTGCTTACTACTCTTCACCTCTACTAGAATTAATTCTGAGGCCAGGCCAGTCCCCATCTGGGGGTGCATGTATCATCAGGTGTGCTGGGGCCCCTGGCAGGAGGACCTAGATGACACTGTCCAAAAGACCACCTGCAGGAAATGAGGTGGCATGTGGTCTGTGTCGTCAACACAGGGCCTTGTACTCGCAGGGGCCCGGTCTCGGTTTGATGCTCTGTCATTGCCATCTTGAAATTCTTAATAACTCTTTAGCAAGAAGCCCCATGCTTTCATTTCGCACTGCGCCCCACAAATCAAGTAGACAGTCCTGGGTAACAAGGAACCCAAAGTGTGGCAGCCACATCGGCTGAGTTAACACGGCTTTGTTGGGGGTAAGGTGCTCTCTCATATGATGGTATAACCCCTAACACGTGTGTGCATGAGCGCACATGTACCACACACACACGATGTTTCAGATTGGGGATATGCCACCAAAGGGACTGGCGCTGTGTGTTAGGACAGACAGACACCTGGGCAAGCTGAAGAAGGAAGCTCACCTTTAGTGACCCCCATCTGGTGCCAGGTGTTTCCCCTGCATTATCTCATTAGACCTTCACAACAACCATGAGGGACGGGTCTCTTTCTCCCCATTGTAGAGATGAAGAAACTGAGTCCAGGTAAGTTAAGTCACTTACCCAGGGTCACAGAACTAGTAGAAGGTAGTCTCTCTGACTCCAAAGTTTGCCCTTTCCAGAAGCTTGTAATTCTTCGCACGGTGGTTGGTGAATTCAGAGAATTTGTTCCTCAAAGAGGTACCCCAGAATGGACAGGAGATTTCTAAAGCAGATCAGAGACAAGTCCTGTCCATGAGAAGATAAAAAATTCTGGCATATCTATACTGTGGAATGCTGGGTCAGTTCAAAGGCTGAGGGGGTGTGTCTGTGTCAGTGTAGACAGACGGCTAAGAGACCCGTTTAGATGAAAAAAAGAGGAAGCTGAAGAACAATAAGTATGTGCTTGCCTAAAAAATAAACTTTTTATAGATATACTCTAAGTAAATACATTAGTGATGTCTACAAAGGAACACAGACCATCAAACTGTTCTGAGAAGGTCATTTGAGGAGTGGCAAGTTGGGGCAGAAAGAAACTCACCCTTTAACGCTCTATACTTGGAATTGTTTGAATTTCACAACGGGGATGTGAAATAAAGTTTAAAAATAATGTTTAGGGCTTCGCTGGTGGCACAGTGGTTGAGAGTCTGCCTGCCGATGCAGGGGACACGGGTTCGTGCCCCGGTCCGGGAAGATCCCACATGCCGTGGAGCGGCTGGGCCTGTGGGCCATGGCCGCTGAGCCTGCGTGTCCGGAGCCTGTGCTCCGCAACGGGAGAGGCCACAGCAGTGAGAGGCCCGCGTACCGCAAAAAAAAAAAAATAATAATGTTTAAAAATGCGGAGGCCCAGCTAGGTAAACCTGTGGATGCCAGGTCCTGGGGGTCACAAGGTGAATAGGAAGGCTTCGCCGTAGACTGTCAAGAGTCCGGGGTTCTGAGTCAGAGGGCCCGTGTCTGAATCTGGACTCACTGCCTCACCTGTGACTCCGGGCTGCAAGGAGCGGTCAGGATGCAGGGAAGCCCCGGGGAGTGACGAGTTCCAAGGGCAAGGTGGCCTTTCCGCGCAGAACAGTCAGGATGAGCTGGCCTTGGAGGAGGACAGCGTCCAGGCATGGCCATCCCTCAGGTCAATGCCGGAGCGCTACCCGCTGAGGAAGAAGGAAGCTGGGACAGCGGTGGGGGCAGGAGACAGTCCTGAGGCCCCGTAGCCTCAGGCGAGATGCTTACAAGCTCCCTGGAACTCCCTCCCCACCAGGCCCCGGAGGAGCGGAACTACCACATCTTCTACTGCATGCTCATGGGCATGAGCGCAGAGGAGAAGGACCTGCTGTGCCTGGGCGCGCCCTCCGAGTACCACTACCTGACCATGGTGAGGCCCGCGCTGCGCCTTCCCTCCTCCCCCCTCCCCTTCCCACCTTGCCCCCGCCCTGCCCCGCCTCTCCCTTCCCCTTCCCCCCCTCCCCTTCCTACCCCTTCCCTCCTCTCCCTGCCCTGCCTCTCCCTGCCCCTCCTCTCCCCTTCCTACCCCTTCCCTCCTACCCCTTCCCTCCTCTCCCCTCCCCGCCTCTCCCTTCCCCTCCCCCCTCCCCTTCCTGCCTCTTCCCTCCCCTCCCTGCCCCTCCCCTTCCTACCCCTGCCCCTCCTCTCCCCTCCCCGCCTCTCCCTTCCCCTTCCCCCTCCCCTTCCTACCGCTTCCCTCCTACCCCTTCCCTCCTCTCCCTGCCCCTCCTCTCCCCTCCCCGCCTCTCCCTTCCCTTTCCCGCTCCCCTTCCTGCCCCTCCCTGCCCCTCCCCTTCCTACCCCTGCCTCTCCTCTCCCCTCCCCGCCTCTCCCTTCCCCTTCCCCCTCCCCTTCCTGCCCCTCCCCTTCCTACCCCCGCCTCTCCCTTCCCCTTCCCCCTCCCCTTCCTACCGCTTCCCTCCTACCCCTTCCCTCCTCTCCCTGCCCCTCCTCTCCCCTCCCCACCTCTCCCTTCCCCTCCCCCCTCCCCTTCCTGCCCCTTCCCTCCTCTCCCTGCCTCTCCTCTCCCCTCCCCACCTCTCCCTTCCCCTTCCCCCTCCCCTTCCTGCCCCTCCCCTTCCTGCCCCTTCCCTCCTCTCCCTGCCCCTCCCCTTCCTATCCCCGCCTCTCCCTTCCCCTCCCCCCTCCCCTTCCTGCCCCTTCCCTCCTCTCCCTGCCTCTCCTCTCCCCTCCCCGCCTCTCCCTTCCCTTCCTCTCCCCACCCCGCCTCTCAGTAACAGTGAGGAAGACGGAAGAAGGGCTGGCTCCTGCTCAACGCTTGGTTTACAGCCTCATAAAAGCCCAAACTGTGGTCGGGCCCCTGGGCAGGGACTGAGGACTCCCCTTTTCCACTCTCCACTCCAGCCTTCCTGTGTTTGGCATCCACTTTACGGCCATCAGAGGCTTACCCTTGTCCGTGTGCTTCCTTGTTTCCTACTGAACCCATGGTCCCGCCCCACAAGCCTCAACTTTCTTTGGGCCCTGTGGACAGAAGGCTCTGAAACCCTCGTTTCATTCCACTCACCGTCCTCGTAGGTGCTGCTAGAACTTGAGCTCCAGGAGAGCAGGGGCCTTGCTCGCCGCGTCCCCATGCACGAACAGTGTAGCACAAGCAGCCATCAGGCTCACCTTGCTGCTGAGGGAATGAATGAAACCCACGTCTTGACCCTGTGTCCTGCCTAAGCCCTCTCTCCTGGGTCTCTGCCTGGAGGCCTTCATCATCTCTTGCCTAGACCATGGTGCTAGCTTCCTCCTGGGTCCCCCCCTGCCTCCAGACTTGACCCCAATCTATCATCCAGCCCGAGACCTCCCACAGAGCAAATCTGACAGACCACGTCTCTCATTACAGCTCTTCAGGGGCTCCTTGTGTCTCCTTGGCAAGGTTTCCAAGTCCCTCCAGATCCCACCATCCACCAACCTCTCCCCCTCAACAGCGACGCCAGGCTCCTTGCAGTTTCCACCCGTGCCTCCCACCTCACTGCCCAGCTCTGGCCGTTTCTCCCCTGTGCTGCTGTGCAGCTCAGCCTGAGGGACCGCTCAGATGCCTCCTCCAGGAAGCCTTTCCCCAGCTCCCAGGAGGCCGGTCCAGCCCCTTTGGTCTCAGCGCCTGTAACAGCCTATGACCCCGCCATTCACTTTGTGCCTCCCCTCCTGGGTGCAGCAGCACCCAGGGCAGGGCCTGGTCTCTCCATTTCTGAATTCCCAACAAATAGCCCAGGGGCTGGCACACAGTGAGCCTTGGAAGGTGTTTGTTAAAGGAACGAACCCGTGATGTTCCGGCCCCCCCCACCACCAGAGGGTGAGGCAGGCTTTACCATGGATGGCTGACAAATAGAGGCTCAGAGAAGCCTAATGACTTGGCCGTGGCCACACAACTGTCAGGCTACCATAGCACGCTGCGTCTGTGTCACCACCGTTCCGCCTCTGTGTATTTTCTTTTTCTTTTTTAAAAATGTTTATGTATTTATTTATTTTGGGCTGTGTTGGGTCTTTGTTGCTGCGCGCGGGCTTTCTCTAGTTGTGGCGAGCGGGGGCTACTCTTCATTGCGGTGCGCGGGCTTCTCATTGTGGTGGCTTCTCTTGTTGCAGAGCACAGGCTCTAGGCGCGCGGGCTTCAGTAGTTGTGGCTTGCAAGCTCGGTAGTTGTGGCACCCGGGCTTAGCTGCTCTGCGGCACGTGGGATCTTCCCCGAGCAGGGCGCGAACCCATGTCCCCCTGCATTGGCAGGTGGATTCCTAACCACTGCGCCACCAGGGAAGCCCTTCTGTGTATTTTTTGAGCTTGGGCCTCCAGGTGGCCCCTTGGGATCCACCCAGAGCCAGTGCAGTATCACTTACCAGGGCCCTTTGGCTGAATCCCTGATGCACCCCTGCCCTGCTGGCCCTACAGTGGAAGAGGTAGGGTGTGGGGTGGCCTCAGAAACCTGATGGGCCCGATCTTGCAGGGGAACTGTACCTCCTGTGAGGGGCTCAATGACGCCAAGGACTATGCCCACGTCCGCTCGGCCATGAAGATCCTCATGTTCTCCGACTCCGAGAACTGGGACCTCAGCAAGCTGCTGGCCGCCATTCTCCACCTGGGGAATGTGGAGTTCATGGGTAATGCTGTTTCCACCCAGAGTACACCCCCTGGGGAGGAAGAATGGGGAGACTGGGACAGAGGAGGAAAAAATCCCTGCAGGTCCTCACCCAAAGGACCCACCAAAGTCACGGCATCTTGGAGAAGTACATTGAAAATTTTAGCTATGATTTTGGAGGCCTTGTGGGGTTAGGGGGAAGATGCCAAAGCTTAGGGCCCTCCAAAGGTGAAGACTCTGATCAGTCACCCCCCGCTTTTGGCTGGGAACCCAAAGGGTGAACCAGAGTAAGCAAAGCCCTGCGTGAACTTACAGACCAGTTTGTAGGCGTCCAGTTGGTCTGCGGATTAAGGTGTCCTGGCTTGCTAGTGCCTCCAAGCGCCTGAGTGACAGAGTTGCTGACAAGCCTCTGTGGAAGAAAATAGCATCAACCTAGATCCCAAATTATTCCTTTAAACAGTTTCAAACACAACATCCAGCGTGCCTCCCAAAATAAACAAGAACAAGGAAATGAGATACCATGAGCGAGAATCAGCAGATATGATAGACAATAGAAACAGAGCCACGTAGATTTCAGAGAGTGGAATTACTGAGCACAGACCACGAAGCAGCTATGCTTGCTTTGTTCAAGAAAAGAAAAAACCAAGCTTGAAAATTTAGACAGGGAACTGGAAACTATAAAAAAGTGACATTACAGATTTTAAAAGGAACCACATAGAAATTCTAAAGTAAAAAAAAAAAAAAAACCAAAAAAAACCAAAATGAACTCAATGGATGAGTTTAACGGCCAGGTTTTTTTAATATATATTTTTTAAATTATTTATTTATTTATTTTTGGCTGCATTGGGTCTTCATTGTGGTACACGGGCTTCTCACTGCGGTGTCTTCTCTTGTTGCACAGCACAGGCTCTAGGCATGCAGGCTTCAGTAGTTGTGGCACGTGGGCTCAGTAGTTGTGGCGCACGGGCTTAGTTGCTCCACAGCATGTGGGATTTTCCCAGACCAGGGCTCGAACCTGTGTCCCCTGCATTGGCAGGTGGATTCTTAACCACTGCACCACCAGGGAAGTCCCTAACGGCCAGTTTTATAATGTGAAAAAGGAGGAAATGTCAGAAGAAACTGTGTGTACAGCATGGAGAGATAAAAAGATGGAAAATATAAAAGAGAGGGTAGGAGATCTAGAAGATACAGTGAGAAGATGTAGTATACATTTGATTCGAGTTCTAAAGGAAAAGAGAAGGATGGGTCATACACAACATTTGAAGAGATTGTGGCTGGCTTTAGATCTAATGAAAAACACCAATTCATAGAGCAGTGAGGAAAAGATGGACTTTTCAATAAACTATTCTAGAGCGATTGGGTATTCATATAGAAAACATGAACTTGAACCACTGTCTCACAGGATATGAGGAAATCTACTCCAGGCAAGTTGTAGCTAGGTGACCATGTAATGAACCAGACATGGGTGCTGACAAGCAGGGGGCTTCAGGTCATGGAAGAGAATCAAATGTGGTATTAAAGAAATGAAGCCAAGTGAAAGAATACAGACAATTATAGATCACACTTACACAAAATTTAAAAACAGGTAAAATTAAATGCTACAAAGGAATGCAGGTAGTTAGATGACACACAGGTAAACAGGTAAAATTAAATGCTGTTTAGGGATTCATATGTAGGTAGTAAAAAGATAAACAGAAAATAGGGAACTGGTTTCCATGGAGGTCAGGAGAATACTGCCTCTTGTGGAGGAACCGGTCTGAGCAGGAAAGGATGTAGGAGGCTCCGGGTGTTAGCGAGGCTCTGGGTTTTGGCTTCAGTGGTCGTTACACAATGTTGACTTAATAATTATCCGTTATAACATGCCCTTGGATTTTATGCATTTTAAAAAATCTGTATGCTTTATTTTACAGTTTTTTAAAGTTTAAAAAAGAAAAAAAATACAGAAACAGCATTCCTTCCTCCCCCCAGCTCAGCAGCCCTAAGGTGGAGGGACCCAAAGGGGGGGACTTGAACTAGGAGGTGGGTCAGGAGACTTGCAACAGAGCTGGGCCCGGCTTCCAACCACTCCTCCTCTCAGCTCCGTGCTTGCTTGACCAAACGAATGAACACGCCTAGGTTTCTATGGACAGCAGAGTGGATGGAAGGGGACTGATGGCTGATTTTCTCCCTCAATAGACCCCACATGCCCCACCAGCACCTTCTCCCTCCAATAACTTCAAACTCCGCTTTGCGTCAGGGTCCCGATCTCAGCAGAGGGGGACATACCCTGTTAACAGTAGTTACAGCTAAGGTGTTGATAGGTCCCCAGGGAGGCCTCGGCTCTCAGAGGGGGTACTGGGAGAGGCAGTGCTTCCCTCCTGGGGACGGTTGTCTCTAAGTGTGGATCTGGGGCTGCCTTCCTGAGGCCTCTGTCCCATCACTTCAGGCCAATTTGCCTCTCAGGGTCATTGCTTCTCTCTGCAGCTACGGTCTTCGAGAACCTGGACTCCTCTGATGTGATGGAGACGCCCGCCTTTCCCACCGTGATGAAGTTACTGGAGGTGACTGGGCTGTTATGTCCACCAGCTTCCATTTTCGTGAGGAGCCCCGGGGGTCTGGGCTGACAGCCCTTCCCAGGCTCTAGTTCCTTCCTCCTACCCCTCTTCCAGGCTCTCCGCTCACCCCCTGAGCTCCCTGGTGGAGCGTTGCAGGCCCTGGGGGTGGGAATCAGGGTGGGCCTGTGGAGCTAACCATTAACCAAGTCCCGGAAATGATCAGTTTGACTTGAATGTGTGTTTCTTCCCTTTTCCCTGACCCTCCTGCTCTTCTGTGGCCTTTACTCAACTTTCCACCCCACCCAGACCCCAGGCTCTCCCCACTCACACAATCTGATGTCCTTACATCAAAAGGTCCCTGCCCCGTGTCCTGGTCCCCGGGGCTTCTCCATGAGTTGTGCTATTCTGGGCCAGCGGAATGTGCTCAGACCGTTCACCCTACAGGTTATTAAGGAGGCCAAATAGAGCGTTGACTTGGAGAATGAGCGATGGGGAATTGTAATGTCCTCCACATCACACCCGGCTGGCAGGTCCAGTGGAAAATTACTAGAATCAGAAGGGGTGGGGGAAGCAATCACATTAGGTGGGCACGTTTTGCTCCTAATGTTCTTCATGTGGTTCAGGGTTCTCAGAAACCTTCCATTTTTGCTGTTCAGTCTTCCCCGCATGGTGGGAGGGACTCCATCCAGACTCGTCTTGCTCCCTTGGGTCTTCAGCCTCCAGGCAGGAGTGGCGTCAGCTGGGGCGTATCCAGATGTCAATGGCCGGGCCTCAGAGCCCTTCCTTCCCACTGTTTCCCAGGGTCCACCCAATGGTGGGCCCAGCCGCAGGAGACCAGCACAAGACTGGTCAACCAAGCAGCCAGCATGCTCGGGGCCCACCCAGCTTGTGCATCCTTCCCCAACACTGATACCCCAGTGCTCAGACTGTCCCTGGACCGGGCCCTGCCCAGCATCCCGACTCTGGCCCTAGTCACAGGCATCTCCTACCCTCAGGCCTTGGGCATAGGGTATTTGGTCATGAGACAAGATGTTGGCACCAGGCCCTGCTCAGTCAGCTGTGATGCCAGCCCCCACCCGCCTTCCAGGTGAAGGACCAGGAACTCCGAGACTGTCTGATCAAACACTCCATCATCATCCGTGGGGAGTTTGTCACCAGGCCCCTGAACATCTCCCAGGCTGCAGACCGGAGGGATGCCTTCGTCAAGGTGCAGAGCTGCGGGAAAAGGAGCCCACATGTCAATCTGTTGAGCATGGCTCCTTGCCTTGTGGGTGGACAGCAGGAAAGGGCGGAGATAGCTGGGCAAGTCCCAACTCTGCCGGTCACCTGCCTGGTGACTGTGGGCTGCCTAGTCTCTCTAGGGTTGTTTCTTACCTTAAAGTAGGGATGATCTCCTTGAGTAGGTCCATGAGATCCAGTGTGCCTGCAGCCTTTCCAGGTGAACTGGAAAGGGGCAGCCTTCCTCTTGTACATCATAGCCTGTGGGCTCTACCCCATGTCTCCACAGGGCATCTATGGGCACCTCTTCCTGTGGATTCTCAAGAAAATCAACACTGCAATTTTCACCCCACCTGCCCAGGACCCCAAAAATGTGCGAAGGACCATCGGCCTCCTGGACATATTTGGTTTTGAAAATTTCCAGAAAAATAGGTATGGAGATCAGTGCACCTGCTTTTGGAAAATGGAAGATAAGCTTAGCTCTTCTCTGAGCCAGCTGGAGGGTAGCCACTCCTCCCCCTCTGGGCTAGGAGCAGGACCTCTCACCTCCGCTCACAGACACCAGGGTGAGTCCCTCAGCAAGACTATGGCTTTCCTCAGTGAGGTGGTCCATGCGCATCCCCTGGCATCCACAACATGTCTAGAAAAAGCCACATAACTAAAAGCATCCCTGAGAGTCAGGCTAAAAGCACCTCAGCATTCATCACCCCTCTTGAGCCATCCACTCTCCTCATGAACTAGAGTGAATCATCACATGTGGTTAGGGTGAAAATGGAAATCAATAACACTGATGCAACTGCATCTAGGTGGGATATCATACTAGGTAATGGGGTTTGTGGCCCATCGCCAACTCTTCAGTTTGGCAGGGGTAAGGTGAGGCAGGACACTTCTGATCCAGTGTCCCAGTCTGGAGGCTGAAGATCTGGAGGCAGGAGGCAGTTCAGAGAAGTAATTCCCAGCTGAGACTGTGATGAAGGCTGGGGGTGGGGGTAGAGAGGGGTGGTGAGGGGAGCCAGGCAGTGGGGCCAGATGAGGACAGGTGTTGCTCTGGGGCATTATCTGGGGGCTGGAGGACGAGGAAATGAGGACTGGGAACAAGCAAGCAGGAAGCGTCCTACATGCGTGACCTAGCTTACCCAGGTGAGCCTGGTTCATTTAAAGGGATGGGCTGGATGGAGCCTAGAGTTGGTCCTCTTACCGAACTGAATTCAGGTCTGCTCACCCAGTGTGCAGCAAAGCCAATCTACTGACACTGGGCTATAGTGAAGGAAAACACAGCGTTTATTGCAGGGTCAGGCAAGGAGAACGGGCAGCTCATGCTCAAAACACAAACTCCTTGATGACTTTCAGGGAAAGTTTTTTAAAGGCAACTTTAGGGGTGAGGATCACAGGGTATGTGGTCAGCTTGTGGACTTTCTTCTGATTGGTTGGTGGTGAGGTAATGGGGTGAAGTTTCAGGTAGCTTAATCATCAACCTTCTGGTTCCAACCAGTCTGGGGTCTACATACTTGTGGTCAGCGTGTAGTCACCATCCTCCACCTGGGCAGGGGTCTTAGTTTCCGTAGAAGAACTCAAAGAGATGCGTCAGATTGTTATGTGTACCCCTTGAGGAAGAACTAGGACTCTGTTTTATCATTGCATTATTGTTTCTTGACTGCATTTCCTCACTTCCCTAATTAGTAACTGCTTGAGTCTGCTCTTTGGAACTCAGGGGTGGCCTAGGAGACTAAAGCCTTTCTCTACAAACAAGAAACGGGGGACGCAGGGGGGCTTTTGTACCCAGGAGGGTCCCTCGGGGTCCTGCTTGGTTTCAGTTCCAAGTGGAGGCCTCTGGGCACTATTAGAGGAGCCAAGGGGCTGTCCTGACCTTGGCATGCCCCTGCCTGAGGCCCTAACTCCAGCTGAAGTCTGAGAAGGTCCCTTTGTTGCAGGAAGGGGGACCGCTTCCAGGGCCCAAGAGTGGGCCCTTGTCTAACACTTGGAAATGAATTGTCCAAGGAGACACATGTGCTGACAAAGAAAGAGACTTTATTGGGAAGAGGTGCCCGGGTGGAGAGCAGGAGGCTAAGGGAACCCAGGAGAGCTGCTTTGCCACATGGCTCGCAGTCTCAGGTTTTATGGTGTTGGGGTTAGTTTCCGGGTTGTCTCTGGCCAATCACTGTGACTCAGGGTCCTTCCTGGTGGCGCACACATCGCTCAGCCAAGATGGATTCCAGCGAGAAGGATTCTGGGAGGTTGGTAGGACATATGGACTGGCGTCTCCTGTCTCTTTTGACCTTTCCCGAATTCTTCCGGTTGGTGGTAGCTTGTTAGTTCCACATTCCTTACCAGGACCTCCTGTTTAAGATAACTCATGCAAGTGGTTACTATCGGGCCTGGCCAGGGCGGGCAGTTTCGGTCAGTGGTTTCCCTAACAACTTGGCCAGGATTGTCAAGATACAAGCCATTCCGAGTGCAAGCACACGGGGGTGACAGCCTCCCAGGACCAGCTCTCTGCAGGCAGGTGGGATGGGGTAGGGCTGGCAGAACTCAGCCCAATGCGATGCAAACTCTAAGTAAACTAAAAAGTGATTCTGATCATTGGTTTCTGGCCCTGAGAGGGGCCGTTGAGCAGAGGAAGCACACTTTTGGACCCTGTGGAGGTGGATGAGTAGTTGGTTGTAGGGGATCTGGGCCACGAGCTGGGTTTGCGACAGGGCTGCAGTCCGGGGACCACGTGGAGGAGCAGGGCCATGTCACTCGCAGCACCCAGTCACTGGCCCGACCGGGGTCCACCGAGCACTCTTGTCGACTGAAAAAAAGTGCACAACCTCAAAGTTGAGAGTCATGTTTTATTCAGTGGACATTCTTAGGACTTGAAGCCCAGGAGACAGCGTCTCAAATAACTCTGAGAAAACTGCTCCGAGGAGGTGAGGGGGGTCCCAAGGCATATAAAAGTTTTGCAACAAAAGGCAGGTAGTTGGAACATCAAAAGATTAGCGTTAATTAAAGAAAATCGGACATCCCAAGTTAAGGCATTTAGTGCTTTTCTATGTATGGGAAGATGCAAGAGTCCGGGCTCATTGAAATCATTCCTTTGATACGCACCTCAGCTCTCTGGGGCCAGCATCCTGTGCTTTCCCATCCTGAGTCTCCTCCGGGTGCATCGTTGCGGGTGGCTGCAGTCTGATGACTGCTAAATGGTAGTCATTCCTTGTCTCCATCCTGAGTTCCCTCAGGGCTCGTAGCTGTGACACCCTTTGTTTACTGATATGACAGGCAGCATTCTTAGTCCACACTCAGCAGGCAGTGTGTTAACTCTCTTGGGTTAACAGACCTTGAACAACGAGTCCCGGGTACCATGCGGCTTTGCGTAAACGGGCAACCCATCCTGAAAAAGAAATGCCTAAGTGAGACCCAGAGGGTGAGCAGACCAAGCAGGTCAGAGGAAGGAGGGGAGGGGCTCACACGTGTGAAGAAGACTCGGAGGTAAGGAGGGGCCAGGTGCCTTCCCAGCACTGTGAGGTGTCCAGGGTGCCCCTCAGCCGCTCCCTGGCAGAGACGGGCAGGCTTTCTCCTGTGTCACTGTCTGTCTGGATCCCAACAGTGGGCGCCCAGGTCCACGAGGATTCGAAGCAGGGGGAGAGCGGGATCAGATGTGCTCCCTCTGGTGGCTGTGGAGGGTGACTGGGGGGGTGAGGCTGGAGGCAGGGAGAGCCATGAGGATGCTGTCGCTGTGCTCCAGGGGAGGAAGAAGGGTGGCCTGGATTAAGGTAGCAGCAGTGGCGGTGAAAAGAAGTAAACAGGTCTGTGTTGGAGGAAGCGTGGACCAGACTTTGGCAACTGACTGGAACCGGGGAGGAGGGAGAGAGGGGTGTCAGGCATGACGGGCTGGTTTCTGACCTGAGCTAGGGGCGGTAAGTGGCGGACCCATTTCCCAAGGTGGGGAACCTGGGAGGGAGAACAGGTTGGGAGGATTGGGGTGGGGGTAGGGAGTGTGTCTGGTTGATGCAAAGGAGCCCATCCAGAAGCTCATCTTAATACCAAAGCCACTGCCCAAGGCTGCTCGGGTGGCTACAGGACACTTGGTCCCCCAGGGATTGTCTCCGTGTCAGGATAGGCAGGCCTGGCAGAGGACCACAGGGGACCGGAGGGAGACAAAGGCAGGGGCCCCCTCATTTCTCTGAGTCTGTTTGCTGTGGGGTGGAGGAGGTGATGGAGGCGGAGGTAGAAGAAGAGGGAGGCTGTGTGTCAGCGTGTGCATGTGTTTGGGGATATGCAGCTGTGTGCCAGTGGCCGGCTGCAGCAGCGATCGAGCCAACCCTTTCCCGCCCGGGGTGGCCCTGTCCCCACAGCTTCGAGCAGCTCTGCATCAACCTGGCTAACGAGCACCTGCAGCAGCTCTTCGTGCAGCACGTGTTCACCATGGAGCAGGAAGAGTACCGCACCGAGTGCATCCCCTGGGACTACATCCACTACAACGACAACCTGCCCACGCTGGACCTGCTGGCCCTCAAGCCCTTGAACATCATCTCCCTCCTGGACGAAGAGAGCCGCTTCCCACAGGTGCGCCCCTGGGCCCGCCGCCCCCCGGGTGGAGACCCCACACGTGGGAAACTCCAGGGCTGCTGGAACCTCTGCCGGGAGCCAGCAGACAAGCCCCAGCCTTCCAGCCTTCCTCTCCTTCAAGGCCTGCCTCCTGCAGGGAGGCACCTGACTCTACCCTCACTCCCACTCCCCAGAATGCATTATTTAGATTCAAGAACACACCCCAGGAGGGGGCTTGTTCAGCCTTGTAGGTCAAGGGCTGCAGAGCGTTCAGGACAAGGAAACACTTTCATTCTCACTTTGGGGGACTCTGCCTGTCCTTGGGGAGATGGATTCTCAAAGGTAGTCAGGAAGAGCTGTGATCTACAGAAGGGAGAAGCTCTGGTCCCTGGGCAGTTGTAGGGAAGGGTAGAGCGGGAAGCTGGCAGTGAGGATCGCCCGACCCAGTCTCTACTCCCGCCTCTGTCCTCGCTCACCGCAACAAGCTGCCGCCACCTGGGCATCCGTTTGCTGTCTGTAGAAAGGCCCTCGGTCATTCAGTCGTGTTGCCCCCTTGAGGGAGCCCCTGAGACCTGGGACTGTGCCAGCTGACCTCCCAGTGGCTGGACTCTGGGACCTCAGCCCATAGGGTGTTCGTTCTTCCAGGGGACAGACATCACCTTGCTGCAAAAACTGAAGAACATCCATGCCAACAACAAGGTCTTCCTGCAGCCCAAGAACATCCACGATGCCCGATTTGGCATCGCCCACTTTGCCGGCGAGGTGTACTACCAGGCAGAAGGTGGGTGCAGCTCCTCTCCACAGCCCCTTTCTTCTAAATCCCGAGCACTCCAGGGAGGCCAAGGAAAGAAGGCTGAGGGGACTAGGTCATTTTGCAGAACCAGCAATGGGACAGAGGGAATGGAATGGACCAGGCATGTTTGTTTGTGTTTTGTTTTGTGGGTAATAGTTCTATTGAGAGAGAATTCACATACCGTAGAATTCAGCCATTTGAAGTCTACAACTCAATGGTTTTTAGTATATTCACAGAATTATGCAGCTGTTGCCACAATTTTTTAACTTTTCCATCACCCCAGAAGAAACTCCCATTAGCGGTCATTCCTCATTTCACCCCAGTCCTAGGCAACCACTGATTTCTGTCTCTATGGACTTGCCTGTTTTGGACGTTTCACATAAACAGAATCATACACCATGTGGCCTTTGTGACTGGCTTCTTTCACTTGTCATAATGTTTTCATGGTTCTTCCACGTTGTAGCATGTGTCCGTATGTGTGCAAATATTTTCTCCTATTCTGTGGGATATCTTTTCACCCTCTTGGTAGTGAAAGTGTATATGCTGAGATAAGGTCAGGCATGGTTTTGCCTTTGTCCAAGACAAAGATGTCGGCAGGACTGGTTCCTTCTGATGTCTCTCTTCTGGCATCTTTATTGTCTCTGGGTCCTAATCTCTTCTTCTTCTTTTTTTTTTTTTAATAAATTTATTTATTTTTATTTTTGGCTGTGTGGGGTCTTCGTTGCTGCATGCAGACTTTCTCTAGTTGCAGCGAGCAGGAACTGCTCTTCGTTGCGGCGCGCGGGCTTCTCATTGCCGTGGCTTCTCGTTGTGAAGCACGGGCTCTCCACGCACAGTCTTCAGTAGTTGTGGCGCACAGGCTCAGTAGTTGTGGCACAAGGGCTTAGTTGCTCTGCCGCATTTGGGATCTTCCCAGCCCAGGGCTTGAACCCGTGTCCCCTGCATTGGCAGGCGGATTCTTAACCACTGTGCCACCAGGGAAGTCCCTTATCTCCTCTTCTTATACGACACCAGTTAGACTGGATTAGGGCCCACTCTAACAGCCTCATTTTATCTTAATTATCTCTTTAAAGGCCCTTCTCTCCACATATAGTCACATTCTGAGGTACTGGAGGTTAGGGCTTCAACATATGGATTTTGGGGGCAAACAGCTCAGCCCATACATTGCCCTCCCTGATTTCTGGAGGCTCAGTCCTTAGGCTGGAGGGCCCTCTGGCCCTAGAAAGTCCTTCCAAGGCCCCAGAGCAGGGCTGGTAGAGGGGCCCTGGGGTTCCCAGGCCCTCAGGGTCTCCTTAGTGAGTGACAGACATGCTTCGTTCTTAAACCTACTCTGTCCAAGCACACACATATGCTCACACGCATGTGCACACAATGCCTATGGGCACACATTCATTTCCAAGACCAGTGCAGTTTAAACTTATGATGAAGAGGGAAATATGTCTCAGGACCTCATAACCAGTAAGTTCCCCCCGCCCCATCCTTGAAGCCAGGAAGCCAAATGGTGTTTAATTTCTTTCGTTTCCCCGTTTTGGGCTTCCAGGAAGAGCAAAGCAGCTTCTGTCCCCACGCTGCTTCCGCAGGGGCGTTTTGAAGTGGCCGTTCCTGCACAGACCGGCCAGCTGGGAAGGGTGGGCCTCCAGGTGGGAGTGCCCAGGTCTTCCTCTCCAGACTGCAAGCTGCCTGGACGTGGCCAGGTTGCCAGATTTTCAGGGATTGTGAGGGGTGGGGAGGTTTCTGTACTTTCTCCTTTTCCTTCTCTTCTTCTTTTGGCTCCTTTATGTAAACACGCAGTTGCCTCGATCATACTTGCCCAGGGTCCCCAGAAATTCAGAGCCCTGATGAGAGCCTGCAGGCACTGCCCTCGGGGAGGTCTAAACTGCACATGGAACGGACACTCCGTCTGCTGTGCTGCTAGTGGGTTCCTGGGTGTATGTGGCAGTGACAGCGGTGGCTGGGATTGCTGGGATGTTGAGGGGCATGGACTCGGTCTTGCCCGTGGTCCACCCGGGGAGCTGTGGCTGGTGGAGCAGATGGGAAGTCCTCAGGCCACCCCTGAGCCAGGTGACAGGGCGGAAGGGAGCCCCAAGGAGGGCCCCTCGTCCCACTTGTGGCACAGGAGAGCCTCCTGGAGTAGATGACGGTTGAGCTGGCCTGAAGCACAAACCAGAGTTGGCCTGAGTGGGACGGGAGGGTAGAGGGCCCCAGGGAGCTCGTGGAGGCTGCAGGCCCCCCTGGAAGAGATGAAACCCCCTGGGGGGGGGACACAGGGCCTGGGGGAGAGATGAGGTCTCCCTGGGGTGGGGTGCAGGCCCCAGGGGAGAGAGGAGGGAGAAGGCAGTCACTGGCAGCAGAGGAGCAGAGGAAAGGTAAGAGGGGTGACGGGCGATGTGCCCTCTCAGGAAGGTCCCTGGGGGCAGAGGGGCCAGGCAGGCAGGGAGGGGCAGGGGGCGGGCAGGCTAATCAGGCGGAAGGACTGGTGGCGGCTTGGATGGGGGCGGCAGTGGGGATGGGGGCTAGTGCCGGCCGTGGGATGTGGCTGTGGCCGTGACACCGCCCGGCGCCGGTCCCCGGTGATGGAGGCAGGCCTGGAGGGGTGGCCTGCGGGACTCCTGTCGCACCGCGCCCGAGCTGGGTGGGGGACTCTGCTTCCCCGTGTAGAGAAATAACTGAGGACATGGAAGGAGACGTGCCCCATGAGTCCCCCCGGCAAGCTGGGTGCGTGCGAAAAAGCCAGAACTGCAAGCAGTCCTGAGTGCTTTGGGCGCTGATCCATGAAATGTCCTCAGTACAATCAGAATAATGGGAACACAAGGAAATGTCCTTGCGTTGCTTTTGCGTTCGAGGACGAAGCAGGGCACGTTCTTAAGAAAGCCCACCGTTTATTGTATAATCAGTAAAAGCATATCTGGCTGCTTCGGTATTTCTGGAATGTTGAGAAAACAAGTCTTAAGATGTAAACATAGGTAAAGCTTAAATAAAAGTCACCACAGCAGGACAAGACGGCGCTGTATTGCCTGAGAGAGCAGCAGCCCTCTACTGTTGTGTTTCTGCACAATTCATCTCGTGTGGTGAGCTTACTTTCAACCCTGACATAAGAAACTACAACACCCTGCAGGCTTCCTGGAGAAGAATCGGGACGTGCTGAGCACGGACATCCTCGCCCTGGTCCACTCCTCCCGGAACGAGTTCCTGCGGGAGATATTCGGGCTGCAGTCCTCGGAGCACAAGCGGGGCCGAGGGACCATCGTTCAGGTGACGGCAGGCAGCCAGCTCTTCAAGGTGGGCTTGGTGGCCCTGCCCAGCCGGGGGCCTGGGTTCTCGGGTCGGGAATCCTCAGGCGGGGGGCAGAGGTGACTGAAAACGGGGAGAGGGGCTTCAGGGGCAGCGGGCGGGCGGGGTCGGGGGATCGGGACTCCACCTGCTTCCCAGTGAGCAGTGGACTCTAGACGGCCCACCTGCTTTGGCTTCTCTTGTTTCTTTCTATATCTGTCTCTGTGTGTGTTTTGTGTGGTGTGTGTCATGTGGTGCGTGTGTGTGTGGTATGTGGTGTGTGTGTGTGGTATATGGTGTGTGTGTGTGGTATGTGGTGTGTTGTGTGTGTGTGTGTGGTATATGTGTGGGGTGTGTGGTGTGTGGGGTGTGTGTGTGTGTGTGTGTGTGTGTGGTAAGTGGTATGTGGTGTGTGTGTAGTATCTGCTGTGTGTGTAGTGTGTGTGTGTGGTATCTGGTGCACGTGTGTGGTATGTGTGTGTGCGTGTGGTATGTGGTGTGTATGGTATGTGTGGTGTGTGGTGTGTGTGAGTGTGTGTGGTGTGTGTGTGGTATGTGGCGTGTGTGTGTGGTATGTGGCATGTGTGTGTGATATGTGGTATGTGGTGTGTGTGTGTGGTATGTGGTGTGTGTGTGGTATGTGGTGTGTGTGTGTGTGTGTGGTATGTGGTGTGTGGTGTGTGTGTGTGTGTGGTATATGTGTGGGGTGTGTGGGGTGTGGTGTGTGTGTGGTAAGTGGTATGTGGTGTGTGTGTGGTATCTGCTGTGTGTGTGGTGTGTGTGTGTGTGGTATCTGGTGCACGTGTGTGGTATGTGTGTGTGCGTGTGGTATGTGGTGTGTGTGGTATGTGTGGTGTGTGTGTGGTATGTGGCATGTGTGTGTGATATGTGGTATGTGGTGTGTGTGTGTGGTATGTGGTGTGTGTGTGGTATCTGGTGTGTGTGTGTGTGTGTGGTATGTGGTGTGTGTGTGTGTGTGGTATGTGGTGTGTGGTGTGTGTGTGTGTGGTATATGTGTGGGGTGTGTGGGGTGTGGTGTGTGTGTGGTAAGTGGTATGTGGTGTGTGTGTGGTATCTGCTGTGTGTGTGGTGTGTGTGTGTGTGGTATCTGGTGCACGTGTGTTGTGTGTGTGCGTGTGGTATGTGTGGTATGTGTGGTGTGTGGTGTGTGTGTGTGTGGTGTGTGTGTGGTATGTGGTATGTGGTGTGTGTGTGTGGTATGTGGTGTGTGTGTGTGGTATGTGGTGTGTAGCGTGTGTGGTGTATGTGTGTGTGTGTGGTATGTGGTGTGTGTGTGTGGTATGTGGTGTGTAGCGTGTGTGGTGTGTGTGTGGTATGTGGTGTGTGTGTGGGGGGGGTATGTGGTGTGTGGTGTGTGTGTGTGGTGTGTATGTATGGTGTGTGTGGTGTGTGTCTGTGTGTGTGTGGTATGTGGTGTGTGTGTGTGGTGTGTGTGGTATGTGGTGTATGTGTGGTATGTGGTATGTGGTATGTGTGTGTGGTATGTGGTGTGTGTGTGTGGTGTGTGTGTGGTGTGTGGTGTGTGTGTGTGGTGTGTGTGTGTGGTATGTGGTATCTGATGTGTGTGTACTATGTGGTGTCTGTGTGTGTGTGGTGTGTGTGTGGTGTGTGTGTGGTATGTGGTGTGTGTGTGTGGTATGTGGTGTGTGTGTGTGGTGTGTGTGTTGTATGTGGTGTATGTGTGTGTGTGGTATGTGGTGTGTGTGTGTGGTATGTGGTGTGTGTGTGTGGTATGTGGTGTGTGTGTGGTGTGTGTGGTGTGTGTCTGTGTGTGTGTGTGTGTGGTGTGGTGGCAGCAGCACTGAGGCTCCTGGCCAGGGAGGTGGGCAGCAGAGAGCCCCAGGTGCTCCTCAGAGCAGCCTAGGACGCCCCAGCAGGGTGCGGGTCTGCACACCCCCAGCAGCCATGCCTTCACCCCTTAACAGTGACTGTTCCAGAAAACCCCTGTGAGTCACCTGGCGAGGAGCTCCCCCATGCCCAGGCAGGGAGGTGAGGCCGGCTCAGGGGCTCAGGAACTGTGGGTGCAGCAGAGGACACCCCCTGTCCTCTCCCCCGCATGCTGCACAGTCAGCTCTGGCCACACTGAGGTGCCCTTGGCCTCTCATCATCCCAATCCCCACCTCTACTCCTGAGGCTTTAGCGCCCAGGGCCCGCAGCACAGCCACGTGCAGAGCCAGCCCAGGGGGACACCAAGGAGCTGTGAGGCTGTGCAGGAATTGCCCAGGTCTGGAACCAGGCGGAGCTGGGCCAGACCCTCTGCATTCACAGAGCCAGCCTGGACGTCACAGCTGAGGCCGGAGCACAGCCTACTCCTGGCCCTGTGGGGACACCAGAGCATGTCCCACAGGTTTCAGGGAACAGAATGACAGTGGAGGGAAATGCACATTATTTTATAAGCCAGGACAACAGGAAAATGCTACCCATTGTCATTAGGCCCGCCAGTGATCGCATCCTGCTTTCAGAGGTGTCAAATGGTGAGCTCGTGTCTCCAGACTGACGCAATTGGGCAGTACACACTCGAGAACATTCGACCTTGGAAAGGTGTGATCAAGGAGCATTGTCCAAGGCCAGCATTGCACAGAAACACACACTACTCTTGGCCCGGGGCTTAGGCTCTTGTTTTCTCTTGCATCCATCATTTTAATACATGTATTTTAAAACTGTATACATTTACTATAACGCTTACAATGTACAGTATAAAACATTCAAAAAAGCATATAAAACCGATACAAAAACTGGAAGTGTAGAATGGTGAGGTAAAACATTCGCTCCTCACCCTGGTGCATCATCTTGTGCGCCCCACTTGGGGGCCCCACCCCTAGACAGGAGGCTTGCCCTGTCTTACTTGGCTCTGGGTCCCCAGTGTCTAGCTGGGCACCTGCACACGTAGGCACTTGGGGAACCTGTGCTAGATGAATGAATGAGCGATTGGATGAATGTAGCCCTGCCCACCTGCGGGACCTCGGCAGAAGCCCTCACTGTGCCATGGGTCAGCTGTGCCCCAGGCCAAGCTCCCCAGCCCCCCACTTGTGCCCTGTGCTTTTGCCTGCAGCCTGCAGACTCCAGCAAGCGGCCCTCCACCTTGGCGGGCCAGTTCAAGCAGTCCCTGGACCAGCTGATGAAAATCCTGACCAACCGCCAGCCCTACTTCATCCGCTGCATCAAACCCAATGAGTTCAAGAAGCCACTGGTAATGCGGGGAGGGAGAAGGCCTCTACTGGATGAGTCTGGTGGCATCTGGGGTCATGTCACTCCCCGCACGAGTGTCTGGGCAGCTTTAGAGCTATCTGCCCCCATTTTACAGATGTGGGTACTGAGGCAAGGTGACCAGTCTAGGCCACTTGAAGGTCTGTGACCTTCAGGGCTTTGGATCACCCGGACCTCAACTGTCTCAGCCCTGCCATTCACCTGCCATTGGCCAGGTGTGTTGCTTCTCTGAGCCTCAGTTTTCTCTTCCTTAAATTCAGGACCTGCCTACCTGCAGGGGGCAGCAAGGATTGCACATGACGTTTTTGCCACATCTGCATACGTAAACCACACTCCATAAGGGGCAGCAACCAGTACTGTGATTTTAGAGACTGACACCAACTGCTGGTCACCGAGACCTGAGGCCATGCAGCCCTTGGAAGGCGGCTTTATCTGCTTATGTGTGGGGCGGGGTGGGAGCCTGCTGCCTGCCCAGCCCCTGACACGTGGGCTTGGGAATCCCACCCAGAGGCTGCAAATACAGGATTCCAGAAACTCGGAGATGCCATCTGAGAGGAGATAACATGATTAAAAAAAAAAAACTTAAGAAAAGAAATAATATTACATTAAATGAAGTGCCTTTTTGAAAAGTATAAAATCAGGCTGGCCCAGGAGATCCAAAGTGTGTCTTCCTTAAAGGCACAATGCACAGATGTTAGAGAGTAACTGTGCTCCCAGAGGTCCTCTACCCACGCCCACAGGTGGGGGCCTGAGGATCATTCTCAGGTCTTGTGGCTGCCCCTGGCTGAGACATTTCTGGGGGTTGGTAGCTGCTGTGCGGGTGTAGGGGAACCCAGGCTGAGGGGCCAGGAAGGCTCAAGGTAGGAACCCTGGCTCAGCCACTCAGGAGCATGGCCCTGAGCCTCAGGCAGCTGGTCTCTAAGTTGGAGCTAAGTACCACCAGGTAGGGCTGTTGTAAAGATTAAAGGAAAAGCACAGGCCCTCCGGAAATAATACATGGGAGCTAAGGAGTTGCCCAGAACTAACTACTGTGCGGCCCTAGATGCCACAGGCAGTTGCCTCTGTGGCCCTCCGTGTTTCCAGGTGCTGGTGGGCTTGCCAGATTGGAGGGCTTGCCCCTAGTCCCCAGACACTCCTGGTTGGAGGTGGAGGGGGGCTCTCGAGGGTCCCAGGCATGCAGTCTTGGGGCCATGGCTGAGACCCCATACCCCTGTGCAAAGCATCGTGGCCAAGCTCCTCTCCAAATACCCATCTCTGGAGGAGGGACAGACTAAGTTTAGAATATTTTCTGACTCAAAGTAGGAAAGGTACTTATTCCTTCCACTAGAGTGTGAGAGGCACGATGGAGGCCCAGCCCGAAGGACTGCAGGGGCACCGGTCACCCCGACACAGGCAAAGCCAGAAGGAAGCCGTGTTCTTTGGCACCATTGCTTGGGGGCGCGTCAAAAAATGTTAAATGTGGCATATGTGCAAAAACACTTCGATACTCCTCATACTTTGCATATTCTGAAAATGCGGGAAGCATCTGGTGTTCTTGTGGATGTCCCAATTCGTATGTTATCGACTGTTGAGCTCCTTGGAAAACACTTCCAGGACTTTGCAGCGACTTCAACCAAATATCTCCCTTCAAAACAGAACGTTCATGAAACCAAGCGTTTGCCTGGTTCTCCTGCATCTGGTGGACAGCCGAAGGGTTGGTGGCAGGGAGGTCCGGAAGGGGGAGGCCCGCGCCATCAGCCCCTCTCCTCTGCGCCTGCAGCTCTTCAACCGGGAGCTATGCATCTGGCAGCTGCGCTACTCAGGCATGATGGAGACGGTGCACATCCGCAAGTCCGGATTCCCCATCCGCTACTCGTTCGAGGAGTTCTCGCAGAGGTTCCGCGTCCTGCTGCCCAGCGCCGTGCGCAGGGAGGTGTGTGTCCCCGCAGCCCGGCACACGGGCCCTGAGAGGCGGCATGCGCATCCACAGAGCCCAGCCGCCTCTGGGCGCCCACACGGCCGCCGTTCCAAGCGGGCTGCCCACCTGATGCCCAGGGCCCCTCCCTGGACTCCAAGCTTTGAAATGACCCCCGTTCCTGCTTCCCTTCTCTAGACGAGGCTAGCGGCTGAATATGTTCCTTCTAGGAGCGTCCGCAGTTAAAAGCAAACACTCTCTTTTACGTGGCAGAATGTCACAGAGATGATAAGTGGCCCGGGAGCAGGACACTTCCTGCTTCCTAGCCTTCCCCGAACACTCAGCCATCCTGAAGTTTGGGCTGCCTGTGTCCAACGGCCACACTGAGGCCCCAGGCCCTGCAAGGTGTGGTGGCCTCTTGGGTCCCTGGGCCCCACCCTTGATCCAGGGTGCCCAGTGCCTGTGCCCCTGCCCAGGAGCCCCTGACGGCGACCCCTGTGGGAGCAGAAGGACCCCGCTCCCTAGGAAGCCCCCGAGGAGGAACCGCAGGCTCCGGCGTGACTCCACAGAGCCAGTCCTGTTTCTCTTCGGCAGCTTCGAGGCAAGTTTCGCCAGATGACCCTGCGCATCGCCGAAAGCAGGCTGGGCACAGACAAAGACTGGAAAATGGGAAAGACCAAAATTTTCCTGAAGGTGAGACCCTGAACGTGCTGGTCCTCAGCCTCCGGAAGCCTGTGTGGCTGGTCTGGTGGCCGTGGGCGCCTGCGCCGTGCGTGGCCCCTGCCCTCAAGAAAGCCACGCTAGGGAGGAAGGGAGGGGGCGTCACGGGGAGAGCACGGCCGTGAAAGCCCGGGGGCTTCTCAGAGGAGGACATTTAGGGCAAGGCCTGAGGAGAAGGAGGGACTGCTTCCAAGCCACCGCGGGAGAGCAAGAAGGAGCTGAGGGAGGTCTCCCACTGTCCCGGAGAACAGCCCTTCAGGCCCGGGGCCACAGTCTGCAATCAGACCTGGGGAAGCCCCGCCCCTGCCTCCCTGGAGAGGCGGGGCTTCAGGCAGGAGGCAGTGTGCCCCCTCCCCCCATGACAGCTCCTTGGCCGGCCAGTACCAGCAGCACCATCTCCCACCTCCCACCTCCCTCTGCATCAACTCACGGGGAGGCTCAAGGTCACACAGAGGCAGCCTCCCGCCCTTGAGGCTGGCCTTCGGGCCCTCCAAGATTGCGAACTGGGTCAGAGAGCCACAGGGAGAGAACCTCTGTGTCTCCTAGCCTCACACGCCTTGGGCAGGTCAGCAGGGGGAGAAAGAGAAGATCAGGGCTAGAATCAGGGCTCTGCCAGCCGGCCCCGCACCCCACCTCGTCCCCACTGCCCTTCCTGAGGCCTCCACTCTCTCCTCCTCCCCCGTAGAGCCTGCCCAAACGTCCTTGTCTGTCCTCCCAGCCCCAGCTCTCCAGTGGGTCTGTCCGTCTGTCCATGCGTTAGTCAGGTCTGCCTGTGCTGGGACTCTGGGGCTTGACAGGAAGGAAGAAGCAGAGGGGCTTCAGACCCCACTGGGGAGGTGAGACTGGCAGAGGGAAGAGGTCTGGAGAGTCCCAGGGCCGCTGCCCAGGAGGGTGCGGTATGGAGAGGGGGGTCAGCGTGGATGGATGGCCAAGGAGGAGAGGTGAGTGCCCGCCCCTCCATCCCTCCCCCTCCCTGGCTGCTCCCTGAGGCCACAGTCGGGGGTCTAGTCCATCTCTGTGTCCCCAGGGCCCACCCAGGCACACGAAGAGACCCAGTGCTTGCTTGGTGCAAGACTGATGGGGGCAGGAAGGGCCACCAAGCCCCTAGCCTCTGCTCATCACTTACCAAAGGGCTGTGCTGCGCTCTACTCTGCAAAGACAGTCCCTTCCTTCCGGGCCCGGGATCCAGGGGGAGCAGGGAGGTGGGCCAGGGAAAGTCACCGCTCAGGGATGAATACGGCTCATGACCTCAACACTCTGAATTCTATGCAAAGGCTGGAATTCATGTTTATATGGAAACAAGCATGCATCTGTATTACAGCTGAATGAGCGTTGCACATGAATTTTGGGAAATAAAATACAGCTTTGGGGAAATGTTTTGCCCCCCTCTTGGGTTCTCCAGAGCAGAAGTGAAATTTCCCAGATCGAATTAACAAGAAGAAAGAACTAAAATGGGAAGTTCTTGGATTGGGGCTGGGGATGTAGCTGCGGTTCTCTTCTCTGAGCGACATCGGTGGCAGCATGAGGGCCCCGTCCCCTGCCCGCCCTCCTAGGAGCCGTGTGGGAAGAGTCTGAGACACCCTGACTTCTGGCTGCAGGTGGGCGAGTAGGGGTGAGGCAGGGCAGCTGCATGATGAGATCTCTCCCATCCCAGGAAAACCAGGAAACCCTGCTGGCGGTACAGAGGAGCCAGGCCCTGGACAAGGCTGCAGTCAGCATCCAGAGAGTCCTGCGGGGCTACAGATACAGGTGCCTGCCCTGCCCCCTGCCAGCCCATACACCCACCCGCCATGTACCCCCCAAGGGCCACATGTTCCCGCTGGTCCCCCTCTCGGGGTAACCGAGGCAGAAACACTGTAGGGACCTCCTGACCAGGGACGCTGCAGCCTGTGTTGGCCAGAGAATTCTAATACATTATTTGAATCTTTGGGGTGGAGGGCAAACTCCACCACAGAAGCAAGAGCCCAATGAAGCGTCAGCTCTGGTTTCGACTATATCTCGGCGTTCTCCTTCAGTTGTCTTAGAGAACGTATGGGTTTGGTTTTATGAGGTGGCTGGTTTTGGAGGGAAGGAAAGAACTGTCTTTGACTCAGTTCCCTGGTCAATAAGAAGATAACGCTTGAATTTCAGTGCAGGTTCAGTAAATCAGCCATATTACCGCCTCCCTCCCCCTCACCACGTCCAGGGGGCTCGGCAGGTCCCATGGTGCCATTCCCTGCTGTCCTTTCGGCCTGTTGGCAACCATAGGAAGGCCTGGAAACCCAGATAGGACAAAATGCGAGAAAGTGGCTGAGCCACGGGAATAGTGGCCATGGGCACCAGCAAGCAGGGTCATGAGGCGGGGAGGTGTGGCTTAGAAGGCCATACAGGTTCAGGATTCCCCAGTGGTCTCCACTGCCATTGTTGGGGGTGAGCTCATTACTACCCCTCAAGGATGACTTCCTACACAACCCAGGTGAGGGTGGATGTCTAGGCTTTCCACTGGGCATCTTCTGGTGTAGGTGGGGGAAGCACAGTTGTTTACATGATGTTTCACTGGAGTAGACTTGGTTATTATCTAAAAGTTTTCTGCCTTGCTAAACTGCCCCTTTCTTGATCCTTTTGGTATAGAGAGATGCCTTTTCTTGGGGTCTTTCTGGTCTGTGCCCATTGTCATTTCTGGATTGCCTACTTCTTCAACTCCTAGTCTGGGGTATGTGAGGCAAAAAAGAAATCCAGAGAAGTTACCACTGTGTCTGAGATCCTTAGCTGGTCTTCCTTCTTCTCTCCGTCTTTCAGAGTCTTCTTAATGTTTCTTTTATATAATGTCTAGGGGTTTTTAGTTGTAGTTAACAGGAGGAGTAAGGGAAAGTATGTCTACTCCGTCTTCCCAGAAGTGATCACCATTGGTAATTAATGGTGTTCTTGCTGTTCTGGCCAATGCAATTTGACAAGAAATTTAAAGAAAATATAGAAATCAGGGTTTTTCAACTCCAACATTATTGACATTTTGCTTGGATAACTTTTTGTTATAGGGGGCTGTCCTGGGCCCCTGGGCAGGATGTTTAGCAACATCTGAACTCTACTCCCTAGATGCCAGTAGCATCCTCCTCCCCAACCCCGGTCATGGCAACCAAAAATGTGTCTAGACATTGCCAAATGTGCCTGGGGGGCAGAATCACCGCCAGTTGAGAACCACTGGTATAAATATTAGAAAGGAGACAAATTCTCTTTATTTTTAGGTAACTCAGTTGTTTACTTTGGCCTTATATTAGAATCATCATGTGAGTGTGTGTGTGTACATGCACCAAAAAATATTGAATAGCTAGATATATACTGTCCACCCATCAACAAAGATTCTGACTTAATTAGACTGGACGGCACCCAGGCATCAATAAATATTGAAGTTCTCCAGATGATTTTTTTCTTGTTCTTTTTTGTTTGTTTGTTTTGGTTTTTGTCCCCCAGTTTTATTGAGATATAATTGACTTACGGTACTGTACAAGTTTAAGGTGTACCACATAATGATTTGACTTATACATATCATGAAACGGTTACCACAATAAGTTTAGTGAACATCCACCATCTCATACAGATGCAGAAACAAAAGAAAACAATTTTTTTTTCCTTGTGATGGAAATCCTTCTTAGGGTTTACTCTTTTAATAACTTTTATATATACCATAGAGCAGTGCTAACTATAGTCATCACGTTGTACATTACATCCCTAGTACTTAATCTTATAACTGGAAGTTTGCACATTTTGACCACCTTCATCCAATTCCCCCTCCCCCAACTCCCCGAAGATGATTTTTAATGTGATTGAGATCTACTGTCCTAAACCTAAGAAAATACCCTGAAAAATTATTAGAAGTGTTAAGAAAACTCAGTTAAGTGTGGGAGAAAAGGTACATCCCTATGCACCTCTGACTCCCCAGAGGCGAGGTTTCAGGTTACCTCCTCCAGTTTTCAGCCCTCCTTCCTCCGTGTGGAGGGAGCAGTCTGCTGGAGCTTGCCAGGCTGCCTGGGTCTGGGGGCAGCCCTCTGCTTTGACCTGCCCCCAGAGAGGAGCTCTGGTCCTGAGACTTCTGACCTGATTTCTGGTAAACCCCTGGGCTGGTGGCCAGAGGAGGGGGCAGAGCCTGACAACGAAGAAAAAGTTGGAAATGGGTTTTATCCCTTCAGAGATCTTTGGGGGAAATGAGGAAGTTTACTCTCCTCGCTCTAAAAACTGGACTGTCCTCGGGAATTCCCTGGAGGTCCAGTGGTTAGGACTCCTCGCTTCCACTTCAGGGGACACAGATTCAATCCCTGGTTGGGGAACTAAGATCCCGCAAGCTGTGTGGCGTGGCCAAAAAAAATAAAGAAAAGAAAAAGAAAAAAGATCAATTTAAATAAATAAATGAGAACTGAACTGTCCTCATTCACAAATTTAGTTGTTGGCCGTAGATTTTAAGTTCCTAACCTGTCTGTCTTTCAGCCTATAAAGGCTTCTGGAAAAGAAATATTGTAGGCATTCATTTCCTCTCTTCCTTCAAAATCAGTTTTTCCCCCCAAAGGCTTTAAAATGTCTGTGGTTGTTACCACTGACTTGCATTTCCGCTTCTAGGAAGGAGTTCCTGAGGCAGAGGCGGGCAGCTGTGACCCTCCAGGCCTGGTGGAGAGGCAACTACAGCCGGAGGAACTTCAAGCTGGTAAGACACTCACGTGGGAGGCGGAGCCTGCGGGAGCAGCCGTCCAATTAGAAACGAATGTTGACGTTTGTTTATGACTGTGAGAGCTGGGGCAGGAAGCATCCCATCAGCCACAGGCAGGATCCAGACCTCAGCACCCCACACACTCTTCTTAGCATAGCGTCCGGTCACACAGTTTGCAGGTTTCAAAGCGTTCTCCTGCAGAATTGGGGGCATCTCCAGGGCTAGAATGAGATGTCCTGCTCTGAAATTAGATGGTGGCTTTTTTTCCCAATTTCCAGGCAACAGATAAGTTAATGGATTGATTATTTTCTGTTTCAAGCATTTTTTCCTTGACCACAGGCACTGCTAACGAGTGTCTGCGCAACAAGCAAACCAGAGCAACCTTGAACCGTGTCCTGTGGGGCCTGTTTGACTGCTTGCCTTGGTCACGGCTGCGACTGTGGTTGGGACATGCCGTGGTCACGTCGGCAAAACTGACCCACACCTGTCCTCATTCCGTGCTCACAAGGGCACGTTGGCAGCTGACGTGGATGGAAAGGCTCCTTGGGGCCTGTTGCTCTGTGTGCATTTTATTTATTTTTTTTTTTCCTAAATTTCTTATGTGTAGTTTTTTTTTAATACATTTATTTATTTTATTTATTTATTTTTGGCTGGGTTGGGTCTTCGTTGCTGCGCACGGGCTTTCTCCAGCCGTGGCTCGCGGGCTCTAGAGCGCCGGCTCAGTAGTTGTGGCGCACGGGCTTAGCTGCTCCGCGGCATGTGGGATCTTCCCGGACCGGGGCTCGAACCCGTGTCCCCTGCATCGGCAGGCGGATTCTTAACCACTGCGCCACCAGGGAAGTCCCCATTTTATTTATTATTAAGCCAACGCTGTATGCCGAGGAACCGAGGCATGGAGAAATTAAGTCATTTCCCCAAGAGCACGCAGTCAGTAAGCAGCAGAGCTGGAGTTGGGAGGTGTGTCTGTGTGACTTCCAAACCTGTAAGATGAAGCATGACCCCTCACACCTGGCAGCTGTTAGGCTGGTCTTTCAGAAGCCAACAGGAGCCATCCCAGAGGCTTAGGGACTGCTGTGGCCTAGGGTGTGTTTGCAGCACAGAAGCAGGTACTCATAGTTTATTATTTCCTCTTTATTTTCAAGATCCCTGAGGGATTAGCTTGATGGAGCCGGCCATAGGCCTCCACACAGGTACTCCAGCTCCACACAAGCTGGCTGCACTTGGCTGCAGGTGTGAAAAGCAAGGCCTCTGGAATCGTATCACGCATGTGACACACAAGCCAGTTCTCTGTTACTGGTAGAACTGCCAGGAAACTACTTTATTATTGACGCCATTTAAAAAGACTTCGTTAGCACTAATTTGATGCCAGGCTCTGTTCTAACTGCTTTACAAGTGTAACTAACTCATTTAATATGCTTGTACTCACAGGCACATAACATTTTAGCACTAGCGCTTATGCCGTAAAGCAGGTAACTGTAAAGCTCATTTGTGAGGACACCTTGTCCCTTGCTCTCTGTCCCCTCGGGAAGGCCTTTCTCTGCTCTGTGCCCTGCTGGGCCCAGGCCTCTCTGTGAGTGCCCGTCCTTCTTGCCTCCGCAGATCCTCCTGGGTTTTCAACGTCTGCAGGCCATTGCCCGGAGCCACCTGCTGGCAAAGCAGTACCAGGACATGCGGCAGAGGATGGTCCAGCTGCAAGCCCTCTGCAGGGGCTACCTGGTGCGCCAGCAGGTCCAGGCCAAGAGGAGGGCAGTGGTGGTCATCCAGGCGTACGCCAGGGGCGCAGCTGTCCGGCGGAACTTCCGGCGGCAGAAAGCCAATGTAGGTGGTCACTGCCCTCTCGGGCAGGTGGGAGGTGGCTGGGCCCAGGTGAGGGAGGGTAGGCGGAAGGAATGGGCAGCAACATAGGGCTCTCGTCAGACACTCCTGCCCCCTCCAGGTCCCAAAATACCAAGAAATACCAAGAGGAGCCTTCAAGAGAGTCCTGGCAAGAGAGGTGGGAGGGCAGGGAACAGGGGAGCGGCGCCGAGATGCGTATCCCTGCGTTTTGAAATTTCACCCTTGCGTGATCCCAGTTCCTCCATTCGGAGAGCACCTGAGACAGCCTCACTCCTCAGAACTCGCTCGTTTGGCAGTGGTGATAAGGAAAGAGGGCCTAGGATGAAGTCTTCCCCCGCTCCGTAGATGAAAATGGGTCCACGGGGCACAGTGCTAGTACAGTGGCCAGAGCAAGAAAGAGTGCAGAGCCCCAGACATGTCAGCAGCGTGTTCCTGCCCCCACATGGCCCCGGACGGGCCACAGACCCGGGCAGGCCCAGGGCCCCCTCCCAGGGGAGCCTTGGTACTCTTTGTGAAGGGACCAGGTGGGCCTGAGTGGGTTTTGCAGCTAGGTTCTGGGGGTGTTCGGGCTTTGGCGTGGTACCCTGTGTGGACAAGCAAGCACCTCCCCTCTCTGGACCTCTAATTATCCGCTGGGAAAGGAGAAGCCCAGGCTGGTGGATCTCCAGTCCCTGTCGCTTTTAAAACCTAGGATTTTAGAGGGAAATGTATTGATTTGGACGAATATGGCGGGAGGAGGTTTATTTGGCTCCCGGGCGGGGCTTGCCCCAGCCGGGCCTGTGGTAACCGTGGCCCCCCCGGGGTGTCTGTGCAGGAGCCGCTGGTCATCCCTGCTGCAGAGCAGAAAAGCCCAAGCGCTGTCCCCAGCAGGAAGCGTAAGTCCATCTACGACACTGTCACCGACACGGAGATGGTGGAACAGGTGTTCGGCTTCCTGCCTTCCCTGATGGGCGGGCAGGAAGACCAGGCCACACCGCACATCGAGGTAAGATAGGCCCTGCCGGCCCAGCGGCGAAGGGGGCTGTGTCTAGGGGCCAACCTCTAGGCTTTCCTGAAAAGCCAAGACTCAGCTCGGGGAGCCGATGGAGCAGGTAGGTGTTGAAGTGAGTTCTGCGGTCCTGGGTGAAGAGGCAGGGGAAACAGGAGCGAGGGTCTCTGTGGTCAAACCCTTTCAAGTTGAGCAGGTTTCTTACCTGCAAGACTTCCTAGAGCCCTTACTGCGCGAATGTCATTGGGCTTTCAATCGGGCAGCGTTTCCCGCGTGCGTTTGGCCCCCGTCACAGAGCACCTCGGTGGCTGCCGCTCTGCAGTATGTGACCTGGGGACCCGAGGTAGAAAGCGCACGGCAGGAGGAGGGCGTGTCTGATTTGGGGGCAGCTCCGGAGCTGTCCCATTGACTCGCACCGCATCCTGCTCTGGGCCAGTGACCTAGGGGCCCCCCAAGGTGCTCATGCCTCCCCCTCCCCCCGCCCAGGCTCCCCCCCCCACCAACACAAATCATCTGTGCAGTGCGGCCAGCCCGGCCCCCCTCCACTGGAGGAGCATTTGACAGAAGCAAGCAGGAAGCGGGTAGGGAGTGGGGGGTGTCTGGAGAGCCCAGGTCTGCAGGCAGAGGGTGCCAGGTACCTGGGGCTTTCACACCGAGGCCTGCCCAGCACCCGGCAGCCCACCAGGGGCCCACCGAGGGTGAGGGTCGGGGAGGTCCCCAACACAAGAGGCAGTGGATAATTCTGCACCCCGTCAATAACCAGACAGACCCTTCTTGGGGCTCCCTGGCCCCCAAAGATGCACACGCTGCCAGGTCACATCTGAAAGGACAGCAGACCCTTGTCCCTCTCTCTCACTGGCACCCAGGATCTGGAAGAGAGGACCCAGCAGCTACCCGAGGTTGACCTGGACACGGTCCCCATGATGGAGGAGCCCGAGGAGGACGCAGACGGCCTGGCCGAGTACACCTTCCCCAAGTTCGCCGTGACCTACTTTCAGAAATCAGCCAGCCACACCCACATCCGGCGGCCCCTCCGATACCCTCTGCTTTACCACGAGGAGGATGCCGACTGCTCGGTACCTGGTTCTCTTGTTTCTAGTGGCTCAGGCCTCCCCCTGGTTCAGCGGGAACCAGGCACGGACGGGGTTCTGTGGGCTCCCCGCTGCGTGGAGCTGGCTTCCAGCTGGGCACTCTGTCCCCATCTCCCCAGGCCGCCCTGGCTGTGTGGAACATCATCCTGAGGTTCATGGGTGACATCCCGGAGCCCGTGCTCTTTGCCAGGAACACCCTGCGTGGTGGCTCGGTGATGCGGCAGACCCATGACACCCCGGGCAGGGAGAGCGGCGCCCAGCCTCCGGCACACGGCGGACCCACACAGGTGCGCAGTGGGCGGGGGCACAAAGGGCGTACTCCCTTCCGGGGTCCCCAGGCCCCGGAAGCTGGACTGGAAGGGGGAGGCAAGACGTGGAGCGAGCATCACCTGCTGGACCCAGCAGCCCCCGAGGCTTTTCAGTCTTGAATGGCGCTCAGGGACTCATGAGCCAGGCATCACACCCAGGACTTTGTGAATTCATACAGTCATCATAGGAGAGGATCTCCCAGGTTCTGAACACTGGGCTTGACCTGAACATTGGACAGTAATACTAACAACAGATGTTATGACTGACTGGCGACGTGCTATGTGCCAGTTGCTTGTCTTCAGTTAATTTCCAGTGGAGCCATCCTTACAAGGTAGGGATCATTAAGTTTATTGTAGCTAGAGGAACTGAGAAGTGAAGTGACTTGTTCCCAGATCACAGTGAATATGTGTGACACAGCTGGGCTTTGAATCCATTCTGCTGAATTCAGAGACCAAATTCCTTACCCATGTTCTGCCCTGTCCTCTGATGGAAGGTTAATTCACATCCATTTTTGGTCAGAAGTCCTTCCTAAAGCCCTGGTTTCATGATGTCATCTTAGTGGAATTAACCAAAATAGTCCAAAGGAATGACACAGCAGTGATAGCACTCGGGCCCACCAGCATTAGGAGTCCCACGATTGCCTCTGATTCTGACACCAATTCCAATGTATGTGGATTTTTCCCCACACCAAGACTTCGCAGTACCAGCTGGGTGTCCTACAATTCAACTCAATCCCGACACTATCTGTCTGGAGATAGCGTCTGATTCCACAGATGAAGGGCTGCATCCTTCAAGATGACCCCTGCTTCAGCACAAGTCCAGATTGTTCCCCATTTGCTGGCTGCTTCAGCACAAGTCCAGATTGTTCCCCATTTGCTGGCTATAATCAGAGGTTCCCACGACACCCTCCTTGGGTTTAATTTGCGAGAGTGGCTCAGAGAATTCGGAGCAACATTTTACTTACTACATTACTGGTTTATTATAAAAGGATACAACTCAGAACAGCCAGATGGGAGAGAGGCATAGGGCATGGTGTGGGGAAAGATTAAGACGCTTCTGTGGAGAATTCCCAGGTGGTCCAGTGGTTAGGACTCCATACTTTCACTGCTGAGGGCCTGGGTTCAATCGCTGGTTGGGAAACTAAGATCCCACAAGCCACATGGTGCAGCCAAAAAATAAATAATAAATAATAGGAAAAAAAAAAAGAAGCTTCCATGTCTTCTCCAGGCACCACTCTCGCTAAATCTCCAAGTGGTCACCAACCTGGAAGCTCTCTGAACCCTGTTCTTTTGGGGTTTTCCGCAGGCCTCATTACATAGATACGATGGATGAAATCATTGGCCGCTGAGCCAGCTGAACTCAATCTCCCGCCCCTCCCCCCTCCCCTTGTCCCCTGGCAACCAGACCCACCCTTAGGTGCTTTCCAAAAGTCACCTCATTAACATAAAAAGACACCTTTATCATAGGAAATTCCAAGGGTTTTAGGAGCTCTGTGCCAGTAATGGGGACAAAGACCAAATATATATTTCTTATTAGAAATCACAATATCACAGTGCCCCATACCTCAGCTCAGATAGCCGTGAGGTCCTGTGTGCAGACCAACTGCATAGACATCTAAGGGAGTCTGCAGCCTGGCATCACGTGGCCAGATCTGGTCCAGGGGTTACATGGAAGTTGCCCAAACTCAAGCCCTGACTCCCTGACCTCTAGTGATGTGGGCTCTGCAGAGTGTAATAGTCATTCATTGCTGTGTAACAAATTACCCCTAAATTTGACAGCTTGAAACAGCCCACATTCATTATCTCAGACAGTTTTTAGCTGGTTAGTTCGGGCTCAAGGTCTCTGGTGAGGTTGCAGTCAAGCTGTCATCTCCAAGCTCGACTGGGGCTATGGGATCTGCTTCCAAATGGCTCCCTCACATAGCTGCTGGCAGGAGACCTCAGCTCTGGCCACCTGGGCCTCTCCGTGGTGCTGCCCGAGTGTTCTCACATATGCTTCCTCCACAATGAGTGACCTCAGAGAGACAGCAGGAAGGAAGCTTCAATGCCTACATGCCACGGTGGGTGAGAATGTCAGGAGGCAAGGGCCACTGGGGGCCACCTTGGAGGCTGGCCACCTCTCAGGGAGGGGATGCTGGGAGGCGGTCCAGCCACTGGCACCTCTGGAAGGTGAGCACAGGGAGGACTGGCTTCCCAGAGGTCAGATCTCAAATGTTCCTTCCTGCACACTTATTAAGCACCCACCATGTGCCCCCCGAGGAGGAGCAGTGGGCTGAGTGAGCCTTGCCCACCCTCGCCCGCCAGCCTACCATGTTTTATGTTTGTCCCCTGTGTGGCAAACCAGTTTTAGCCCAGCCAGAAGCTGGTGCCCAGCCCTGGACCCGGTCCCACACTGAGCTCTAATTTTGGCAGCAACTTCTCATGACACCATCAGGACAGGGTGTGACCCCTGCCTAAGGAGACCAGCAGATCACGATGGCTGGGGGCAGACCCCTCCCCACCCAGACCAGGCCCCGCAGCTTAGAATCTTCTCATCTCTGGGAAAGCCCTACCTTGCAGTGGGTGGAGTGTGTTCCAATTCATCCACCAAACTGTCACAGAGAATGACCATAGCCTGGGGCTGTCTTGGGCACCTGGGCTCAGACCCAGCCCACTTGGCTGGCGAGAGGTCCAAGCTTTGGAATCAGGACAGTCCTGAGCCCTCCCAGAGGGCGGGTGACTGGCCGAGCAGCTTTTGTCCAGTTTCTCACTTTCCCTCGCCTCTGTTTCCTCACTCAGCTGTGAGGATGGCAATGCACACCTGTCAGTGTTGCACAGCTCGGTCAAGATGAGGGGCTGCTCGGCGCTTTGTCAATCGGCTGGGAAATGGCTGGGGGATCTGGAGACTAGCCCCACCCTAGGCACTGTTAGGTCAGATTGGGAGGTGCTACCCCAGCTCACCATCCCTCAAGAACTGTCTCCATCCACAGAGGCCCAACCGCAGGGACAGAGAGACCAAGGACATCTCCTCCATGAAGCTGAAGCAGTCCTCCAGGGTCACGGGCCAGGTGAGCCCAGGGACAGGGGACCTGGGCCTGTTCCCAGCTCTGCCACCCGCTGGCTGGCCTGCGGCAGCATTCCAGGCTTTCACCCGGTTTCCTCCTTTGCAAATGGGAAGAATCTCAGCTGTCCTGACTGCCGCCTTTGGGTTTCAAGGAGGCCAGCCAGCTGAATATCAGGGAAGAGGCATTTGATCCTGACGAACCCATCTCAGACCGACCCATGTCCAATCTGGAGAAGGTGCAGTTCATTGTGGGTTATGCCATCCTGCGGCCCAGCCTCAGGTCAGTCCCCACCCCCGTAGCACCCCATTCAGAACATGGGACCCCTCACTGGCTCTCAGCCCATGGCTGCAGCCCTGTCCTGCTCCCTACCTTGGGGCCTGCAGCCTGGGTCTCAGGACAGCAGACGTTATCATCAAGGGTTCTCTATTTGCTCTGGGTTAAAACCCCTGGGTGAAACCCAGTTTTAGGAAGACAAATTCATCATGGGCTGGTGATTCATTTGATAACCAGCTTTAATGCAAGTCCGTTTAAATGGGCAAGTCCCTCATTTATGTTATATATATTTTACTTTATGTACAATTTGCTTTACAGGCATTGTGTTTTTATAGAAATTTAAAGAACCATGTATACTGCTTTCAGGGACAGACTACTGTATCTCAAGGGTTCACATATTTTAAGTTATTATTTTTAACCAAATTGGGGGAATTTGGGGCATTATTTCTTCAAATATTTTTTTCTACTTCATTCTCTCTCTCTTTTCCTTTGAACTCTAATTAAACCTATGGAAGACTTTTATATTATCCCTCACATCCCTGAGGGTCTGTTCATCCCTGCTTTCTTTTTTTCTCCGCTGTTCTTTAGATTGGATAGTTTCTATTAATCTATCTTCACATTCAGTGATTTTTCTTTGGTGTTCCCCAGTCTGCTATTATACCCATCCAACATTTTTTTTTAAATTTCAGATGTTATATTTTTCAATTCTAGAGTTTGCAATTGGTTCTTTTTTATAGTTTCTGTTTCTCTGCCAAGATATCCTGTTTGTTCATTCACTATGAGCATAGTGTCCTTTACATCTTTGAGCACAGTTATGGTAGTTTTTAAACCTTTTCTGATAAATCCAATATCTGGTTCATCTTGGGGCCAGTTTCCACTGATTGCCTTTTCTCTTGAGAATGGTCATGTTTTCCTGTTTCCTCATATGTCCAGTACCTGACTGTTATTTTCTCAGAAATCTAGTACTTTGGGGTTGTATCCTAGACATTTGGGGATGATATGTTTAGAGACTCTGGAATCTGTTGTATTCCTTCAGAGAGTGTTGACTTTTCATTTTGGCAGACAATTAACTTGGGTGGATTCAAACTCTGCCTCCCTTTGGTGAGCAGCACCTGGAAACCCTGTTCAGTTATTTTAGCCTTTGCTGGACTACCTGGAGTCTTCCCCACACATGTGTAGATCAAGGGAGAGCCAGAGATTCAGGAAGATTTTATATGCAAAATGTAGGACTCCTCTTCTTTGGCTGTCTTCATTACAGGATTTCTCTTTTCACTTTCAACTTCTGTGGGTACCCAAACTCTGTCTTCTGGTTCTTCAAGCCAGTAGGACTAGCGTTTTAGCTGCCTGCATGACACTAACATGGCAACTCTTCCAACTTAGTTGGTTCTACTGGTAATTCTCTCATGGTTAGTCCTCACTGGCCACCACACCCTCCAACATGGCAGACCCATATAAGATGATTGTGGGTTCTTCAGATACCCTGTAGGCACTTCCGCACAGTCCTGACCCCAGCTGGGGCCAACACTGTCTCAGGGATCCCTTGAGGTTCTCTGTCATCTCTAGACCCTAATGGAACATACCACAGCCTCTTAACCACTGGGACCCTCTGGAATGATGGTTGGCCTGCTTGTGTGGATCCCAGCAAGATGCCTGAAGCCCAGCTCCTTCCATGGCCTCCTCTTGGTCAACCGACACCCATCCACGCTTGCCCCACCAAACTGTACAAGTGCAGTTCTCAGCTCTTGACTGTTCTTTCTCCATCTTGCCCATCAAGGGTGGCTTAGACTTCTCTAGCAGGAAGCAGACACTAGTCTCTTGTTCATGGAGACCCCCAACTTGTATCTCCAGGGGACACAAACAAAGCACTCTCAAGAGCTCTGTCATCATGCCCCATTCCAATACCCTGGGGTGGTCCAATGGGCTGCTGGGGCTCATCATGCCTCAGATGGGGAGTGAGATGGGTCCCTTCTCTAGCAGACAGTCCCCATCTCCATTAGCAGTTCTCCTGGGTCCCCCCTCACTCCCCCTCGCTTAGATGTAGTGAAGATGAGCCAGAGATCTCTCTACTCCCATGAAGTCGCTTCCAGGAATCACCTTTCAAATTTCTCACCTTCCTTTATGCAGGCTGGAGATGGCGTGCTGGCTGGACTGGTTCTGCCATCTTTTCGTAAATCCTACAAGAGTGTATCTCTTTAGAATATTGAGTATTATCACCTGTTTATCCTTGGCTTTGGAGTCTTAGCCAAATTCCAAGACAAAGCAAATGCCCCACTTCACATCCAACCACACGTTTGATAAATGTTTATTAAGTACCTGCTCAGGGCCAGGCCTTGGCCTGTGGGCTGGGGATGTAGAGATGAAGGCAACGTGTCTCTGTCCTCAAGGAGCCCATCCTTTAGTGGGGGAGCATGGGAGGACCCGGAGACCCACAATAACTGCCTGTGCTAAGGTGGTGATCCAGTGGGGGCACCGAAAAAGAGTAGGGCCAGGTGGGGTGGGAAGGAGGAGGGGTGTTCGCTAGACAGAGGGAGAGGGTGATCAGGGTCACAGAGTTCTGAAACAGCCTGAGGGTCTGGAATTCCGGATGATTTGTCCCAGCTGGGGCCCGGAGTTTGAATTCAATCCTTAGAGCACAGGGAAAAGCTTTAGGAGAAGACCGTGATCATAGATGACTTCCAGAAAGATCTTCCTGGCAATGACATGGAGGGATGGAGCCTGGGGGTGGGAGGCCAGGAGAGGGCTGCTGCAGAGCTGATGAGGGAGCCCAGGGAGCAGAAGTGGAGAGCAGGGGACAGAGAAATTTTCCAGGAGACAGATAGTAGGATGTGGTGGCTGATGGGTGGAGTCTGGGGTGGCCCCCAGATTTCCCATCTGGGAGAGTGGTTGATGGCAGTGCCTGCAGAGGCTACAGAAGGAGGAGGTCTGCTGGGACTGACTGTACTGGCCCAGGAAAGCTGGCCGTGCACATCTCCTCTGAACTCTGTGGTCAGCAACGTGACATTGGTAGCTTGAAATCAGCACTGGTGGGAATATTTACACCACAGAAATTGGCAAATGCAATGAATTTCAGGGCTTTTTCCCCCAGAAGAGTTGGTTGTTAAACATTTAGGAGCATACCGCTGTGTAATTAGGGGAAAGATGCTGGTCTCTGGATGTGTGAGGTTGGAGAGGCTAATGTGACACTTTTATAAGTTGATAGAGGCTTGAGTCAGCAGGGAAGAGTGGAGGAAAGCCCCTTCCCCAAGAGGACACAGAGAAGAGAGGCTCATGAGCCTGTGGGAATGGGAACTGATCAGGAGGTGAGGAGTTGAGGGGTTCTCCCTCGAAGTCCCCACTCTCCTCCCTGCAGTGGCGGGGTGGGGGGTGCTGCATTCAGGGGAAGGGGGAGGACCTCTAGGCAGAGGGAAAGGTTTGAAATAACTGTGAGGTTGGGGAAAGGAACAGATCAGATTGGGCTGATCTACTAGGAGCAGGGCTTTGGCTGGAGACCCCTCGGCCCTCCCTGTAGCTGTGACCCACAGCTGGAGAGTCAAGGTGCTGTGAGCAGAGTGGGTGAGGGCGGGAGCAAAGGCCCAAGGGGCCGAGATGACTGACTGGGAGGGCGGAGGGCTGAGGCCTTGGGAAGACAGGAAACAAGGGCTATCAGGAGCGGGAGTGCAGAGGGACTTCCCTGGCGGTCCAGTGGTTAAGACTCCACGCTCCCAATGCAGGGGCCCTGGTTCGATCCCTGCTCAGGAACTAGTTCCGTGTGCCGCAACTAAGACGCAGCACAGCCAAATAAATGCATAAATATTAAGGGGGAAAAAAAAGGAGTGGGGCTACAGAGCCCACTGGGGAGACATTGGAGGGAGCACAGTCCTGGGAGATGACAGGGTCCACAGTGGGCCTGGATGTGAGGAGGTGAGGGTGTGCAGCAAAAGCAATTGGAGGCGAGGAGGCTGGAGGTCCCCCTGCAGACATGTCTGCCCCTAGGGGTGCAGAAGGAGCTGTGTGCCCCTGTGCCCCGGTCTCCTCTTCTCCCCCAGAGCCAGCCCCCTGCTTGGCCTCCCAGCGCTCCGTGTCTTTTAGGGACGAGATTTACTGCCAGATCTGCAAGCAGCTCTCGGAGAACTACAAAACAAGCAGCCTGGCCCGGGGCTGGATCCTGCTTGGCCTGTGCCTGGGCTGCTTCCCGCCCTCCGAAAGGTTCATGAAGGTGGGAAGGGTCGGGGGCAGGGGCTGAAGGCGGGGGCAGCACGGGTGGGCCCGGGGCCCTGGAGCAGGTCCAGACATCCTGACGCATGCATGGCCCAGTTCTCCTGCTACTGCAGGCCAGGATGGGTATCAGTGCCTGGGCTTCTTTGAGCCTCAGTTTCCCGTCTGCAAAAAAGGATGCTCCTTCCAACCTCTAATCAGGATCTGCAGAGTCATCTTACCTGGGCTCAGTCACCAGGAGACAATGAGACAATCAATGGGTGCAGTGGGCACTGAAAAGGCAAAGGGGTCTGAGGAGTGAGCACCAACCAGAGATTGGCTGCAGCATCTCTCTCTAGGCCTTAGAACTAACAAGGGAGGTGCTTTCAAGTGTTGGAGGCCCCAGCCTTTGCTACTCTAATATACCTTTTGGTTCTGATGATAAAAGTAATATGTAGGGGGCTTCCCTGGTTGCGCAGTGGTTAAGAGTCCACCTGCCAATGCAGGGGACACGGTTCGTGCCCCGGTCCGGGAAGATCCCACATGCCGCGGAGCGGCTGGGCCCGTGAGCCATGGCCGCTGAGTCTGCGCGTCCAGAGCCTGTGCTCTGCAATGGCAGAGGCCACAACAGTGAGAGGCCCGCGTACCGCAAATAAAAAAAAGTAATATGTAGGATATGAAGAAAATCTAGAAAGAAAATAAAAGTCATCCCCACACCCAGAGGTAACTTCCATTACAATTCCTGGCCTTTTGTGGTGTGATAGGGTCATACTTGGAATCACATAGAAAACAATATCACTACCTCTTGTCCCTTCAGGGACAGCAGGAAGTGTGGTCACCCTGGCCATCTGCCCTAGGCCCTGGGCCACCCTTGACACCAGTAAACCCTTCCAGGCTGCATCTCCTCAAAGAATCTCTCTGAGAGACAAAAAAGTTTTCAATGCTTTGTTTCAGCATCTTATCAAACATATTTTGAACATCGGCTCTCCTGCAGCTTTCACTTATCTTATGTGTCTTCTCATGTCATAACCTGTTCCCAAATGGCAGTGCTAATGCCATCTGTTAGTGCTGTCCCAGCACGTATTTCACTCATTGATGGACACTTAAGATCCATCTTCCGATTGCCCATCACCATAAACACCATCACCATAACACTATGATTAAAAACTATAGGGACTTCCCTGGTGGCACAGTGGTTAAGAATCCGCCTGCCAATGCAGGGGACATGGGTTCGAGCACTGGTCTGGGAAGATCCCACATGCCACGGAGCAGCTAAGCCCCTGCACCACAACTACTGAGCCTGTGCTCTAGAGACAGCAAACCACAACTACTGAGCCCACACACCAAACTACTGAAGCCCATGCGCCCTAGAGCCCATGCACCACAACTACTGAGCCTCCATGCCACAACTCCTGCAGCCCGCATGCACTAGGGCCTGTGTGCCATGACTACTGAGCCCACGTGCTGCAACTACTGAAGCCCACGTGCCTAGATCCCGTGCTCTGCAACAAGAGAAGCCACCGCAATGAGAAGCCCACGCATCGCAACGAAGTGTAGCCTCTGCTCGCCGCAACTAGAGAAAGCCCATGTACAGCAACGAAGACCCAATGCAGCCAAAAGACTAAATAAATTTAAAAAATGAAAAGCAAAAAAACCTATATATCTCCCTTTATCATATCAGGTTTGAATTATTAAGTTGAAGAGTATGTACATTTTTAAACTATGTACTATTTAAAACATATTGACAAATGACTCCTCAGAAATGCCGTGCGATTGATATTTCTTCTCACAGTGTGAGAGCCCCGTGTCAATGCACCTTTGCCAACACTATTATCATTTTTATTTTCATTTAAAATTTTTTTCCAGTTTTACTGAAATATAATTGACATATAACATTGTTCAAGTGTAGGGTGTACAGTGTAATGATTTTACATAGGTGTGTATTGCAGAATGATTGCCAAGTAAGGTCAGTTAACACATCCAACATCCGTAGTTACAATTAGTATCACAGTTTCTAGAATCTGGACAGTAAGTAGAAAGTGTCCTCTATTCTAAGTGTCTTCGTCCCCTTCCCTTCCTCGCCCACCAGTATCTGCTGAACTTCATTGGTCAAGGGCCAGTCGGCTACGGGCCCTTCTGTGCTGAGCGCCTGAGACGCACCTGTGCCAACGGGGTGCGCACGGAGCCGCCCTCCTGGCTGGAGCTGCAGGTAGGGGCGTGAGACCGTCCATGTGGGGTGGTGCCAGCCGTCATGGCTCTTCCAGCTCATGGGGCTGCCGGCAGGAAGTGTGCACTCCGGGCCCGTCCACCGCCTTCTGTGCCTGTGGTCCCTGGGCGCGGCCCTGGCCCAGTCTGTCAGTTCAGTAGCAGATGTCCGTTGGCCAGGACTTCTGTTAACTCCCTGCCGAACCGGGTGGGGCTTCAGAAGGCTCCTCCCCCTGGAACCCACGGGGATGAGCCAGCAGGGGCAGCGTGTTGAGAAGAGGGGATGGTGGACCGGCCTCCCATGCCAGGGTTCCGGGAGCACCAGCGCCGGCAGCTGAGTCCAGGAGCCTCCCGGGTAGAGGACCTGAGTCTTCGTCTGTCCCCAGGCTGTCAAGTCCAAGAAGCGCGTCCCAATCCATGTGACCTTGGCGACTGGAGAGAGCCTGACCGTCTCGGTGGACTCAGCCTCGACGTCTCGGGAAGTCTGCCTGCACATCGCCCACAAGCAGGGCCTCAGCGACCACGTGGGCTTTTCCCTGCAGGTTGCCGTGTACGACAAGGTACTGGCCAGGGGGTCCCATCCACCACCCGCCTATCAGCCTAGCCACCGCTCGCCTTGCCGGCTGCCAAACACAGATACGAACACAAACTCCCGCTCACAGACATGCCTCCTAACCAGGCAACCTGCCCTCCTGCCCCAACACTCATGCGCTCAGCCCAGTGGCTGTACCTCGGCCCCAGACGGTGTCACAGGCACACTGGTAGGTCCCCCCCCCCACATCCTGCTCCAAGCCCCCCACGCTGGGAGCTCAGACTCCCATGTAGCAATGCGGAGGTCACACCAGCACTGCCCCACCTGAACCCCACATCGTCGCGCCCCCCAGATGCCCTGACGCCCATGCTCACAGCCTCAGACCGAGACGTGCTCACGCCAACCAACCAATCAGAGTGTTCCGACCCCGTCACGTGGGCATGTGCCGCCTGTGGGCGGGGGGGACAGTGTTGGGGGGGTGATTGACAGTCCACGCCACATGGGGAGGAGTCCCTCGGGCGTCCAGCGGGCTCTTGTCCTCCGTGTGCCAAGGGCAGGTGGGGCAGCCTGACATGCAGCAGTCACTCACCCCTGCCGCCCCGATTCTGGCCTCAGTTCTGGTCCCTGGGCAGCGGGCGCGACCACGTGATGGATGCCGTGGCCCAGTGTGAGCAGCTGGCCCGGGAGAGGGGCGAGAGCGAGCGCCAGGCGCCCTGGCGCCTCTACTTCCGGAAGGAGTTCTTCACCCCGTGGCATGACTCCCGGGAGGACCCGGTCAGCACCCGCCTCATTTACCACCAAGTCCTCCACGGAGTCCGGTCCGGCGAGTACAGCTTCGAGAAGGTGAGGGGACCGTGGCCGTCAGGGCCCTGAAGACCCACCCATCAGACAGCCTGAGGAAGCGCCCTGTTCCAGCGCAGGGGCGGCGGGGACAGAGCAAGGGCAGCTGGGCTGCGGCCACCAGGGATGGCAGTGGGGAGCTGGAGGGCAGACGGCCAGGGGAGAGGAGCGGGCCCGGGGGTGCGTCCGCCAGTGCAGGTCCCTGGGCCCCTCTGGGCGCAGCTGTCCCTGCCCGGCCGCCTCCATCTCGTCCCTCAGCCATAGGTTTGCTCAAGCCGCTGGGGTTTGGGGCACCTGCAGCAGGTGGGGAAGCCCTCCCATCAGCCCCGAGCCCACCTGGCCTCACCACGCAGCTGCTTATGGGGCAGCAGGGCCTGGGGGTCAAGAACATGGCCTTGGAGCCCCAGCACTTGAGTTCAGGTCCCACCTGTGCCTCTTCCTGGCAGTGTGACCTTGGAACTTTAGGTCACCTCTCTGAGCCTCTGGCCCTCATCTGGAAAGTGCAGAGTTATCTGAGCTTTCTGTATGTTTGTGAGACTCGAGGGAAGGGAGCTTGTGCACCGGAAGCCCTAGGGCAGCACTGCACCTGTTCAGTGGGTGCAGACCTCCCGGGCCTGAATCGGAGGGTGCTGCCCTGGGCGGTCGGAGGCAGCCATGGCAGCCCTGGAGGCCTGCCTGGAATGGGGCAATGGGCAGGGAGAGGCAGGGGTGAGGGGAAAAGGGGGTCCGGAGGGCAGGCAGCTGGGTGGCCGGGCAAGGTTCTGGTCTCCCGGGAAGCCCTGGGCTGCTTGGAGCAGGAACCCTGCTCTGTGCTGTGCATGCTGGGGCCTTACACAGGCTTCCACCCACATGAGCCCTGCAGAGGCCATACAGGGGTGGCCACTGGTCACCTTTGCTCAGTGAGGACTGGGGGAGACAGGGTGAAGGCCTCGCCCACACTCACCCCACTCAGACAGCAGTGTTTGGGGCTCCACCCAGGCCTCAGAGCTCCCTCCCACACATTCTCTGGCTCCGGAGGACTGAGAGAGGGGCACAGGGGATCCCCCCTTGTCCTCAGGCAGAGGCCCCGCAGGGCTCAGGCCAAGGCTGCTGGGAGCCCAGCCAGCCGGAGCCCAGCCCGCGTCGGGGCCCAGTCGGGGCCCGCGGAGGTTCTGCCGTGTTGGGGGAGGGGCGGAGGTGGCTGGTCACCTCTGCTGCGCCGGGGCGAGAGCGTCCTGGGGGAGGGTGGGCTCTCAACGCCCCCCTCCCCCCGCTGTGTGTCCCCCGGGCTGTGCAGGAGAAAGAGCTGGTGCAACTGCTGGCCCAGTGCTGCGCCGTGCAGCTCGGCGCCTCGGTGAGGAGCCAGGCCGTCCAGGAGCTGCTGCCCAGCTGTGTCCCCGCGAAGCTCTACAGGACCAAGCCCCCAGAGAAGTGGGCCAGCCTGGTCACCGCCGCCCTCGCCGAGGTCAGCTCCCCAGAGCCTGTGCACTCGGGCTGTGCAGCTCTTTATGGGGGCCCTGGGGCGTGTAGAGCGGATGGAGACCCCGTGACGAGTCCCCACTCATGGGGGGTTGGGAGACTAACTTGCCGCTCAGCAGAGCCCTGTCTCTTCAGGTTTAAAGAGTCTCGCTCAGGTCCACTCCCTCTGACAGGCCCGTTCCGTCTTCCCTCCTCCTTCCACGGTTGCATCCTGCCATAGGTCAGGGCAGCTCAGCCCTGCACTGGTCTCCACTGCAGTGTCGGGCTGGGCCCTGGCCTTCCGGCGCGGGAGGGCATCCCCAGCTGCTGACCGCGAGCGCGCCCTTGCCTCGGCACCAGTCCCGCCGTGTGAGGCCCCATCCTGGCCCCAAGCCTTACGGTGTCCCCTTGCTGGGCCCTGTGTGCCTGGGGCTGGCTCTGAACAGCAGGGAGGGCTGCCCCTCTTCTACCCCTGCTTGGTCAGCCCGCACCAAGTGAAGGTGGCTCCCGGAGGCTCACAGCCTCATCCCCTAGCCTCTACCTGCATCTCCCAACACCCACTCATGTTCTCGGGATCACCTGCACCAGCGGAGGTTTCTGCTGCTCCTAAACTTCCACCCCAAGAAGGGACAAAGACAGCCTGTCTGAGTCAGTCCCCCTGTCTCTCTTCCCCTCCCCACAGGGCTGTCCCAAACCCGGCCCTCTGTCAGAGCCTCCTTCCTCATAGGGTGCTTTGCTCTGCAGCGTGGCCTGAGGGTGCAAAGGCATCTCTGAGGACTTGGCTGGCTGGTGCAGCTGCTGCAGGAGAGCTGTGCACGGGGGGTTACTGAGGATACAAGCCTTTGGTTAATGCCTCCCCTGCATTAACTTGCACTGGGGGCCAAAAAAGAACACGATAGGCAGTGGGAAATACGAAGGCAACATGGCGCTTGTTTGTCAGGGGTTGAGAGCCCAGTGGCAGGGGGATAAGCCCCGGGGGAGTGGCAGCAGGGACCATCCAAGTGCGGAGAAGGGCAGGGAGGATGACCAAGCAACACGCTTTCCATTCTGGCAACACAGGAGGAGGTGCTCAAAGTGGGTCCGTAGACAAGGGTCCTGTACGCCTGCGGCAGGGGATGCAGCTTGGTCTTTCCTGCTCTTCGGTGTCACAGTGCACAGCCCTTAGGAAAGGCTCTAAGAAGTCCTGCAGGACAGAAGCCAGATTGTCCTGCCCAATGTTCCCCACACAAGCTTGACCACATGCGTTCTGTTCCACAGGCAGTGGCTAGTGTCCCGTGGGGACAATGCTTGAACGGGAATTTGGGGAAGCAAGCCCTGTCGCTTAGTTCCTGTTGTTTCCCAGCCTGAGTGGATGTGTTTACAGGGGAGAGACCACGGACATTTCAGGGCTAGTACGAGACGGAGGGGAACAAGAGATGCACACAACCCCAGATGAACATGAGTGAGAAGTGGCTTCGTAATTTGGGAAGGGGCAGTTGGGGTGAGAGTAAAGAATTAGGAAATTCACACCACACGTTTTCCAAAGTGGACATAGTTTCACTGATTTTTTTCCATTAAACACTTAAAACCTGGGCATTACCAAATAAACCAGAAAATACAGACAAATACAAAAACAACAGGGAAATCACCAATAATGTCACATCAAAGAGCTCATCCCTCTTAAGCTTGTGTCCTTCTAGACTGCCTTATTCACATGTACACAACGGAGACATGCATATGATTGGAGTGAGAGAAACACGCCTTTTTTTTTTTGGCTGTGTTGGGTCTTCGTTGCTGCACATGGGCTTTCTCTAGTTACGGCGAGCGGGGGCTACTCTTCCTTGCAGTGTGCAGGCTTCTCATTGCAGTGGCTTCTCTTGTTGTGGAGCACGGGCTCTAGGCACGCAGGCTTCAGTAGCTGTGGCTCACGGGCTCTAGAGCGCAGGCTCCGTAGTTGCGGCACACGGGCTTAGTTGCTCCGCGGCATGTGGGATCTTCCTGGACCAGGGCTCGAAGCCGTGTTCCCTGCATTGACAGGCGGATTCTTAACCACTGCACCCCTAGGGAAGCCCAAAACATACCTTTTTAAAAAATAAAAATAGGATTATCGTTAGATAACTTTAAAACATGCTTCTTTACTTCACTTAATAGTTTGCGGCCCTACTTCTGTGTCACTCAATACCGATCTCTGTTTTTAAGGGCTGCATAGTACTGTATTCATGAGTTATAATTCACTTTACTGATTCCTACTGATGAATGGTAAGGTCATGCCCCATGTTTCACTGTTAAAACAGCAAGGTGAACCTCTTTGTAGATACAGCTTTTCTACGTTTGCCAGTTATTTCATCAGGATCAATTTCTAGAAAAGGGATTTCAGAGCGTGTGACTCCTCTAAAATCCCTGCCACCCGTTGCATACTGCCAGGTCTCAGGTCGGATGTATCAACTGACATCCCCCAATCCAGTATCTGAAAGTTACCCAACCACCTTTTAAAGTAGGAACCAGAGAAATAACATTTTATTCAATAAACTAACAAGAAAGCTCAGTTGGATGTTACAGCCAGCAATGAGCAGAGAGCAGTGAGATGGGGAGAGGAAAGGGTGAAGGTGGGGAAGAGCCGAGGACCCTGAAAGACGCCTCCCGAATGTGCAGACGAAGAGCTCCGCAGAAGAGAGGCAGAGAGGGGCACCAGCAACACACAGACACACACACCATGGCTGGCCTTGGGCACGGGGCAACATGCAGCCCCTTGAGGCCAGTGTTGGCGAGAGACGGGGGCCTGCAGACAGGGGCCCGCAGACACCTGCACGTGACCCTCACAGGCTTCCAGGCTGAGGCAGGAGCCTGGCCCTACAGCCTCTGGAGCTCTGATGCCAAGGAGGGGAAAGCCTCCCTTCCTTCTCAAGACCGCCCCCCAGAGCCTCCCACCCAGCCCTCGCCGGCACTGGCCTGCCTTTAGGCAGAGGCCTCCCAGAATGATCGAGCAAATGAGCACCCTGGGCGCTGGGTGAGCAGTTAGGTGGGGATGATGAGCGATGGAGGTGACACGTCACCGTGTCCTCCGAGCAGGCCCCATACACCCAGAAGCAGACCACGCCGCTGGCCGTGCAAGAGCAGGTGGTGAACACCGCCTGCCTGAAGTGGCCGCTGCTCTTCTCCCGGCTATTTGAAGTCACCACACTCTCAGGTAACGGTGTCTGACCGGGTACGAGGGTGCCGCTGGGCCCACACCTCGGGCCAGCCCAGGCTTCACACTTCCGTCTCCTTCCGCCAGGCCCCCGACTGCCCAAGACTCAGCTGATCTTGGCTGTTAACTGGAAGGGGCTGTACTTCCTGGACCAGAAGGAGAAGGTGCTCCTAGAACTCGCTTTCCTGGAGGTCATAAGCCTGATCACCAACAGGTGGGTGCCCTGAGGGAAGAGGCCCCAAATCTCTCTCTCCCCACAACCTCAGCCCTTGGGGGCTCCAGGAGAGACAGGGAGAGGAGGAGGGACATCGTCCCTGGGAGCCCGGCTGGCTCATACCACGTCACACGCGTGGTGTGATGGCCGCTGGATCGGGACCCACCTTCCACTGTCCCAGGGCCAGCACTGTGTCTGCACATCACGCGTTACCTTCTCAGGCTTCCTTTAGAACCTAACCCCCTGGAAAGGGGCACATAAGCTTGCAGCCTCCAGGCTGTACGTTCACTTACAGGCTCCTTCCCTTCTCACGGGGGGAAGCACTCACTCGGAGGTACCAGCCATCTGGGAGAGGGAGCGAGGGACAGGGCTGCGTGTGCAGGGCACAGAGCAGCAGGAGGGCGGCCTTGCACGCCTGGTGGGACCTCAGACGCCCTGTCCCTGTGCTCCCCACGGCTCTCACCTTCTGAGAAGGCCTCCATGCCCTTCGGGAAGGCCTGCTTGTGCCCTGCCAGAGCCCCTGTTTGGTTAAAGCACAGCCCGGTGTGGCCACTGTGGTCAATACCAGTGTGTGCAGGGCGCAGGCTGGCCACCACTTACTGAGGCTGACCGTGCTGGGTGCTCTCTGCTATGCCAGTAAGTCCCCCCAGCACCCCCAGTCTGCAGATAAATAAACGGAACCACATAGAGGCTGGGCAGCTCGCCCAAGCTCACCCAGGCTGGCGCTCCATCTCAGCGCCACCGTTCTTCGCGGTGGCCCCATGGTGGCCCTCCACGCTGGCCACCACCTTGCCTGCCCGGAGCTGACCCCACAGACTGGGGCTCAATACCACCACTGCGTTTGGAGCCCACGGGAGCCTAAGCTCTGGCTCACCTGCCCACACACACAGCGGGGCCTGGGACCGGGGCAGACCTGCTCTCAGCCCCTGGCCCTGCCATGGCTCTGGACTCGCTGCTCGGTTTCTTCCTCTGTAACTCAGGCGGGTGACCCCGCCCAGGCTGTCGAGGGGCTGACCCAGGGGGAGGGTGGAGTAGACCTCTGGTCACATTGCCCCCTTTCCCCCTCAGGGAGGCCCAGGGTGGGCAGAGGCTGGTGCTCGTGACGCTGCACGAAGAGGAGTTCAAGTTCAGGTCCCCCAGCAGCGTGGCCATCGCCGAGCTGGTGGCCATGTTTCTGGAGGGCTTGAAGGAGAGGTCTGTGTTCGCCATGGCCCTGCAGGACAGGAAGGCCACAGGTACCCAGCCAGGTGGGGAGGGGACCCAGTGAAGGTGGGTGGCTTGCTCGTGCCAGGTCCCGGTGGTGACGTGGCAGGCGGGGCACAAGGACTCAAGCAGAGAGAGGGAGAGAGGCCACCAAGCCCTCGGGGGGCAGCGGTAGGCAAGGCCTTCCCATGTGCAAGATGAGGAGACTCCAGGAGGGGTCTCAAACTCTCCAAAGTGAAGTGCGCTGAAGGCTGTCCTCGTGCTGGAAGCATGGGGAGGGCCAGTGCCCTCACCTGCAGAGAACAGCTGGGCCACCCGCCCGTGCCTTGCACACCATCCCCACAGCTGCCCTGTTGTCCCATTTTACAGGCAAGGACTGGAGGCTCAGAGAAGGGACACAACTTGTCCAGGGCCACACAGCTCAGGAGGGGGGTTGGGGGCGGGGTGAGCCCGGGCAGTCGAGTCCTCGGCCACGGCTTCCCTGAGCACGGCTGGAAATCAGGCTTCAGGAGGGAGGTAGCAGGGGAGGGCTGTGCACAGAGTCTTAAGTGCAGTAAGAAACGTCAGCGGAAGCTTTGCCCCTGGGGCCCATTCCATCCTCACAACAGCCCCAGGAGGGAGGGATGACTTTCTTCATTTTACAGTTGAGGAAACAGGCTCAGAGAGGTCACCCAGCTCCCGGGCAGGCTTGGTGACTGCCAGCTGGTATTCTGTTCCCTTGGTCCACCTGCCTCCCGGCTTGCCAGCCATCTCCTTGTCAGGCACCTGAGCAGGTCTCCCCAGCTCCTGCCACCCCAGGCTCTGTGCCTGTCCAGGCCCCCTGAGGGCCAGAGCTCTGGGAATCCCACCACCAGCTCACTGTCAGGGTGGCCTTGGGCCCACTGCTCTGCATCTCCGTTTCCCCACCGGTCAAAGGAGATGGCCCACAGGATGCCAGCCCAGCCTGTGGCCTCCGCTGAGCCCTTGGGAAACGGCATCTTCTCTGCCCCGTGTGTGTGTCCGTGTGACCTGGATTTGTAGAGGATGCCACCCTCCTGCCCTTCAAGAAGGGGGACTTGCTGATCCTGACAGAGAAGCAGGGGCTGCTGACCTCTGAGAACTGGACCCTGGCCCAGAATGACAGGACCAAGAAGACAGGGCTGGTGCCCACGGCCTGCGTCTACACCATCCCAACGGTCACCAAGCCCTCGGCAGAGCTGCTGGTAACTCATGCTCCCCTGCCCTCAGCTGGGTACCCGTGGGCACCTGGGGAAGTGGCCGAGATGCCCGGCCTGGGGTCCTAGCTGAGGGGCCCGGGACCCACCTCACGGATCCTGGGCAATCACGTCAGCTCTGCCGGCCCCATCGTCCTTCTGGGGTGACGGAGAGGCAGGAAGTGCTTGTGCAGTGAGTGCCTGGTGCAGCGCTCGGCATTTAGTAGGTGCTCAATCGGTGGGCATTCCTTCCACCCCTCCCACCAGGGAGTATCCTGGGGATGCATCCGTCCTTGTCTCAGCCACATTGAAACCCTGACCCGGGGGGCCACCCCACCCCAGCGCCCAAGACCAGCCCCCCAGAGAGACAGGACAGACAGGCCTTCCAGCGTGCATGTACTGAGCGCCAACTGCGTGCCCCGCGCCTGCAGTACAGGATTGAACACAGTAGTGTCCCCGCCCTCAAGGAGCACTGGGACGAATGACGACTTGATGGCAAGCGAACGGAGTGCCACCAAGGAGGAGTACCTGTTGTTATGGGGGCAAATCCTAGGGCGGGGGCCTGCCCTGTCTGGGAAGCCATCCCTGAGGCACTGGCACTTGTGCTGAGGCCGGAAGCAGTGGGCCTGAGAGCCCACCTAAGGGAAGGGAAACAGGCTCAGAGACACTGAGTCACTGATCCTGGGTCACACAGCAGGTGACACAAGAAGGGTAGACCCAGGCCTATCCAGCCCCGTGGTCCGGCCTCTCCCGAGTCTCTGAGGCAACTAGGCTAGGAGGAGCTAGTGGGCAGGGGCTCCTGGACACCCACAGACCCGTGCCCTCACAGAGCTTGCTGGCCATGCCACCAGAGAAGCGGAAGCTGGCAGCCCAGGAGGGGCGGCCCGCAGAGCCGGCCCCCGAGGAGCAGCCTGAGGGGAAGCTGCACACCTTGGAGGAATTCTCCTATGAGTGTTTTAGGTGACTGCCCTGCCCACCCCCAGGACCCACCCCAAGCAGCCTCGCTCGCGCTCCCCGGGGACTGGAGGCCATGAAAGCAGGTGCACTGCCCGCCTGGCCTCTCTGGGCAGGGAGGGGACCCTCTGACCCTCCCCCCACCACCCCGTTTCTGAGCTGAGAGCTGTGGGCACAGAGGGCATCCCCGTGGAGACCTGCACCGGAGCCCGGGGCTCTCTTGCCACTTTGTGCGTGGGGCTCACGGTGGGGAGGGGACAGAGAGGGGCACGGGCAGAGGAGGCGTGAGGAGGGCCCTCACCCCCGCCTCGATCCCTGACAGGGTCCCGGAGAAGGAGACGGTGAGCAGAGCCGTGCTGCCCCTGGCCCGGCCCCGGGGCCGCCTGTGGGCCCACTCAGCCGAGCCGCTGCGGCAGCCTCTGCTCCGGCGCGTCCACGCCGACGCCGAGCTGCGGGATGTCGCCTGTCGGATCTTCATCGATATCCTTTCCCGGCCAGCCTGCCCCAGCCCCGCAGCCCGCCCGCCAGGGGGCCGGATCTCCCAGGGCACGGCGCTGCCCCGGGGTCCGCGCGGGCCTGGGCTCGGGGGTCAGCAGTGACAGGCAGCCCCGCCTGCGCGTTCTCCTTGACGGCTGTACCCATCCTCAGGTACATGGGCGACTACCCCTCTCGGAAGGCCTGGACCTCCCTGGAGCTCACCGACCAGATCTTCTCGGCGGCCCTGCAGGAGGCAGCCCTGCAGGACGAGGTTTACTGCCAGATCCTGAAGCAGCTGACGCACAACACCAACAGGTCTGCGGGGACCAGGGAGGGGCAGAGGGCACCGCATGCGCGGGTTGCCATGCCCAGGGCCCGCTCAGGCCTCGCCCCAGCCCCCGAGGCTGTGTCCACTGTTCAGAGGGGGAGGCGGCCCCTCATAAGGGCGACCCTCGCAGTAACGGTGGGAAGCTTGGGACCCGGTATGTCCCTGACTTCCTGGGCTGGCCAGAGCCGGGGGTGGGGGTGGGGGGAGGCAGACCTGCCCTGGGCCCTGCCTCTCCCCCTCTCTCCTTTGTCTCCTGGGCAGGCCCTAGCCTCTCTAAACCTCAGCGCCCTCCTCCACAAAATGGGCACGATAGCATCCCCTCCCCTTCTCGTGGGCAGGGAAGCCGGTGGCATTGGCAGCAGGGCAGTGGCTGCCTTGCCCAGGGCTTCAGGCAGGCCTCAGCTCATAGCATAAATCCTACAAAGCCCCATCTCCCCGAGGTGCCTGGCTGGCCTGGGCTTCCGGGAGGGGGCCCCTCCCGGGCTGACCAGCACTTCCATCTGCAGGCACAGCGAGGAGCGGGGCTGGCAGCTGCTGTGGCTCTGCACCGGCCTCTTCCCGCCTGGCAAGGCGCTGCTGCCCCACGCCCAGAAATTCATAGACACGCGGAGAAGGAAGGTGCTGGCCCCCGACTGCAGCCGCCGCATCCAGAGGGTCCTGAGGTGAGCCTGACAGCTCCTAGGCCCCCGGGAATGTCGGCCTGGGGATGCCGGGGGGCCCCGCAGGTCCTCCAGGAGCTCATGGTCCAGTGCGGACACCTGCCAGTGGAGCCAGACTCGGCTTCCTTTCTAGAAGCTGGTGTCAGTTTGTGGAGGCGGGACCAGGTCCCAGCAGCCGGGGAGGAAGATGGAGAGTGAGGCCCCAGAGGGTTGCAGGGCGGCCAGGCTGGTCAGTGGAGGTTTCTGGCCATGAGCTCCTCCTGCCCCTGTGGCTGCCTGTCCAGGGCAGAGAAGGAACTACCCTGAGGCCAGAGGATGACCTTGATGTCCCCAGCCACCTGTGTGTCCCCCTAGCCCAGCCCACAGTAGTTGAGCTCAGACCCATCCCTGCCAGCCCGTCCTGCAGTTCCTCCCTGGCTCTGCCTGCCCTCCAGCCCTGGCTTGGTCTCCTGTGTCTGTGCAAGAGGGTGGGGTGACCTGGTGAGCAGACGTGACAGTGAGTGGCAGCCTGGGTCGCAGTGGGGAAGGTGGGTGTCCCCATCCCCAACCCCCTGCCCAGCTGTGTGGGAATGAGAACACGACTCACCCTGCCTACTGGTGCCGGGCCCAGGACCCCTGGCCAGCCTGGGTCCCCTCCCCATGTGGGCACCTGGGAGTGAGGCCAGGCTGGCCACTGCTGCCTCCTCTAGGCCATGTGCCCAGCACCGCAGGCAGGGCAGCCCCCCAGAACGGTGGTGGTCTCGGGGTTGGCTTTTGTTTTGTACCTGGCACAGAGCTTAGCTTAGAGGCTGGGCCCAGGTGAGGGTGTCGGGTGGCATGTGCAGCGCGTGCACTGTCTGCTCCAGGACGGGGCCCCGGAAGCAGCCCCCGCACCAGGTGGAGGTGGAGGCCATGGAGCAGAACGTCTCCCGCATGTGCCACAAGATCTGCTTGCCCAACAACACGAGCGAGGTGAGGCCCTGCGCCCCCCGGGGACCCGCAGCTGGAGCAAGGTCCCTCCCCACGGGGGTCACCCGAGGAGAGCCGGGAGACACCGCCCGACACGGCTGTTTCCAATATAGAGTGGATGGTCTCCCCTTCAGCGCTCTCCTAGCCCTGACCCGTCTCCCCCGAAACTACCGCTTCGCCCCACCCCAGTCCCCATGAGCATGAACTGAGTGCTGGGCGCCCTCAGGTGCTCCGGGCCACACAGGGGAGGGATGGGCCCCGGGGAGGCTGGAGTGCAGTCGGGAGTCTGGACGTCCCAAAGGTGTGGGGGGCATTCCAGGCTGGGCACAAGGGAGAAGAGGCCACAGGGCTGGGGGCCCCTCAGGCTTCCGACCCGGCCCCGGGACGTGGTGAGCAAGGGCCGCCATGGGGTGCCTGCGGACAGAGCCCAGTCGGCCTCTGGGGACGGCGGAGGGGACAGGTGGGAGGCGGGAGACCCTCGGCCAAGGGGCAGCAGTGGAGCGAGGGCGCCCTCACAGCCCTCCCCAAGCGGACTGTGGCCTTGACAAAGTTCCCGCGGTCTGGCTGCAGGCTCTCAGAGCAAGTTCAAAAGGCTGGGACTCTTGGGACCCCAAGACAGCGCGCCCTGTGACCAAACAGCGCATACATCCGGCCAGGTTTCCAGAGGGGGAGTCTTGCCCTTCTCAGGACAGGGCAGGCACGACCCCAGCCCCAGTCAGCAGGCCGTTGAGGGTCACCCCGGGCCGAGCCGCGTCCTGAGACGTTCCCCTGCCCCCTCTCTGCCCAGATGGTGCAGGTGGGCACCAACATCCGGGTGCGGGAGGTGTGCGACAGCATCGCCGCCCGGCTACAGCTCGCCTCCTGGGAGGGCTGCAGCCTGTTCATCAAGATCGCGGACAAGGTGCGCGGCCCAGCAGGCCAAGGGCCTGGAGGGAGGGAGGGAGGGCGGGCGGGCGGAGGTCTCCCACGTGCGCTGGGCCAGGCCCCCCGCGGCACACAGGGTGAAGGGACGTAGGCAGGAGGGGTCGGAGCCCCAGTGCGGCACCTAGCCTCCCAGGCCAGAGATGGGTCCCTGGATGCCGCACACCTGCATGCCTCCCTGTGTGCCCTCCTCTCCACCCGCCCCAGGTCATCAGCCAGAAGGAGGGAGACTTCTTCTTTGACTCCTTGAGGCAGGTGGCCGACTGGGTGAAGAAGAACAAGCCCCAGAAGGAAGGTGAGGGGAGGGCTCTGTGGGGCAGGCTGGGGCCAGGAAGGAGGGGAGGGGCCGGCAAGGAGGGGAGGGGCGGGGAAGGAGGGGAGGGGCCGAGAAGGAGGAGTGGGGCGGAGGAGGGGAGGGGCGGGGAAGGAGGAGTGGGGCAGGCAAGGAGGGGAAGGGTGGGGAAGGAGGGGAGGGGCCGGCAAGGAGGGGTGGGGACGGGAAGGAGGAGTGGGACGGGGAAGGAAGGGAGGGGCGGGGAAGGAGGGGGCGGGGCCGGGAAGGAGGGGAGGGGCGGGGAAGGAGGGGTGGGGCCGGGAAGGAGGGGAGGGGCCGGGAAGGAGGAGTGCGGCGGGGAAGGAAGGGAGGGGCGGGGAAGGAAGGGAGGGGCGGGGAAGGAGGGGTGGGGCCGGCAAGGAGGGGAGGGGCCGGGAAGGAGGAGTGGGGCGGGGAAGGAAGGGAGGGGCGGGGAAGGAGGGGTGGGGCCGGGAAGGAGGGGTGGGGCCGGGAAGGAGGGGAGGGGCCGGGAAGGGGAGGGGCCGGGAGGCCGGGAAGGAGAGGTGGGGCGGGGAAGGGGCGTTGCAGGGATGTGAGGCGGGGCAGGGCTTGTCTGCCTCCTGGGCCAGGGTCAGGGGGCTCCCCGGGCCACTCCTGCATGGCTATGCCCATTCATTTATTCATTTATTCTCATTCCCCTTCATGTTCCCTGGGTCATGGGTAGGCCAGGCCTGGGGCCAGGTGGTCGGGCCCTGCCCCTGGAGCTCTCCCAACTCCGGCAGGGGCCGGGCATGCGGCAGGCCTAGAACACATGGCGGGACTGCGGGGTGATGGAGGGTGCATGGGGGCAGAGAGGGCGGAACGGGGCCTGACCCCACGGGGAGATCCGCGAATGCTGCTGGAAGAGGGGGCTTCCACACTCATCTTGAGGGATGAGGAAGAGCTGGGGCCCAGGGAGGAAGAGGCATGGAGGCTGTCCAGCTGGGGAGGCCGCAGTAACAAACACAGCGGCGATGCGAGGGGCCAAGGGGCAGGGTGCGGGGGTGGGCGGGCAGCGCCCCGGGCCTGCTGGGCCAGGGACAGGCTTGGTGCTCACTGCCGCCTCTATCCAGGGGCCGCTGTGACGCTCTCCTACCAGGTGTACTTCATGCGGAAACTGTGGCTCAGCGTGGCCCCAGGGAGAGATGTGAAGGCAGACACCATACTCCATTACCATCAGGTACCCGGGCCGCCCCTCCTGGTGGGCGTTGGGGCCACCCTCGCTCCAGCCCACACCTGCCCTGAGAGTGGAGCTCAGCCGCCTCGCCCCTGGGCACCCAGCTCCCGCCCAGGGCCTCACGGTGGGCCCGCCGCGCCCCTGAGGGTTCTGGAGCCAGGAGCAGAAGGACAGCGGCGTCTGGAGACAGCGGCCGCACCATCACCTGCAGCATGCCTGCCTGCCGGGGCGGGGAGGCGCGCAGAGGGTCCTGCAGCCCGTGGAGCACTGGCCCTTGCCTTGAAGGGGTAGAGCAGGCCTCGGCCTCCACGGCGAGATGGCAGGGAGCCCTGCCTCCACTCAGTGGCCTTCCCTCTGCTGGACACCTTACCCTGATGACCTTAGCTTTTTGCAGCCTCGGTTTCCTGGATGGGGGCGGGCTACCACATGAGCATGAAGCCGGGCGTGGCTGCAGCCTGAAGTCCAGCTTGTCCTTCACCCAGGAGCTGCCCAAGTACCTGCGTGGGTTCCACAAGTGCTCACAGGAGGATGCCGTCCACCTGGCAGGCCTCATCTACAAGGCCCAGTTTGGCAATGACCGGTCCCAGCTAGCTAGCATGCCCAAGGTCCTGAGGGAACTCGTGCCTGAGAACCTCACACGTCTGATGTCCTCAGAGGAATGGAAGAAGGTCTTTGGCAGGGGCTGGGGAGGGGCCCCTCGGCTGCTGTCCCCACAGGGACCCCGCCCAGGTGCCACCGTGGGGGGTGGCCTGGGTCCGCTGTAGCACCTTCCCCGCGCTGTCCACAGCCTCAGGCAGTAGCTGCCGCTCTGGGCCAGGACCTCGGGGCCTTGTGTGGCAGCCCGGTCGGGCAGTGGCCTCCACTCAGGCCCTCACTGGCCCTTGCTTCCCCCAGCGCATCCTCCTGGCCTGTGACAAGCGCAGGGACATGACAGTGGAGGAGGCCAAGGTGGCCTTCCTGAAGTGGATCTGCCGGTGGCCCACCTTCGGGTCTGCCTTCTTCGAGGTGAAGGTAGGCCGCGCCCCAAGCCCGGCCATCCTGGCCACGCAGGCCCCGCCCGGCTCTGGCCCCAGCAGCCTGAGCTTCTCCCCAAAACACGCCACGGGCAGGGCCAGCGGCCAGGTCTGGGGGAGCAAGTGTGCACGTGTGTGCGTGCGTGCGTCTCGGGGAGGGGCCGCCTGGCCTCCCAGGCTGGGCTGTGATCACTGTGACCCCCCTCCCTCCCCAGCAAACCTCGGAGCCCTCCTACCCGGACATCATCCTCATCGCCATCAACCGGCACGGGGTTCTGCTCATCCACCCCAAGACCAAGGTAGTGGCAGGACCCCGGGGACTGCGCCAGGGTCCTTGGACCCCTGCGCAGCTGGGGCTGCCCTCCTGGGCTCCCACACATGGCCCCATGGGCTCTGGAGGACCCCGGGCAGCAGCTCAGACTCAGGGCCCCTGGGCCGTCTGGGCTTTGATTGGCTTCTACCCACCGCCCACTGTGCCCCCAGGACCTGCTCACCACCTACCCCTTCACCAAGATTGCCAGCTGGAGCAGCGGCAGTACTTACTTCCACATGGTGCTGGGGAGCCTGGGCCGGGGCAGCCGCCTGCTGTGTGAGACCTCTCTGGTGAGCCCGAGGCCCGGGGGCCTTCTCCCAGCCCAGACACGAGGGACCCAGAGGCTCCTGACACTGGGTTTCCCCGACCCTGACCCAACCCCCTGGCCACCAGGCGAGTTGCTCCCTGGGAGGACGTGGCCCCCATGCCTGGGGTGGGCAGGCCAGGCTGGGCCGGCAGAGGAAGGAGGTGCAGCTCAGGAAGGGCTGGGCGTGTCACCCAGGGGGGCAACAAGGCCTGGCAGGGGGGCCTGTGGTCCCAGGGAGGGAAGGGGACTCGGGGCCCAGCCGCAGGAGCCCTGTTTCTCTCTTCACGCCCTGCCCGGTGTGTCACTGAGGCAGAGGTTGGGCCCCGCAAGCTCTGGCCCAAGCCCCGCTTAGCTGTACCCCTCAGACTCCGACCCCACCCTTCCCCCCGTCCAGGGCTACAAGATGGACGACCTGCTGACCTCGTACGTGCAGCAGCTGCTGAGCACCGTGAACAAGCAGCGGGAGCCCCGGACCTCAGTCCCGGCCAGTCCCTAGCAGCGGGGCCTCGTGCCCATTCAGCCTCCCTCTGCAATCGGGGGGGGCCTCGTGCCCATGCAGCCACCCTCTGCAATCGGGGGGGGCCTCGTGCCCATTCAGCCACCCTCCGCAATCGGGGGGTCCTGGCGGCACTTCCCGAGGACCCTTCTCTGGGCCCAAGGCCTGCTCTCTGGTGGCAGCCTTTCAAGTCACCCTCTCCCCAGAACCCCTAGCACCACCACCCTGCGGCACCCCAGGGCTCCCCCCACCGGGTGCTGACTCTGAGGGCCGAAGGGCAGGGCCGGGACTGGCAGGCCTCCAGGCCGACGGACGGATGGCGGGGAGGACTCCCCCCCAGGAATGTTCAATAAAAGTTCCGCAGAACAGTGGGGAGTGTGTCAGCGAGAGACGAGGGTCGGGTTGGGGCTCGGGTGGGCAGCAGGTCCAGCAGAGGCTTCCTTCCAGAGAAAGCAAAAGGCACTGCGGCCCGTCCAGGCCCAGCAGAGGACAGCTCCGTCCTCATGGTGTGACTTCCTTCGTGTCTCCCTCCTCCCTTTCCTTCCACCCCCGCCCCTTCCCTTCCTCCGCCTCAGACTGCAGAGACGCTTGCTACAGGCCCCTCTGCACACCTTTCCTCCTTCCCCCGCCCGGCACCGGACACGGGCTGCCGCCAGGAGGGTCTGCTGGAGGTGGCTGCTGGCTTCGCTGCCCCGAGGGCGGAGCCGCACGCGGGGCCTCGGAGCCTGGGCTGGGCGCCCACGGCCGCCGCCAGCCTTGTCGGAACCTGTCCCCCGGCTCCACCCACCGGGCCAGCCTTCAAGGACTGAGGGTCTCTGTCGGCAGCCTGGCCCTGGGATGCCTGTCCGGTCTGGCGTCTGTTTCCCTAACCCTGCGGCAGCATATCCACCGCAATGTCACAAACCACGCAAGCGCTGGGGTCGTGTAGAAAAGCCTTCATTCGTTGTGCAAGTGTGAGTCCCAACCCCAGGGTCCCACGCTGTCCTCCCCGGAAGGCAGGAATGAGCCGCCCACCAGAGCCCACCACCTCCTGGCCCCAGGCTGCACCGGGTAGTCAGCGGGTGCCCTGGCGGCGGGGCGAGCGGGGGCCCTCCCGCTGCTGCGTGGGCTGAGGAAGCAGGACTCGCCGGCCTGGCCTGGGCACGAGGCTCCTGCTTGGCTGAGCGCGTGCGTGGTCGGGGGACTGCAGGGTGGCTCCCCGGGGGCGCCCACCCACATGGCCCTGGGGTCCGGGCGGCCGCCTGGCCGTGGGCTGCACCTGTGCCACGGGGGGCGGAGGCTGGCCAAGCTGCCACAGAATGCGAGCCACGAGGCCTCCTGCGGGGATGGGACAGGTCAGGACAGGCCGGCCCAGGTGACCCTGGCCCTACTTGCTTCTGTCCCTGGAAGACCTCGGGCCGAAGCTGTGGACGAGGACGTGTCACAGGCTTGCCACGCCCAGGCCCCTGCCCCGTGGCCTCTGGCCTCGTGGAAGGAGGGAGGGGAGGGACGGGACGCCTTGGGGGGGGGATGCTGAGCGGAGAGGCAGGCAGGGAGAAGCCGCAGGTTCGGGCAGCGGGGGCGGGCAGCGAAGCCGGGGGGAGCAGGAGGACGATGGCGGGCGGCGGGCGGGCCTCTCAGGCGGGTTGGAGGCCCGCGGACTTGGGCTGCGCCCTGCGGGCTACCAGCTCCGACAGCTTCTTCAGCCGCTTCTTCAGCTCCAGCGGGAACTTCTCGTAGCACCTCTTACACACGGGCTTCATGTCGAACTCCACAAACTTGTTCCTGCACAGGAGGGGCAGCGGCCAGGAGAGCCGGGGTCTCCTCGGACCCCCGGCCCAGAGCCCACCACCTCCCCTACCCCAGCCTGTCCCCCCGCCAGCCGGCCAGGTCCGGGGGGCACCTTCTGGCCGGACGCCACGGGAGATGAGGAGACGGGCCTCCAAGCCTCCCTTTCTGCCTAGAGACTTCTCTGGAATGCTGAAACTCCAGAACCTTCCCTCTTGTCCTCAGACGCCGGGCCGCACCTCACCTCACCTCACTGCTCCAGCTGTCCTTCCCCTCTCAGCCTCCTAGGTGAGGTCTGGCTCCTTTGGCTCTGAGCGTGTTTCCTGCTCCCTGAGCCAGAGTGTCCTTCCCTCCCCAGAGGCCGGCGCCCTTCCGAGTGCGGAGGCTAGTGTGACTCTTCCTCCCACCATGCCCCGGGGGGGTCCCTGGACCTGCCTTCTCGGGGCTGGGGCTGCCCCTGCTCCCACTGCACCCCCAGGGCCTGATAACAGTGGTCGTTCAGGGAGGGTCCGACGAAGGGTAGAGCCCGTGGCAAGCCGACTCCAACGTGAGCCCCTGACGCGCTCCAGGGCGGGGGGGGGGGGGGGGACGCCCTGCAGGTCTCTGCCCTCCTCGGCCCCCGACCCCTGGGAGCCAGCACGACTTACTTCAGGGTGAGCCGGCTGTTGCAGGTAGAACAGGAGAAGCAGTGCACACACCAGGCCTTGTTGAGGGCCGACACCACTGTGAGGGGCAGATGGGGGCTTAGCGGCCGCCCCCCAGGCCAGCCAGAGGCCCAGCTGTGCACACGGAGGGCCAGCTGGGCACGCAGCTGCAGGACCCACAGCCCAGAGAGCGCGGGGGAACGGGGCCTGGGGCAGGAAGGGGGCACAGGGACAGGGGCCTTACCATCGCCCTCGATCACGTGGCTGCAGGTGTAGCAGACATCTCCAAAGAGCTGTGGACAGAGCGGGTGTTAAACATGCTGCAGGCATTCGTGCCCCAAGCTCAGAGCCAGGAGTGTGGTCCCCACCCACCCCCCAAAGGGCAGCTCTCAGCAGCCACCTGCCAGGGTACAGCCTCAGGCCTGAGGGCCCATCAGAACTCCCCTCTGGGAAAGACAGCAGGTGGAGGCACTGCTCCCCCTAAGGCCCCTCTGCTCCCGCCCGTGTCCTGAGAAGTGTGGGCAAGGCAGTCACCCTGTCCTCTGTGCCAGAAAGGCTGGGCAGCTTCGCCAAGCCTGGCAGGGGGGAGGGGATGGTAGTATATGTCACCCCAAGAGCCCAGGACTTAACACTGCCATCTCATTCAGTGCCCGGGGCAGGCCTGGGCCACAAGGCACGTTTCTCAAATGGGGACGCTGAGGCCCAGAGCGCTGCCCCGGTCCCGAGACCCTGAGCTCACAGGCCTGGCCTCAGCACCCACGGCGGGGCCCCGGGGGCCGCCCCGTGTCCTCTCCTGCCATGCACACAGCCGCCTTCCCAGCCCGCGCCCTGCCGGCTCCCCGCAGCTCCTGCCTCCCCTGTCCCGGGCCCTACCTGGTTGTAGTGGGTCTCACAGTAGGCCAGGCCCTTCTTCTCATAGTGCCGGTGCCCCAGGAACGGCTTCTCACACTTGGCGCAGACAAAGTGCTGGGGTGGGGGGTAGGGGTGCAGGGAGGGCAGCGTCAGGCCTGGAGCGACCTCCCAGCACACAGCCAGGAAGCGGAGGCTGCTGGGTGGGGGGCCTCGCTCGGCTGACACCTCCACGGACTGCTCCTGGTCAGCAGACCCCACTCCCTCCCTGATGCCCGGTGGCGCTGCATCCTCCCCGGGCCCACGGGGCACCCTCGGCCCCCGTGTCGGGGCCGGCGAGGTGCCCGGGCCGTGGCGGGTTGCACTGCCTGCCTCTGGTGCACACCTCTACAGGCCCAGAGTCACCGGGCACACCTTCCGCCCGTGGAGGCCGTGGCGTGTGAGGATTCACCCTCCCCCGGGGGGCCGGGGGCCGTGCCAGGACCCTCGCCAAGAGGCCGCCCAGGGCAGAGACTGTGGGACACAGAGCTGGCCCGGTCACAGGCTTGCACGCCTCCCTGCCAGGTGGTGTCCCTAAGGCCATCAGAGCCCCCGGCGCAGGGGTGAGTGTTCCCGGACAGCCAGTCGGACACACCTGAGCACCTCGCCTGCAGGTGGGCCGGACACGCAGCCACGTCCGCCAACCGCAATCCCACAGGGCACCCCGGGCCAGTGTCCCCGAGGTGTTCTCATGACTTTGGAATCCTCTAGAAGGCCAGGATGGGGAGGGAGGGAGGGGGTGTGCCTGCCCAGCCATGGCCTGTGGGCTCAAGTCTGCTGGGTCCCGTGGACAGACCTGTCCCAGACCATGGGTGAGGAGGGATAGCACCTGTGAGGAAGGTCCCCGCTGGGAGCTGGCCACATGGCCTGGGGGCTGGAGGGCGTGTGGAGGGGCTTCGGGGCCAGGCTGGCTGGGGACGGGAGCCGGGGCGCCCACCTGCTGTCCGGGCTGGCCTCGCTCACCTCCACGTGCCACTGCTTGCCCAGCGCGTTGACCACACGGCCCTCGATGGGCCGGCGGCAGGCCCCACAGATGGGGACACCCATCTTGTCATGGCACGGCAGGCAGTAGAGCTCGCCCTTCAGCTCGCGGGCCTCTGCAGTCAGCTCCTTCCTGGAAGACAGCGTGAAGCCCCCAGGTGACCACCCTGCCCTTCCGTGGCCTGTCGTGCTGGGAGGGTCACCCCAGCCCCTCCAGCGCCAGGGAAGCAGCTTCCTGAGACACACCGCCACCTCCACCCCCCACCGGCTCGGTCCCAGCAGAGCACCCGCCCGGGGCAGGCGTGGCTTTCATCTCTGCTCTCTTTGGAGACTTCCTGTGCCCCAGACGGGCCCCAGGGCACAGGATTCCCGCCCGGGCCTTGCAGAAGGCGGCCTGTGTCCGGCACAGATCTGTTTCCCGGGCCCCCGCCCTCCAGACCAGCACAAGGGCATGGCTCCGTGGCCTCTCCTTCCTCCCTCATCCGCTCCACCTCACGCTCACCCTCCGCACCTGGGATTCCCTCCTCTCGGCTTCACCGGCGGCGGGGGTGGGGGGCAGCCCTCCCTCACCCATGAGTCCTCCTGTCAGCCTCGCCTGAGAGGTGTTTCCTGCAGCAGTGCCCTCCCGGACCCATTCGACCTGCCCCTGCACCCCACTCTCCGGACGCCCCTCTCTGCCCCGCTGGTGTTCCCCTCCCGCCCCATCACTGCCCCTGGGCGGCCGGCCCACCTCCACCCGGCTCTCCCCCTTCCCGGCCAGCCGGGCCCGGCTGTGCACCTACCCGCAGTGGGTGCAGCTGAAGTGGTCTGGGTGGTAGGCGTCGTTCCTGAACATGAGGGGCTGCTCGTCGATGACCAGGTGGCAGCGCTGACAGACGTACTTGCCCAGGCCCTTGGCCTTCTCACGGTTGTGGCAGGGTCGGCACAGGTGCCTGTGAGAAGTGAGGTGGGGGTCAGGGTTAGAGCCACTCTTCCTGCCCGGGCAGCCTGGGCCACCCCCTGGAGAAGACGCCCCCGGGCCCCCGCCCGCAGCTTGAACGAACGCCTGCCGGGAAGCCTCGGGGGGCTCAGCTCAGTGGTCCAGAAAAGCAAGCTAACAGTCCTGCGGCCGGGAAGGCCACGGGTGCACCCTGTAAAAGGAGCCTCTGCACGGGGCAAAGACCAGGAGGAAACACGGCAGCATGCCGTGTTTGGACAGTACGGCAAATGTGGTGTTTTTCTTCTTTATGCTTTTTCTGAGCCTAGGACATCGTGTGTGGACGTGTGCAGACACTTCATGGGCATTTGCTGAAAATTTCATTTTATTTTTCAAATGTCTTTTAACACACACGAGTGACCGTATAGTGACTTTCGTGCCCAGCCCAGGGGCCAAGGAGTGCCAGGCCCGTTGGGCCTGCACGCCTGCTTCCTCGGGGGTCAGCCCGACAAAGAGGAACCCGGACGTCTACAGGCTCTCTCTGTCTCCAAAGACAAGTGCAGCTGTGTCAGATGGAGGCCCCCAGACCCAGGAACTGTCATTACAGAGTCTTTTTTCTAAAGACCTCAGAGTAATTTCTGATGTTACTCCCTCCATTGGGCCACAGCTGCGGTCTCTACCAAGAGAGAGAAATCAACATGGTTTCTGTTTCCTTGGGCCTCAAAGGCAGCAGGAATTTAGATTCAGGGTCCCCGGGCGAAGTTGCACAAAGGCCCCAGTGCACTGCTCCCATCCCCCACCTGCCACCCCGTCTGCAAGTGCTCTCAGCATCCGGGCCCTCCTTCCCTCCCTTTCCAGGTCCCCAACCCACTCTCACCAGCCTCCCGGCCACCTGATACCAGTGCGGGCCTCTTTTAGAGGCAGGTCAGGGAGTCCACTTAAGAGAGTAACTCTCAGACTCAGGAACCCCCAAGCAGGTGTGGTGGGCAGACCCTAGGTGCCAAGGCAGCCAACTCCATGGCCTTGACCGCAGTGCCTCCTACCGCGTTCGGGTCTGGACTGCCCTGTGCTTGCCCTGAGTGTGTCCTAGCTCCCCGGGGTGAAGGGCAAGGGGCCCGAGGGAGTGCCCAGCAGCCACCTGCTAAGCTGCTGACCAGCTCCCAGCCGTGCTCTTATGGACCCCGTGTGCCCCACGCAGGGCAGTGGCTCAGGACAGGTCTTCTGATGCGTAAGTGGGTGAATGATTGTAAAAGACAAGAAGGGAAGGACGGCGGGCGTCATCTCCCACGACGACGTGGCCACCGAGACTGGAAGGTCGTCTCCTGGCCTGGGACCCCCAGCTCACTCTACCGGCCCAGGGGCCACAGACGTGGCCTGTGGCTACAGTCCCCATCTCCCTTCCGTCCCCAGATCCCTGAAGCCCAGCGGGCTCTCCCCGCCCCACTCTCCCCCAGTCACCCCGTGCCCCAGCCCCATCCCAGGCCTCCTGCCACGGCGGGGCCACTCCCACGCCTGCCGCCTGCTGCGTCTCTGCCACAGACAGGGCATTTATTCCCTACAACCCCACTCCAATCCTGGTGACTCGTCTTTAGCAGTAGGACAACATGCAACCCATACGGAACGGTTTTTGTTCCAAAGATATAGAAATTAGCGCAACTCCTCAAAATTCTGTTGCAACCGTCAGTGCCCTTAAAACCACTACCATCAGTCACCCGACAGAAGCCAGCCAGACTCCCACATTTCAAGTCACCGTGAGCCAGTTCTCCCAGACAGCCACCCCGGGCCACAGCGGGGAGGGGGGCCGCACACCCCACCGGCTCCCAGGCATGACAGAACTGAGCAGTCCCGCTCTCTTGACGGAACCCCAGACGGGAAACGTCTTTTCAACAGACCTGATCCCGGCGCCAGATCTAAAGGCAACCTGCAGAATTTTTTCCCAGGTAGAATGAAGATGGAACCTAAGAATTTTACCACTGAGCTGCAACAGAAGAGAACAAAACACACACGCATACAGCCTGAGTTTTAGAGTGACACACGCTTGAGTCCAAATGTGGGCTCGGCCACCCCACTGGTTTGTCGTGGGCCAGTTACCTCACCTCTCTGAGTCCCAGTTTCCCCGTCTGTAAAATGGGCAGTGATCCCAAGTGCACGGGTTTGTGCGAAAGAATTTCAGACAGTACTTGTGGCAGGTACTTCCCAGGGATGGCTGTGTACATCTTTCAACGTTGTAACTGAAACGTCTTCTGAAGTCTTTTGAAATTAGGAATGGTGATTCGGCTCCCGGAGTTACCGGAGGCATCACTTTGGGAAAGACGGGGAGAACCAAGCACTGCTGCAGCCGTCACAGGAACAGCCACTGTCAACATCCAAACGCCCCGCAGACTCCCAGACCCCCAGGAGGAGCTGTGGGGCAGGTGGGCGGCGGGCCGCAGCGACCCTCTTCCCAGGCTTCCCGTCCAGAGGAGGAGCCCACACAGGCGAGGCCCAGGCCTCCGGGTCCCCACAGGCACAGACAGCGCCCCATTATGAGGCAGCCTGCAGCTGCGCCCCGCTCGAGATAAAGGCCGCGATTTATTCCGCACACCCAAACGGGGCCCCATTATACGGGGCAGGACACAAGGACCCTAAGCAAGTGTCCTGAAAGAGTCCCCTCTCATCGGACCGAACAAGACTCCTTGGCCTCCCACCCTCCCCATTCACAAGACCCCCTCTGCCGATGGCCAGTGCGGGCTTGGGCGCCCAGGCCCGTTGCCATGGCGGCCAGCCCCTCCCTGGCCCCCTCCCCGCCTGCCTCCCAGGAAATGACTCTGATCTGAAACGTCCTGTTGTGTCTGTCGGTCCCAGCCAGGCCTCCCACCCGGCCGGCGCCCACTCTGCGGCTTCGAAGACAGTCGCACACTCGGCCTCTGTGCCGCTCGGTGGCCCAGCTGGGGGCGGGGGGTGGGGGGACGGCTGGGACACACTGGAATATTCACGGCCCAGCGGCAGCAGAGGCAGCCAGAGGAGTGGCCCACCACACAGGGGACCCCTCAGGAATGAAGCGGCCTTTCAGGGCCCGAGGGGCTGCAGCCTCGCCTCCCCTCCTTAAATAGCCAGCCGGCCTCCACCACAGCTGCGCGGAGCCCACCACCCACCCACAGGCTGCAGCCCACCTGCCGCCCCAGAACCGCCGACAGAGGTAAGGGCAGGGCCTGGCGGGGCGGGCGGGGAGCTCAGGCCCAGCAGAGGCGGAGGCAGAGCAGGGCAGTGACGCGAGCCCAGCCCCAGCCCCGAGACGCCTCTCTGTGGTCGGGCTCCGACCTACTTATCCAGGCCGCCCCGGTCTGAATGAGAGCAGCGCACAGGCAGTGTTCCTGTCTCCCTGTCGGGGCTTTTAAAGGAAGAGTGAGCGCCCGGCCTGCGGTCCCACGGCTGCAGTGACAGCCCCCGTGCCCCTCACCTCGAGCCAGGCGGCTCCGGGAGGGGCCAGAGGAGGAGTCGGGAGGGAGAGGTGCTGGCGGCCGATGCCCGGGAGACGGCCACCCCCCGCCACCAGGCCCGCCCACGTCCCCTCTGCGGAGGCCAAGCCCTGCGCCTGACCCACGGCCGGCCGGGGCCCCAGGCCCGCCCAGGCCCGGGCCAAACTGCACGCAGCGCAGTCGCCCTGCCCGAGCTGAGCGACACGCCGAGGGGCAGCGAGTGCGGGCGTTTCTGCGGACCCGCGGAGCCCCTGCGGACCGCACGGCAGGACCAGCACCGAAACTCCTAACGTGGGGGAGGGGAGAGGAACCCCGGCAAAGCAGAAGCGAGCCTGAAAGAATTCTGAAACCAAGTCTGCGCCCCCGGAGAGAGCACGGCGCACGCAGCCTTCAGGGCTGGGAGGCGGAGGGCACGGGGCGGGAGCAGAAAGCCAGGCGCTGGCCCGCCCGCCAGGTGCCACCTGTGCAGGCACGCGGGGCCCACGCTCGGTTCGCTGCTCTGCCGTCACCATTGTGCTGCTTTTTGAACAAAGGGTGGCGCCAACTGTATCGATGGTCCTCGGGCCAGGCCCCCGTGGGAGCCGCTGAGCCAGGGAGGAAACTCCAGCACGAGCTCTAGCAGCCGGGAGCTGTCAGCCTCCACGAGAAAGGCAGGTGGAGGTGTTGGCTGTCCCCGCCGGGTCTTCCTGACCTGACTTCCTACTCCAAGGCCGTCGCCCGGCCAAGTGACCCTGGGCAAGTTAGCTGATGCTAAGCCTCCGTTTCCTCATCTGTAAAATGAGGCAACTGACGCCTGCCCCTCAGGACTGGTGTGCGGTGTCCGGGCAGGCCCGCCGCCTCATGCCGGCCAGAGGAGGTGGTCAGTACCTGGAAGTGGCCCTGACGGAGGGGCCGGGTGACGACTGCACCGCCGCGGGGCACAGCCCGAGGTCAGCCCAGAGCGGAGGGCACCCAGCTCAGCCCCTCCCCAGCCCCAGGTTTGCAACAGGACCCCTCCCTCACTTGGCCTCCAGACCAACCCCCTCAAGTCACACACACCTGGACCAACAGGCAATAACCCCTGTAGTAGAATTTCAGGCAGCCTGAACCACTCTGGAGCCAGGAGACATCATCTGGGCAGGGGAACTGCCCTGGACCCCTTCAATAATTAAAATGTGACACGATCGGGCAAGCGCCCGCCCTCGGCTTGAGGACGACGGGCCAGATGCTCTCTGCCACTCACCCGCGGCCATCTGTGGTGGTTCACGAGGCACGAAGCTGCTGCCGGCCCGACAGCCCCTCGTCCCCGCCGTCTGGACCACCCTCCCTCCCTCTACCGTGGGAACCCGTGCCTGGGGACGGCACCCAGCCTCCTCCTCAGGGCTGACGTGCCCATGCCCACGGGGCACCTGTCAGCCCTGCCAGGGCATGAAAGGGGAGGGCTAAGAGCCAGGAGAAGCTTGCAGGCAACCTGCTCCGGGTCCTGTGGCTCGGCCGGGACGCGACGCCGCGCAGGCTGCCCCGCTTCCTGCTTCTTCCCGCCTCTCCTTCCCCCCTGCAGCCCAACCGCACAGGCAGGGAGTGGAGGTGTGGGGGGGCGGGGCTTCAGGGGAGCCCCAGAAGCTGCGCTGCAGGCAGGGGCGCGCGAGGCTGAAACCGACCCCAGCTCCGGACTGTGGACTGTGTGGGGTGTGGACAGAGGGCGCTCTGGCCCGGCTGTCCTGCCTTCTCCTGCCCACACCCCCGGGTCCCAGGCCTGGCGAGGCAGGCGGGCTGTTAGGGACCTTCCCTCTCCTTTGTGGATCTCCCGAGTTGACCAAAATCAAAATAGGAACCTGTGACTCTGTCTGCTGGGGCGGCAGCAAGGGTCACCCACTCAGACCTGGGGTCGGCAGACAGAAATGGCTTGTTAGCAAGGCCAGTAGGGCTCCGAGCTGCGCGGCCCCTCAGGTGTAGGTAAACCAGGCGGGCGAGGCCAGGCGGAGACAGGCCGCCTCCCTGGGCCCCGGGCCTCTCCGGGGCTGCAGATCTTGGCCAGAAAACCCTGGCAGGTCTCTCTACCTCTGGGAGAAATGGCTCTTCCTCTCCTGGGAAAGAATCCGCCTCTTGGTAGTTCAACTACCCTGGGTGGTCAAATACCCGCTGCAGGCCTGGGGCCCAAGGGCTTTCTAAAACACAGGTCTCCACTCGCTAAGATGCCTACCGTGGGGCCGGTGGGCTAAGTCCAGAAAGTTCAAGAGACCTTGGGATCCAGGCCCGGATGGCCTTCAGGTGCCGGCAGACAGAGCAGGCCTCTGCCCTCCCTGACACTCTGACACTGCATTCCCAGCCAGGCCCTCCTGTGGCGGGTGGCGGGTGCCGGGAGAACTGGGGAAGCCGGTGGGCAGGCGGGTCAGGGAGGGGTGCGCAGGGTTCTCCCGAGGCTGAAGAGAAGATGGCCGAGCTCTACACACTGGGCCCTCAGGAATAGGTGACCCGCCCATCCACCCATGAGAAGTGGGGCTCAGGGGCCCCATGCACCCCGCCCCTCAGACAGCACACAGGGGAAAGGGACAGAAAACGTGGGGCTCCGCCCCCCGCCCTCGCACCCCCCAGAGCCTCAGACAGACAGGTCACCACGCTCTCCCTGTGGTGCTGACTCCATCCCCCAGGCCTGAGAGGTGGCCTTCCGGATCACCAGGGTCCAACCAGGGCCTTCACATGCCCTGTAGGGACGTGGCTGCACAGTGGGGAGCTGGCCCCAGCAGCAGCTTAGCACCCAGTCCCTGGTTTTGGTTTTGCTTCCTGCTGAAGTTCAGAGAGCCTGTGATGCCTGCCCACCCCCAGATGGACCCAGGAGGTGTCCTCAGTGGCCCCCGAGGCAATGCCGAGCGTGGAACAGGGTCGGGGTCGGCAGGCACCGCAGGCTTCCGAGGGCTCACGTCTGCAGAGGGTGACGCCCCGCCGGTCGCAGGCTCTCCGGGGCCTGTCTGCTTGTTCCCTCCAGGCTCAGCCCCGGGCTCTACCTCCAGCCAAAGCATGAATGGCCTCGAGGTGGCTTCCCCAGGCCTGATGGCCAACTCCTCCCTGGCCCCCACGGAGCAATGTGGCCAAGAGACGCCACTGGAGAACGTCCTCTTTGCCTCCTTCTACCTCCTGGATTTCATCCTGGCTTTTGTTGGCAACTCCCTGGCCCTGTGGCTCTTCGTCCGGGACCACAAGTCCGGCACCCCTGCCAACGTGTTCCTGATGCACCTGGCCGTGGCCGACCTGTCCTGCGTGCTGGTCCTGCCCACCCGCCTCGTCTACCACTTCTCAGGGAGCCACTGGCCGTTTGGGGAGATCCCGTGCCGGCTCACCGGCTTCCTCTTCTACCTCAACATGTACGCCAGCATCTACTTTCTCACCTGCATCAGCGCTGACCGCTTCCTGGCCATCGTGCACCCCGTCAAGTCTCTCAAGCTCCGCAGGCCCCTCCACGCCCACCTGGCCTGCGCCTTCCTCTGGGTGATGGTGGCCGTGGCCATGGCCCCGCTGCTGGTGAGCCCACAGACGGTGCGGACCAACCGCACGGTGGTCTGCCTGCAGCTGTACAGGGAGAAGGCCTCCCAGCACGCCTTTGCGTCTCTGGCCGTGGCCTTCACCTTCCCGTTCGTCACCACGGTCACCTGCTACCTGCTCATCATCCGCAGCCTGCGGCAGGGCCCGCGCGTGGAGCGGCGCCTCAAGAACAAGGCGGTGCGCATGATCGCCGCCGTGCTGGCCATCTTCCTCGTCTGCTTCGTGCCCTACCACGTCCACCGCTCCGTCTACGTGCTGCGGTACCGCGGCCACCGCGCCTCGTGCGCCGCCCAGCGCGCGCTGGCGCTCGGCAACCGCATCACGTCCTGCCTCAGCAGCCTCAACGGCGCTCTCGACCCCATCATGTACTTCTTCGTGGCCGAGAAGTTCCGCGACGCCCTGTGCAGCCTGCTGTGTGGCAAGAGGCTCCCGGGGCCGCCCCCCAGCGCCGACGGGAAGACCAACGAGAGCTCGCTGAGCGCCAGGTCGGAGCTGTGAGCCGGGGGCCACCGCCCTGAGCACCGCCTCGTCCACAAGGACCAGCCCTCAGATTCACCACCAAGGAGGAGCCCGCCTCCGCCCCAGCGGCCCCGAGAAAACAAACTGCGGGCTCAGCGGGCCGCCACCACCTGCTCCGAGGCCCGAACTCATCACCCGGCGCTGAGTCCTGTCTTCTCTGCCACGCAAATCCCTGAACAGGGAGCACAGAAGGGACCAGACGGCCACCCCCCTGCGGAGACTGGCCCTGCTCACTCACAGCTACAAGACACTCAGCAACGTCACCCCCTGCTGAGGGGGCAAGGAGGCCAGAAACATTCCCTGAACAATGAGCGTCTTTCTCTCCCAAGGGCCGCCTGCGAGGTTCCCAGCCTCCTTCCCCCGACAGAAACGCGCAGCGGTGAAGCTTTGCAGAGAGGATGCCGGAGACAGCTGCAAACGGCCCAAGGGAAGAGGGGGCACTGGAAGCTGGGCGGGGGCGGTGGGGGGGAGTCTAAAGGTTTTCTCTCAAGTGCAAGGTGCTTTGAGGTCCCTTTGTGGCACCTTTGCCAAAGGACTCTGCATTTAGGGGACACAAGCTATAAATTAGAACCCAACACTGTAAGCACATTTCAGGGTGGTCACCAGGTGACAGCCAGCAACACGGCGGGGCCCGTGAGGCACATCAGCTCTCCATCCCTCCCGCCAGAAACCCACACACAGACCTGCACGTGCCCGACAACCCCAGGGCTTCTCAGCAGCTGCCCGGTCCCTCCCGAGTCCCCGTGGAACACACGCTACGGGTGGACGGGCACAGGGAACTGAGCCTTGTCGCCGCCGGGGGGCGGGGAGGGCAAGGCCCAACCTGCGAACCCGGCTCCCACTAACCCAGACCCAGCAGGGGCAGAGCCCCACTCCTTCCCAAGAGGCTTCCACCAGTCCCGGCGGGCCAAGCTTTGAGCCGTTTTGCTTACAGGGTGGCCTGATCGCCCTCACCGGTCCTTTCTTGTACTTGATTGTACTGACCATAAACATAACTGTACTTGAATAACTGAAGGTTATTCTGTTTGGTTAACACAACTCCCTCCCCAGAACTTTTCTTCCCTCTGACCCAAGAATGGCAAAGCGGAGGCAAAGGCAGCAGTGTGGACTGTGGTTCTGGTGGCCCTACGGTGGGCCTGCCCCGCGCAGACTCTGAAGTTCTGCCCCGTGGGCTTCAGAGTGCCGACCTGGGCTGGAGGGTGTGCGTAGGGCCCCCGCACTCCTTTCATCACAGTGATACTTTACTTTCCTGAGCACGTCCAGACTCTTCCGGATTTTTCCAGCAGAGCACCGGAGTAGGGGTCCCAGCGTGAGCTGCGGCTCAGGCCCACACCCGGCAGGTGACCCCACGGACCAGCATGGGACGCCCCCCCCCGCCCCGCTGCACTGTCTACCCCCCGATGGTCTCTCAGATCCGCACCCAATACCCAGGCTGCTACTGAGTGCTCTGCAGACACCAAGACGGACAACACGCGTCTCTGGTGGGGCAGGCAGATGGGCGAGACCACGACGGCAGCGTCAGGAAGGGGTGCTCGACAGGCACCAGAGAATGTGACAAGTGCCCAGATGGGAGGGCATGGGAGATGGACAGCTAGGGCGCTGCTGATGAGGCAGGCCTGCTCTTCCCTGAGGCCTGGCTGTCGGCAGAGGGGACACTCGGAGTCGGTTGGTTGGTTGGGCTCCGTGGCATTTGGGGTGCCCTCTGGGCACCAAGTGGAGCTGGCACGTGGGCAGTGGGGTACTCTGGGAGAGGTCTGGGGTGGAGGCGGACATCTGGACTGCCCAGCACACACTCACCATGTGAGGCCCCGGGACTTTGGGCCCGGTGCAGAACCCCAGAGGAGCCCAACGTGGAGAGATGGGTGGAGGAAAGTGAGCCAGGAGAGGAGAGGGGCAGCGCAGCCGTGAAGTAGGGGGAAACTCCCAGAACACGGGGGCCTGGGTGCCCAGAGAGGAGCGGGGGCTGCCGTGAAGGCCGCGGAGACACCGACCAGCCTGGGCGATGGGGAGCAGACGGGAGGACGCGGCTGGTGGGCTGGGGAGGGCTGCAGGCAATCGCTGTGGAAAGAAGGCTCAGAGGGTGCTTTGAACCCTGGAGGCCACCAAGCCTGAGCCCTTAGAAAGGGAGAGAGAGCGGACCAGAGCCATGAGCCCCTGCTGGAGAGGGTGTGTGGGGTGAGCAGGGCTTTGGGGTGCAGGGACACAGCCCCCACTCTGACAAGGCAGGGGGCAGCACAGACGCCAGGCGGCAGGGTGCCCATCCGTTGGGGAGGGGGAGGGAAGGTCCTGGCTGTGGGTGTGATGGTGCAGGGACAGTGGGGGGTCGGGTAGGAGGGGGAGAAAAGAGCAAGTCTTCGTGGAAGGTGACAGCTTAGCCTGCTGAGGAAACCTGGGCCCCAGCTGAGCGCTGTCCCTCCAGCAGTGCTCGTGGGGCGTGAGGACGGCGGTGGGCGGCCGGGGCCAGCACCGGGGGTGGCCGGGCAGGCAGGAACTTGACTCAAAGCTCCTCATCCTTCCGCTGCACCAACTTGGGCCTCTTGGGCACCCGCTTGGGCCGCCTTCCTCCTTGCTGTATGCTGTCAGCCTGCTCCCTGGAACAGCCTCGAGCCTGGGGTGGCCCCCGACTCACCATCCCTCACTCTCTCCAGGCTCCGTCCTCACCCGTACACTGGACAGGGCTCTCCCGTCCACCTCGCAGGGACAGGGCCGCACGGCAGCCCCATCCGCAGCCTGCAGCGCCTGGACCGGGCCTGGACCCGTGATGAGGGGCCCAGCTCACCTGCCGGCGTTCTTCACAAAGCCCAGGTCGGCCAGCTCCACGTCGCACAGCTCGCAGCGGAAGCACCCGGGGTGCCAGTTGTTGTTCATGGCCTTGATGACGCGGCCGATGATGAACTCGCCTGGAGGAGAGAGGTTCCTGCTCGCCTCGTGCCCTGCCCCTCCGCGGGCCCCTCCCAGAGCCGGGAGGGTGGCGCCCGCGGGAGCCCAGGGCCGATGCTCTGAGGGGCAGAGCTCTCTGCCCACCCGCCTCCCAGGCAGCGCCGAGGCCTGTGGGGCCCTTACCGCAGGTCCTGCAGCACGGAGCGAACAGCATCTGGAAGTCGTGTTCGCAGTACTTCCGCCCCTCGAGCTGCAAACGGGGCCAGCAGACAGAGGACAAGGAAGGCACTGTCATCCCCCGAGCTGCGCTGGCCCGTCTGCTGGGTGAGGACCTGCCCTCGGGGACGCTGGACAAACACCCCACTTTGTGCACCTGCTACCACCACAGGAAGCTGGGGGGGGGGCGGTGCGGGGAGGAATTCCAGACAGTGAGCTGCCGTGCAAGGCCTGGAGATGGAACGGGACTGGCCTGTTCGACTTGGGGAGAGTGCAAAGCGCGGGGCCTCGAAGAAGCCGGCAACTCAGCAAGGCCAGCCCCGCAAAGGGCCACGGCTGCTTGCAGAAGATCTCGGCCCTGCTGGTCTCAGGAACGAGCTGAGGGCTGGGGGCGGAACGTCAGGCTAGGGAGGGCGGGGATCGAGTTTGAGTTCTGTGTGAGAAGTCCATTGAGGCCCTCAATGAAGGGCCATTGAGCTGGCCCTTGGCCCTGTTTCCTGTGTGAGAAGTCCATTCCCCCAGCGGCCACAAAGGACCCAGGGAAGGGACACAGAAGGAGGGACACAGGAAGGGGGGCAAGGGAGTCCTGCAGCCGCTGTCCCCATCTGTCTGGGCAAGGAGGGCCCTCACACTGGCCCCAAGTGTAGCCCCAAGAAAGCCCCTGCTTTCTTCTCCCTTGATAATTGTATTTGGTTTTCCCCTGTTCTCTAAAATGAGTGTCTTATTAAGCTGCACCTGGCTAGAGCCCTAGCCAGTGACCTTCAGAGGCGGCAGGAATTTAAACTGTCGCAGGCACATCCACAGCGCCCTGCCCACATCCCCCCTCCCCCCACCCCCGCCTCCATCATCGGCCAGCATTTCCCAGGAGGCACCACAGGCAACAGCAACTCCTACTCTGCCAGGCAGATCACACACCCCACAGCCATCTACCAGCCCGTCCCATCAGCTTGGAAATCTATCCAGCCTCTGAGCACTGCCCTGGTGTGCTGGCAAACATTTCACAACTGGCTCTGAGGCTGCCTTGTAGCGTTTGCCGATTTCTATGGTATAAATATTCCCACCCGTGGTCAATTTCAAGCTACCAACAGACCTCCGCATGGAGCTGAGAAGAGACGTCAGTAGCCACCACTGTACGGTGTTTCCAGCACACAGGCATAATAACAAATCAGAACCTCAAAGGCATAGCTGATCGTGAAATGTAATGAAGTAATTAGGAAGTGGTGAGTTTTGAGTATCTGTTACCTTTGTCGTTTTTTTAAATTAATTTTTATTGGAGTATAGTTGCTTTACCATGTTGTGTTTCTACTGTACAGCAAAACGAATGTTACCTTTGTTTTTAATACAGTTTTATCTCATTGTACGTCTATATCATTTAACTTTTAGTAATGGCTGTGTTTAACAACTGGCTTGCAAGGCTGCTGAAAATTTAACGATCTGCTCTTGTGACCCAGTGCAGCCCAGTGTAGGCCCCTTCGCTTCCATCTGGATTACCGAAATAATCAGCTTCTGGTCCCACCTGTTCTCCTAGCTTCTGTCCCCGCCGCACACAGTCTCTCCTCAGCATAGCAACCAGAGGTCCTTCTCTAAGGTCAGACAGACGATGTGACCCCTCCCCTCCAGACCCTGCAGTGGCTGCTGCCCCTCCCAGGAGGAAAGCCTGAGGCCCCACGAAGGCCCACGGGGCCAAGCAAATCTGCCTCCCCACTCTCGTCTTCTTCTGTTCCCTCTCCTTTGCTCTGCTTCCATCACACCGGCCCCCCACTGCTCCCCAAATACCTGCGTGCTCCAACCTCAGGGCCTCTTTGCCCTTGCTGTGCCCTCTGCCGAGAGCTCTTCCTGCAGGTACACGCTGCTCTCTCACCTCCTTCAGGTCTGCTCAGACATTCCCTTCCCTGATCACCACCCCCCCCCCCCCAGATGCCTTACAACCAGAGCACTTAGCACCATCTGGTACACGTGGGTTACGTTTACTGCATGACCCCAGGGAGGGTTAAGTGCCACCACGGCAGGGCGTTTGCACCCCAGGGCCCCCCAGCTCTGCCCAGAGGTGACAGGATGAACGGCGACTCTCCTTCAGCACCCGTGGCCACTAGGAGAACACCGTTCACATCTCACAGGTAAGGGATGGGCCCCGAGGTGGCCGGCAAGGTCCTCAAGGAGCACCGCTCGGCTCGAGGGCTGGCGTGTCTGCCTCAACAAGAGGACCATGGCCAGGCACGGCCCACAGGCTGCCAGAGGGCAGAGCCTGAGCGGGGTCCGCGGAGCACGCTCACCTCGTAGAAGAGCCCGTCGGGGAAGGGCCGGAAGCACTGCGCGCACACGAAGCAGTGCTCGTGGTACAGCTCGCCGTTGCTGTTGACAATCCTCTCGGCGGGGGTGAAGCGGGCCTGGCAGCGCTGGCACACGGCATTGGCCAAGGCATTGGACATGTTACTGGGCGGGAAGAAGGAACGGGCAGGTCAGGGCCTGAGGGCCGCACTCGAGGGACACGCTTTCTGGGGTGAAGACAGCGCTGTGCTCACCCCGGGTCGGCCTTGGCACCGCAGGGACTGAGCCACACAGGCGGGGCCACGCTGCCCGGCACTGGCTTGGGTCACCCATCCCTGCAGCTACCTTGTGCCTCGGGCACATTGGGTGCCAGCGCATGCCAGGCCATGGTGGCCTTCCCAGGTGACAACCCTGCGCGGCCAGCGCAGCGCCTCCATCTCCCAGATGGACAAGCGGAGGCCTGGAGAGAGTGACCCGCCCACCACCAGGGCCACAGTGGGCGGGGGCAAAGCCTACATCAGAACCGGTCCCCCGCCTGACTCTGGGGCCCCGACCTTCCCCCACACCCTGCAGCCCCCGGTGCCCTACACAGGGGCTCAGGCGCAGGCCCGGCCGTCGCCGGGCTCACGCCGGCCACAGCAGTCACGGCTCAAGTCCGTTGCTCTCACTCACAGGGCGGCCGGGGCTGGCCCTCGCTCTCCAGGCCCAGACGCCCAGCCGTGGAAGGACCCTAATCACGGCCGTGGCCACGGGTTACAGGCTGTTAGATGACGGACACACAAGCTTTCAGCGGGGTGCCCGGCCCACTGTAAGCCCGCAGCGGACGGCGCTGTGCTTGTCCGTGTCACTGACCGGGCCCCCAGGCTGCTCAGTCATGGCGCTGGGCCGTCTCTCGAGGTGTCAGGGACACTCGGCAGACACAGGGGAGTGGCTCGGGGTTTACACACTTATTTAATCCCCGAGGCCACCCTGCTTTCCTAAGGCTCAGAGGGGTTAAGTAACTTGCCCAAAGTCACAGAGCAGATGACAGCGTCCAGATTTGAACACAGATTGGTCCGACTTCAATGGCTCTTTCCCCTGCACCACGACTTAGTTTTAAATCACCTGCACCCCCAAAACATATAACCACCCTACCATGGGGAAGGTGAGATTGTGAATATTGGGGATGGGAGCAGAGTGGGGAGCGGACCTCCTCATCCACAGAAGGGCAACTGCTGTCCCCGGGGAAGCGGCAGACATCCCGCCGGGAGGCGTGGAATCCGAGCTAAACTACAGGGGGAATGGCCACACAGACAGATGTGTGCTGGCTCCAGGCTGGGGCCCCAAGGCTCAGGCCGGAGGAGCCTGGCTGTCAGCCCCGACAGTCTCTACAAACGCCCAGCACCCTGATGCCTGTGCCTTTGGCTACAAGGGCGGCAAAGAGATTTTGTCTCGTGTCGACTGGGTGGGCACAGAAGGTCAGGCTCAGTGAGGAGAGATGTAACCAGTTGGCAACGTCGCGTAGACGCGTGCGGTGGCACGCGGCACGTCTCCTGAGAACATCTCTTCAGCCTGTTCCGCCTCCCGGGATGCAGAAGCCCACCCCTCCCTCGCCACAGCACAGCGAGGAGAATTCTCAAGTGAGCAATGCTCGTGCTGGGGTCCCTAGGCGCGATGAGCCCAGGAGGTGGGAGAGGGCTCTGCCTGTCAGGGGTCTAGGTGTGGACAGTGGGTCTAGCGGAGGGCCGCTGCCACGTGGACGCGGTCTGGAAACCGGGCTGGGGCACTCTCTGCTCTGTTGGAGGAGCCCTCGCGGCAAGGGCAGGGCCGGTAGGCTCCTTGGCAAGCCTTGCCAGGCAAGTGCACCTCTGCATGCCTCTGCCTGCCCCCAGGTTACTCGGGGGACCAAAGCCGTCTCCTGCATCCATACTTAAGCCAAAGGGGCCATGAGGCAGGACAGTGGCAGGAGGGATGGGCAGAGCCCAAGATGACAGGGAGGCTCTGTGCACAGTGGCCACAACCCTCCTTTCCAGCTCCCTGCGGATCGCCACGAGGCGATCGGTACCAGTCGCCATGGGCTGGGCTGGACTCTGTCAGCACAGGCATGGTTTCCTGTCCCAAGAACACTGTGAACCTGGAGGCCTTGTTCTCCCCAAACACACATACCCAAGGTGGCTGGGAGGAAGTTCCAGTGCCTGGCCACGAACAAGACCTTGGCAGGTCTTGGAGGAGTCAGAAGTCAACAGGAAATCCTGTGACTCTTGAGCCTGGAATTCCCCACTGAAAGGACCCAGAAAATGAAGCCAAAACAAGAATTCAAGCGCAGCCCCAGGCTTCCAGACTGTTCCAGACCTCTGGACCCTAACCAAGCGAGTGCACAGCAGGCCCATCTTCAGTTTGCCTCTCCAGAACTCCGGCCTCCCCGCAAGGCAGACGTTCGGGGACTGCGTCTCCACGCTGTCACCACAGCAGCCGGCCCCCAAAAGAGCAGCTGGCCCTTCACTGGTCTGGGTCTAGTTCCCTGGCTGGGTCCCTGGGAGTCTCAGGTCAAGGATTCTGCCGTCTGTCCCCGACACACCTCGCAATAAGCCCCGGCACAGACAGGTGGGGTGCGGGGGTGACCACCTCCCCCCTGCCCCACCAGCTGCCCCAGCCCAGGTCTCAGCCAGGTGCACCCCCGGCATCACTTCTGTGGCTGCGTCCCCACGGCCCCTGCTCCGGACCGCAGAGAACACCCCAGCTCACTGGCCGAAGGCAGACGGATGGGCCGACGTGCTCATGTGCCGGACAGCCGGACCACAGGCCCATCAGAGAAGATGCCAGCTGTCCCCTGCAGGAGGAGGCCGCTCTGGGCTCCACCCCGCGAGGTTAAACCCTGACAGCCCTAGCCCCCAGCTGTGCACCTGGAAGAAGGCGCCAGCTCCTCGGGGCCTCATTTCCTCATCTGCAAAGAGGTCCCCAGAGGAGCAGGACCTGCCCCGCAGAGCTGAAGCAAAGAACTCGCTGCCTGCAGCATAGGTACAGCGCGTGGAGCACAGGGCCGGGCAGGCCAAGCGCTGGATACAGAGCGGTTGTTGCCGGCAGCTCAGGGACCCCACCACCACCACCCCACCCCCCACCCCCCGCCGCCCCGGCCCAGCAGCGCTCCCTGCAAGGACAAAGGAGGGAGACGCGCATGCTACATCCTCCTTCACACATTCCGCCCGAGAGCCGGGAGCACAGTCTGCCCGGTTACCTGCAGGGAGACACCGCCGCCCCGCCCCGGCTGGACAGCACACAAACACTGCCGAGGGCACGGCCACCACCTAGAGGCCAAACCCCAGAGCTGGGGGGCGGGGGGCACACCTGTGCTCCCGAGCAGGGGCCATGGGGATGCCGTCACAGAAGTGCCCGCTCCCTGAGACGGGCTGGGGCAGGAGGGAGGTGGTCACCCCCACCTACCCTGTACCCTACTCCAACCCTCCGCGGCACCCCAAAGGCTCTCAGTCTTGACAGCCAACGCAAGCCTATTTGTTGCAAGACGTCACTGAGCTCTAGCCTGGGGTGGGCTGGAGGGAGTCCTCTCCGAGCCAGGTCCTCGGGAGGGGAGGTTGCTGGTTCCAGATAAGGAAACTGACGTGCAGAGAGGGTCAGAAGCCTGCTGAGGTCACACGGATTGGACCCGTGCTCTCTCGTCCCCTCAGCTCCTGGTGGCATCACACAGGCATGACCGTTCACGACGGCTTTTTCAACAGCCCCAGACCATCCCCCACTCCAGTGTCCCACCCACCAGAGCCTAGAAAGCCAGCGTGAGGGCCCAGGAATAGGCAGGGGCTGGCCACAGGGGGCCTTTGCGCACTCGAGGGTGAGTCCGTGTCGCTGAGGCCAGGTGATCCCGCAGTCAGTCACAAGCCAGAAGCTCAAAGAAATACCAAGCTGAGGTTAGCACATGAACGTCTGTGCGTGCGTGTGTACACGGGACTCTCCTGAGGCCTGATCTTCACTATCAGCCCTGCCCTCCTTTCATCTGGCTCAAGCTCTTGTGCTGCATCCATACAGTGACACCAGCCTCCAGCTTGGCCTCTGGCCCATCAGGGCTCTGGTCGTCCACTCCGGGCTCACTCCACAGATGTCCACGGTCATCCAGAGGCCAACCGGTGAGGGTCCCCGTTCACTCAGGTAAGTCACTTGGCCTCCCGCGCTCTGGATTCCCCACCGGAGCAGTGGGCTTGTCCAGTGCCCATCCTGGTGTGGCCCCTGGTGAGGGGCCTGAGACACGGATGCAGGTGCAAGCCCGGCTACAACAGGTATCCCGCGGGTGGCCCTCTGCAGCCTCTGCTCCCTGCCCCCCACCTGACGGCCTCCCAGACACCTTTGAGGGCTCAACCCTCAGCCCGGCTCCGGAAGGCTGCCCTGGCCATGCGCACACCATGAGCACACAGTGGGGCGCACGTTTACCGCGGTGCATCAGCCTCTGGGTTCGCTCTCCTCCCGCAGCCTCCAGGCTGCCCACCTCTGTGACTGCTGCTCTGTCTCCTCCCTGAATCCCCACCCCCTCCTCGCAAACCCCATGTCCTTCCCGCAGCTCCTCCCCCACGCCTCCGGGGGTCCCACCTGCTATTTTGATGCCAAAGACCCCAAGCCCACGGCCCTCACCGCCCTCACCCCCTGCAACTTCGACATGTCCAGGAGCCCCTCCTCCAGCCCCACCCTCACTCCGGGGGCTCCACTATCTAAGTGCCCCCTCAGGCCCTCCCCACCCCAGGCTAACTCATCCTCGAGATGCCCTGAGGTCCATCCCGTACCCACAGGTTCCCCCTCCCAGTCCCAAAGGAAGCTCTCCTCATTGCCTCACTGGCAGTTCTCCCCGGGATAAAGCAGTTCAGGCTTCAGAGTCAGTCCACCCTGGCTTCAAGTCACAGCTTAGCCATTTTTTGGATGGGTGATGTCCAGCGCGTTCCCTGACCACCCAGGGTGCTCATCTAGAAAGCGGCCAGAAAGCGATCCGAGTCTGAAAGCGGTCGTGGAGGTTACCTCGGGCAACTTATCTGAGCGCCCCATCCTCAGCGCCCTGCCCAAGAGTGCTGATCCCAGGACAGCAAACCCGGCTGGATTAAGCCGCGCCCTGCCCCCCATGGCCGCCACGCCCGGCGCCGAACTCACGCCCGGGGCAGCCGGGCCGCCGCCGCCGCCGCCGCCGTCGGAAGGGCCAGGCGGGTGTCCGAGGAAAGGCCCGCGGCGGCAGCTTTCCGGCCATTGTCTCCCGCACCCCCGCCCTGCCCCCGGCCACCTACCCGGGCGCGGCGGGCGGCGAGCTCTGCCGGTGCTGGCGCCGCCGGTAAAGCCCCGACGCGGCGAGCGCGCCCAGCCGGGCGGCCATGGCGCGGGCCTCCTCCTGCCGGCGCGTCGCGGGCCGCCTGCTCCGACCGGCCGTCGGACCCCAGCCTCGGAGGGCAGGTGCGGCGGCGGGCAGCCACCAACGGCCGGGCTGGGCCGCCGGACTCCCGGCGTGCGGGGGGCGCCTCGGCCCCCACCCCTCTGCACAGGAGCTCACGTTACGCACTGCGATCTCCAAAGGGCAGCAGAGTCAACTCCGAATAGAAAGGATATTGTTCCCGCCGCGGGGGCAGCACAGTGAAAGCTGAGGCTGGCAGGGTTGGGTCCAGGCTGGGGAGGGAACACGCTGGGAAGATCCCAAGGTGCACCGAGGTGAGAGGTCTAGTCCACAGTGGCAGGACAGGATGCCTGGAGACCCCGGGTTGCCAGGAGCCTCCGAGGAAGCCCTAAGCCCCCTGGACATGCTGACGATGGTACAGTCATCTGAGGAGGGCAGTATGGGACTGAGCCAGCTTAGGAATCCTGCAGTCAAGAAGCCGATGAGGGATTCCCACACATGCCCACGTTTGCCTTGTTCCCTTCCCTGAGAACCTGCAGCCACCTGGGAGACCCAGACCAGGGCAGCCCGGTCCCTGGATCTGGCCCACAAATAACCATCCACCCCAAAAGGGGTCCACACTGTCAAAAGCTAGAGGGCAGGTAGCCCCCCAGCTCACCACGGAAAGCAGAAGCAGCAGCCTCCGATGGAAGACCACCAGAAAGGCAGCGTTTCCATGCCTTCTTACCTAAAGGGACTGGCGGGGTTACTGTGATCTAAGTGCAAACACCCACGGCCAGCATCTCAACTGTGGCCACTGCTGGCCGGGCAGGCACCACGCGCAGCGTTAAATAAGGATCCAGAGGCCTCGCAGAAATCTATAACCTAGATTCCATTTCCCTGGAAAACCTTGCCAGCGGGTCAAGGAAGCGTGAGCAGGATCTTCCTCTGCCTTCCATTGTTCCAGGGCGCTGGGCCTCCAACACGGGGGCAGGAGGAAACTGAGGGGGTCCATCGAGACTCAGAGGCCAGTCCCGGACACCGAGGAACACACGTCATCTAGTAAATCCAAACACGAGGAAGTGAGTACTCATTAACTACCCTGGGGGTCAACCCCCAAACACAGCCAGATGACTACGAACATTGGGTGCAGTATATAGTTTGTCAAAGCAGCTCAATTCCAAAGGTACCAAGCACTGATCAATTCAACAAATATTTTCTTAAAGGTGGCCCCAGGGTCTAAAGGGCAGAGAGAAGCTGAGCCTGGAGCCAACAAGTAGAAGGATCACCTCCCACCTGCTGATGTAGAGAGATGAATGCTTAAGAAAGCTAGTGTAGAGAGTTTTCTTAGAGCAGCTTCAAGTCGATGGCCTGGGGCCTAGGCCCCTCTTACCAGTGGGGGTGGAGGTACCAGTCACACTGGGATCCCCAGCCAGCATTCTGGCTCCAGAGAACACAGTTGCAAAAACACAGTCAGAATGATGTCAGCAAAAATGGCAGAATAAGGACCTCTGAAAGTTTGTCTTTCCATAAAAGCAATGAAAAAACTAGCAAGGAATGCCAGCATCACCTCTTTCAGAACCCTGTAAATTAACCAAAGACTTACAGTAACCCAGAGAGCAAGAAGAACTGCTGAGAAGACATACAGATGACCAACAGGTACATGAAAATACGCTCAACGTCACTAATCATCAGGGAAATGCAAGTCAAAACCTCAAGGAGATATCACACCTGTCAGAAAGGCTATTATCGAAGGGCTTCCCTGGTGGCGCAGTGGTTGGGAGTCCGCCTGCCGGTGCAGGAGACACGGGTTCGTGCCCCGGTCCGGGAGGATCCCACGTGCCGCGGAGCGGCTGGGCCCGTGAGCCATGGCCGCTGGGCCTGCGCGTCCGGAGCCTGTGCTCCGCAACGGGAGAGGCCGCAGCAGTGAGAGGCCCGCGTACCGCAAAAAAAAAAAAAAAAAAAAAAAAGAAAGGCTATTGTCAAAAAGACAAGAAATAACAAGTATTGGTGAGGGTGTGGAGAAAAGGGAACCCTCTTGCACTGGTGGTGGGAATGTAAATTGGTGCAGCCACCATGAAAAACACTATAGAGGTTCCTCAAAAAATTAAAAATAGAACTACCATATGATCCAGCAATCCCACTTCTGGGTATTTATCTGAAGAAAACAAAAACACTAATTTGAAAAGATATACACACCTCTATGTTCATTGCAGCATTATTTACAATAGCCAAAATATGGAAACAACCTAAGTGTCCGTCAATGGAGGAATGGATAAAGAAGATGCGGTATATAAATGCAGTGGAATACTATGCAGCCATAAAAAAGAATGAAATCTTGCCATTTGAGAAAATGTGGATGAAACTTGAGGATATTACGCTAAGTGAAATAAGTCAGACAGAGAAAGACACATACTGTGTGGTCACATTTGTACTTGGAATTTTAAAAACAAAACAAAACAAAAAGCCCAGGTCAGATACAGAGAACAGATTGATGGTTGCCAGAGGTGGGGGTGGGGGGGATGGGTGAAATGGGTGAAGGGGGTCAAAGGATACAAACTTCTTTTTATAAGACAAATACATCATGGGGATGTAACGTACAGCATGGTGACTATAGTTAATAATACTGTATTTCATACTTGAAAGTTGCTAAGAGAATAAATCTAAAAAGTCCTCATCACAAGGAAAAAAATTTTTTATAACTATGGTGTCTAGTTAACTAGATGTTAACTAGACTTATTGTGGTGATCATTTCTCAATATATACAAATATCAAATCATTATGTTGTACAGCTAAAACTAACATAATGTTGTATGTCAATTATACCTCAGTAACAATAGAGAAATTTAAAAAACAACCAACTGGGAGGGGGTTATAAAAGCTGAATCTTGGTAAGAACACCTCTTTGGTGTTTTCATTTATCCTAGTCCTTAATCCCCACTTCCTAACTCCATAGCTGCCTGGAAAAGTAACTGGCTGCATTCCCAGTAATGAGGGAGCAGAACAGGGTGGAAACTCTTTCAAAGCTTCATTCCCAAAGGAGAAAGACCTGGTCTTCCCTGGAAGATCCCACTTGAAAGGCTGGTTTTTATGTGACCTCACTCACACTTACCCAGTGCTCAGAGCCTCTCCTGGGGTGAGTTTTTCAAATGTATTACTATCACAGCTACCTATGTATTACTATCATAGCTGCCATTGTCACAGGCAAAGGGGACAGTTGGGCAACTGACTAATCAAAAAGCTTAAAAGGAAAAACCAAGGAATGAGATGTCCTTAGGGGCTTCAAAAAGAACCGACATATTCCTGGGAATCTAGAAGGCCATGCGAATGCCCAGGGCTACGTGCATGCTCAGGAAAGTCCTTAGAGGGTCCTAAGCTCTCACTTCTGATGGACCTTTTGGGCTCTGTACAATCAGGAAGTGAAGACTAAGGCGGAGTTGTAAAATGCCTGGTTGGATGTTGAAACTGTGCCCCAACATACACTCAGAGCCTTCAGTAAAGGCTGGGAGACTTACTGGTTTCAGATATTCAAGAAAATCTCTGTCCAATCATTAGCTGACTACTAAACTAACCAGGCAGAGACTTCAGTGGCCACAAATGACAGAGATACAGACTTTACAGAATCTGTTCAGAAAACTCACTAAACAAACAATAAGCAGCAACAACAAACCCTGGGGAGTAGGGAGAATCTGGTTTCCAGAGCTGCCACGTTATTTTATTTGAAAAGTTCTGTTCTCAGCAAAAATTATGATACACGCAAAGAAACAACAAAAAAAATGACCTAGACACATAAAGAAAAGAGCGATCAACAGAAACTGTCCCTGAGGAAGCCCAGATGTTAGACTTACTAGACAGACCTCAAATCATCTGATACAAATACGTTCAAAGAACTAAAGGAAGCCAGATCTAAAAAACTAAAGAAAAGTATGAAAATCTCTCACCAAATGGAGAATATCAATAAAGAGAGAGAAATTATAAAATGGGACCAAAAACAAATCCTAGAGTTGAAAAGAAATACTAAAGAGAGTCCTTCAGGATGAAACGAAAGGACACGAGACAATAATTCAAATCCACATGAAGAAATTAAGAGCAGGGACTTCCCTGGTGGTGCAGTGGCAGTTAGGAATCCGCCTGCCAGCATGGTGGGGACACAAATTCAATCCCTCATCCGGGAAGATCCCACATGCCTTGGAGCAACTAACCCTGTCCTCCACAACAACTGAGCCTGTGCTCTAGAGCCTGTGAGCCACAACTACTGAGCCCGTGGGCCACAACTACTGAAGCCTGCGTGCCTAGAGCCCGTGCTCCACAACAAGAGAAGCTCCTGCAATGAGAAGCCTGAGCACTGCAACGAAGAGTAGCCCCTGCTCACCGCAACTAGAGAAAGCCCGCACGGAGCAACGAAGACCGAATGCAGGAAAAAATAAATAGGGAAAAAAGAGAAGAACCTGTTAAATTATTTAAAAACAAAAAAGAAATTAAGAGCAGTAAAGGTAACCATAAGATAAATATAAAAGACAGTATAAATGTATTTTTTGTTTGTAAACCTTTTTTTCCCATCTGGTTTAAAGATGACTACATAATGAAATAATTTAACACAAAAGAAGGCAATGGTGTAGGAATTAAGAAACAAAAAAGATGTAAGACAAATAGAAAAAAATAGGAAAGTGGCAGATGTAAACCCCAGTTATCAGTAATTACATTAATATAAATGGATTAAACTTTCCAATTAAAAGTTTTTTGAATTTTTTTAAATGGATATTTTAAACGTGATCCAACTATATGCTTTCTACAAGAGGTTCACTTTAGATTCAAAAACACAAAAAGCTGAAAATAAAAGAATGGAAAAGATATACCATTCAAACAGCAAACAAAAGAGAACTGGAGTGGCTATACTATCAGACAAAATAGACTTCAAGGCAAAAATTGTTACAAGAGCAAAGAAGGAGATTTTATGATGATAAAAGAGTTAATCCATAAAGAAGAAATAACAAGTATAAACATATGCACCTAACAACAAAGCCCCAAAATACCTGAAGCAAAAATTGACAGAATTGAGAGAAAAATAGATAATTTAAAAATAATAGCTAGAGACTTCAATACTCCACTGTCAATAATGGATAGACCATTATATAGAAGCTAAGCAAGGATATAGAAGACATAAACAACACTATAAGCCAATTAGGCCTAAAAGACATCTATAGAACACTCCACCCAACAATAGCAGAATATACATTCTTCTTAAGGACACATGGAATATTCTCCAGGACAGACCATATATTAGGACATAAAACAAGCCTCAGGGCTTCCCTGGTGGTGCAGTGGTTGAGAGTCCGCCTGCTGATGCAGGGGACACGGGTTCGTCCCCGGTCCGGGAAGATCCCACATGCCGCGGAACGGCTGGGCCCATGAGCCATGGCCGCTGAACCTGCGCATCCGGAGCCTGTGCTCCGCAATGGGAGAGGCCACAACAGTGAGAGGCCTGCGTACCGCAAAAAAAAAAAAAAAAAACAAGCCTCAATAAATTTAAAATGATTGAGATCATAAGAAGCATATTCTCAGGCCACAGCAGAATAAAATTAAAATCAATCATAAAAGGAAAGTTAGTAAATTCACAAGTATATGGAAATTACACAACATACTCCTAAAGAACCAATGAACCAAAGAAGAAAACACAAGGGAATTTAGGAAATACTTTGGAATGAATGAAATGAAAACACAACAGACCAAAATTTATTGGATGAAGCTCAAGTGGTGCTCAATTTATAACCGTAAATATCTACAGTAAAAAAATCTCAAATCAGGGCTTCCCTGGTGGCGCAGTGGTTGAGAATCTGCCTGCCAATGCAGGGGACACGGGTTCGAGCCCTGGTCTGGGAAGATCTCACATGCCGTGGAGCAACTGGGCCCGTGAGCCACAACTACTGAGCCTGCGCGCCTGGAGCCTGTGCTCCGCAACAAGAGAGGCCCCGATAGTGAGAGGCCCGCGCACCGCGATGAAGAGTGGCCCCCGCTTGCCACAACTAGAGAAAGCCCTCGCACAGAAACGAAGACCCAACACAGCCCTAAATAATAATAAATAAATAAATTAATAAAAAAAAAAATCTCAAATCAATAAGTTAACCTCCCATTTTAAGGAACTACAAACAGATTAGTAAACTAAACTCAAAGTAAGCAAAAGGAGGAAATAATAAGGATCAGAGCAGAAATAAATCAGATAGAAACTAGAAAAAAATAGAGAAAATCTATGAAACCAAAAGTTGGTTCATTGGTAAGATCATCAAAACTTAACAAATCTTTACCTAGTCTGACCAAGAAAAAAAGAGAACATTCAAATGACTAAAATTCAGAATGAAACAAGGGACTGAACTTAGAGAAATTTAAAGGATTGTAAGGAAATACTATGCACAATCATATGCCAACAAATTAAATAACCTAGTTGAAATGGACAAATTCCTAGAAAGATATAAATTACCCAAACTGACTCAAGAAGAAACAGAAAATCCAAATAGACCAGTAACAAGTACAGGGGATAGGTTAGTAATTTAAAAAAAAAGAAAAAGAAAAGAAACTTCCCACAAAGAGGACCCCAGGACCAGATGGTTTTATTAGCGAATTTTATCAAATGTTTAAGTAGAATTAACACCAGTCCTTCACAAAAATCTTCCCAAAAATCAACCAAGAGGGAACACCCTAACTCAGTGAGGCCAGTATTGCCCTAATACCAACACCAGAGAATGACATCACAAGAAAACTACAGATCGATATCCCTTATGAATACAGGTGTCCTCAACAAAACTGAATCTAGAAGCCTATAACAAGTATTATACAACATGACCAAATGGGATTTATCTCAGGAAGATAAGGTTGTTTTAACATTAGAAAATTGATACAATACATCATATCAGTAGAATAAAGGGAAAACACCACATGATCATCTCAGTGAATGCAGAAAACACACTTGACAAAATCCAACACCTTTCATGATTAAAACAAAAGAAAACAAAACAAAACTCAAGGATCTAGGAATAGAAGGGAATTTCTTCAAACTGCAAAAAAACCACAGCTAACATCATACTTAATTGTAAAAGACTGAAAGGTTTCCCTCTAAGGTCAAGAACAAGACAAGATATCCAGCCTTCTCATTTATTTTCAACATTGCACTGGAGGTTCTAGCAAAGACAACTAGGCAGGAAAAGAAAATGAAAGGCATCCAGATTGGAAAGAAGGAGTAAAACTATCTCTAATTGTGCATCACATTTTCTTATATATAGGAAACCCGAAAGAACTCCCCCCTGACACACACACACACACACACACACACACACACACACACACCTATTACAGCTAGTAAATTAATTCAGCAAGGTTGCAGGATAAAAAACAATATACAAAAAGTCACTAGCAATGAGCAATCTGAATATAAAATTAATAAAACAATTCCATTTTTAATAGCATCAAAAAGAAAAAAATACGGGGCTTCCCTGGTGGCACAGTGGTTAAGAATCCGCCTGCCAATGCAGGGGACACAGGTTCCACCCCTGGGCCAGGAAGATCCCACATGCGTGGAACAACTAAGCCCATGCACCACAACTACTGAGCCTGTGCTCTAGAGCCCGCAAACCACAACTACTGAAGCCTGTGTGCCTAGAGCCCGTGCTCTGCAACAAGAGAAGCCACCACAATGAGAAGCCCACGCACTGCAACGAAGAGTAGCCCCTGCTTGCTGCAACTAGAGAAAGCCTGTGCACAGCAACAAAGGCCCAACACAGCCAAAAATAAATAAATAAGAAAAAATACTTAGAAATAAATTTAACCAAAGAAGTGTAAGCCTTATACACTGATAACTATGCAACATTGTTGAAAGAAATAAAAGAAGACCTAAATAAGTGGAAAGGCATCCCATGTTCATGGATTAGAAAACGTAACATTGTTAAGATAGCAATACCTTCCCCCTCAAATGACCTATGGATTCAACACAATCCGTATCAAAATTCCAACTGCCTTTTTTACAGAAATGGGCAGACTAATCCTAAAATTCATATGGAAATAAATGCAAGGGACTCAGAATAGTTGTTCAAAACAACTTGAAAAAGAACAAAGTCAGAGGACTCACATTTCCCAATTTCATAACTTACTACAGAGTTACAGTAATCAAAACAGTATGGTACTGGCATAAGGATAAGCACGTACATCAGTGGAATTGGATTGAGAATTCAGAAATAATCCCATACATCCAGGGTCAATTGATTTTTGACAAGCCTGCCAAGACAATTCATTGAGGAAAGAATAGTCTTGTCAACAAATGATGCTAGAACCACTTAATAACCACATGAAAAAGAATGATTTTAAACCTCTACTTCAGGTCATATATACAAACTGACTCATAAAAAATAAAAAATAAATAAAAACTGACTCATAATGGATTGAAAACTGAAATATTAGAGTTAACACTAAAGAACTCCTAGAAAAAAACATAGGTATAAATCTCCATTGATTAGGTAACAGTTTCCTAGATATGAAACCAAAAACTCAAGCCATCAAAAATAAATAGGCAAATAGGACTTCGTCAAAATTTAAACTTTTGTGCATTGAAGGACACTATCAGGCAAGTTAAAAGACAATCCACAGCAGAAAGTATTTGCAAACCATATATCTGACGAGTGTCTAATATCCAATTTTCAAATGGGTACAGAATTTGAGTAGACATTTCTCCAAAGAAGATATACAAGTGGCCAATAAGCACCTGAAAAAGTGTCCAACATCACAAGTCACTAGGGATATAAAAGTCAAAACTATAATGTGATACCACTTTACACCTACTAATGCAGATAATGATGTATTAATTAGGACGTGGAGAACTGGAACCCTCACACGTTCCTGGTGGGAATGTAAAAATTGTGCTGTTACTTGGAAAACAGCTTGGCAATTCCTCAAAAAATTTAACACACAGTTACTATGTGACTCAGCAATTCCACTCCTAGGTGTTTGCTCCAGAAAGTAGAAAATATATATAGGGATGTTCACAGCAGCATTATTCATAAGAGCCAAAACTGGAAACAATTCAAGTGTCCACCACAGGTGAACATATAGACAAAACGTGGTATATCCATATAAGGGAATATTTGGCTAAAAAAATGGAACAAAGTACTGATTCATATGACAACATAAATGAACCTTGAAAACATGATGCTAAATGAAAGAAGCCAGGCAAAAAAAAAAAAAAGTGACCTAATGTACGGTTCCATCTATGTGAAACGCCCAGAACAGGCAAATCTGTAGAGACGGAAAGCAGACTAGGAATTGCCAAGGGCTGGGGGGGGGGGGGGGGGGGAAATTGACTGCAAATGGGTTTCTTTTGGGAGTGTGAAACTGTTCTAGAATTAGTAGTGATGGTTGCATAATGTGGTGAATGTACTAAAAGCCACTGAACTGTACACTCTGAAACAGTGAATTTCATGGCATGGGATTCCTATCTCAAATGTTTAAGCAGCACACACGTAGCGATGAATGCAACTATGTCACTCACTAGGGCAGAGACAAGGGCCAGGGCAGCCACCAGCAAGGCATGAGATGGCGCTGCCTCTCCGGCTGGGTGGTTAGTGCCACCCCCAGGGGAGCCAGCGACACCACCACAAACAGCCTCTCCGCCAGAGTCAACCTCACTGGGGGGCCGAAGACGACTCGCCCAGATCCTTTGCCTGAGATGATGAGTGGTGTATTCCAACCTTCTTGCCTCACGGGAAATTCGAGTAAATAGACATCATCAGAAATTCAGAAGATCGGAATAAACAGAGCAAGGAGCACAGTTCAGGGACCTCCCTCTGCCCGGCTCCCCACCTAGAAATGAAGCCCCCAGGAAGGTTTAAGTGAGAATCTGCGTGTGGTAGGTGGGAGCGGGGAGCAGCAGTGTCGCCGGAGAGGCGGGCCAGCCGCCGTGCAGGGAACGCCTGGTGCCTCTCCACAGGTGTGCCCGGGCCACCCTGGGCCAGATCACACTGCTGACTGCTCAGTTTTCAGGAATTTCGTGAACTGCTTCACATCACGTGGGTAGCTTGAAGTGAGCCCAGGTAGAGGTGTTGTTATAGCACGGAACTGGGCACACACTACAGGTCAGGCCAGCCAGAGAGGGGAGTCTACACTAGAAGCAGAGGAAAAGGGAGGCGGTGAGGGGCCATGGGCGGGGCCCAGCCTGGGGCTCAGGCCTCAGCTGCACATCCCGTGTCACCTGCTTCCCACTGTGCTTAAACCCTTGACTCCATCACAGCCCCATGTGCTGTCCTGAGGGCTCTGGCTGCCACCCTAGCTGCACCTCGGCAGGTTCCTCTGCTGAGGGGGTCACTGGCCGTATTCCTGAGGAGGGTGGGGAGCAGCTGGGAGCACATCGGGGTCGGGGGAGGCTGGTAGGTGTGAGGAGAGGGCTCTAGCAGCCCCACTCTGCACCACACCGAGCGTGGGACCCAGCTGCCATCTGGCAGTCTCTGCGGATGCCGGTCATGCGGTGGGTGGGACTTGGTGGGTAGGCCAAGCCACTGAGTCACACTGCTGCGAGCACCAGGTCCCAGGCTCCCTCTGGAAGACAGCTGCTGCCAGGCCAGGTCCCTGGGTAGGGGACATAACCCACTCGGGCTTGAAAACCGGTGACGCCAAAGGCCCCTTCAGCTGGAACAAAGATGCGGTGTTTTTAAGGTCCGGAGTCCCCAGGGCTGCAGCTGGGGCTGAGCCTCTTCCCACAGCACAGCTGCTCCCTAGGCAACCACGCCCACGTTCCAGGCCTCATTCACTCTTCCGCCCTAGCTCAGCCCTCTCCTGGGCTGCAGGCCCTCATGTCCAGTCTCAGGGTTTGCCCCTAGACTCACCACAGCTCTTCGAATGCTTCATGGCCCAAACTAGCTCTGTGTCCACTCCCACACCTGCCACCACAAACTGGGCATCACCTTCCTGGATCCGTCCTGGGTCCAGACTCCACCCCCCAGGTCCCCTGAGTCCGTCTATTCGTCTCCAGCCCCATGGCTGCCAAGCAGAGGCTCTCCCGTTTCTTGCCTCCTGGCCAGTCTCCTTCCCCTTCTCTTCCTCAGCAGCCCCAGGCATGGGGTGACATGCCTGGTCATGCATGTCACCCCAGGTCACTTCAGTGGCTCCCCACTGCCCTCCCTCTGGTCTCATCTGCTCCAGTCCCACGGAGGGCTGGGACTTTACGCCGTTGGCAGGGACAGCCCCAGAAGGTGCATGAGGCGTACAAGGACGGGGTCGTTTCCAAAGGTCAGCCTGGTCTGGGCAGCAAGGGATGATGTGTGGAGAACCAGCATCCAGGTGTGAGAACTGCCCTGGCATCTCGTGGGGGCAGTGGACGTGTGGAGGGCATGGTGGTGTGAAAATGAAACTTCACAGCTTCTGGGACAGGAAAAACCTCGCCCACCCCAAAGACTGAATGTCCATTGCTCTGCCAGCCTGGCCCCTATGCCTGTGTGGGGAGGGGAGGCTAGCCAGCCCTGGCATGGACGCCGCATGTGGTAGGCAAACTTCAGAGGAGGGTGGAACACTGTGCTCACAGACCACTCACAGCTTGTGAAAAACAAATGAGCACGAGAATACACCACAAGAAAAGAAGAAAGCCACCAAAATGTTCCTGAGGGCATTTCTGAGGAGTGGAACTGCTGGTGTTTCCTTTCTTTCTTCTAATGTTTCTGTCACCTTTTTTGTTTCTGGGTTTTTCCAAACTCTCTAAGATGAGCAGTTTTACTTTCACAAGGAAGAACCCGACTCAGTGTTTTCCAAGGCTCACTCTGGCCCCTGTGTCACTTGACGACCAGCATCTTTCAGGCTCAGGGAGCCCACTGGAGCCAGGCAGCAGCTGGGGCAGGCTGGCCTCTGCTCCCCCACCCCCACCCCCCGCCTGCCTTCCCAGCTTCTCCTGCCGGGCTGCGTCTGGCTGACCCGACGGCCCCCTCTCCCTGGAAGACCCCTGGGACTCAGGGTTGAGAGGACTCCTGCTGAGGGAACAGCGGTGCGTCAGGGTTTCTGCCTCAACGCCCACCCGGGGAATCTGGGCAGAAGCTGCTACAGAAGCTGGCACCCTGCGGCTCTGCCCTACGATCTCTTCTGCGCCTGGAGAACCACCTGCCACGCATCCCACCCCCACCCCACCACCCATCTGTCGCTGCTCCTGATTCCGTCCCTGTCCTTCTCTCTCCCTTCTTTTCCCCGGAAGCTCTGAGGGTGTGGAGCGAGGCAGCCGCAGGGGCGCCCTGCGAGGGACCGGAGGACACGAGAGCACTAGGAGGGGTGAGCGCTGGCTTTGTCCACAGACTTGGGTCGGGACAGGAGGTCTGGGAAGTGGGCAGCAAATCGCATATGAAGCACAGGACTCCCCAGGTGACAGGATCCGTGCTGGTTCCTGGGGCTGCCCTAAGACTCGGGGCCACAGCCTTAATAGCGATCAATGTGCCCCTGCAGGCTGGGTGACCGCCCTGCACATCACCTAGGTTTGGGTCCACCACCCTGTCCCGAGTGGCCGCTCCCCATTCCTGGGCACTGCCTCTCCAAGCCCCTTTCCCCAGCAAAGCCACAGGGTGCCCTCCACCCTTCCGCCGAAGTCAAGGGGTGGTGAAGAAGAGCATCCTCCTCCCAGGGATTGGCTGGAAGGGGGCGCCCGGACCTCAGAGACCAGCCCCTCCCACGCAGCCGTGAGTCACGCACTTGTACCCAGCCACGTTCCAGAAAGGGCCGCAGAGGCCAACACTGGCCGGGAACTGGTGGACATGTGACTGGCCTGGTGAGTCACTCGGGCTCTGTGGCCTCAGTCACCCCATCTGTGCAATGGCCACAAGGGGTATGAGAGCAGAACCTGGGCCAGGCCTGGAGGAGTTTCCTGCCCCCAGCCTATCCCCGCGCAGCCTATGTTTGCGGGCAGCTCTGGCCAGGCCCCCAGACAGACCTTTTACCATTTTCACCATTCCTGGCTTACAGAAGGCTCCAGAGCTGAGGCCTCACAGGATCACACAGGGAAGCTGGTAGAAGCCGACAGCCTGGGTTTTGACGCCTTGCCCTTTAGTTGCTTGTGACCTTGAGCAAGTCCCCGCCCCTCTGAACCCTGAGCCCCGGTTCTCCGGAGGGGGCGGGGCTCACGGCCCCGTCGTGCGGGCAGGCGGTTCGGGGGACGGAACAGGCCCTTCACCTGTCGCTGCCAGGGGCCGGCGGGAGGGCGGGACGCGCGGGGCAGGGGCCGCTGACCGGACCGGCGCTGCCGCCCGGGAGCGGCCGAGGTGGAGGGGACGCGCGAGGCCGGCGTGCGGGAAGGGCTCCGGGCGTGCGGGGGGTCCTGTCGCGCAGCCCCCCTCCCTGGCCAGCGGCGCCCTCCGCCCGGGGGCAGTTACCTTCCCGTCATGGTGGCCGAGCGCGCCGAACCGGGACCGCCTCGGGACCCCCAGAGCCGCCGCCGCCGCCGCCGCCGCCGCCCGCCGAGCGCCCTCCCGCAGGTCCGCGCGGAGCGAGGAGACGCCCAAAAAAGGCCGGGAGCCGCTCCGCCCGCCGCCCAGCCCAGCCCGGCCCAGCCCGGCCCAGCCCGGCCCAGCCCGGCCCAGCCACCCGAGCGGGAGGTGGGGGCCGCGGCCGGAGAGCTGGGCGGGGGGGGGGGAGGCGCCCCGCCCACGAGGTGTGGGCGGGGGCGGGCGAGGCGCTGGGAGCCCAACGCTGGAGCGCTGGGAGGGGGGGCGCCGCGCCACCCGCGCCGCCTTGTCTCGGGGGACACGCGAGCTCGGCCTGCGGCGGGCGCGGGTCACGTCCTCCCCGCCGGCTTCGCCCGCCACCTCCCGGATTCCGGGCATAGCTTTCCTTTAAAAGGGAGGGAAGTTATAATAAACGCGAACGAGCCCCCTCGCCCCGCCGGGGCGCCCCACCCGGCGCTCCCCCTCCGCTGTCCCAGGCCGCCCTGGAACGCGAACACACGCAGGGGGTGGGAGGACGGTGGAGAGAGCGGCGGTGCTGAGACCACCTCCCTCCCCGCTGGCCCCCAAGCCCGGAGTCCCCGCTGCGGCCCCGGGCAGGAAAGGGGGTCACCTTCGCGCTTTAATTCCGCAGACGGATGTTTCTGGGCACCGACTCCCTCCCGGGGCACTGGGGACTCCCAGTCCACGCAGTCTCGCCTCCAGGGAGGTCAAGGTCGAGAGGCGCCCCTCGGAGTCAGGAGCCAGGTTCTGCATACTTAGATGCCAGGCCAGGAGATTACCTAGTGCCCTCCCCAGGAAATTACCATCTCATCCAAGTCTGTGAGCAGCCCCCTAACCCAGCAGAAGGTACTTTGTAAAGACAGACCAAACGCCGAAGTTGGGGAGGAGGGCCAGGTACTACTCCTCCTGCCTGTGATGAAGCGCTCGCTATTGGTAAGCTGAAGAGCCATTAAAGTGACCTGGCGATATAAAACCATTTAGGGAATCTATTCTGAGAAAAGTATTAAACAAACAAACAAAACAAAAACCTCACTCTGCCTAAAGGCAGATATTTCTAGCGGGGCTGTGGAGTGTAGCTCATAATTGGAGACGGCCCAAATGACACCGTCGGGGGGGCGTGGGGGGGGGTGGGCAGAACTGAGCAGCCTGGTCTATTAACCCGACTGAACGTCGCGCATTACTTCTTGGCAACAAAGACTATCTAGAAATGGCCATGCAAAATAGCAACCTATGAATAAACAGGGGAATTCAGAAAGACGAATTGATACTACCGTGCAGCCTTATATCTGCAGAATAAGCTTGGAAAAGGCACCTGTTCCTAAGTAGCTGATATCTTGAAACTAGTGTGGTTTGCAGTTGTTCTTTTTGCGAACGTGTCTTAGCTGATTCACTGTAATTTGATGGTTAAGTGTAAAACGTGGATGATTTCTTGGGTCGTCTGCCTGTTGAGAGACAAATGCTTTCCATAACTGCGAACACAGAGAAGCAAGTGCGCTGGGGGCTGTGCACCAGAAATGGACTGGATGCTTAAGCGAATACTGGGGTCCTGTGGGAACCAAAGGGGATGAAAAGTAGACGGCAAAACACCAAAGGGACCTGCTCCCTACCTTTGGGGATCCCATGCCTGCCCTCCAGCCTTCCAGCCTCCCTTTGTACTGTTGCTGAGCAGGAGGCTATCTGCCTGTGGCCAGACCAGAGCCCTCTGCTGCTCACCCATCGTCCAGAGTGCCTCTTCCCTGTGCCAGGGGCAAACTCAGCAAGAGCTGGGTGACGACTGTGGCACCGTTCAGCCCCACTGGAGACGTGGAGCCTCCAGGAGTCATGGGCCAGCCTCCTACAGTGCACCTACAGGTCAGATTTGCAAGAAAGAGCAGGCAGTTGCCTGGCAGTGGTTATTCAGATGTTCACTCACTCATCACCCCTTCATTCAAGACTGTTCATGGTGTATCAGCACCAGGGGTACAGCTGTGAACAAGAGGACCTGGGCCAAGCTCTCACTGAGTTTAGCTGGGGGTGGGGAGAGACTGTGAACAAACATGATTTTAGACAGGGACAAGTGCTGCCGAGAAAAGGCAGCGTGCGGGCTGCTTTAGAGTGGACGGGCGAGTGGAGGTGACGCTTGAATGAGGAAGAGTTGGCGGAAAAAACAGCAAGTGCTGGGTTTTTTTGTTTGTTTTTGCTTTTGTTTTTTGCTGCCCTGAGGTCAGAAAGAAGGTGGTCTGGAGAGCGGGAGGGCGGGGCATGGGGAATAAGGGAGAGGGTAGGGCCAGAGTGCAGGGGCGGAGTCTAAGCAAGGACGGACAAAACACTGACACCAATGTGGATGAATCTCCGCACGTGACTCTGAGTGAAAGAAGCCTTACGCAGAAGAGCTCCTGCTCCATTTATATCAAGCTCTACAGCACAAAAACTAGCCAGTGGTGGAAAAAAGTCAGGATGGTGGCTGCCTCAGGGTGTGCGTGGGGGGCAAGGGTTGGCTGGAAAAAGACATGAAGAAACTTTTGGGGGTGATGATAATGTTCTATATCTTAATAGGGGCTTGGGTCACACAAGTGTATGCTTTTGTCAAAAATCATGAAATGTACAGTTAAGATTTGTGCATTTAATCTTGAGAAAGAAAAACAGAGCTGGAGGAATCAGGCTCCCTGACTTCAGACTATACTACAAAGCTACAGTAATGAAGACAGTATGTTACTGGCACAAAAACAGAAACATAGAGCAATGGAACAGGATAGTAAGCCCAGAGATAAACCCACGCACATACGGTCACCTTATCTTTGATAAAGGAGGCAAGAATATACAGTGGAGAAAGGACAGCCTCTTCAATAAGTGGTGCTGGGAAAACTGGACAGCTACATGTAAAAGAGTGAAATTAGAACACTCCCTAACACCATACACAAAAATAAACTCAAAATGGATTAAAGACCTAAATGTAAGGCCAGAAACTATCAAACTCTTAGAGGAAAACATAGGAAGAACACTCTGTGACATAAATCACAGCAAGATCCTTTTTGACCCACCTCCTAGAGAAATGGAAATAAAAACAAAAATAAACAAATGGGACCTAATGAAACTTAAAAGTTTTTGCACAGCAAAGGAAACCATAAACACACGGTTGCACATCCCAGGGAAGGTAGTGGGGGAGTGGGCACTGTGAACCTGGAGCTCAGAGAGGTCCCATCTCTGCAAAGATGTGGAAGGTTTGGTGCAGATGGAGTTTCAACCCTGGGGCTCATGAGGTCACTGAAGGTGTCTGTGCTGAGCCAGGAGCCCTCCAAGGGTGAGAGGTCAGAGGACCAGGGAGTGAGGAGGAGAGGGGTGAGGTATCACAGAAGCCCGGAGGGTATGACTGCTCCCATGTGCAAGCTGCTCTGGTTGCAGGACAGGGAGGGACCTGGGTTTGGTGTCAAGAGCAGGCCCGTGCGTGTGAGGGGACCTGAGTCCAGCTGGAGGGGTGCGGTGGGACCCTGCAGTGCCCCACTCCTAGGAGCACTCCTCACTGTGGCCATGCAGGCGGTGCTCCCCTGCAGTGGGGCATGCAGCACCCTAGGGGGAGAATGGAGGTGACAGAGAACGTTATAGCTGCTTGGAGAAATCCTGCTCTAGGGGAGCAGAGACGTGGGAGGGAGGGAGGGGGAAAGGGTGCAGTTCGGAGGCTGGGGTTTGACAGGGAGGGAGCCCCTGATGACACTCAGAAGTGAGGCGTGAATCACCCACTTAATGTGATGATTCAGAGCATGACAGATGAGGCTTTGAGACAGGCAAGGCTGAGCCACAAAGCAAGCAGTGGAGCGACACGGGAGCTGTCCTAGAAGGGAGGCGTGGGGTCCCCCCCCCCCCGGGCGCAGGCTCCACACCTTCTGGGCATCTGTGAGCACCCCCTTCCCAGGGGTTTCCCTGGCTGCCCCGCCCATCCACCCTCTCACTCCCCACTCCAGCCCAGCACCACACCTGAGCTAGCCCTGTGCCCAGGGGTCCCATGGTGGGGGGCTGGGGGTCAGGGGGGCCAAAGGCTGAGGCCAGTGGGAACTGGGGGTCTCCAGGCGCCTCGAGTGGCCTCTCTAGGCCAGGGCCCTTCCCCCATGTGGCAATGGGACGGAGAAGGAGGTCTCAGGGTCTCTCCTGCCATGGGCCTTCCCAGCAGGCAGGACGGGTGTCACGGCCCATGTGATGTGAGGGCCCCAGGGGTCTCTCCCCCTGCGTCTGGTCTGGGCATTTCCCTCTCAGGGTGTTGGGGGTGGTCAAGCACTGGTCCTCGTAGGGTAGGAATACATTACTCAAATTAGCCAGCTCTTTCGAGTGTAAAGTTTGTTCCAGAAGTGGCCTGAGAGAATCCCTGGGGAGGGCCAGGGAAGCACCTGGACTGTTCCAGCCGGAGCCTCTCCCCAGCCCAGGCTTCCCAGGCTGAGACATGAATAGCGGGCAGCACACCCACAGACACCAGAACATTTGTCATTTTGACAAATACATTTTTCCATTTTAAAATGTGAGCGTGCCCTCAGAACACACCGTCTGACCAGCACAAAATGTCCTTACTTCTTCTTGGACCACGCAGCGCTCCATGAAATAAGCCGGTGGAATCGTAACCCACTAATTCTTGTAACACTTGTAGAACAGAGAGACCCAGAGCCCTTCTTCAGGGTAAGGAGAACACAGGACCCTTCTTCAGAGTCTGGTTTACTCAGGGGTGTTTTTGAGCCAAGGAGCTTCACCACTCATGGCTCGGCGGCCTTTCCAGAGACTGCCTGCCTTGAACTTTGAAGAGAAAAATGCATGTCACTCTTACCTTGGCTCTGGGACGGACTTGACTCCCGAGTTTGGAACAAGAGGGGCCAGAGAACAGCCCCCAGCAGGCATTCAGCAATGCCACATTTTTGCACCTCAAACATCATGGCCTCCGTCACCCGACAAGAAACCACCTGTGCACGGTGACCACAGAGTTCTTCACCTGCAGGGTCCCCAGCCTCTCCCTGCTTCTAAAACCACCTTTCTTCCATGCGCCGAGGTCTGTTTCACCTTCCCTTTTCCACGAGGACGACCAACCGCCAACCTCCCCATGGGAGCATCTCCATCCCGTGTGCAGAATAAAGATCGGCTGTGCCCACGCCCACCCGCAGCCTGTCCATCCTGGGCCTGCCCAGCAGGAGGCCCAGCATCCGGCCGAGGTAAGCCGGGCATTCCCCCCCAGGGCTGCTTCCTTTCCCCCGTAGCGACATTGGCGTGACCACTTAGAAGGCATCAAGGGAATGGCAGGGAGAACCAGGAACAGGGCCCCACGCACATCTCCAGAGCAAAAAGCACCACTCGCTGGGCACCACGCAGCGTCTCTACCTCAGAGGGCTGAGTCGCCACCCGGCCTCGTCCTGCTGCTTCCATCGCCGAGCACCGCCCGCCACTTCTCTGGGGAACAGCAGCTGCCTGGCCCTCCTGGCGTGGCCACGTGGAGAAGGCCTGGGCAGCCCCTGGGAGTGTCCAGTCACCACGGGGTACCCAGGCATTTCAGCCCCATCTCTCCCTGGACAGGAGGCTGGGCTGGAGCTGGCGCTGGGGCAGGAGGCCCTTCTGGGTTGGGGAGAAGATGGAGGAAGCCGAGGAAGGAAGGGCCGGCCTCCCTGGGGAGGTGCCTGCTGGGTGGGCCATTGAAAGCCTATTCCCTGCCGGCGGGGAGCCAGGGCTGCAGAACAAATGGAGCGACAGCTGTCCTCTGAATTCAGAGGGGCCAGCAGAGGCGCAGCCGCCCCTGCTAAACTGAGCATTCACTAAACTGGCTTCATGAGCCCCTGGGAAGCCTGATGCTTAGAACAGGTACGCAGGCCAAAGCCACCCCGCGACAAGGGCACAAGAAGAGAGAACCTGCAACCACATGGAATAACCCAAGACCGCATACTAAGACACCTCCCTGCCAGTTACTGTTTCCCCGAGAAGGAAAGTCTCAAGATGATTCATGTCAAATCAGTTATAATCTTCTGCTATAAAACTTTCATTGTATTGGGAAATGCCCAGAAGTAGAAAGAAAGTTGAAAGAAGAAAAATTGAGCCGCACCATCCAAGATGGGTGCAGACGACACCTTTGTTCCAGTCTCACTTGGGCAGAGTTATTTGGTGATCTGCTTGCAGAGTTATCTTGTGCTCCTTTTGTGTTTGCAATTCCATGCTCTGTTTCTTCACGGCAGATGGCCGCACTGATGGGCACTCAGCAGGGCAGCCCCAGTCGTCCAGCTCTGGGCATCAGTCACACTGCGTAGTACCTAAACGCTGCTCCGGGATCTCCCTGGATTTGCGCTGCTGGCTAGGGGTGGGCCGGCATGCGTGTGCACAGCTTTCATGAGGATGACTGGTCTTCGTTTCTCAATCAAACGTTACACCCCTGGGGGTTGGAACTGTTGAACTTTTACACAACATAGCACCCAAGAGGGCCAGCTAGATCTAGAGCAGGCGCTCAGCCGTTTGCCGGAACCGGTGATGTTATACTGTATTGACATGTTGTTTAAAATGACTTGCCGTCACGCTATAAATACGCTAGACACCAGAATGTAAACTCTCCCGGAACAGGCTCCTGCCCTGTTCACTGCTCTGCCCCCTGGACCAAGGACAGGGCTCTCTCTACTCAGAGAAGCTGTCAGTAAATATTTGTTAAATGAACATTGTTTTAAACATTCTTGGTCAGTTTTATACACGTATGATGAGCTGCCTAATTGTAGAGTACATATCATACTCCTGTTGCTGAAAGCATCTCAAATATCATTTTACTCAACACATCAGTTCCTGAACTGAATTTGTAGAACTGAAAGAGTTTACACCCAAGGGAATCTATCATCCGAGGAAATCTTGATGGAAAGTATTCTTTGAAAAACGGAATCTGTTTGGAAATGCAATTAATGCTCAAAGTCATCTTACATATGCCGGACTTTCATAGCTGTTCACTAGTCTGAGATTTGCCCCGGGAGAAGCCGGTCTGGGAACACCCCCAGCCCCGCCAAGGCACAGTAACTTTGACCAGCACTAATGCTACTCCATTAACTGACCAGCTACAGGGAGGCCCAAGGCCTCTGACCGGTGCCGCCCAGAGAAGCTGTAATTCCACCCGCGTGTCTGTCGATTAGGACCGAGTCCGTAAGGGTGGGGTCCAAGCATGAACGCAAAGCAGAAATCAGCTGTACATCTTTTCCCCTGGGGCCACCCCCAGAGTTGTCTACATGAAGACACTTGGAGCCCAAGGATTCTGCTGGGCAAGAAGGGTGCAGACGCCTGGGACAAAAAGGGGCTGGGCCGGCATCTAATGGTTACTCTGAGGCTTAGAAACACTGTATCAAGTGGAAAAACCCACGCTCTGAAGGGCAGTGTGGCATCGTGGTTTGAAGAGTATAGACCATAGAGTCAGGCTACATGGGTTCAGATACTGTCTCACGCTTCCTGTGTGACGGACAGCTGCTTCCCTGCTCTGAGCCACAGTCTCCTCACCTGTAAAACAGGGTTGATAACAGTAATCCTGATAAAGATTTTGTGGGGATTAAATACACTCACATATGTAAATGGTTCTCAAAAGTATTGAGGATACCAAAGATAGTTTGGTACCAAGGATATCCAAGGTAGAGCAAGGATACTTTTATTTATGTGGGTTATATCTATCAATATTTACCATATTAGAAATTAAAATGAAAAAATTTTAATTAGTTATCAATTCATTTAAAAATCAATAAGAATGGGGACTTCCCTGGTGGTCCAGTGGTAAAGAATCCGCCTTCCAATGCAGGGGACGTGGGTTCAGTCCCTGGTTGGGGAACTAAGATCCCACATGCCACGGGGCAACTAAGCCCGCGCGCCACGACTACTGAGCTCGCGTGCCTCAGTGAGAGGGCCCGTGTGCCACAAACTACAGAGCCCACACACCCTGGAGCCCACGCGCCACATCTAGAGAGAGAAAACCCGCACGCCACAACTAGAGAGAAGCGTGGGTGCTGCAACACAAGATCCCGCGTGCCTCAACAAAAGATCCTGCATGCTGCAACTAAGACCTGATGCAGATTTAAAAAAAAAAAAAATCAATAAGAACATTAGTACGTATTAACATGATACATGTTTATGAAAACTAACTATATTTTCCAAGACAAAAAATAATTACTAAGACTTCTATACCCAGCCAAGATGAAGTGGCAGGAACCAAACAAAATATGTAAAACAAGAGACAAAGTATATGAAACAATTGTTTTCAAGATACTGAACATTAGGATGGTGAACCATAAGAGACAGAACAGACAAGTGAACAGCGATTGCCCCAGCTTACTGCCTGAAGAGCACCCCCAGGCCTGAGCCTGGAGAAGAGGAACCCAGGCAGAGCTGAGAGAACTCCCGTAAAGAGATGCAGCAGAGAGCCCAGGGAGACAGAGGCAGCTGGACTTCGTGGGACTGGATCCTGGGAAGGAGAAGGTTGCACAGAGAGAGAACCCCGAAGATCAGAGGGTCCGCCTCAAGCACTCAGCTGAGTGCTGACAAGCACGTGCATGTGAGAAACTACTCCCTCGGGGAAAACCACTGGAAATAGCGCGAGGAAACAGTGTCTGGTACCTTCACGGGGCCAAGAATAATGCCGATTTCCACCAGCCAGACTGAGAAATCCCAGGATGGAGGAACGTAAACTACCCAAACTGAACACAGAGGGATAGACTGAAAAAAATGTAGAGAACCCCAGGAACCTGTAACACTATTACAAAATGGTAAAATGTTGACACTGGTGGACTGTGCCTAGGTTATGTATATATGACTGTTTAGAGCAAGTACTAAAGATCTATACAAAGAGGCACACCAAAAACACAAAAACACTACAGATAAAGCAAAGTGGAATTCTAAAAATACGTTCAAGGGTAACATGGGGAGGCAGAAGAAAAAAGAATGATACACACACAGCGTGGACATATCTCAAGAGCATTATGCTGGGTGGAAAAAAAAAGCCAGTCTTAAAAGAGGACATACTATGCAATTCATATAACATCTTTGAAATAACAAAGTTATGTTATAGAGAAGGAAAACAGTTTAGTGGTTGCCAGGGGTTAGGAATGGTTGGAGAGGGGGTAAGTGTGACTCTAAAGGAGTTTTCTGATCCATTAACATGGGTTGTCTCTCCATTTATTTAGATTTTATTTAATTTCACTGAACAATGTTTTGTAGTTTCCAGTGTACAAGTCTTGCCCTACTTTAGATAGTTTATTCCCAAGTATTTTATTCTTTTGGGTGTGATTGTAAATGCACTTGCTTTCTTAATTTCCTTTTCAGATATTTCCTTGTTAGTGTATAGAAATACAATTAAAATTTGTACACTGATCTTGTGTCCAATAACCCTGCTGAACGTGTTTATTAATTCTAATAGTTTCGTAGGGGATTCCTTAAGTTTTTCCACATAACAGATGTCATCTGCAAATATAGTTTCACTTCTTCCCTTCCAAACTTGTTGCTTTTTATTTATTTTTCTTGCCTATTTTCCCTGGCTGGAACCTCCAGTACACTGTTGAATAGAAATCTTGTTCTTGCTGTTAGCCTGAAAGTATAGTCTTTCACCATTAAATATATTAGCTGTGTTTTGTAGACCTCTTTTATCATGCTGAGGAGTTTCCCTGTCTTGCTTCGTTGTTATATATGTTTTATCATGAAAGGGTGTTAGATTTTGTTAAATGCTTTTCTTGTATCTATTGAAAGGATCATGTCACTTTTGTCCTGTATTCTATTAATGTGGTGTGTTACATTGTTTGATGTTCATATATTATTCCAATCTTGCATTCCTGGGATAAATCCTAGGGTAATGGTGTGTAATCCTCTGTACGTGTTGCTAGATTTGGTTTGCTAGTAATCAGCTGAGGATTTTTGTGTATATTCATGAGATGTTGGTCTGTGGTTTTCTTTGTTTTGTGATGTCTTTCTCTGGTTTTGATATCAAGTACCTGATCTCACAGTATAAGTTGGGAAGTGTCCCCTCCTCTTCTATTTTTGGAAGAGTTTGTGAAGGATTGGTGTTAATTCTTTAAACATTTGGTAGAATTCCCCTGTAAAACTTCTGGTCCTGGGTTTTCCTTTGTGGGTAGCTTTTAAATTACTAATTCAATCTCTTTGTTATGAGTCTTTTCAGATTTACTATATTTCCTTGAATTCGTTTTGGTAGTTTCTGTTTCTATGAACTTATCCATTTCATCTAGATTATCTAATTTATTGGTATAGAACTGTTCATAGTATTCTTTTTTTTAATATTTGGTTGTGTGGGGACTTAGTTGAGGCAGGAGGGCTCCTTAGTTGCGGCATGTGAGCTCCTTAGTTGCAGCTCACCGGCTCCTTACTTGCGGCTCACTGGCTCCTTAGTTGTGGCACACAGGCTTCTTAGTTGTGGCATGCGAACTCTTAGTTGCGGCATGCATGTGGGATCTAGTTCCCTGATCAGCAATCGAACCCGGGCCCCCTGCATTGGGAGCATGGAATCTTACCCACTGCACCACCAGGGAAGTCCCCCAGAGTATTCTCTCATAATCCTTTTATTTCTGTTAGCTTGATAGTGATTCCTTTCTTCTTTTTTTTTTTTTTTTTTTTTAGTTGTGGCATGCAGACTCTTAGTTGCAGCATATGGACTTTCTTAGTTGTGGCATGTGGACTTCTTAGTTGCGGCATGCATGTGGGATCTAGTTCCCTGACCAGGGATCAAACCCAGGCCCCCTGCATTGGGAGCATGGAGTCTTACCCACTGGACCACCAGAGAAGTCTTGTGATTCCTTTGTTTCATTTCTGATTGTAGTCATTTGTGTGTGTGTGTGTGAGTTTAGCTAAAGGTTTATCAGTTTAGCTGATCTTTTTAAACTTTGGTTTCACTGACTTTTATTTTTCCATTCTCTATTTATTTCCACTTTGCTTTATTTTGTTTCCTTCCTTCTGCTTGCATTGGGTTTAGTTTTCTCATCTGTTTCTAATTTCTTAAGGTGAAAAGATAGGTTATTGATTTCAGATCTTTCTTCTTTTTTAACGTACACTTTAACAGGTACAAATCTCCCTCTGATCACTGCGTTTCCTTCATCCCGTAAGTTTTTGTATATTTGTCTTCATTTTCATTCATCGCAATGTATTTTCTAATTTCCTTTGTGATCTATTCTTTGACCCTTGTGTTCTTTAGGACTATGTTAATTTCCACATATTTGTAAATTTCCCAAATTTCCTTCCGTTATTGATTTCTAATTTCATTCCATGTTGTCAGAGAACATATTTTGTATGATATTAATCATCTTAGATACTTTGAGGTTTGTTTTATTGGCCTAGCATATGATCTATCCTGGAGAATGTTTCATGTGCCCGTGAGAAGAACGTATATTTTCCTTTTTTGTTGTTGTCGTTGGCTGCACCATGCAGCATGTGGGATCTTAGTTCCCTGACCAGTGATCAAACCCACATCCCTTGCATTGGAAGTGCGGAGTCTAAACCACTGGACGGCCAGGGAAACCCCTGTATTTTGCTTTTGTTAGGTGGAGTGGTCTGAAGATGTCTCCTTCCCTTCTCTGTGTTATTGTTATACACATTACATCCATATATATTATAAACCCAAGAATAAATTCTTATAATCCTTACTTTACATAATCCTATGTCTTTTAAAGATTCTGTGAGAAGAAAGTGGAGTAATTATATATTTATAAAATTATACTAAACTTTTTTTAGCATTTCTGATTCTATTTTTCTTGTGGATTTGAGTTGCCATCTGGTGTCATTACCTTATTCCAAAACAGCTTTGTTCCCACCTCCCTCCTCAGTGCTGTTATTGTCAGATAACATTTTGACAAAATTTCTATAAGTGAAAAGCCTAAGAATACAGTTATATACATATATCCTAGGTAATTACTTTTTAAACAAGAGAAGAAAAGAAGGGAAATATGCAATTATACTGTCTTTTGAAATTATCCATCTTTACTGACACTTTGTTTTTCACATGGATTTGAATTACTATCTTGTGTCATTTGTTTTCAGTCTGAAGAACTTATTTTAGTATTTCTTATGTCAGGCTTGCTAGCAATATATTTTTTCAGGTTCCCTTAATTTTGAAATATCTTTATGTTTTGAAAGACAGTTTTGCTGGATATAGAATTCTTGGTTGACAGGATTTTACTTTAAGCACTTTGAACACCATCTTCTGGCCTCCATTGTTTCTGATGAGATGTCAGCTGTCAATCTTATATGTGATGAATTGTTTTCCTCTTGCTGTTTTTTAATATTTTCTCTTTATCTTTGACTTTCAATGTTGTGACTATGATATATCTCAGTGTGGATCTCTTTATGTTTATCTTACCTGAAGTTCCTTGTGCTTATTGGATGTACAGATTAATGTCTATGATCAAATTTGGGAAAATTTCAGCCATGACTCCTAATAATTTTTATGCCCCCTTTTCTCCCTTTTCTCCATTATGCATATGTTGGTGAACTAAATAGTGTCTCACATTAGTCTGAGGCTCTGATTATTTTTCTTGTTTTTCAGATTGCATTATCTCTATTGAACCCATCTTCAAGTTCACCAGTTCTTTCTTCTGCCAACTCAAATCTGTAGAAAGCCCCAGTGAATTTTTCATTTTGGTTATTGTACCAGAATTTTCATCTCCAGAATTTTTATTTGGTTCTTTTATAATTTCTCTTTATTGGTATTCTCTATCTGATGAGACATTGTCATCAAGTCTTCTTCTTTTTTCTCTTTCTTTTTTTTTTGGCCATGCCGCACGGCTTATGGGATCTTAGTTCCTGGACCAGGGATTGAACCCAGGCCATGACAGTGAAAGAGCTGAGTCCTACGGACTTCTCTGGTAGTCCAGTGAGTAAGACTCTGCACTCCAAATACAGGGGGCCTGGCTTCGATCCCTGATCAGGAAACTAGATCCCACATGCATGCCACAACTAAGAGTTTGCATGCCACAACTAAAGATCCCGCATGCCTCAACTAAGGAGCCTGCATGCTGCAACTAATACCCAGCACAGCCTAAATAAATAAATAAATAAATAAATAAGAACCTGAGTCCTGATCACTGGACTGCCATTGAATTCCCAAGTCTTCTTTTAATTCTTTAAGCATGGTTTCCTTTAGTTCTTTGACAATATTTATAATGGTTGCTTCTTTTCCTATGTATGGGTCACACTTTACTGTTTTTTTGTGTGTGTCAAATAGTTTTTGTTGAAAACTGGATGTTTTAGATATTATACTAGCAACTCTGGATACCAATTCTCTCCATCCCCCAGGAATTGATGCTGTTCTTTGCTTGGTCATTTATTTGTTTAGTGACTTGCTGAACTAGCTCTGTGAAGTCTATTTCCCCTGCAGTGTGAAGCTTCTGATGTCCCTATTCAGATCTTGTCTTGCTTCTCTATTTTAGTCTGGCTTCCCAGGGGTCACCCCTGGGTCAGCATAAGCCACTTATTGGTCAATGGGTGTGCTTAAGCCCCCTTGAACAGTTATATTTTCTACCCTTTACCAGTGGGTGTATGTGTGGTTTGGATGCTGCTGTCACAGCTTGAGGATCTTTTTTTTTCTTGGCCTATGTTCCGCCAGAGACCAGTAGCTTGGATTGTCCCCATCTGATCCCTCCTAAGGATGTTCAGCCTTGGCCATGCACACAGTCTTCCAAACTCCTTTAACTTTTATGTTAAAGCCTGACTTCCTAGGCATTGCCTCTGCATGAAAGTAGCTTATTGTTCAACGAGTGTTCGGTCAGAAGTTCTGCTTAAGGCCCTTGTGCCAAAGAGGCTTCCACATTGTGCTGAGTTTTTGTTCAGACTGGAAAGTGTTTCCAAGACTGCTCACATCCTGCTGTGATTGCCCCTAAGCGGGTGAAGCCTAATGCTTGCATACAGACTTTCTGACACCCATGGTTGACTGTGATCCCTGGTGAATTTTTCTTGGCTATCTCTTTCCCTGGTTTTCTCTATCAAACTTCTGGTTGCTCTGCCGTTTTGCTTGTTGCTACTAGTATCATGGAGCTATGAGTGCCTTCTTAATCGCTCTCAACCAAAATCTCGTTTTCAACAACACGCTTAGCATGAAATTTTCCACCCTCTCCTCCAAATAAAATCAGTCCCCCTCGGACAGAGCTGGAAGCTCTTAGTTCTTATGGTCTGACTCTCCCCTGGAGAGAATCTCTGCACCACCACACAGGATCTAGGCTTAGGGACAGCTACCCACTTATCCTAAACTGAACATGTCTTCTCTAAAAGTGGGCTCTGGGCTAAAAGTAGCTCCTGGTCTTCTTGGCCTGCCCCTCTTGGTGTGGAACCTCCCCCCATAAGCAAACTGGGGTGGGGATTGCGGCCCCAGGATTCTCAGCCTGTGCACCTGGAGTAGAGCCTCTGCTCTACTGGTAGGGTCTGGGGGGGAGTCCCTCCTCTTCTTGCCTGCACCAAGTAGGGTGCCTGGAATAGAGTTTCTGTAAGGTGGAGCCGACAGGGGAGGGAGTGGGTTGTAGCTCAGTTGCCAAAGAAATCTTACTGAGATTTAGGTTTTCTTGAATGAATGTTTCTCCATTTGCTGTATGCCCTTAGGACAATTTCCAGAGGCTTTTAATTATTCTTTTTAATCATTTTCTCCAGTTAAATGGTTGTTTTGTTGGGGGGAGAGTCCACCATGCCCTTCACTCCAACATTCCAGAAACAGATTCACTTCTGGGATTTTTTTACTGTATTTTCATCCAGCAATGTTGAATGCACAGGCTTTACTGGTCTCTCAGCTATTGTGCATATTTCTCTAGTCAAGACTGCCTGATAACTTAACCTGTAAGATGTCCTAGCAGTTTTTTCATATCTAATTTTAAAAGATGGGAGAAATAAATTTGGTCTTTCAAATATTTAAATCATTTAATTCCTTTATATTCAGAATTATTGGTCTTAAAGTGATAATGCAACTTAAGTGGCACAGTAGTACTGAAAATGTTCTATTGCATAAGCTACAACAAACTAAAGTAAGATTTTAGCACTGTGGAAGACAAAATGCACTGGACAGTTAAGGAGATGATTCTATTCAGCCTACTGTGCTAGGGGAAAGGGTTCAAAGAAGTGGAAGGGGGTCTGGGACTTTATAGAGGCAGATAAACAAGGGAGTCATGAAAAAGGGTGGAGGCAGGTCCAATCTGCAAGCACAGGGTGGTCCTTCACAATTAGCCATCTCCCAGAACATTAGGGGGTCAATGTGGTTACTCCCCTCAAATTTCAGTTGTTGCTGAACTCAGAGGCAATCATAAACCTCCTGTGCAGGTGAGGAAGGGTCTAAGTGTTTATATCTCAGGCATTCTTGTTGGCGTTTTGTAAAACCATTTGAACCATCTGTTGGAAGGTGGTGGCGAAGGTCAGTTCTTTCAGGGTCCTAGAGATCAGACTTCTTAAAAGAGGGAAACCTAAATGAAAAAGGAATATAAAAGCTGTATGAAAGTAAGAGCCCCAGATCGAATGCTGAAAGTACCTAGTCCAGCAGATTCTAAGAGATCAGTGGAGGAAAATCTTTCAGCTATGCAGCAGCACTGATTATTCAGCCTCTTAAAGCCCCCTTGCTAGATGTCAATGCTTTTGGTGATGCTGTTCACAGTCTTGGTTGCCTCCATACAGGGCATGTATGACCCGAGCCTTTGGCCCACCTGTCCAGGGAAATCCAGCTCATGAAATGTCTGCTGCAGCAATAACTCCTTCCAGATCTGTAACAAGTCACCAAGCTTCTCCAGATCCTGGGGAAATGGCCAGGCAATCCAGAGACCCAACAGGGATCTAGCTGGTCAGGCTTCAGCCTTCGTGATGCCAAGTTGGGTGGGAAGGAGGAAAACTGGAAACATTCATTTGGAGGGTTGTTGCCAGGTGCTGACACAAACTGGAAACACTGAAAATTCAGTAAGGTTTGACAATTTGGGAAAGGTAGCAGGGTCCAGTTCAATGTGCAAGTAGGTACCAAAACCGATTCTTCCAGTGTCAAGGAAGTCAATTAAATCTCTACCAGATAAGGGCTTCCCTGGTGGCGCAGTGATTAAGAATCCACCTGACAATGCAGGGGACACAGGTTCGAGCCCTGTTCTGGGAAGATCCCACACGCTGTGGAGCAACTGAACCCGTGCACCACGACTACTGAGCCTGCACTCTAGAGCCCGTGAGCCACAACTACTGAGCCCACATGCCACAACTACGGAAGCCCATGTGCCTAGAGCCCATGCTGTGCAACGAGAAGCCACCACAATGAGAAGCCTGCGCACCTCAACGAAGAGTAGTCCCCGCTCACCGCAACTAGAGAAAGCGCGCGCACAGCAATAAAGACCCAACGCAGCCAAAATAAATAAATATATATATATATATATATATATTTAAAAACCTTTACCGTATAAGACAAAGTTTGCACCTCCATCAGTTACCTACAATTTACAAAGGAAGTGCAAAGTGGCTCAAAGGCGATGAACAGGGCTGGAATCTGAATACCTAGAAGAATGTGCAGTGCATAGTTTTCTACTGAAACACAATTTTTGCTCTCGGGTCTCTAATCTCAAAGATACACTAATCTTGCCTGCAAAATAAGTCTGGTCTCATTAGATCTGGCCTGGTGTTTTCACAGATGCAGCAAGAATGGTAATTTACCTTAGGCCTTCCTAAGTTCGCTTTACTGGAAGTTTTCCTAAGGAATCTGAGTGCACTTTTTTTTTTTTTTTTTTAATTGGCTGAGCTGGGTCTTTGTTGCTGTGCACAGGCTTTCTCTAGTTGTGGCGAGCGGGGGTTACTCCTCGTTGCGGTGCGCAGGCTTCTCATTGCAGTGGCTGCTCTTGTTGCGGAGAGCGGGCTTTAATGGTTGCAGTACACAGGGGCTCAGTAGTTGCGGTGCAGGGGCCATAGGGCACGTGGGCTTCAGTAGTTGCAGTACGCAGGCTCAGTACGTGTGGCGCGTGGGGTTAGTTGCTCCACACGGCATGTGGAATCTTCCCAGATCAGGGATTGAACCTGTGTCCCCTGAACTGGCAGGAGGATTCTTAACCTCTGCATCACCAGGGAAGTCCTCAGAGTGCACTTTTTTTTTTTTTTTTTTTTTTTTTTGGCGGTACGCGGGCCTCTCACTGTTGTGGCCTCTCCCATTGCGGAGCACAGGCTCTGGACGCGCAGGATCAGCAGCCATGGTTCACGAGCCCAGCCGCTCCGCGGCATGTGGGATCTTCCCGGACCGGGGCACGAACCCGTGTACCCTGCATCGGCAGGCGGACTCCCAACCACTGCGCCACCAGGGAAGCCCCAGACTGCACTTTTAAAAAAGCTTCTTGAGGTTAGGAAACCAAGCAAAGAACCGCCACCAGATCTCACTGCAGTACCTATAGACTTAGGTGAATTCCTCTCTTCTCAGGGTTCCCAAGATATCTTAAGGTTCCTGGGCCTGCCAGGAAGTGACCTCCTTACTCACCTGTAAGGCCAGGAGACCTGTCAGCCAGGAAACAGGCTGCTGTTCCAACGAGGGTTTTGTAAGCCTTGGCTCCATAAAGTCAACCTTAGCTTCTTAAAAGTGTCTGGTCATATCTGGTTAAATGATCATCATGCTCAAATACGATATTCCAGGCAAGGCTTTGGTTCCATAACCAATATTTCCAGCTACATCCATTAACAAGGAAGACAATCTTACTGAATTTATTATAACAACTTATACTGCTATGAACTTAAGAGAACTCAGTAAGAGTTCCTACAGGTAGGAGTTCCTACCTGTACGGGTCAGGTAGGAAAAACAAGATATTTTATAAACTGCACATTTCTGTTTATAAAATCATAGTCTACTATATTGTTATGAGTTGCAGATAACTTCAAAGAACAGAGGAAGGAGTTCCTTATATATCCAAATAATTTTCAGAAGTTAAAGACTGGATGAGAGTTCATTACAAGAATAGCGCAATTGACAAGGAAATCTGGTTATTTCTGCAGCATGCAAAACAATTAAGTCAACCCCCCCAATTTAGATAAAATAATTGTATACAAAATTAGCCCTATTTTCAAAGAAGAATAAACAAGAACAAATGCTCTGTGATTTTCCAGGTATCCTCAGGGAAATTCAAAGACAGTTTTAGGTGTAGAAGATACCCTGAAGGAACATCATTCTCAAATACGACATTCCAGATGAGATTTTGGAATTTTGTTACTTCATTTTATTATACATTTAGGATTCAATATGAGAACATAAAAATCAAAGTTATCAGATTTAAGATAGGAATCAAATCATGGGTGCCTGAGAAACAATATTTGGCTATGCATTTCAAAGTGACAATAAAACATTAAAAAAAATAGACGGTAATATGATTGCAAAGAACCTTAGCCCATTCTTAAATGAGAAACTCTGTTTTCTACTGATAAATAATCAAAGACATAATAAATGAATATAAACCAAAGAAGGCTATTCTGGTCAGATACAGAATTTTTGTTGTCTAGATAGATTAAATAACAGAATAAGTGATCCTTTGTGTTGTAGGTGAAGGTAATAACCAGTAAACCAAGGAGACAAGCCTATCAAATTGGGCAAACTCTGCCAAGATTTTAACTTCTCAAACTCAGGTATTATAAAGCGAGGTGAAAAAAATTCACTTCCGAACTTAGTCTTTCACTGCACTCTTTCATATTCCGGGACAAATGGACACGGTACTCTAGACCAATCTCAAGGTGTCTTAGCTCATTCAGGCTGCTGTAACAAGATACCACAGACTACGTGGCGTACAAACAACAAGAACGTGTTTCTCACAGTTCTAGAGGCTGGAAGGCCAAGATCAAGCGCCAGTGTGGCGTGGCGAGGGCCTTCGTCCGGGTGGCAGATTTCTCCTTATACATGCACGTGACTGAAAGGGGTAGGGAGCTCCCTGGAGCCTCTTTTGTAAGAGCACTAATCCCACTCATGCGTTAAGCACCTCCCAGAGGCCCTACCTGCTAACACCATCATCTCTGGAGGACAGGATTTCAACATACGAATTTTAGGGGGGCATTTTCAGACCATAGCACTGGAGGTCCACATGGTCAGAACTAATTCTATAATATTACTGAGATATTAACGTGCAATGTGTTCATTGCTCCTACTGTCAAATGAATCAATGAGTAAGCATTTCAAAGTTTTCTCAGTTTCCGCTTCCAGTTTAGTAAACGTCAATAGTTACAACCACAGAGAAAGCTTTTCTCGGTCCTCAGTAAGCTTGAAGAGTGAAGAAAGGGGATGGAGACTAAAAAAAAAAAAAAAAAAAAAAAAATCACTTCTTTAGGACAAAACTACTGTTTTCCTTGAAAAATAGATATATGCACTCAGTTGTATTTCTCCAAAATTCTTTCTACCTAGTCTAAACCACAAATTAATGATACTTTTTAGCAAAGTAACTAACTCCCAGTTGAGAGATAACAGGGTGGACAATTGTGCACTGTCTGTCCCACAGCAGCTCTCTATCGCAGACTAGCAGCACTCGTGAAGACACACAGGACAGCTGTGTGTGGCCTTACACCTCACAAAATGTAAGAAATGAGCGGAAGTGCGCATGTTCATTACAGACCCAAAGATACAGCCCTCTGTAGCAAATAAAAATAAGAAGCAAAAGAATGCAAAATTTAGGGACTTCCCTGGCGGTCCAGTGGTTAGGACTCGACACTTTCACTGCCAGGGCCTGGGTTTGATCCCTGGTCAGGGAACCAAGGCAAGCTGTGTGGCAAATACATAAATAAATAAATTATGCTTAGTAACAACGTTTCAGCATTCTCTTACTTGGAGATGATCTAGGTATTTTTGCTTAATTAACTCAATACACTATAAGTACAAGGATTAAGTTACCTAAACATCTTGGCAATTATCTTCAAGAAAAGTAATTACTGTTGAAATAAAGTTTGTCAGAATAATGATTTGATTTGGTTAGATACAAACAGGTGTTTCATAATCTTCAACACTTAGTATAAGTAATGCTAGCTTATTTGATCACTAAACCTGCATCAATTTAAGAAGAATATACCCAAGTAGAATAAAAATGTAAGCACTTAATGGTCAGAGAAGACATGGCTGTTTTTATTAAACCAAAAATATTAAGCTAGTCTCATTTGCCTAAATAATGTGAACTTATTCTTCAAACATTTCTGAGTTAATTTCTGTAAGAATGTATTTTTTCTTTCTGTTCCTTGAAAGTATTAGAAGTTCCGTTTCCTTAATTTCTGGAAATTTTAAGAATATTGCATTTATAAGGTGCTTATTTATCTCTAAGTCAATGAAAATAGAGCTCCTTTAATTTAAGCAATTTCATAATCTGATCTGGCAATACCACCCAGAGGTAGGAAAACATCACACACTCACATAATGAGAAGTCAAGGCCTTTCTGAATGACAGACACAGACCAAGAGCTTATAGCTCCAATTCTAAAATTTCAGCCCTGGGCAGCAGTCAACAGAGATGAACAGAATTCACTAGTCCACATCAAAGAGCTGTTCTCTTCCCAGTGGATACGAATCTTTAATTGATGAGCTCAAAGTAGATGAACAGAAAAGAGTAACAAACAAGACTTCCTGTCTTCTTTTTTTTTTTTGCGGTACGCGGGCCTCTCACTGTTGCGGCCTCTCCCGTTGCGGAGCACAGGCTCCGGACACACAGGCTCAGCGGCCATGGCTCACGGGCCCAGCCGCTCCGCGGCATGTGGGATCTTCCCGGACCGGGGCACGAACCCGTGTCCCCTGCGTCGGCAGGCGGACTCTCAACCACTGCGCCACCAGGGAAGCCCCCTGTCTTCTTTTACCCAACAGAGACCTGATCTCTATAACCCAACTGGTCAGACCATGAAACCAGGTGAGCGCTCAAAAAGAATCAAAATAAAACCCTTCTGTGCTACTGATGGACACAGTCCAGAGTACAGGAGCAGAAGTCAGAAATACCATCGGTCCCAAATCTACAGTCAGGAATGAAGAGGCTCCCCATGAGGGTGGAGGAAGCAGGGATCCAAGCACAGGCTTTGCTCCTGAACAAGTCACGGCACCAAAACTATTGAACACAAAATGCACTGACAACTAAGTAGGTGGTTTCACTCGGGCGGCTATGCTGGGGAGACTGTTCATTAACGAGCAATGTCTCAAACAGGAAGGGGTCTAGGGTATTACAGAGGCAAGTGGAGAAGGGGTCATGGGGATGAGGGGTGGGAGGGGGCCCTGTCCCAGACATAAAGATTGGATTTGAGACACGGGGATCTCTCAACTGCCACTGCTTCCAGGAGCACAGGGCTCAGACAACGTTCAACGTGGTCAACATCCATAGAGCCGACGAAAAGAGAGCTTCTGTCTTCTTTTCTTTGCTAATGTATAGTTTTGCCTAGTTCTACGGAGCTGACTCCTGTCTTGCAGAGAACAACTCTGCTATACGTCAGTTTCCCTTTTCTGGGATTTTTTTTTTTTTTTTGGTCCGTACCATGCGGCATGCAGGATGTCAGTTCCCTGACCAGGGATTGAACCCGGGCCACCACAGTGAAAGCCCAGAATCCTAACCACTCAAAAAGAAGGGAACTCCCTTTTTCAGCATCTTTAGATGTAGATGGTGCAACTGTAGGTTGAGAAAGCATGCCTCCTATTTTACAGTCAAAAATCCATCTTAAAATATAAAAAATTAGTATAAATGCATTTTGTTTACTTGAGCATAAAATGTTAAATTCTAAATTAGTAACAGTTTTAGATAAAATGTAAATGTACAAAGGTTTCTGACACAATTTTTTTCAATAATACTGCAAAATAAGAAAACAATTTGTATGTACTTGTGTTCACTTAAGCTCAAGGAAAACGTCAGGATTTCACAGGCTATTAATTGGACAATAGTGAGATTACAGAGCTTGTGGCTGGTATACCGGAAGAGGCCTAGGAAGAGCACAGTACAAGGACTGAGACGAACTGAATTAACTGCTCTACGGTCACACATCCACACGCCCAAAGCCCCACCTCAGCAAGTCCTAGAACACACACACACATGCACTCCCGAGCGCAGTCGCTGGCCGCGCAGCCCACTGGGTGCTCCTCTGCCCCTGGCTGCGCCGCGCCTCCGGCAGCTCTGCACCCCGGGGCTGTCCCAGCCGGGCACCGCCAACAGCCACACTGTCACGTCTTCTGCTCCCGTGTCCTGTCGGTGGGGGGCTGTGCTCCTGGTCCCCCGGCATCCTGTGCTCTCAGGCCCCCACACAGATCACCCTGCTTCTTCCGTGCCCACCGAGCCTGGGACACAGGGAGAACCGTGGGCCCCTTCCAGGTGACCAGGTCCCACCTCCACCCTGGGGCTCCGAGTGGGAAATGACCCCCAAGGTCCAGTCTTTGGGATCAGTGGGCGGAGGGACAGGTGGGGAGGGTTAAACCAGCACCCTGACCACCGCCCCTCTGAGCCCTCTGCTGGGCTACAGTCAGACCAAGCTGCAAGTGGCAAATAAGACGTCCTGATGAATCCTTTGACAGCGGCAAGAGGTGCGGTGCACCAGGGCAGCTATGGTCACGGCCGGGCCACAGAAAGGGCCCTCACCTCAGCTTGAGTCTCCCCTCAGCCCTCCTTTGGGACTCGGCAGTGCCACCTCGCTGCCCCATGACACCCAACGAGGGCGCCGGTGCCCAGGGTGGCTACCCAAGGAAACAGCACAAGGATGTCTCTCAGGTCAAGCGAGCTGGACACACAAAGCCCTGCTCAACAGTGAGACACACTGTGATGGGCCCTCATTCCGCACAAGGAACTCCTGAGTAGGAGGGCCTGCTTCCCTGGTCTCCCCCAGGGGAGGGCCCCGACTCAAGTAGCCCTGCCGCGGAGCAGGCAGTGAGGCCTGCAGAGCTAGGCTGAGAAAACACTGTGTTCTCAGATCAGACGGCTCTGCCAGAACCCCTGTGCAAGAACAAGCCAACCCAGCCCAGACGCTCTGACTTTCACCAAAGCCTGACATTGCAGGCACTGTGGAACAAATGCCTCCGGTGCCCGCTGGTCACAGTGATAACCAAAATGCCCATGTTTCCAACGTGCTCCAAGCTGTGCTGTCCAATACAGAAGCCACTGGCCACACGTGGCTCTTATCAATTTGATCATATAATGATGCTATGTTATAATAAATTATATTTTATAAATTATGTTGATAATATAAGTTATAGTATAAATATAATTCATTATAAATAATGAATTAATTAAAATTTAAAATGAAGTTCTTCCAACTCACCAGCCACCTTTCAGGTTGCTCAAACTACATGTGGCTAGTGGCTACAGAACTGAACATTCACCAAGAATCTCTCCCCATCAAATTACCAGGCATTTTTCACAGAACTAGAACAAAAAATTATACAATTTGTATGGAAACACAAAAGACCCTGAATAGCCAAAGCAATCTTGAAAAAGAAAAATGGAGCTGGAGGAATCAGGCTCCCCAACTTCAGACTACATTACAAAGCTACAGTAGTCAAGACAGTATGGTACTGGCACAAAAACGGAAATATAAATCAATGGTACAAGACAGAAAGCCCAGAGATAAAACCACACACCTATGGCCACCTAATCCATGACAAAGGAGACAAGAATATACAATGGAGACAAGACAGCCTCTTCAATAAATGGTGCTGGGAAAACTGGACAACAACATGTAAATGAATGAAATTAGAACACTACCTAACACCGTATACAAAAATAAACTCAAAGTGGATTAAAAACCTAAATGTAAGACTGGACACTATAAAACTCTTAGAGGAAAACATAGGAAAAACACTCTTTGACATAAATCACAGCAAGATCTTTTATGACCCACCTCCTAGAGTAATGAAAATAAAAACAAAAATAAGCTAATGGGACCTAATGAAACTTAAAAGGTTTTGCACAGCAAAGGAAACCATAAACAAGACCAAAAGACAACCCTCAGAATGGGAGAAAATATTTGCAAATGAAGAAAAGGACAAAGAATTAATCTCCAAAATATACAAACAGCTCATGCAGCTCAGTATCAAAAAACAAACAACCCAATCAAAAAATGGGCAGAAGACCTAAATAGACATTTCAGCAAAGAAGACATACAGATGGCCAAGAGGCACATGAAAAGATGCTCAATAGCACTAATTATTAGAGAAATGCAAATCAAAACTACAATGAGGTATCACCTCACACCAGTTAGAATGGGCATCATCAGAAAATCTACAAATAATAAATGCTGGAGAGGGTGCAGAGAAAAGGGAACCCTCTTGCACTGGTGGTGGGAACGTAAATTGGTACAGACACTATGGAGAACAGTAGGGAGGTTCCTTAAAAAACTAAAAATAGAACTACCATATGATCCAGCAATCCCACTACTGGGCATATACCCTGAGAAAACCATAATTTAAAAAGACACATGTACCCCAGTGTTCACTGCAGCTCTATTTACAATAGCCAGCACATGGAAACAATCTAAATGTCCATCGACAGATGAATGGATAAAGAAGATGTGGTACATATATATACACAATGGAATACTACTCAGCCATAAAGAGAAATGAAATTGGGTCATTTGTAGAGATGTGGATGAACCTAGTCTGTCATATAGAGTGAAGTCAGTCAGAAAGAGAAAAACAAATATCATATATTAACACATATATGTGGAATCTAGAAAAATGGTACAGATGAACCTATTTGCAAGGCAGGAATAGAAAGGCAGATGTAGAGAACAGACATGTGGACACGGGAGGGGGGAAGGGGAGGGTGGGATGAATTGGGAGATTAGATTTGACATAAATACACTACCATGTGTAAAACAGATAGCTAGTGGGAACCTGCTGTATAGCACAGGGAGCTCAGCTCAGTGCTGTGATGACCTAGATGGGTGGGATGGGGGGTGGGAGGGAGGTCCAAGAGGGAGGGGAGATATGTATACATACAGCTGATTCACTTCACTGCACAGCAGAAACTAACACAACATTGTAAAGCAATTATACTCCAATTAAAAAAAAAAATCTCTCCCCATCCTCAAGCCAAACTTACTGCTTGGACTCTGGCTAGACTCCCTGCTCTAGGCACTCCTTGCTCATAAATACAGCCCAGCCCAAACCTCAACGGACTCCCTTGTAGCTGCTACAGTTTGCTTTTCCCGAAATGCAATTCCTCTGCTATTCCCGAATAAGTTCAATTTCTGGTAACTTAAGCTTGCCTCGGTTTACTCCTTTATTTAGGGTGACACACATGAGATAACAAATTGGAATGTATTTGAAAAAGCATACTGAAACCAAGCAGGACCCTTCCAGGGAGAGACCTCCCCATGTCTCCACTTCTTGTTTGTAGAAAAGCTTTAGCCTCCTAGGTGTTCCCCGAGTTCCAAAGAGCAACGTGAGAAAATGAAGGAACAAAGGAAGCGGTCAAGCCAGACAAAATAATAATAGTTTAGCCATAAAACAAAGTTGAGGACCTTTACCTTCTCAAGGGCTGTAGATAATATCCTGAACCATACCCTTGAGCTGTTTTGCAGACACTAAAACCTCCACTAGGTGGAGGAAGTTAACTGCATGCTCACCACCAGCACGTAGACCCCAGACCTGTTAGAACCAGAAGGCTGATGACTGAGATTCCTGAAACATCATCCTCTTGACCTCACCATCAACCAGAGAACTGTGCACAAGCTGATCATGCACCCTGTGACCCTCGCCCTCCCACTGTCTTTAAAAGCTCTTCCCTGGGGCTTCCCTGGTGGCGCAGTGGTTGAGAGTCCGCCTGCCGATGCAGGGGACACGGGTTCGTGCCCCGGTCCAGGAGGATCCCACATGCCGCAGAGCGGCTGGGCCCGTGAGCCATGGCCGCTGGGCCTGCGCGTCCGGAGCCTGTGCTCCGAAACAGGAGCGGCCACAACAGTGAGAGGCCCACGTACAGCAAGAAAAAAAAAAAAAAAAAGCTCTTCCCTGAAAGCCACTGGGGAGTGCGGGTCCTCTGAGCATGGTGCTGGGCGCCCTGCAATAAACGCTGCGCTTTCCTCCACCACAATCCAGTGTCAGTGGATTGGCTTTGCTCACATCGGGCAAGTGGAACCAAGTTTGGTTCAGGACCAACAGTAACTGCCAAGATCCAACCAGGAAAACAGAAAGTATTAAGGGGAATTTAATGCGGGAAACAGGTTACACAGGTAACAGGAAGACTGAAAAGTCAGAGAGGACAACAGCAGAAAGCCATTAATATCAACCTTTCCATAGAAGAGAGAACAAAGGGGTGTTACCAGCCTATCAGCAGGAGTTGCCCAGGGGAAGCCAGTACAGCCAAAAGCGGCAGACACGGGGGAGATACCCTGGGTTCACCTCCTGCAGTGCCTCCAAAGCCAGGGATACCGGAAACAGCCTAGAGCGGTCAGCCCTGCCTTCCACTCCCAGTACTTCTGGGGCAAGTAAGCCGAACACTTGTTCTACAAGAGTAGACTGCTGTATTACTTAACTGTATCGCACTTTACAGTACAAAAGGACTTCCATGCCATCATGTTCACGTTCACAACAGGCATTTATAAAGTCTAGCAAAATAGGTTTTTCAACCAATGGCTTCTACATCTACAAAAGAAGTATCTACAGGGGACCTCCCTGGTGGTGCAGTGGTTAAGACTCCGCGCTCCCAATGCAGGGGTCCCAGGTTCAACCCCTGGTCGGGGAGCTAGATCCCACACACATGCTGCAATTAAAAGTTCGCATGCCACGACTAAGGGGCCAGCAAGGGAGCCTGCAAGCCACAACCAAGGAGCCCGACTGCTGCAACTAAGACTCGGCACAACCAAATAAATAAATTATTTTTTTTTAAAAAAGTATCTACAAAGCCTTTCAGGCAGCTTTACTGTACACAAATTGATAACTTGTCAATCTGGTCAACATGTTTGTGCGCTTTTGCGGCAGCCTTCCAGGCCCCAGGAAAAGGGAGATAGATAGAAGAGAACCTGTCCTCAAGCTGCTGGCACTGCCTTAAACCAATAAACTTTCACAACTAGCATAGATGAGAACTCAGAAAAAGTGCACCTAAGCGGAATAGGAGTAAACAGCAGGTGGTGCAGCTCGATCCAACGTCCGGGAATGGGAATTAGGTAGAAACCAGAGGGGGATGAAGCCCTGGCAGAGACCCGGAAAGTTGTGACCTACGTGACCACTGGCTGAAGAACTTCAAGGAGGCTCTGAAAAAGAGCAGGGCTGTGGGAGCTACCTCAGAACACCCAGAAGTGCGAGGAGCACGGCAAGGCGGGCCAAGGATACATGATAAGGGGCCTGAAAGACTCAAGAATATTTCCAGGCCTCTGCTGAAACGGGGAAGAGAAAAGAAGCAAATTGGTGGGAGTGGGGGGGTTAACTCTTCTTCACCTCTGTAGCTTTCCCAAAGAAACCACCTAAGACCTGCAGTCTGAGCTTCTAAAAACATTGAATTCATTGACATAGATTAGCATGTTTTTAAGAAATATGTAGATCCCGTGTACCCATTCCCCATTTTCCCCCAATAGCAACATCTTGAAAAGCTGTAAACACAGTATCACAAGATACTGACATCCATAAGGTCAAGACACGTTAAGTTTCCTTCAAGTTCTTTTATAACCACACCGACTCCCGCCCCCCAACTAACTTTTAATGCTGCCATGATTTATCCAGGCCCTCATAGCGCCTACACCGGACACAGGACAAGGTCCGGGGCTAGGAAGGTAAACGCACAGGGACCAGCAGAGTCCCAAGCCCCGGGTCCAGAGGAGGCAGCTGAAGGAGCGGAGCCGCAGGCCCCGCCCCTTCCGCCAAGGCCGACCAACAGCCGACCGGAGCCGAGTCGCTTCCAACGGCGACCGAGCGAAACCGGAAGTGGGCGGCAGCCCTCCCCTTCCCGGACCCCCCGCCCAAGATGGCGGACCTCCACCGCCAACTGCAGGAGTATTTGGCGCAGGGGAAAGCGGGCGAGCCGGCAGCCGCCGAGCCGCTCCTCGACGCGGGAGAGGCAGAGGAGCCCACGGCCGGGGCCGGGCCGGCGGGGGCGTGGCTCGGCCGCGCGGGCCTGCGCTGGACGTGGGCGCGGAACTCCGCGGAGCCGACGACGGCGGCGGGACCGACGTGCATGCCGAGCGTGACGCGCGCTCAGCGGCTGGCGGCGAGCGGCGTGTGCCTGCTGCTGGCCGCGCTCTGCTTCGGCCTGGCCGCACTCTACGCCCCAGTGTTGCTGTTGCGCGCCCGCAAGTTCGCGCTGCTGTGGTCGCTGGGCTCGGTGCTGGCGCTAGCGGGCGGCACGCTCCTGCGAGGCGGTGCGGCGTGCGGACGCCTGCTGCGCGGCGAGGAGGCGCCGTCGCGGCCCGCGCTGCTCTACGTGGCCGCGCTGGGTGCTACGCTGTACGCGGCGCTGGGTCTGCGCAGTACGTTGCTCACGGCGCTGGGCGCCTGCGCGCAGGTGGCTGCGCTGCTCGCCGTGCTGTTGGGTTTGCTGCCCCGCGGCGCGGGCACCGCGCTGCGCATGGCGCTTCGGCGCCTGGGACCGGGCGCCACCCTCACCAAGGCGCTCCCTGTGTGAGAGGCCTGGGGCCCGCGCCGTCGGAAAGGACGCAGAGTCCGCCCCCGGGACGCGCCGTCGGGAGACCACACGGAGCCGGCCCAGGGGCCCAGCGCTCGCCATGCCAAGGACTGCGCCCGCCTTTCCCAGAGCGCGCGGGGCAAAGGCTGCTCCTTTACTGTGCCAGCGAAATCTGTAAACTGAGCAGCAGTTGTAAAACTGAGACATGAGCTGTTTCGGAAGCTCCTCAAGTTCAGCGTTTTGTGCTATACTCAGCAGCACGTGCTATGAGAACTAAATTTTGTCCTTGAGTTGGTGACATACTGTGAAGCATTTATGATAAATTGCTTTTGCGTTAACCGTGGTCTTCTTAGTTTACACTCAGTTGAAAAAGAAAACGCTAGCTCTTCCGTTTTAATTAACTGCCCTTACTACTTTTCTCAGACTTCTGTTCCACGTTTTGTCACTTTAAAAAAATCCAGTGGTAGACTGTAGTAGCTTAGCTACAGTAAACTTGTTCTCTTCGGCCCTTGGAAATTGTTTTTCCGTATCCTTCAGTGTGAGTGGATCCATAAGAGTTATTAAAATAAATACTGACTTTAGCCACCGGAATTTTTAAAAGTACTTTAGTTAAGACGGTTTATCTCAGTTTTTTCTACTTTTAGTGGAGTTGTAAACATGGTACCTTATAAAATTAAAGGAAAATTGATTCTGTATTAGATGAGGAAAGCGATGGACCAAGAAGCATCCTGTAAGAAATACCCAGTAAGGTGCGTGTAAATGCTGTGAGAGGTCCGTGGGCAGAACTGGGCTAGGGGACTCCTGGGAGACACATGATTCTACGTGCGGTTTCCCTATTCGATGGAAACCATGGATTTCTACAAGGCCTAATTTTTTTCATTCCTAATTTTATGATCTGCTTTTTAACTATAATTTACACTTTACAGTCTGATCTTCATGCAATGTAAGATGCTTTTCACATCTAATTGCCAAATTTCCTTCGTTTTAGGTTTAGCACTTAACTTTTGTTTAGGACCTTCTTACTGACCTTAATTTATTGCCAGAAAATATGGGCTCAATATTCTGAGGAGTCCAGAAAACTACATGTTTTGTCACTAGCTGTATATTAACTAGGAAGTAAACTATTTAAAATGTTTATATCCTACGCCAGTGGTTCTCCGCTCACATGAGAATTACTTGACGACTCAAACCTCAGATCAACTCAGTCTGTCTCTGCGGGGCTGGGGGTGGGAGCCACGCATCAGCATTTTTTTTGAGCTCTCCAGATGATTCCTTTTCCAGCTAAGGTTGTGAACCACTTTTCTGTATGTTGGATTGCACGATTTGAAAATAATTGTCCCCTGGGGCTGGATTCCAGTGTTGCCGAAACTGGGTGTCAGGCAGCAGTCGAGCCTTGCCCCTTTGTCCAGCCTCAAAATTTAGATTTTTATCAGTGTCCTAAGCCCTGCTCCAAGCAGTGGACACTAAAGTGACCGACATCCACACTGTAGACTTACCCCGACGCCCATATTCCCTAAGAATGCGCCCTTGCTCCCCTCTCAGTAAATAGGGTTGCCTGCCTCAAGAGGAACCACCGAGGGGTGTTTGCAAAAGCAAATCACCCCCGCTTCGGGGGGTGATTTTGGGACTGGAAAACTTGTACCATTGGCTGCTCTTTCTACCCCCTTGTTAAATCTGCGTTCTAGTTCTAAATTTCTCTACAGTTTGCACGGCTGAAGATTTCACAGTGTTGACTTTTATGTTCATGCTACTGTATTTTTAAAAATTGTTTTCCCAACATTTTTTCAAGAATTCACTGTTTGGAAATCTAAGCTTTAATAAAATTCAAAGCACAACATCTTGTATGTATTTTGACAGTGAGACTTTAAAATGCATCACTTACTAAGTAATGCATTACTAAGTAATTAATAAATGTATAATCTTGAGTTTTCAGTTTTCTCTAAATGAATTCATTCTCAAAATGTGATCTGGTTATCTGCTTACTGAGGTACTGTGTTTTTCAAGTTAAAGCCTTGGAATGTTATGATAAAGTTCTTACCACATAAATCTCAGAAAAAAAGGAGCCTAAATCTCTGTATGGATTTGCTCTCTGGATCCCTTTTTAGCTTCTTAGAATTTGATTACAACTTCTTTTTAAGCTATACCAGTGGAGGGCAAATAATATCCTCAGGGCTTCCCTGGTGGCGCAGTGGTTGAGAGTCCGCCTGCCGATGCAGGGGACACGGGTTCGTGCCCCGGTCCGGGAAGATCCCACATGCCGCGGAGCGGCTAGGCCCGTGAGCCATGGCCGCTGAGCCTGAGCGTCCGGAGCCTGTGCTCCGCAACGGGAGAGGCCGCAACAGTGAGAGGCCCGCATACCGCAAAAAAAAAAATGAATATCCTCAAACCTAAAGCAATCCTGAGTTTCCTAAACGTGTGTTTAGAGCAAAGTGCTGATCAATAGGATGTTTTAAATCGCAAAGTAAAGAGAAAATCTCTTGTAGTCTCTAGGTTCTAACACCCTAAAAAAGCAGTGTGTGTGGTGTCAACATTTTATCTGCAGAGATAACTTAGCACTTACCATTTTTTACATTAATGGAGAATCAGTTACGAGTTTTTTTATATACTCTCCAATTATGTCAGTATCCCTTTCCTAAGCAAGTACTGACACTTTCCAGCACCACTAAATCTGTCAAGGAAACTTTTCTCCTATGCCAAACTGAAGCTGGCAAAGTAATGAGACGTTAGGGTGGCCACAGGACAGTCCTTTGAATAATAAAAGGTTTCTTTTTATAAAAACAAAGTAAGGGGTCAGTATAGAAAGTATGCTGGGGTTATCTCAAACTGAACTTTTGGCTTTCAATTCAAACTGGGCCAAATGTTCCATTTATTTAAAACTAAAGGAACTTGTTGTGGATGAGAACTTCCTGGCTTACTTTAAGTTGGAACAATCCTCTGCCTTAAACACTGGTGTTTCCACATAGCTAGTGTGGAAGAGGAAGAAATTATTTAAGTTTTTTGCACAACTGTTTTAAGAGATATTTTGATCCATTCCTTTTCAACTTAGAACCATTTGTGAAATGATTTACAGTATTCAGAAGGTATGTGTAGTTGATTTCTGGTTTATGTCAAGTTCCTCTCTTCAGAAAAAGGCAATGCAAGTCTACGGTGTGATTACTAGGAGATGCAGCCAAGGAAGACCCCTACTTGGACATCCAGATTTTTTTTTTCCTCTGGTGTATAATTTTCCATCTGCCAGAGTAGATCTAACTAATTATAAGGCTTTGAATCTACTTCAAACCTTGTTATAGTTTTGAAGTATTTTTCACGCTACTACAAAAGTAAGTGTGACAGAAGGGCTAGATAAGAACTTGTTTAAAAACAAAAAGTTCACAGGTGACTTTAGATGACTTAGAGATTCCCATCAAGTATGCTCACAAATATAAGCAATAATTGTACCCCCCTCAGCAGACCAGATGCAATGGAAGCCAAGGGTTTCCTTAAGGCAAGCACTTGACGACTAGTTGTTTTCTGTTAATTCTTGCGTAAATCACATTCTGTATTCATACAAAAACAACTTTTTCTCTGACAAACTGTACATATAGAAACAAATTTCCAATTGGACATGAACTTAAATTTGTGGAGGTTCCATGTCTTGTGACACTTTAAAAAAAAAAGAAAAAAAAAAATTCCAGCTCTTATCTTCACAAGCCCACATGGGATTTAGGGCAGTGTGGGTGGACAGGACAAAACAAGGCCAGCTACTCTGGGTAGCCAGCTACTGTGGGTAGCCAGCTACTCTGGCAGCAGTCTCTTCACCTTGAAGACATCAGGGGCTCCTGGGATTCAGCTGCCCCAGAAAGAGTTCAGGGCTACACGGTGCAGGTTTCCTTTTGTTTCTCTTGGAAAGTCCACAGACGTTCTTAAATACTGTCCAGAGAGGCCGAGGGGTACTGAGCCCCAACTTCTACCGGCCCCTTCCACCCCCCCTTGAAGCTCCTCGCCTTGGCGGGCCAGAGTTCATGTTACTCCCTCTACCCCAGTTACTGCCACTCCGGCCCCCTCTAGAAGGGGTACCACTGCCTGGAGGGCCCCCAAAAGGTTCATCTCTGTGGTATCCATCATGGTGATCTCCATCCAAGGAGCTGGAACGTCCGGACTTTGGCACTCTCTGAGAAGGTCCGGGGCCCCCTCGGCCTGAAACAAAATAATGGTTTTACATGTGACTTTTTTTTCCATCAGAGACTGTTAACAACTCCTGGTACAAACTTTTACTCTATGATGACAGACAGTGGAACACTTCTTTTTTTTTAAAAAAAAAAACAGAGTTCTGAGGACATGAGCACAGCCCTCAGAGCACTGAAAGCTGTGCCTCTGCTTTTCTGGACCACCATCTCACTCCTGCCCTGTCTTGTGGCTGTGCACCCCTCAGCCTCACCTACACACGTGTTCCCCGAGGCTGTGACGGAACTGACAGGGAGCCAAGAGATAAACACGGAGCACCTCCTGGAGGTCACCGATCATATGGACCATGCCTACAGTCCATGAGATGTGTATCTTCACCCTCCTACGCCACCAGGGGTATTGCAGGGGAAGGTTTGAAAAGCACTGACTTGATTTGGAAGCAACTAAGAAATACAAACTGTTGATGATGTTAATTATTACAAATGCTCTAACCAGGATAAGTGTTTACTATGATTATCCTACAACTATATAGCACTTTTGATTTCCTTTTAAATAATGAGATAAAACATTTCTTGAAAATCAAAAGCACAAAAAGAAAAACACTGGCTTTTAGTGCTTCTCCCAGGGATACTGTTATTTGTATCAGACTTAGACACACAAACCTCTAGGTATCTTAATGACTTTTAAGATTCTGACCTTTAAGATTTTTTGTCTTGAGATGATCGGATTTGGACACATCTCCCATAATGCATTATCAGAAGACTACTGCCAACTTCATCTTAAGTTTTTGAATGGAATTTGAATCCAGCTAAGACAAGGAGGTGAGGAAAGCTAGCCAAAATAGCCAAAGGCATTTTGGCTTCTTTTCTTACAAAGCTCAGCCTAGGTACCCTGGCTGAGTACCACCTGAAGGTACCTTGGCAGAGAATTTGTCAGCTAGGACATCATTTCCACACTAGCCACGTGGCCTCAGCCCTGGACATACAAAGGTGTCCCCAGTGCCCACCCCAACCGGCAACAAAATGAGTGCTTGGGTGGGGGGATCTACTGGTGACACGAGGTAATCTCTGAGGGCTTTGCACTGAGAAGACGGAACTACCGAGAACAAAAGGCAGAACTTTGTAATGAAAGGACTACAGCCACGAGGCAGGTGAACTGAGGAGTGGAGCACAGGTCGAGGCACACAAGTCTTTCCAGCAGCCTCCAAAGTACACCACATGTGCAACGGCCCAGCCCAACCTGAGACCACAGCTGTAGTTAGCATTTGGTGGCTACTGCTCTGGGCTAAAAGTCAGTGCTGCCTCTAAAATAAAGGTCCAAAGTTTCAAGTAGTAGAAATAATCCACTGCTCCCCTGAAAAGAAAACCCCTTCCAGACCATATTCCCCAAAGTTTGTGACTCTGGGCATAAGCCAAATTCCTCCTGGGTTCAGACTCAAAAAAAAAAAAAAAACCACAGAACCTGAGAGAGGACAATTCTTTCTGCCACTGGGGACACCCTTCAAGGTATCAGAGCAGCCACTACCAGAGAGCACAGCTGCCAATTAGAGCGAGAGTCTCACAGATCAGCAGAGAAAGTACTGGGGCAATCTGAAAGAGAGCTGGAGTGGAAAGTGTGAACAAACCAGAGATTCCTGGAAGCAAGAGGAGGAGAACTGCGTAGAGGCTGAGCTTGCAGTCACCCACTGAGAGCTCCAACTGGCTGTACCGCAGCTAGGAACATGTGTCTTTGCACAGTCTAAGCCCTGGAGGGTAGAGTGGAGAAAGGACCCCCAGTACCCCAGTCGGGGACAGACAGAACAGGCACACACTGGGATGGGGCTGGCCCGGAGATGAGGCTCCCCGTGACCCCTGCAGCCTTCTCGGCAGGGCTGTGGCATCCGTAGCTCCTGAGCTGAAATCACCGGCCTCACTTACCTTTGCCTCCTCGATCCTCAGAAGGACCCCCTGGGGCTTCCATTTCTCTATGCTCAGAGGTTCCTGGCCCATCATGCCAGGGGCGCTTTCGGGGTGGTAGGGATGCCATGTCCATGCCTTGGAGAGAAGAGGACCGTTCTCTGCTAGCTGGGGAATGACCGTCGTGAGGGGGATGGTCAGGGCGGGGAGCATCACGGAAATGTTCATGACCTGGCCCTAATATAGAGAACACAGATCCAGAAGGCTAGGAATCTAACCATCTCATTATATCAAAGTACAGCGTGGCTAAAAGCAGACAGGAATTACACAGTTAAGAATAAGTGGCAACTCCAACTACTGAGCCTGCGCGTCTGGAGCCTGTGCTCCGCAACAAGAGAGGCCGCGATGGTGAGAGGCCCGCGCACCGGGATGAAGAGTGGCCCCCGCTCGCCGCAACTAGAGAAAGCCCTGGCGCAGAAACGAAGACCCAACACAGCCAGAAATTAATTAATTAATTAATTTTAAAAAAAAAGAGTAAGTGGCAACTCAAAAACCAATACTCACTCATGCAAGGAACATTTCCTGAACACTAGTCACATCATGAGTACACAAAAAGGGTCAAGATTGGAAATAAACATGCCTCCTGAAATAAGAGGAGGCAGGGAAGGGCCAGAAAAGTGGTTCTCAGACTTTTTAGTTTCAGAGTGTCTTTACACTCTTAAAAATTACTGAGGATCCCAAAGAGAATTCATTTATGAGAGTTCTAACAACATTTGCCATATCAGAAATGAAGACTGAGAAAACTTTAGTTGTTTCCCAAAACGAAACAATTTAGTGAAAAGAGTGGTATTTAGACAAATCTCTTTAATATCTGGTTCAGTAGGAGAAAGCTGGGCTCTCCCATCTGCTCCTGCATTCAGTCTACACTGTGGGTTGAAGATGTGGGTTGAAGACAATGCGGCCTGCCACGGACAGGTGAGTCGCTAAAGAGAGAACCCAGTGGACCCCTGGGAGAGTCCTCAGACCACACTCTGTGAACTGTGGGACCCTAAGCCACACGCAGCTCTACTGCCTTACCTGGCTCTCTATTTCCATCCCAGGAGTCTGGTTTCCGACCTCCTTCAAAGCGAGGGAACTCATCAGGAGTGGGAAGTAAACCCTTCCTTCCTCCTACACAATAGAACACAGCAACGCAGCACTCACAGACTATTTCAGGGGTGTCCACAACAACCTACCTCTCCACCCCTGTCCTTCCCACACCCGGGGTTCTCAGCTCACCTCGTGGGGTACCCCGACCTCGACCTCTGAGATCTCTTCCTCGGGCTGTTTCATCAGAAGCATCAAAATTCTCCTCTGGTCCAAAGTCTTCGGGACCAGGAAAACCATCCCTTCCTCTGGGGGGAGCACGGCCCTCATGTTTCGGGGGGGCTCCTCGTCTGAAGCTGTTAGGGAAAAACAACAGAATATCCACCTAATGGAATACCTTGTAGTCCTCAGTTCATGTTTCAAAGAAGCATAATGATGTGAGAAAATATGATACAATGTTAAATGGGAGAAAGACAAAATAGAAGTCTGTATTTTTTAAAGTACCCATTTTACAATCCCAATATGGCACATAAAAACAGGCAGGAGGGAGAAGTACCAGAATGTAGGGTTATTTTAATTTTGTTTTAGGCTTTTAAGAATAATAGCAGTGAGCATTTTTTAGGTGCTTATATCATGCCAAGTGCTTTACATGTACTATTTCATTTCATTTTATCCTCACAACCACCTTATGAAACGGACACTATTACTTCCCTGGCAGTCCAGTGGTTAAGACTCCGTGCTTCCATGGCAGGGGGCATGGGTTCGATCCCTGATCAGGGAACTAAGATCCTGCATGCCATGCAGCACACCAAAAAATAGAAAGGAAAAAAAAAAAGAAAAGAAACTGACACTACTATTCTACCCATGTGTACATTGGGGCTCAGAGAGGTTAAGTCATTTACTTAAGGACTCACAGTAAGTGTTGGGATTTGAACTCAGCCAGTCTTGACACCCAGCCCAGGCTCTTTACCACTGCCTCCCAAATACTTTTCACATTACCATTTATGTTTTTATAATGAATATTACTTATATAATCAGAAAAAAGGGGGGCACAGATTCATGCCTGCTAACTGTACCCGACTTGTTTTGGGGCATCTGCTCTGCCATCTGCCCCGGCCCACCTCTACTCAGGAGCAGGCCTGGTGGCCATGAACTTCACCAATGGCCCCAGCCCACAGCTGACTGGTGTACTGGTAGGGCCTCTGGCTTATGGGTAGCCCACCTGCTGGCAAGCTGGCAACCTGGTGCCTGGGCTGGTGGACAATTTCACCACCTCTCAGAAATTCTGCACCTGGGACTAAGTCAGCCAGGAGTGTTACTGAAGCAGGACCATTAATGAGGGGGTGCCAGAGCTGTAGCAGAAGCCTGTGGGGAAGCAGGAACAGGGGCCTGCCAGCAGGAAAGGTGTGTGAACACCCAAGAGAGGCCATGGAAACTGGAGAAAGGATCAGAAGGGGGAAAGGGGCTGGGCCATCTGCATGAACTGCCTGCTCGTGGCTTCCTCTCAGGCCAGGCCTTCTGCTTTTTCCTGAGTTTCCACTCAGTTATATTTTACTCCAACATTTTATTTCGAAAAATTTCAAACTTACAGTAAAGATGGAAGTATAGATCAACAAAAGCCCATACATCCCTCACTGCGATTAATCAGTTCTTAAGATTCTGCCACATGAGCCTTTGTCTTTTCTCCATCCATCTATTTATAAATTCATTTTCTAAACCATTTCAAAACCAGTTGTGACATGATGCTTCACCCCTAAATCCTTCAGTAAATTTCTTTAAGAACAAGGACTTTCTCCTACATAATAACACTACTATCACTCTAAATAACATGTAATATTATTTAATATACAGTCCAACTTGAATTTCTCCAATTGTCCTCGAAACGTCCTTTACAGTTGTCTTTATAGATTTCAGTCATCATCACACACTATTATTTAGTGGTCAGGTCTCTTTGGTCTACCTTAATCTACAACAGTCCCCCCACCCCACCCCTCCTGCGTTTTATCTTTCATGACCTCGACTTTACTTATTTTTTTTTTTTAATTTTTACTGAGATAGGCCCCAACATTTTTGAAGGATCCATCCTTCAAAATGGCTCGTTTTACAGAACGTTCCACAATTTGAATTCATGTGATTGCTTCCTCATGATTAGATTCAGGTAAAACACTTCTGGCAAAACGTCTTATACCTTCACAGTGATGCCAGTCTGTCGTTGTTTACGATGCAAAAGTGGTATGGCAACAAAACTTCATTGTTGCAAAGGTACACTTTCTCCTTTGCAATTAAGTAATCTGTAGGGTGATACTTTGGCAGCATGGGTGATTCTCCACAATCTTTTCACTCAGTGGCTTTTAGCATCCCCACTGATGATCCTTGCCTGAATCAATTATGACACTGGGTGTTAAAAGAAGTGATTTTCTAATTCTATCACTCCTCCTCCATTTATAACTTGGTGTTTTACTGTAAAAAGAGCTTTCCTTTTTTCACTCCACCGTTCCAGCTACTAGCTACCTTTTTAATACCCTTCTTGTCCTGAGGTAACTTAATGAGCCATGCTCCTGCAAGCAAAGGGGGTATGACCCAGACGCTGGCTGAAATAACCACCTAAGGTGAGGGTGGAACTGACACGGGGAGGTAAGTGGAGCAGGGAGAGTATCAGCAGAGGGCGCTGTTCCCCCGAGAGGGATTCAGGGGAGACTCCCCACGTGGCAGGACTCTTTTCTTGTCCGGGCAGCCATTATACAACTGCCCTAGCTACAAAAGGACAGGGGGAGTCTAATGTGCCCTAATTAGAAAACAGTTCCTGTTATGGGCTAAATGTTTGCGTCCCCTCCACCAAATTCATATGCTGAAGCCCCATCCCCCAAGGTGACTTTGGAAATGGGCCTTTGAGAGCTATTTAGGTTAGATGAGGTTCTCAGCACGGGGCCCCATGATGGGCTTAGATAAGAAGAGACACCAACAAGAGCCTGCTCACTCTCTTTCCATCATGCAAGGACAAAGGAAGATGGTGGCTGTCTGCAGGCCAGGAAAAAGAGTCTCACCAGAAACCCACCCTGCTAGACCTTGATCTGGGACTTCTAGCCTCCAGTACTGTGAGAAAATTGACTTCTGTTGTTTAAGCCCCCCAGTCCGTGGTATTTGTTATGGCAGCCCAAGCTGAGTAGCACACCTCCTAATGAACTGAACCCTGTCAAATACATCTCCCCCTTTAACAGATTCATTTATTCAACAGTTACTGAGAACCTACAGGGCGTCACCACTACTGCTCTAGTTTCTGAGGACCTGCCTTCAGGAAGCTACCGTGCTTCTGGGAGATACAAGTAATACAGAAATAAGTATACCACTTAATGTCAAGCAGTGCTAAGTGCTATGCAGAACTATAAAGCAGGGTAAAATAAAGGAACAGGAGGAGAGATCTAAGTGGAGTGAGCCACAAGCATCTGGGAGACTGTGCTCCAGGCAGAGGAAAAAGCAAGCACAACGTGAACAGGACACGTTTGGCACACCTGAAGAGGAGCACAAGCTGGACACAGCACAAGAGTCTAGGTGTGGGTCCGTCACTGACAGATGAAATATGACAAACTGAAGCACAGTAAAATCTGAAACTTTGCACAGGATGCAGAGATTCAAGAACTCAATGAAAGTTATGTTGATGCCAAAGCCATTGGAAACGAGGTGCCTGCAGACTTGTGAACACTTGGGATGTCATCAAGAGAGCTCTTAAATCTTTTTATTAAAAACTCCCCTCTGAGAGCTGCTTCCTTTAACCCCTCTAGTTCACCCTCCCTGGCCATTTTATCAGCCACTCTTTTCTAACACACACCGTGAGAACGGAGATCGCCAACCCTTACTTCAATTACCTGCAAGTGACAGTCATGAGAAGTATGATGGGAAAAGAAGACACAGGAGAGAGGACTGAGGCAGGAAAGGCAGGAGTGCTGGACAGCACAGCTTGGGCACTGCAGTCGGATGGCCCAGGCCTGAAGCTGCTCTTACACTTACCACCTATGGGACCTTCCAAAGTCAAGAAACTGCACTGACTCTCCATGTCATCCCTTATCCGTAAATGCTGACGGTAGCACCTATCTCACAACTCACTCTTAACAGTTAAGTGAAGTAACATCTGGCACAAGGTAAATACCCAATTATTATGTCACTGATTACTCTGAGTCTCACTTGAGATTTCACTAATTCTTGTTTTTTTCTCCCTACTACTTCTATTCCTTTTGTTACCCCAAGCAAGTTGAGTGTTCAAGCCTGACCTCAACCTAATTTAACAGCAAGATTATTTTTCAGTTTGATTGGATTTTGTTAAGATCTTTAGGCAATTACACAGAAACTATCTACTCAGTAATTCCTTTATTCTCAATCTAGATATCTGTCTCATATTTCATCATTCTAACCAAGAGAACCTGGAGATTTCTATTCAAATCCAAGAAACTTTACAGTACACTGACCCACCTATCTGTTTAAAAGGACCAAGTAATAAGCAAAAAGAAAAAGATTTCTAAATTGTAGAGACAAAAAAGAACCACATAAATGTTAAAGGCATATACATATTTTTAAGTCTAAACACAAAACCTAGAGGGGGGAGGGTACTCTCTCCCCAAGTGAGAGAGGAAAGAGACTTTTGTGGAGAGAACAGGTGGAAAGCTCCAGGGAAGAAGAAACGGACCCATGAAGTATCCATCCCACCTTTCTTCTCTGCGCCCTCGAAACCGTGGGTCCTCAGGATCCCGGGGGAAGCGCTCGTCTCCAGGTCTGCGGCCTTCCCACGCCCCTGGAGGGCCCCGGGCCGCGCCCCGGCCATCCCCCTCACTGAACTCCCTGTGATCAGGAGGAAACGGAGGCCCAGGGCCCCCACGCCTCCACTTCTCTTCTTGCGGTAAAGGTCCTCCTCGCCCCTCAAATTCACGTAACCGGTGGCCAAAGCGCTTGTCGGGGTGGAAGTCATCTGGTCTGCTGAAGTCATCGGGGAAGTCGGGGTGAGGGCCGCGCCTATCAGGGGGACCCCTGCAGTCCTGGCCGCCCCGGAAAGGACCCCTCTCGGGACCGTGCTCGGGACCGCTGCTCTGCTCGTGCCGTCTCTCTGACATTGGGCCCATGTGATGGTTCGGAGGGCCACGTGAGTCACCTAAAGGAAACAAAACTGATTTTTACCTTGTCTTCCAGGAATCCTGCCGACGTAGGTCTGATTTTCAGCATCTTAAAATTTCAGAATGCATGCTTTTATTAAGAATGTTTTCCCTTTTTGGTTCCCGGCATACTTAAGGAGACAAACGTCCCTAAGGCATCATATGATGAAAAGAACAAGGGTTTTGGGGGTGCAGATTTCATCACTCATTAGCTAAGCAACTCGACCTAGGGCAAATTATTAATCTCAAATGAGATTAGCAACTCAGCTGATATGAAGATTCATTTAGAAAACACAAGAGAGCCTCACCGGTATAAGAACGGGCTTCCCTTCCTGCCCCCATTCCTTCAGTGTTTTTGTTAAGCCCACTCCCCATACCCAGGGAGAAGGCAACAGGGAAAAGCCGGGGAGCCAAGTACAAGGAATTCACCTCTGCGTTTGTAAAAGCCCGCAAGCTCACCACAGGGCCACAGGCCTACACTGCCATGATGGCTCTCCTTTAACTCCTAGTTCATTTAACTTGATTTGTTAACTCATACTTTGATTCTTAACAAAATCCTCTGTAAGGTACATGGAAGCATGGGCCTCTCTAATAACTGCTTTGTGACCAAACAGCCTTGCTGTACGTCAGTTTCAGGGTTTATATAAACACTTTTTCTGTCCCTTTCTATGAATGATATCCCTCGTCTATAATATCATCACCATTCTTCGCAGATAAGAGCTTGGAAACCCACTAAAGATTTTTTTTTAAATATTTTAATATATGTAATATATTCAGAGTACCGAATAAAAATGGAAAGAGGTCAATTACACTGAGTTTAGTCTGAAGGGATTTGTTTTCCTGGCTACTGAATGATTATTGCAGCCATTGTAAATGTACACCTATTTTCTGTCAACATACACTTTAAATCAAATATATTTTTTAATGTAGATGGCAAAGGGACACTCTTGCTTCTAAAACAACTAACTTTTAAAAGTGAAATTCCTCCACTTGCCCAGCTCATGCCTTTTACTGCTTTTCCCTGGCAATCAAGACAAACTTCCTTTCCTTACGGCACAGTCAGCCATAATCCTTACCCTTCTAACAGCCTTCCTCTCTCATTTTTACGCATTTCTCTTGGCCATTTCAATTCCTCCTCACCATTCAACATGTTTAAAATACTTGGAAATCTTAGTATAAAAATACACCATGAGAAGGACTCTCTCTTCTTTCAAGCTTTCTCTGTCCCCTCTACCTTCCCTTCTTTCCTTCCATTAAACCAGTCCTCTCCATGCTGAGGAAAGCGCCTTCGAAGTTGCCTTTTTGTTCAAATACCCCAGGCGTCTTTCCTCCTGGTAAACAGCCCCTCACTTCCCAGTGTGACCCTGCAGCTAATGGCTCCTTCTCTGCCTTCATGTTGCTTGGACTTCGTGTGACCTCAGACACAGCAGACCTTTGACCTGAGGAAGCTGAACACATTCCATTCGAACTTACCTATGAATAATAATCCTCCCATTACCTCTATCTGCTTAAAAGTACCCTGGCTCCTCCAAAGAAAGAAACCCACCACTACAAATCAGAAGGGATGTGGCCCCCGGTGACGGGCGGTGGCGCTGGTTAATCCAGTGGGGGCCGGCAGGGCCACTTTCTCGGCTCTCCCTTCTCCCTTTGGTCCCTGGGAGGAGAAAGGAGGAAGAGAGAGACGGGGGTGTGGTGGGGGTGGGGGTGGTGAAGAGAAAAGGGGAAGAGCAAGGAGGAGAGGGAAGTAGGTGGAGACAGACACAGGGTGGGGGAGAGGGAGAGAGGCAGGCTCTCGGTTTGCTGATGGCTGTACCTTGTGGGAAACAGACTTCTTTTCTTAGGGTCCCCAAATCCAGAATTGGTTCTTGATGCTTTCTTTCTCTTTTTCCCTGTTGGCCACGGCTTCCATAGGATGAGACTAAAATAAACATTTTCCTAATTCCTTTATCTCTCCCTTTCTTACCTCTAGTGACTCATGTAAATTCAGGACTAAGCTTTAAATTCCCAAAGTCCTAGGGCTGAAAATGCTGACAAGGACTTTTCTTAATCTAATCAAATGGGGGCAAGAAACCTAACATGTACCACAAGGTGCTGTGGGCTTAGCCAATTAAAAATTAAAAGGGGTCTAGTTCTTTGTAGTGACGTCTCCACAATGCTCACGATTCTCTGGCTTGTTCCCCCGTGAAAAGGCGCACTGAACGTACAACTCCATCCACCCGCACTCCCTCCCGGTCCCACCCTCTAACTCTCCACCCAGGAGCTGCCCACTCACCGCAGTCCCGCTCCAGCTCTTCCTGCGCGTGTGAGAGCTGAACACCTCGCAAAGCAGGGACTGCGGCTCCTGCGTGTGCCCCCTTCCAACCCTTAGGGGTGACTCAACTTCCACAGAGCCTCACATCTCAACACTGACAATTCTCATCTCTGTGCTTTTCATATCATCGACAGCCTGAGGCACAACACGCTGGTACATGGCTTTCTTCTTTTCAAAGGGTACAGAACAATGTAACCAGCTAAAGAATTCAGTATATGACACAATTTGAGGGGAGGAGGGGGTGATATTAAAAACACCGTCAGGGCTTCCCTGGTGGCGCAGTGGTTGAGAGTCCGCCTGCCGATGCGGGGTACACGGGTTCGTGCCCTGGTCCGGGAAGATCCCACACGCCGCAGAGCGGCTGGGCCCGTGAGCCATGGCCGCTGGGCCTGCGCGTCCGGAGCCTGTGCTCCGCAACGGGAGAGGCCGCAGCAGTGAGAGGCCCGCGTAGCGCAAGAAAAAAAAATAAAAAAAAAACACCGTCAAAATCTCTGAATTCTTTATCCCATCAAAAATTTAAACTGAGCCAGTTCAGCTCTCTGGGATGCTAAAAACATACGCTTGCATTCAGTTAGCACAGGAACCACTCCCATTCCCAGGAGATGAGCAAGGCCGGCCTGTGGCCCAGGCCCTGTTCTTGGTGGTTGTCCAAGGGGTTTCACCGCCCACTTCTGGTAGTAAGCAGCTGTTTCCTCTGGGCAGAATTTGGGCTAACTAAAGCAAATCTACGAAAACAACATAAGACAAAGCTATTGCCTGAATTGACTACGCTCTTATTTTTCCTAGAGGTTCAAATGACCATTCTATCAATTACTTACCAGTAAAACTATTGTTAAGATTTACCCAAAGGAGATAGAATATAATCTCTTATTCAGCCAAGCAGATATTTACCTTTGTTAGGGCCAGGTCCTTGTCCAGGGTTAAGAGGGGGGATGCGACCTTGTGCTCCCTGCTGCCCTAGGCCTGGTATCAAGGGTGGGGGGCCTGCGTTCTGTCCTTCCTGAAAAGATGTTTTTAAAGCGGGGGTGTGAAATCAAAGGCTTGTGCTTCATGAACAGCAATTGTATCATAATGTGACAAGATAAAAACACTAGGTTACCCCAAAGCTTCCAGGAGTAAATATATACCTAGTGACATCATAGCAAAATTGTCATTAAATTGGGGGAAAGGAGATACTTCTCTGACCATAATAAAAGGAAACACTTGTATTTTAAACCTGCTGATAAGTTTTATTTAAAGCTAAATCTTTACTTGTAATGCCAAGCAAGAACCTCAGTGGAAAGTCAGAAATCATAACATAAAACAACAACACTCTGCACACAGGCGGAACTTCTAGCAAAAGTAAAGGCTTGGAAACCCGCCAGGACAGGTAAACTCTGCTCTCGCATCCATGACCCCTTTCCAGCTATAGAAAATATCCATCCTCTCAAGAGGTTATGGCCAGGTTTAAAAGGCGGGGAGCAGGAGAGTAAGAAAGGGGTTCCTGATGAGCAAGGTGTTCACTCACTGCTTTCTCCTTTCACTCCCTAACCTCTACTGTCTAACTCCCCCGTGCTCAGCACCCACTACGCACGCATTCCCAGCTACGTTACCCGGGACATGGGTTCGGGACATGGGTTCATGGGTTCTTGCAGCTTCTGTCTGCAAACCTACTGCTCTGATCCTCTTAACCTCCTTGCTCTGCAACCCCAGCTTGTCCCCAGTCCTAATATTCTGTATTTTTATCTAGCCATGTCTAAATTCAGATTCCCCACACTGCCCAGTGACCTTGGATCTGGTCTCTTGACAAACAAATAATCAAATATATATCTAGTCATTCCTTCATATAAAAAATGCATTTAGTGACTGGACCTACCATGAGAATAGCAGAGTTTCAAAACCATCAATAGCAAAAGTGCTTTCACATTCCAAACTAGCTACAAGAAAGAGCAGCGTTGATGGGACTCATTTATAGCACTGCAGTTAACTTGCCATCATTAAGTCAATACCAGTAATTTCCATATTCCTTTGTTTCTTGTCCCTTTTATTCAAGGGTAGCTCTTATCAACATCTTTCATGCTATCACTGTAACACCTGAAGGCAATTCCATTAAATTTAACCAACTGGTTAAAACAACTGGTTTAAATAACTGACCTGGGGGACTTCCCTGGTGGCTCAGTGGTTAAGAATCCGCCTGCCAATGCAGGGGACACGGGTTCGAGCCGTGGTCTGCAAGGATCCCACATGCCGCTGAGCAGCTAAGCCCTCACCACAACTGCTAAGCCTGTGCTCTAGAGCCCGCGAGCCACAACTACTGAGCCCACGTGCCACAACTACTGAGCCCACGTGCCACAACTACTGAAGCCCGCGCTCCTGGAGCCCTGCTCCGCAACAAGCCACCTCAATGAGAAGCCCGCACACCGCAACAAGGAGTAGCCCCCGCTCGCTGCAGCTAGAGAAAGCCTGCACACAGCAACAAAGACCCAACACAGCCAAAAATAATAAATAAATAAATAAATAAATAAATAAATAAATAAATAAATAGGTGACCTGGTCAAAGTGAAGAAAGTCAGATATCAGTGTAAGAAATATAAGCAAAAAAAAAAGAAAAAGAAATACAGGCAAAGCTTTTTATCAGACTTCTGAGATGTGAAATGCCCTATAATATATTAATCCTCCATTCTCATGCCACCAATATTTCTATAGGTCAATTAAATTTTTAGAGCCACTTTGCTTTTCATGTGTAAAATCTTTTACTATATGATACAATAAAAACTTATTAAATTGTCCCCAACAGACCTGTCCTCTGGAATATGACATGTTTATATAATTTCAGTCACAAGGTGATAGCTAAAGTTCATTATGTTTTTATCCTCCAAAATGAAAACTGTTCATTCACTAACATAAGGTTAGGTAGGTAAATATTATAAACACACACAAATATACTCTGTATTAATAAAACATATATTACTTATAAGTCTTAGGACAGTTCTGGAAGGTAAACCTAGATTTATTAAACATCCTGAACTCTGAAAGTGCCCAATAAGTTCTGGAAATAAACTCAAATGCCATCAGATTCTTCATTGGTATGACATTTTTAAGTTCTGGAAGATGTGCTGAAGAGGAACATATAATCTAGTTATTTTAATTCAGTTGAATCCAATGGTCACCTTCCCATTACAGACTCTCTGAGGTGTTGTGTGTTCTACACACAGCATCCACAGCAGGCCCTCTTCCACAGGAACTGAGTGCCTTGCAACACCAGCTCACTCAGTCACTCACTTCCTTTTGGTCCACGACTGACTTCAAGGACACAAACCCAGTTGTTCATACCCAAAAACGCTTTCAGACTATGAAATTCAGAAAAATGCAGACACCACAGAGCCAAACAGTGTTCAATCCACTCACGCCATGCAGTCTTCTGTAATTCAGCCCAAGCAAACTGAACTCTCATCATACCACCTCTCAAGCACAGCTCAGAGAATGGGTAGAAAAACTTGGCTGACAATAACAGAATCCTCTAAAAAGGGCCAAGAAAATTTCTACAGAAATACTCCCTCCTGTAAACACTTTTATATGTGAGCTAAAAAAAAACAACTTGAACGGAACTTCATCCGAAGGGTCACCATTTGAAAATGCACAATTCTGGACTCAAGAGATCTCTAAAAGCATTCACTGAAATGAAAATAGTGAGATCACAGTCTACAGTATACTCATGAGTTAAACACCCCACACTGTCTTAACAGTAGAGCCGGCAGGCAGATCAGCAGGCAGATAGGGGGTGGCTCAGCTGTCCGGCAAGCCCATGAAACACCAGTCTACGAAGGCAAACCCCAGAAAATAGAGCAGGACAGGATCAGAGCCACCCATGCTCCCTCCTCACCCTCCTCAGGGCCACAGCTCTTTTGGAGCCCTGGGACAATTATGAACTGTATTCAACAGGGACTGCATCATTTCTGGAAGAACCTCTATTCAAAAACATAGGTTGAGAAGTAAAGATTCATATTGCGATGTATTTGGTATCTACTTAATTACTCTTATTTCTTTCTTCAGCCATGATGCTATTCTCAAGCCACCATCACTACTTGAGAGACATCTATACCAGCTGTGACTGCCTTTCTCAGCATTTGGAAGTGCCACCTCAGTGCAGAGTGTATTTTCCCAAAGTGTAATGCCTACAAGTTGGAAAGAAATAATACCTGGTTGAAGGGGGCCCGGGGCCCATCACCTAGCAGAGCTGTTTTCTGCTGCTGGAATGGTATTGGCCCTTGAGATGGATGTGGCCCTCTTGCCGGGTTCTGCTGTCCCTGAGGTCCAGGGGGCCCTTGCATGCCACCCTGGGGTGGAGGTCCCAAAGAGCCCTGGGGCGGCCCCTGCTGACCTTGTGAGCCTGGAGGCCCTCGCAATTCCTGGGGAGGGCCCATCATTGATCCTTGGGGTGGAGGCCCCTGCATGCCTCGCATCTCCTGAGGACCTCGCATCTCCTGAGGGCCATGTCCCAGCAGTCCACTCGGAGGATGAGGTCCTCTCATCTCTTGAGGCGGGTGGCCCAGCATCATCCCTTGGGGAGCAGGACCCTGGTTCTCTCGGGGGCCTGGAGGACCCTGCATTCCTCTTGGATTCAATCCCATCAGAGGTCCCTGAGACACAGGACCTTGGATCCCTTGAGACCCTGGCCCACCTTGCATCCCATGAGGATGGGGAGGTCCTTGCATTCCTCTGGGACCAGGTGGTCCCTGCATACCTTGAGTACCAGGTCCCTGAGGGCCCAAGTGACCCTGGGGACCAGGTGGGCCTTGGGGGCCTATGTGACCTTGTGGGCCAGGTGGGCCCTGAGGACCCATATGACCTTGAGGACCAGAAGTGCCCTGTGGTCCAGGTGGTCCTTGAGGTCCCAAAGGGCCATGAGGTCCAGGATGCCTTTGCATTCCTTGGGGCCCATGCATGTCCTGAGGCCTCGGCAACCCCTGGGGTGGGCCCTGGGGCCCTTGTGGTCCCATGAATCCTTGTGGCCCCCCACCTCCCTGATGCAGTGGAGGACCCTGTGGTCCCATTTGTCCCTGGGGTCCAGGGGGCCTAAACTGTCCCTGTGGACCTGGAGGCCCCATTTGAGCCATGTTCATTGGCATCTGCTGAGATGGATGAGGCTGTTGAAAACCTTGAGGAATCTGAGACATTGGACCTTGTCCTGGAAAGGGCTGGGGTCCCAGGAGAGGGGTGCCAGATGAAGGAGGAGGCTGAATTTGCTCAGCCTGTTTCTGTGCAAGTCTTTCAATTTTAAGTTGCTGGAAAGAAAGGAAGAAAAAGCATGCTGATAAAAATGCCAGAGCCCTTAAAGATGACAATATTGCTATCACTTATTTCATTAGGGGAGTCTCAAAACAAGCATAAGGCACTGAGTGGCCTCTAGAGTCCATATGATATTCAGATGTTCTGAAGGTACTCGGGCTTCCAGACTCTAGAATGCTTCTTTTTAGGTGCTGGGAAACAGCAGTCAGGACTATTTATATCCATCTTGATCAGGGAAAGCCCAACAATTTACTACTGTTTTACCATTCTTGGTAGCTGCCAAAGGTAGGGAAAATAAGAACAAACCACCTGTTCTAGAGCTGACAGAAAGAAATTTTTTAGCCGTGGATAAGTAAATGAATCCAAATTAAAACTATGTTGGTTTATCTTGTCTATTAAAAAACGTATATTCAACTTAGGTCTACTTGCTGCTTGACTGATCTGGTTTTAAAAGTCTAAGAAACACGATTCTTTTAGAAACTAGCTTCCTAATGCAGCAATAAGAAATGATATTGCTCATCAGACCCATCTGAGAGTCCACTCCCTTCTCCTTAAGAGCATATCAATAAACAAAACGTTAATCACTACTTTCTTAGATCATCTCGAATCCCCCAGAAGAGCGTCACACACCTCCAGAAGCTGTGGGTTAGTATACTGTAATGTGGCCATCTCTTGTTCGATTTCTGCTTGTGTTTTTTTCTTCTCTTCCAATTTAATGTCTTCTTTTCTGTCATTCAATACCTCGTTTGGGGCAGGAATTGGGACTTTATTTTGCATCCAAGCCTTGGGAAAGAAAGGAATATTAAAGTATACTCTAAGTGTGTAAATCATAATGACAGAATGAGAAAGCCATTCTATAATGTCAGTGGCTCATTCCAACCTGGTGAATACAAGTCGGCTCAGCTGGTAAACTATCTTTATTTCTAATACTAATTCTTAGTGACACAGGAATGGAGTCAGGCAAGCACATCACTAGGTAGAAATTGTAGTTGATAAAAGCTGCAAGATCTCACATGTTATTAAGATGCAACACCTGCCTGCCTCTTCAAAAGGACACGTGCACTCTGTATTGAGGGAACAAAGTGGAAGACAGACAAAATATGTTGAAGAGGGTCAACATACTCTCCCTGCTCCATGTCTCTTTTTTCCTGCTTCTGATAGCCTGGAATGATAACAAGGAGGTGAGAATAAAAGAAGACCTAGAGAAGATTCATGACAAACTCAGGACTAACTGCAAAGCAACACATGGGAACTATGTCTAATAATGCCTGAAATATGTGAAGAATGCTCAAAAAATGTCTGTAGTACAGAAATACCTTCAACAGATGAGATAATCCAAGAGAAACCTACTTCTGCACTTCAGTTAGACTTACCAAGTGGAGTCTCCCACCAAGTGGGCAGGGGTGCACTTCTAGTTACTCACCTGCTGAAACTGAGCAGGAATAGGTTTTGCATAAGGAACTTTCTTCTGAGGTACTTTTTTCTGATCCTTTTGCATCACCTCCTCCATTCCCCAATCTAAACCTGGAATTGTCATTTCAATTTCGTTTGATTCATCTTTCCCTGAAACCATAAAGAGAAGTAGTTAGCCAAGGAAATAAAAGAAAGTGGTCACTTCATCAATGAACACATTTTCGGAAGAACAGATTCTAAATATCATGCAGTTTACATCACTTTTATCAACATTTCTCAACATACATCATTTTGGCATTTTCAACATAATTTAATATCATGATTATAAGAAATAGGTAAAATTACAGAAAAAGTAAAATTTATAGGTACAACTTCTCTTACCCATCTGTTCTTGTTCCATAGCTAATTTTAGTTGTTCTGGTATTCCCATCCCTGGAATTACTGCCAGGCTATTAGGTTCAAGGTCATCTATACATAGGAATACAGCCAGTGTCAATAGAGATTTTATAAATGTATCAGGCCAATAAAATTAACACTTTATAAAAATGAAAATTATTGCTGGCGATTTATAAATCCATAAACTATAAAACTAAAATTCGTTTTGCAAAATCTTCTCAACACCTAACACTTTTATAACAGAACATCAGATTTCAAAGACAGATAAACATGCAAGAATCTCACCGTATTCCACTCCATCTTCAGACATTCCAGGCAACAGGTTTAGATTGTATCGATCTCGCATTTTATCACCTGGTCGGTTTCGGGTCCAAAATTTGCTGTCAAAATAAAAGTATTTGGAGGGGGGAGGAGAGGAGCATGGTTTCAGTGTATTTCTGGGCACTTAACAGTACTTAGCAGTCCTCTGGCAAAAACAACAAAGTTTTACAATGCCTTATTCTAAACATTTTTAATGTAGAAAGACATTTTTTAAATTAGAAGGCAAAACAAAATTCAAATAAGAAAGTCATATTCAATACCCAATCTCCTTGTAATATACGTATTTATAAACCACTACCAACATGTCCTTAAGAGTAAGTTAGAAAACAAATTAATACATTCCTATATGAATAAAATATACATTTATCTCCTGCTGCTCCATAAATACAGTAATTCCTTGTTATTTTTGACATAAAGCTTACCTAGTATGGTCATTTGAGCCTGAGCAGAGAATATGTCCAAGAGGATGCCAAGCCAGACTCCAAATCATTCCTTCATGGGCCATCTCCATCCCACCCACTTCTTTCTCTACCCTGTAATGGCACCACAGAAAGTAGTCTTTTTCACAAAAGTTACCCAACCCCTCCCCCACCAAGAAAGACATTTTCTTTTAGCGCAACACAAAGCTACCAAAGTCAGTTACTTTAAATCTGGTCAATTCCACATGTTTCAGAGATACTGATTTGTCATCAGGAATACAGTCTTTTATCCAGAGTACCTCAGAGGGGAAATGCTTCAGAAATGACCTCACCACAAGTAACAAGGAAGTTGGTCTTACTCTCCCTTCAAGACTTCCATAGCCAAAAAGAGAGATGCTAAGTTTTCTGTTCCAAACTGGGTTTAGATACAGGACATATGAACACTCAGAAAAAATACAAAACACTATCATTTTTTTCATGTTCAGGTGCTCTCTTCATAAAATTTACAACTTTTTACATAGTAAGTGCCACATACCCAACATGCCAGAATAACAAAGAGCCATCAGACCCTCCACTGGCAAAAAGTCCTTCATGAACAGGATGCCAGGCCACAGCTGTAAACAAAAACACGGAGAGGGACAAAACTATTAGGATCTCAGAACACTACAGGTAATAGTCAAAATGAGAAGCATATCATAGCCGCCGACCTGTAGCTTCTTTCTTATGACCTCGGAAGACTTGAAGCTCTTCTTTCAGGTTTCGGATGTCGAAAAGTTTACAGAGGTGGTCACGTGATGCTGTGAGTAGCCAGTTACCATTGAGATTTAATTTCACTTCCATTACTGTGTTTTTATGGGCATGACTACAAACAAAGTACCGAGAAAATAATCTGTCAGAATTCAAAACAAGTATAAATCAATATAACGGCCATTTTTCTTGAAAAGCACATGGCAGTCAAGATGGCAAGAACTGGGCTTCCCTGGTGGCGCGGTGGTTGAGAGTCCGCCTGCCGATGCAGGGGACACGGGTTCGTGCCCCGGTCCGGGAGGATCCCGCGTGCCGCGGAGCGGCTGGGCCCGTGAGCCACGGCCGCTGAGTCTGCGCGTCCGGAGCCTGTGCTCCGCAGCGGGAGAGGCCACAGCAGTGAGAGGCCCGCGTACAGCAAAAAAAAAAAAAAAAAAAAAGATGGCAAGAACTTTGGTCTAGAAGTAATAAAGCATGTAACATTATAGGACCATGGTTAAAAGTACACGTGAAAGAAACAGGTCAAAGACAGAAAGAAATAATGTCCATTATCTAAGCACAGCTTTCACTAACTAGTTAAAATAGGAGAACTTCAACTGGACAGAAAAGTTTATCTGTGAAGCAGGGGAAGCACTTGAACACATAAATTAATATTCGATAAAGCTCATTCAATTTTAAAAATTCAATGAAGCTTCTCTCATGAAGTCAAAGCAATTTTAAAAAGGACACAAGATAGTTTGAGGGTTAATTTGAACTAAAGACTCTGCAACCGCTGAGGCCTGCACAATGCACATCTCCAAGGAGCACCGTTCACAAGGCGTCCTATTTGGTTGTGGCCACTGGAGCTGTGCAACGAGGCAGCCTTGCTCCAGCCAGCTCACTCTGGGTATGGCTCAATTCCCAATCAGAGGGACCAGGATACAGCTGCTTAGTCAAAAAAACGTTAACAACATATTCATAGAACTGTGAATGTTTACTGATAGTTCAAAGAGAAAATTTTTTATGATGTGGCTGCATCATAACTAAATACCTCAGACAAAAACTGAGAACTGATTCAAATATGAAGGGAAAATTTCTCTATAAGTAGATGTAGTCAGATGGAGAAAGCTGGGCTGTGTCTAACAAATGGCACACGTGTCGGGACTTCCCTGGTGGTACAGTGGTTATGACTCCGCGCTTCCAATGCAGAGGGCGTGGGTTCGATCCCTGGTTGGGGAATATGATCCCACATGCCGTGCAGCCAAAAGTTTAAAAAAAATGGCACACACATCAATTCCATACAAAATGTATTATGATGAGGAAACAGTAAAGCTAGAAGAGTAGCAATAACCACCTCCTCCCCACCCCCGTGATGCCCAAATTAAATTTAGATGTATGTGGCAGAACAAAAATCAAGCCTTATTTTATTAGGAATTTAGAGAGAAATCATATTTAATAAATAAGAAGCCTCTAGGTGTAAGTCCATCTGTTGTCTACACTACTTTTTCAGGAATATATGAGAGGAAAAAAAAGCTAAAAGGTAAAGAATACAGGCAGCTTTGCTCCCCTTGGTTTAGGGACCAAGGTGGGGTTCCTATCACTTACAGTGTTGCAAGACTCTGCCCAGTCTTGGGATCCCAGAACTTGATTGGCTGTTGACTATCTTTACTTCCTGAAACAACTAACCCTTTTGTTGGATGCCAGTCTACACACTTCACATCAGCACCGTGCCCTGTCGGAAACAAGTTAAGATAAAAACCTAATCAGCATAGATATTTCAAACAGGACTCCATTCTAATTTAAACCAAAATAGAGAAACCTATTAAATGTTTTGATCCTAGTATTCAGTCATCTTAAACTTTTAAAACAAACTCTCTTTGGCCTTTGTGTCTGGAAGACTTTTGGGTACAGCAACCTCTCCTCCTATGCCACAATGCACAGGGACCATTCCTCTTCTCCTGGAACTAAGCTCACCTTCTCACGTACTTGCTGGTAGACCGGTCAAGATTTTTGGAAGCCCCTGTAAAGCTGTGCAAACTTTTCATGTTCTTCTATGTATTGTCCTAATTATTAGAAACAATGCTTGTCATTCACTTTAGCTTTCCTGCTTTGAAGTAGTCCCTATAGATCAAAAGTCCTAAATTCAGATTCAGACACCACCACTTTCTAGATGTGACAATACGAAAAGTATTCCATCTTTCTGATCCCATTTACTGAAACGCAGAATGGGAAAAATAATCCCTGCTTCATTCACACATATGTCAGATGAGATGCCAATAAAAGTTAGTCTATCGAGTGCTCACTATATGATAGGCAGTGTATCGAGCACCTCTTTAAATCCTCTCAAAACCCTGAGAAAAGCTAGTCAACAATAACAGGAGCTGGAATCTGAACCCTGTCTGTAGGAATAGAGATAGTTCTCTTAACCACTGTGCTAGAGCATGAGGTTGCTTCAAAAACGCAACAGATTAACCGTTACTAAAAATTACGAAAGTGAAAACCAGAATTTACAAAACTGAAAAAAATGAGCATGATTTTTGAAAACTTGTTGCTGTACAAAAAGAGCCTCAAGAGTATTTTATATAGCAAATGCACTAAGAAGCAGGTGAAGGGGAAGGTAAACAGCATTTGAAATGGCTCCTTCTCTAACCAGGCTCAAATCCAGCTTCTATGGAGTATGAGGTGGGAAGCAGGAAGGATACAGAAGAATAGAAAAACAGGGAAGTAGGGAAGAAGGAAGAGATGGTTCTAGAGGCGCTGGAGAGTGAATGTGCACCATGCAGAAGGGAAATTCGCATCTCAAGTAGGCAAGGACTTATCTAAAGCTCATCCCAGGGCTGGCGCTCGGGAGATACCAACTCTCTGGAGGAGCTTGGCAACGTGTATTAAAAGTTCGGAAAAAGTACGTATCCTGCAACCCGCTAAACTCCACGTCTCAGAATTGATCATCAGGATACAATGGGTGTCCAAAAAGATTGGCATATAATGATGTTGACCGACATAGTTTATTTTTAAATGCTCCTGAATAGGAAATATACTACAGAATAAATTTCAGCATGGCATATGTGCTCAATGGAATATGATGCACCTATTATAAATGATTCTATAGATAATTTAATGGCATGATTAAAATGTTCATGATACTAAGTTTATTAAAAAAAACAAACACCAGTGTGTATAGCATTCCTGATGCCATCACTGTAGAAGGCAAACAAATTAATAACGAGTGACTGTGTGTGCATATCTATATAGAGAAAAAAGGCAGGAAGTCTAGACACCAAGCTGTTATAATACTAAGCTGGATAGGACTTTTGAGGTGATTCTTATTTCTGTGTCTTCTGTTTTTATATTTCCTACAATAAAAATATATTATTTTGTAACTAGGATCTGAAGGTGGGAAAGGGGAAAGAGGTCTCGTTGTTGCCTTAATATTTTATTAAGAACTGAGGATGGAAAAGTTGGACAGAAATATAATTCAGTCCCCCAGCCCCTTGCTTGCCTTAAGAACTTTTAAGGTTATTAACAATTTTATCCTTAAAAGATATGGCCAGGGAATTTTAAAACTTTATGGGCCACTATCACCTGAAATTAAATATTATGTATAGATACGTATGTATTTTTACCAAATTTGAGTACAAAGTGCGTGAGAAAGTATTTTTAAAATGTGATGCACTATGCAAAAATGTTCATATTCTTAGCTGCCACCTCTACCCTCACCTTCTCTGGGACACTTTTATTACATAAAGAAAGTTGAGTTTAGTTTAAAGAAGTATATGCAAAAACAAGAAAACTATCAACCCATAAGAAAAGAACAACAAAATGTATTTTAGCTGCTTCACTTTTGTTTTCGGAAGTTTTCTAAAATATTTCAGTAGAATTCAAAGAAGTGAAAAATCCCATCCATCCCTTTCTGTTAAATGAATTTACCCATCTCCATATATATCACTAATATACATCAAACTGATTGGAACTGATTCGTGGATGTTATTTTATTGGTCACTGTCCCTAATAATAAAAATAATACTACTAGCAAACACATATACTCCTTATGTATGGTACTATTCTAAGCAAAGAATGTATACTGAGTCATCATTTTACATGATTACAAAGCACAGATAGGTTAAAAAAGTTGCCCACGATTATACCGATGATGTGTGGCAGAGCAGACACCTGAATGCAGGGAACCGGCCCCTGAGCCACTGCTCTTAATGCCTATTCTATACTGCCTGATTACGTGTGAAAGGTTACTTTGAGAGTTACAGAAGGAAAACAAAAATATGTACCTTCCTATTTGCTTCTCTGTGCATAAAGACTCACCAAAGGGTGGTACATTGCAGACAGGGTACTGAAATAGAAGGGGGACTATTCAAGCCTTTACATTATTTTACTTTTGAAAAATGTACATGTATTATCTACTTTAAAAAAATTAAATACAAATAAAATAATCTAAGAAAATATGTACAAAAAAGTATGTGCAGGTTGCTAACATTTGTGGCTTAAAAAGAGACACACACACACATACACAGAACACACACATACATTTGCTTAAAAATGCATAAAATAGGGCTTCCCTGGTGGCGCAGTGGTTGAGAGTCCACCTGCCGATGCAGGGGACGTGGGTTCGTGCCCCGGTCTGGGAAGATCCCACATGCCGTGGAGCGGCTGGGCCCGTGAGCCACGGCCACTGAGCCTGCGCATCTGGAGCCTGTGCTCCGCAGCGGGACAGGCCACAACAGTCAGAGGCCCACGTACCGCAGAAAAAAGAAAAAAACTGCATAGAATATGTCTGAAAGAATATGAAAGAATCTGATAATACTGACTGCTACCAAGAAGGGGAATTGGTACCCTTGTACCCTGGGAACAAGGGTAAGGAGAGTTCACTGTATATTATTTGGTAATTTTAAAATATTGAAACACATGAAATGATCTATTGAGAAAAATATTCAATTAAAAAATTTTATTTACTAGATAACAGATTGATTACCTGTATGAAATCTTTACAAGCAGCATATGTCATTTTCATAATTTTTCATGAAAAAGAATAAATAGATTAAGCTGGCATAGAAGCAAATTGATATGCAACTGCTTCCTTCTCCAGGGAAAAAAGTTACTGAATTCCCAATGAAGTGACAAAAACTATTTCAAATGATAAAATTCTACCCTCTCATGTCAATATGATACATTTAGATCCAGAAGAATCTGACTGATAGAAATCTATCCTAAGAAAATAATTTTCAAGGATTTTTAAAAACTCTTATTTTTAAAATATGGTATTTGAAGCCTTGTTCATAAGTTTAAAAGTATAAAAAATTTTAGAAGTGGAATGACTAAATGAACTGTGCCACAGTCCCAAAACAAAAGAAACATACAACTACTACAATGAAGATTCTGGGAACAAAGAAAAACATGCTCATGAAATAAAGGGAACTTTTACAAGCAAACAACACAGGCACAACCTGTGCATATGCTATGAGAATGACTATAAAAATGTACACATATATTTGCAAAAATGTAGATACGAATAAGCAGGAAATGAAAAACATATTGGGATTGTGAGAAAAAAGGTAAAATTTTTCTATCCACGTTTCCTCTAATGTTATACTGTGGTTTTAACCATAAATAACATGGGTTAGATTTGTGTGTGTGTGTGTGTGAACTTTTTGATATGTTTTTAAAATGAGAAAAAAAATGCAAGTTACTTAGCTAGGTAATGTCTTATCCATCAAATTAGCAAAAATTAATTTTGGTGACACCCAGTGTAAGTAAGTTACAGACGCTCTTATGCATAACTGGTTGGAAAGTAAATCAGTACGACTTTGCAGGGAGGCTTTTGGCCCTATCAAAATGTTAAATGCTCACCACCTTTAATTCTGTAATCCCTCTGCTAGGAATTTACCCTATGTTTGTAGCTGTAAAAGCACACCAAGATTTATATACAAAGGTATTTATTACACCGTGTTTGAATTATAAAACTGGAAACAACCTCAATATAAATCAGTGAGGGGATATTTAGAAAAATTAAGATAAATCCATATAATTGAATACTATACGGCTGTTAAAACTGAAGCTGAAACTGAATCTGGAGTGACAGAAGTGTTTTATATCTTGATTATGGTGGTGGTTTCAAAAATGAAGCAGTGAGGGCTTCCCTGGTGGCGCAGTGGTTGAGAGTCCGCCTGCCGATGCAGGGGACACGGGTTTGTGCCCCGGTCCGGGAAGATCCCACATGCCGCGGAGCGGCTGGGCCCGTGAGCCATGGCCGCTGAGCCTGCGCGTCTGGAGCCTGTGCTCCGCAATGGGAGAGGTCACAACAGTGAGAGGCCCGCGTACCGCAAAAAAAAAAAAAAAAAAAAAAATGAAGCAGTGAGAAGGAACTTTCTGGAGGGACTGAAATGTTATGTATCTTGATTATGGTGTATATATTTGTCAAAATTCATAGAACTGTACACCTAAAAAAAGGTAAATGTTACCATATGTAACTTACACCTCAATAAACCTGACTTCTAAATAATATAAGCAGAAAAGCAAGGTGTAATTTAGCCCCATTTGGAAAAAAGAAAACTTAAGCTGTTAATAGTTTTTTAGGGAGAAGAAATGGTATGGGAATAAGAAGAAGTCATTTACTCTTCTGTACTGCTTGAAGTTTTTAACATGCGCTTTTATTACTTTACTTAATGTCAACTGGCTTTGGTTTCCCTCTATTCAAAACTCAAGGGACTGACTGACATCAATTAGCGCCTGTGTTTGTCAATACAGAACTAACCAGTGCCTGTGGTCCCGGGAAGATGTGCTTCAGAACCTCAGTGGGAATGAAAGTTTTCGTTGAAAGCTCTTGGACTCGCTATGGCTGAACTAAGTTTCAAGGATAATATGGGTTTTGTGACCTGGCATGCTATATATAAAAACTTAATCTTATATAAATTATTATCTCATAGAAAAACGACTGAGTCCCAAACACATGGCTTATCAATTTCAACCATTAACCCTAAAGAACGCCTTTACAACAATTTTTATCATTTCAAAGGTCCAGAATTTCAGCATATGATCATTCAAAGTTCTTTGTTACCCCCAAACATGGAAATTTTAAGACTGTAGTATCTGCAGTGCTAAAGCAATTAACACAGACTTAATGGAAAATTCATTCATGTGACAACTGTTTTTTATTGGCCTACTGACCTAGATATTTTAGTGCTAAAAACATCTTTCTAATGGCTCAAGATTTTAGGACTGAAAACTTCTTGCCAATGAAAGACCAAGTATTTTTTAAAGTGGCATTTAAACGTTTCAGAATCAAGCCCATAAAAAATACAAAGATACAACTCTCAACACCACCAAAGCTCCTCCAGATACTATAAAGCCTAACACAGGAAAACGTAGAGCCCTGCAGGGGACTGACAGGAGTCTAAAGGCAGATTGTAGTAAACACATACAATCCTTAGTAGGATGGCAGAGCTTTAAGAAGCCAGTGATGTGGGCACAGAGTTACCAAGTAAAAACTCTAGGATCCCCAGGAAAGGTAACAAGTAGCTCGGCCATACTGCAACTACAACTATGCTTAAAGAAAGATTTCAATATTGAGGTTTGGGGGTACAACTGCCAAATTCTAAAATATCCCAACTGCCAAAATCATCAAATAAAAAACAAGACTGTCATGATAAATCTACACGTGACATTCCCTTTGAATGCTTATAAATATTTAAGAACTTAACCTGCACTGTTCAATATAGTAGCTATTAGCCACCTGTGGCTATTTAAATGTTTTAATTTAGATTAAAAATTAGGTCGCTCAGTCACACTAGCGACATTTCAAGTGCTCAACAACCACCTGTGACTAACAGCTAGCATACTGGACAGCACAAACACAGAGTATTTCCATCATCTCAAGAAGTCCTATTAGACAACACTGATTTAGACTGTAATTAGACATTTTAAAGAAAGTCTCCTTGAATTTCCATAATCACATTATTTTTATTCCCTATCTCAGTTACACAATGAATAGCAACAACAAAAAAATTACCTTCAATTGATACTTGAGCTAGTGAAGACCTACAAAGTTATACAGCCTTGTAATTTTTACAAGAGAAAACTGAGGCCTAAAAGGGTTTAGGCCAGTGGCCAGGTGGCCAGGACTGCCTTCTTCCCGTTCCAATCTTCCCTTCACCTCACTAAATGTAACATCCAACTGAAGTGGCAGAAGAGGTCCTTTTGTTTTGTTTCACTTATCAAATTTTGCTTGCTCAAATGTAACTGAGGGTGTAGAAGGCAAACTTCTACACACCTTTCCATCTCTCAGAACTGTACAAGAAAAGAATTTAAGGGGTAAAATCTAAAGATAAACACATAAAAAAGAATTACTTTTTAACTATCTGAGAAGTAACCAGATTGACTTCGAAGACCAGGGTCCTGTTAAATGTGGCAACCATGACCCAACTCCACCCAAAGAAATTCCAAATTAATCTAACCATACTGGGTTACTCTCAGAGCTTAAGCTTTGAGGGCAATGAGTTCTGCATCATTTCTTTGCTAGCTAAACATTCCCTCAGGGTGCTAGCTAAATGAATAGTGACAGAATTAGCATCTCTGAGACACTGGTGGCATTGCTTTGTGGATTAACCTGTGTCTGACATGCCAGAATTGTTTAGCTTATTATTTCATAATTATTTGCAGAAAGCAACCATTAATTGTGCATTAGAATTTATACCAAATGGAGAGGTAAACAGTAATTTTACTTATTCCACTTGATTATACTTTCACACATTCATCTATCTTTCACTTGTTCACTAATTCAAAATAAGTGTGCTCAATAGCAACATTTATTGGGTTCCTATTATGGGTGCTCAACCTCTAAAATATGTGACCACCAAATGAAATAGAATTGAACACTGGGGAAGTATCTGTGGAATCACACAGTCCAGGTACAATAACTTTCAAAGAAGTTAATACTTAGAATAAATGTTTTCTGAATATAGACTGAAATTAAGCCAGCAAACAATTAATGCAGGTGTTTTAGAGACCCTCTCCACAAAATAAAAACAGAAAAAGAACCTCTTTTAAAAACAATGTTACATGACTATGCTTGAAATAGGAAGGTGCAGAATGCAAAAAATAATAATAATAATATTTTTCCTAATGACAAAATGCTTAATGTGTTGTTGTTTTTAAAGGAGATCCTAGAAATATAATGCAGAGACTCCTTAATAAACCCTAAAATTCTGAGAATAACAGGATAGATGGTTAGGTCCTTAGCTGTTTGGCAAACAGCTCTAGACTTACTTTTGTAGAAAGTGGAGTCTTCCTGTTGATTAGTAATTTCCAATCTCAGAATCGTAAAGTGTAGTGCAGTGAACGCTAGGAGCCAACAAGGGAACAAGGTCTGTTTTTGTACTCTTCCCTTATCCGAGGAGGTTCCCTGGCCTCTGTGAAATTGTATGTAGACTTTGTGCCCCTGTGCATTTTTCAAGAACCTCATCTCTCCTCCACAGCCTCACCAGATCCTAAGGGACCTATCATCCCACACAGGTAAACAGCCCTGCCTTAAGACAATGCATATGCCCCCAAGGCTCGGTGAACAGTCTGAAAATCAAGATACAGAGTTTTATTTGAAGGTCAGAAATAGTGTCCATTTTCCCATTTTATTTTTCCTGGATCAGACCATTATATGAACAAATCTTAAGGAAAATTTCTTTTATACATAGCTTACAAAAAGCACCAAGATTTTCTAATACAGGAAGGAAAAAAAGCAAACAAAATTTAAGCGCCACCTTGTACAACATTAACAGCTGAAGAACTGTTATTCAAGAAAGTGTGTCAAACATTAACAAACTCAAGCTACTTCCAGCCACAAGAACATAAAATGTAACAGATCAGTTCAAGGCAAAGGGTATGTGTAGCCACGGTCCATAGCCAAACACTTCAGTAGGTCAGCGGAATCAAGAATTTAAAAAATTAAGGAGCATAAGCAACTTGTATGTTGGCCAATGAATATGCAATTTATTAACATTTTTACCTTCCTTTTTTGCAGAATGATTTTAAATTTGATCCAACACTGAACATCAACTGGAAGTAATTACTATCTTTGTCATTTAAATCTAGAAAGTTACATTAGTAAAAAACTATAAAATTAAATGGAAAATAAATTTTGGAAAGAGTACACCTCTAGGCAGTGTTTACACAAAGCATATTCCAAGCAACAACAGTGCACAGAATCATGGGGGAAGGGTTTCTCCGGTCAAATAGCTGGGCAATGCTGAATTTTAAAAATTGACAAGTTTCTTTTCATGTCTGAGAGCCTTCAGTGCTTTCAATATGTATTACAAATCTGTAGGTGAAAATCTGACCGCAAGCCTTTTTTTCTCAGAATACTTCCAAGTCCCTCAAAAGACCAATCTGTGAAATTTTGAAATGCTAGCTTAGGATGTGGTCTGGCAATGATGAACCTAAATTCAGGTCAGCAGACACCTCTGGAGCAGGAGAGGAGCAACTAAAGGGACCTTTAACCATATCTGCAATGTGTGTAATGTGTACTTCTTTTTAAAATTCAGAAATAAGTATGGCAAAATGTAAGGATTGACAGAGCTGAGTGGTAACACAGAAAAGTGTTATAAAAAACAGTTAAACATACGGTGTCAGAAAAGCATCCAGTATACAAACAAAAACAAACTCAAATGGCACAGGGGGTAGGCACATCATAAATTTGCCCATCTTCTACTTAACTTATATATTTAATTTGCGTATGCAAGTAAAATGGTTTCTATTTATTTGTACCATGTATTTACATGGTACTGACAAAGGCTGACCTAAATGAAATTGTCAAGTAGGTTAAAAATTGAAATTAAACACACATCTCATAAGATTAATGCCATGTAACTACTTCTGGCATAAAGTGAAAAAAATTATGAATATATGACTAAGTATATAATTTCTGAGTCCAATTAAAAATTTAAAGTATTCAAAAAAGTACAAGGCTATTTTGGAGAATATTTATCAAAGCAGATTAAAGCAAAGGAATGCAACAACCAAATATTCTTTCAGCCTCATTGCTGTTGTACTCCCCCAATTGCTGAATGTTAACAATCAATATATCAAAGCACTTCAGCCATTTGTCTGGGATGGGAGATACCTGGGGTCCCACGCAACGCAGAAACCAGTCACAAAGTCCTTTGTAAGAAAGGGTACGCTGGTGTGTGCGTGTATGTGTGTGTGTGTGTGTGTGTGTGTGTGTGTGAGCACGTGCATAGTTAGTCAAAGTTCTCTAGTAAACATTTCTGCACACATTCATAATTCAATAGTAATATACAGATGACACATATTCTTTTAAAGGATCAAGAAGAAAAGCATATAGCCATTGCTTGAAAAATCAGAAAGAAAATGTAAATCCAAAAAATCCTTTAAAAGAATGAGCAGGGGGCTTCCCTGGTGGCGCAGTGGTTGGGAGTCCGCCTGCTGATGCAGGGGACACGGGTTCGTGCCACGGTCCGCTGAGCCTGCGCATCCGGAGCCTATGCTCCGCAACGGGAGAGGTCACAGCAGTGAGAGACCCGCGTACCGCAAAAAAAAAGAATGAGCAGGACTACCAGAAAGTGCAGTACCTATGCGACATTAATAATAAAGTTATTAGTGCCAGCAGGTACCTTGGCCAAGAATGAACAGAAGTCATGATTGAAACTCCTAATAAAGAAAAAGCAAAACCATTTATAATGATACTTTAGGGTACTTCTAGAGTAAGCCTTCCTTCTGAAAACAAGGTAAAAAATATGGTTCACCCAGTTGGCCATCTTAAGGAGACTGTTTTTTTACACTGAAGTTTAGATACATAAAAGCAACACATAATCTTGGTCAAAGTAGAATTAATTAACCCCATGGCAATCATGGCCATGCACAGCATCAACTGTACTTTGAACCTCTGAGTTTTGCCAGACTATTCTTGGGCATATCTGCACACTTTTGGTAAATGTGGTTCCCTATATAATCCTCTCCAACTGCTACTATTCACCTCTTGGAAGAAAGGAAGGTAACAATGGCAAGATTACAGAAATTTACCTGTACCAGAACAAAAGAGTTATGTGAACCCCTAAACACTGCTGGGGTTAAGTATATATCACATGATTCCCAGCACATTGTGTGATTTCTACCTATAACTAAAACTTTTCCTACAAATGAACATTCTGATATGGCATTACACTCCAACTGGATCTTGATAATTATCTTCATTTCTGTTTCAAAGCAGAAAATAAGATAATGGAGAAAACCTCAACTGGGAGCTGGTCCTATTATCTAGTTTCCATCACAGTGAAAACATATTCCAATAAAATATTCATTAGCCCATACTGATATAAATAAATAATAAATAAGAGGGGGAGAAGAGCTGAATTTCTCATACGTGAAAATTCCAAATAACTTAGGTTCACCCTCAAGGATGTGGAGCGTAATTCCCAACCCCTCTGGTGTGGGCTGTGCTTCACGACTTCCTTTCAAAGAGAACTGTATGGAGAGGGGGAGAAAGAGTAGCCTTACACTGGAGAACTCTGACAAACACTGCTTCAACCTGTTGACCAAAGTCAACATCAAGTCATGTTGATAGCATACACCCTCTTGCTCTGATGTGATGAAAATGGCACTTCACCTCTGTGGTCTACCTCCCCAAACCCCATAAAACCAAAACCAATCATGAGAAAAATATCAGCTAAAACCCAACTGAGGGCCATTCCACAACCACCGTAATACCCATCAAAACACTGGCAGCAAGAAGACAGAGGAACAAAATCTTGATAGTGCTAACGTGGGGGAGAACCTTTGAATCTAGAATTCTGAATCCAGCCAAAGCCTCATTATAAATGAAATGAAGACGTATAATAAGTTTTCAAAATTCTGCCCATAAATCTCAGAAAGAAAAAAAATGTTTGACCGTTCTAGAAATGTGGAAACCAAGTAATACTGATTAGGAAATGTGAAAATCCAAACCAGCTCCAATTAAACTTAACATATTATAAAGAATACCATTATTCCCTCGTGGAGGTGTTTTAAAATCTGCCATCTTCTTGTACTTTGTTGAATGAATGAATGAATATATGATGAAAAGCCCAGAGGAAAAAAACCAAAAAACCAAAATTGTGTTCTTAGGAAAAACAGATCAGTGTTTTAGTTTGCCCTCCTCTCTGAGCAGCGTCGTGAATCACAAAAATTCTCATCTCCACCTACAATCTACCATATACTCCCTCCCTCTGGAAGAAATAACCACGAGACAAAGTGAGCTTTGTCCAACAGGCGCACAGGTACAGTGTCAGAACAGTTTTATTTGGAATCAAGGAAAGGATATGTTAAATATAATTTAATTCATGTAGGTACTATGTTTAGTGTTCATGTGCTATACAATGGTTATTAGTAAAAAGATTTGAAGTGAACTTGATCTGTTTAAACCTCAAATGTCATTTACCATCTTATATAATTTACTTAACCCTTGCTAAGCCTTTATATTTCCATGTGTAAAATGGACTACTCAATCTTTGGATTGTTTCAGGAATTAAATGAAATGTATGAAGCACTTATCATCATGCCTAGCACACATTTTGAATAGTCAAATTTTAAGAACTCTTGTTTTGATCCAATCTCTGCCCTGAAAAAGCTCACCATAAGGACAGCGATTTCCATGTAGAGCTAAGAGCAAGAGCTGTCATTACCGTGAACAGAGTATGGGATAGCAGAAAATGGCTCGATTTGAAAGTACTTCCCAAGTGAAGTACTTCGCTAAGTACTTCGCTAAATTTCAGTCTTCAAGTGACCCAAGATAAAAAGAACAGAGTTCTAATTACCAACATCCAACCTAAGTATTAGACTTGAGCTAACGCCATTTCTCTCTGAGAACTGGAAAACCTACAATGGGGGCCATCACTGCCTTTATTATATTATTTTGACTGTGTTTTAAGTAACTAAGAAAAACACGTAATACTTCTGATGACAGATAATACTGTTAATTCCGCTAGACTAAATGGCAGTCTCCAATACTGAGATAAAACCAATCACTTTTTAAAAATATTTATTAAGTAAATATCTGAAAATTCTCTCTACATTTTTTTCTGTTTTTATTAACACATTTCTAGGAAAAAAGAAACCTATGGGAAAAATACTAGGTTTAACTCAAGTGTCTTTCAGTTATTTTAATTGATCACTTACTCTAAATTCCCCTAAATGCCATGGATTACCTTAAACTAGAAATACATGATTAAAAATTTAAATGTATAATATTTCTTAAGAAATGGAGAAATGACAGAAGTAGGAAGAATACCAGGAGAGATGTAAGGGAAACTGTCTCAAGGTCACTAATGTGAAGAAGGAATTGAGTCTTGGAATAAATCATGATTTTACTACTAAGTTAAATTATGTATGCAAGCCCCTTCCTAAATTACTTTGAAAGATTTACAGTGGATGCACTTATTTCCCACGACTGTCGCTGACCACAAACGTTATGAAAATTTCAAAAAACTTCAACCTAAATGTGGGCAATTCTCCAAAAATAGATGGGCTCAGTGATGAATAAACCATAGCACAGAAATAAAACACAAAATACACAAAGGGCTGTTGGGGCCTTAAAAAGACTCTAGGCTCCAGGACAGCTCAGTGACAAAGGCTGTGATGCTGTAATGAGGGTAATTACAGAACTCTCCACAGAGCAACTTGTCCAGGCCCCTCCTCCTGTCTTCCCATTTATATAGAACAGCTGCACTCAGCTAAAGCCAGACAACGGCTTTCTAAAACAAAGCAATAGTAAGTCTGGGAAGAAATCCCCAAACAGGACTTAAGGCTGGAGGGAAAAGCAGCACAAAGCTTGTGCCAATGCCATACTATGACCCTGGAGGAAGGAAAGGAGAAGGGAGAGGAGAGAAAGAAGGAAAGAGGAGGGGAGATGAGACAGGAGAGGAGGAGGAAAGGAGAGGGGGAAGGGGAGAAAGGAGGGTAGTTCCATCCACCCAAGGGTGAAATAAACTGAGCACTGCATCTCAGAATACAACACACTTACTTTCTTACTTTGGCAATTGTGGCAGGTGCCCGTTTACTCCAAGACTGTCCTTCCCCACACAGCTCACTACACACGCGCACACACATACACACACGCACACAGAGTCCACAGCGAGGTCTATTATTGAGCAGAGAGTCCTTCGGGCCAGTGGACTTACTCAACTGCAAAAGAAATGAAAAACAGCTACTTATACTAACCAACACAAATCTTCATTCAAATATTTGGCCAAGGATCACTGGACATTTGAGAAAAATCAAACAGGAGGAAAGAGAAAGACCAGGAAAAAAACAGATTAAGTGATTCTAGGGAAAACAAATAGGAACAGACTCAACCAAACTAAACACACATATACACTCACACACACACACCTCGATTACTATGGTAAAAGTTTTAAAGGGTATGTGCATTTCAAAAAAACAAACAACAAAACAGGCCACCATGAAAAGTGAAAAGACCAGAGAACCATTAGGGGGTCCTGGAAATTAAACACGGCAGTGGATAAAATAAAAATTTCATCAGAAGGGCTGAATAACAGATTGGGCATGACTGAAGATCATATTCTGGAAGATAAAATAGAAGAAATCTCCCAATACTTGGAGCAAAAGATGGAAACAGAAAATACGAAAGAGGTAATACATGGTAGATACCTCCAAGAGGTCCAACATTCATATATCAAGTTCCATAATACAAGCAGAGACAGTACGAAATGATAATCAAAGAAAAACCCTTTGACTAGAATAAAGATTTGAGATTGTAGATCAAAGTGAGCCAATGAAGATGAAGTTTAAAATCTTATACCTATACTCACAGTAAAAATAATAATAAATAAAATAAGTCCACAGAAAAAAAGAGATCATTTAAAAAACATTCAGAAGGGAAAACTAGGGTACATACAAGATAATGAGAACTGGAATAGCATATGACTTCTCATCAGTAGAACTGACAGAAGATAGTGGAAGCCTTCAAAATCCTGAGGGAAAAGAATTTCACACCTAGAATTTGAAACCCAAACTATGAGTCAAGTATGATGGCAAATTATAGACCTCTCCAGACATCAGAATTTTGAAATTTACCTCTCAAGCACTGTTTCGGGAGGGGGGGGAGGGGGGAGTATATTTTTAACTAAATTGAAAAACAGAACAGAGTGGACTTAACAGGGGAAGGCAAAGAAATCCCAGTATGACTGCGGTCACAGGCACAGAAGACAATCAGTCCAAATTAGAGCAGGAAGTCAGAGAACCAGGTGAAGAATATCTTCAAAAATAAAAATAAAATGCATTTACTATAATTGCAAAATTAAAACTTAAAAACTTGCTACGATAAAGGCTTTTAGTGCCATTAAGAAAGAAGGGAAAGTAATTACAAATTATAAGAAAAACTAAAGCAAACTTAATTATGGCATTACTTTCAACAGTTTATAGGACAATCGATTTAAGAAAACAGAGTCTCACTTGATCGTGATAATCTTCAAGTAGGACAACTTTTAACTGCCACAGAGTTTATTATAAACCTGCTTATACTACTTGTTTCTGAGGTCAACAGGCTCATTCATATTCAAAATTCTACTCATTGGTTTCATTTTTTTTTTTAGAACTGAAACCTTGGTTAAATCCTTGGAGAGATAAAAGGGAGAAAAGTAGAAAAGATATTGAGGGGCATAGATTTCCTTAGGTAACGTAATGGTGAGTCAAGGAACACTGCCTAAAGTTGGTGGCCCCCAAAAGTAAAGAACTAAGAACATTTAAAGCTATATGGGAAACTATCAAAACAACTACAATTCATAACAAAGCCCAGAAGGTAGAAGGCAAGGCTGGTGGTGTAATTACTTGAAATTCTTCACCTTTCATGATAGGTAGTAAAGAGACACTGTGTCAGGTAGATATACCAAGAAATATTTTAAATTCTGATGGTAACCACAGGAAATAAACAAATTAGCTTAAAAGGATTATCCACATTCCATCCCTCTACGGTGCTGGAGAAAATATTTTACCATATGTGCATGTTATTTATAAATTTAAAAAAATAAGCTTACATTTCTAAATGGTGGAAATTTCCTCAAATGTTAAGCCTACGGTATCTCTAGAATTTCTGGCTGGATCACAACATTCTTAAAGTTTATCGTTAATGACTCCAGGATGGTGAGGACAACTCAGAAGTATCTTCCAAAAGTTTGAATGGTCATGCTCTGATCCATCAAGTTTACTGCTAGGATTCTATCCTAAAGGAAAATTTACTTAAGTGGGAACAAATATAAAGGTACAATGAAGCTTAGTGAACAACTTTGTCTTTGTAAAACTTCTTGCAAATCCTAAATGTCTGTCATTGAGAATGGTAAAATAAGCTATGGTAGATACATGCTATGTAATGTTATAGAGCAGTTACTTTAAAAAGACTGGAATAATAATGACACGGAAGAATGATCATGATATACTGTGTTGTGAGAAAAGCAAACAGCAGAAGAATATATGTAGTATAATCCCGTTTCTTTTTGTATATGCGTAAGAGTTGTAGAAACATTCACACCACACTATTAATGGAATAGTGATGACCTCTGAATGTGAGATTGGAAACAGGGAGGGCAAGACACTGACTTGTTTCTTCTAAGTGTTTGAACTTTTTATGAATGTTTATTACCCTTGTAAAAGGCAGAAAATTCTCAAGAAAACATCTTCAACATTAATCCTACCCAATTCTTTCCTTACCTTTCCACCCCTCCATTCCCCCAACACTGATGCATCATAATAGATCTCAGCGTTCCATATGGCACACGGTAGGAATGTGTGAATCCGGACATTACAATTCTCTCCAAATCTCACTTCCACGTGATACACAGAATATACTTGTCGTCATGCATGACTGATGAAAAAAATGCATCTTAAAATGTTGCCTGTGGTCTTCGGCTTGGTTGGTTAGGAAATGGTGCTGCTAATAAAGCCAAGGTTGCAAGTGATATCCACATATAGGTCAGTAATTGTTATGAAGTCAGCCTGCATTTGTACTCATCATCTGTCATCTTTCCGGTGACAGGACACGATGTGGAAATATCAACGTAAACCCATTTGAACTAGTGAGAACACTTCTTAAAAGATACATACGGATAGTGGGCTTCAGTCTCTTGGTTGTATTCTGAACACATTCGTGTAGACGTATGACCGCAGTTTATACATTTCTTTGCCAGTCAACCACACTAAGTTGTGTCATCAGTGTTTCCCAGAGAGAGAATGCCGGTTAACCAGGTATCTGCAGCAACACTGCCTGTCTGTGCTCTGTGGGACCAATGTGATGCTGGGGTGTGTGGGACCACAAAGTTCTCAGTTCCTGGTCTTTAATTCTCATCTTCAGCCTTCATACCAAACACAAAATCAAAGTAATGTGGCAGAGTGAAGGTTTCTCAGCCTTAACCGTGCTTGAAGAGTGATTTTTCTTTTACTACTCGTTTTTAGAAAAGGCAACTATATAAGGAGAAAATCAAAGACTGAAGGAAAACAGAATAAGAACTTCTAATGTGACTGCACTGCTAGAAATGGAGTATGTGATTTTGATCTAACTTAAAATGTCTATTTAAAATGCCCAAATAACTCACACTGCAGAGATTTATCATTTTTCTGGCCGTTATATCCTTTCAAGATATTATAAACCTAGTAAAAAGTAGCAACGGAAAGAAAATTCTGCTGCATCTATAGAATAACTTAGTATAGCTTATATTCACCAAATATGAATCTACCTAACTAGAACTCAAAAAAAACAGCTAGTGATTCTCAGGAAAGATTCAAACGTATTATCTATTCAAAAACCAAACAAGCAAGCAACCAAAAAAAGGAACAGAACTTTGGGGACAGTGCATGGGGAATGGTGGGAGTGAATTATTGCCTTAAGGTAATGCTGTGATTCTGAGATGACAGTGGAAATAAAGTATGAGGACTTATATAAATAAAGCTTTAAAAAATAAGTCATAGTTCCATTTCAATATAATGTTATTTATTTAAATGTGGCTTACAATACAATTAATTTTATCAATGACACATCTAAACCTAAGAATCACTACTGAAATAGGATAATGACAACCCATCCCAATTCTTGATCTAGTAATCTCCTCTTAAATGAACCCTTTATAATATCTTTCCTAATCAATTCCAACTTCCTCTTAAAGCAAATTAACTTATATGTGTTACTTTCTTTACACCCTCCATGCTTTTTGCATCTTTCCTAGCACATATATGACTTAAGCAACATTTACTTCATGCCTACAACATGAGAAGTGCCTTCTTCTGTGTACTTCTGGGACCCTCACAACAACCCTGTGAGGTAGGTACCATTAGCTCCACTTTACAGAGAAGGAAGCGCATACTGAGAGAGATTGACCTGCCCAACAGCAGAGCTGGGATTCAAAGCCATACCTGCTGCTCTCAGATGAGTAATGTTTAAAGTACCCCAGACGAAAAAACAAAGATTGCCCAAGTAGAAACTATGACTGTAGCCAGAATTTTGGAGCAGCTGGAGAAGAGGTTCGACAACATTAATGATTTCTTCTTCCTTGTCACTTAACCACTGTAAACAGCAATTACACTATATTCTCCTATACTTTATTTTAAAAGGAAAAATTTTTTTGGCTGTGCCGCGTGGCATGCAGGATCTTAGCTCCCCGACCAGGGATTGAACCCATGCCCCCTGCAGTGGAAGCGCAGAGTCCTAACCACTGGACCACCAGGGAATTCCTGTATTCTCCTATATTTTAAAGGTAGCAATACACAAACAGAAAATTTACCCCTCCCTTTTTTATAGAAAAAAAAAATGACACATTACAAACAGACTTGCACTCAACATTGACTATAAAAAGACATAGTAAACTGGTACTATTTCACAACAACCCTTATGGTAAGTGGATAGTTACAAAGAAAACATAGATGCAAGTCTACTGGTTATAGTAAATAACAGGAAAAGAGTTTTGTGGGGATCATGAAAATGGGTTGCTGCCCAGATAGATTTAATTTTAAATTACAAAACCTTATCTGGACACTTTAAATCAAGAGAATGTACCACAAACCTTTGTGCCTAAATTACATGAAGATGTATTCTGGCATCTACATTTGGCCCAAATCAACCATATTCTACTGCTACTACTGCTCTACTAAAAGCATCAAGAGTTCAAAAGTTCTGCAATCTAAATCCTTTCTTAAAGGTTTTTGAGATTCTCATGAACACTCAAAGCTATCATGAAGATTTCAATGACAAAATATGATTATATTCTTTATTTCTATAGGAAAATTCTATAGACCAATGGCAAAACCAGTAGTACCACATAAAGAGACTGGTTTGCCTATAGTGTGTCTTGCTTGTCTAATGGAGCTAGACATTTTGAATTCTCTAATCATGTGACACTATCCTAATGTGCTCTATACTTTTAATAAGTACCCATAGTCAAGTCTTAATTACAAACCTAACTTTTCTAGTATTAAAACTTACTCAGTTTTTACCAAATGACAAAAAGATTCAGTATTAAGAATACTCCCAGTTTATTATTCAAGGTAAAGATTCAACAGAAGAAGCCTATCTTGCAGTTTCCTAGGAGACAAATTTTGTTCTGAAGACCCTCACATTTAAAAAACATTATCTCCACCAGACCTGCATGAGCAGATGCTCCACAAATACATGATTTTTAAAAGCTACCACTTTCAAAATCACAAAAATGGTAAGAACTACCTCATTAATCACAGGGATATTTTTCTATGCACTATAATACAATAATACAATGCTTACTTTAGTATATGAAATTAAGATACCATTAAAAGTGATGCTTTGAAACCAAAAATCTCCAGCTATCACTTGTATTGCTCATGAAGACAAGAATAAGTACTTGACTCCCTCCTCCATACCCAGGGCCTGGCACCTAGCTTGGCACACAGTGCACAGCAATTACTTAAATAAATGAATAAATATACACTTCTTTTCAGTGATCTTTGATGCACATGAATAAACTACAGAGTGGAGTTTCAAAACATGGTCCTTTTTTTTGCCTTAAGTCAACCTGAGAGTTCATAAAGAATTTTACAATTATTATAATTATTAATTGTAAGGCTTTTTAAAACAGTGTTCATAGTCTTAAAAACCTTTAAAATCCCTTTGGTGTATACTGCTATGTATTATAATAACAAAGACAACAGAGAAAATAAACAGTTGACTCTTCCCAGATCTAAAGAACTCCTAAAGTATGAAAAAGTAATTCCTAGACACTAAATTTAGTAAAATAAACCCTAAGATCCCCAGAGAGATTAATGAAGCAAAACTGACTCATCTTATTTCTTAAAAAGGACATGTTTTTACCCACTAAAGGTACCCCGTGCTTTTCCAAAGTTCGCTTTACACCACTTTGCTTTTATGAAAGATCTACATTAGTACAGATATACCTCCAAGATACTGTGGGTTCGGTTCCAAACCACCACAATTAAGCAAATATTGCAATAAAGCAATTCACATGAATTTCTGGTTTCCCAGTACTTAAGTTATATTTATACATACTGTATCTATTAAGTGCGCAATAACAGTATGTCTTAAAAAAATGTACCTACCTTAATTAAAAATTAACACTATTGGAAAATGGCGCTAATAGGCTTGCTTGAAACAGGATTGCCACAAACCTTCAATTTGTGAAAAATGCACTATCTGTGAAGTGCAACAAAACGAAGTACAATAAAACAAGGTATGCTTGTACCTGTTTTTGCTAACAGAAAGAAATCCAAAGAGAATTTCTGCTTTTGCAAAAAAAGGCAAAAAGCATTTGTTTTGCAGCAAAACCGAGACAGAGGCAGTGGACACCCTGAGCAACAGGAGTGGCACCACCAAGCTCCTTCGCTAGGAACTACACTCAGCATCTCAGCAGCAAGCCATGGTAGTCTGCGAGCACCTGCACTTTGTCTCGATTTATTTTGTGCATCCGTTGGCAAGCTGAGTCCTACTTTAGGATAGTGGGGGAAAACTAATTACTTCTAGCCAGCTGAAAACTAGCATGATTCCCAACTGCTCTGCTTTGTAAAAATATACCTGTCAGTATCACCGCAGCTTGTTCAAGTGACAGACCCAACAGGTCACTGCTATTAAACCCTGACCTCCCCCAGCTGGTCCCTACATAGTGAGAAGCCAGTTGGACTTAAATGCTATTGCGGTGTGGGGGGGGGGGGCGGAGGGGGGGTGAAGCAGTTGCTGATCTCTGAGAACTAATCTGAGGCTCACAGCTAAGCCTCCATGTTATTAAAAACTGATCCGACATTTACAGCTAAACCATGCTGTTCTCCTGTTGGACAATCTCACTGAACATCTGTATCAAATTAAGTCATTCTGAGATCACGATGACGTGAAACAGAAACAAGGTCCTGCAAAACCTACAAAATACCAAACATCTCTCTTATGCTAAAAGAGTGATAGACCTCACTTCTTTGAACCCTTACCTCAATTACCCAAAGTCCAAATCCTATAATATAATCTTTATAACATCCTCTTACTGAGATACCCCGTGGTTCCCTATGGTCTGTGTTCTTTGCTTACGACGAGTAATAAACCCAATTTGTTCAACTACAGGTATGCTCCTGGTGGTCTCTGACTACAGGCACTTACACTTGTCAATACTAATGGTAGAATAAAACAGACTAAGTGTTCTGGGGTTACAAAATGACTCTAAAACATGCCTTATTAATACACATCTCATAATTCACAGGGAGGGCAGCTTTGGATGATTTTGGCATAAGATTTCTTCTCTTTTGCTTTCAATGTCAAAGCCATGCTAGTATGTGTTGAAGAGTTCAGATAAAATAAAAAGCATTATTGCCAATCATACTGAGAAGGCATAGGAGAAGCCTATCTAGCCAAGATGACCAAGAGAACGAGTTCATCAAGAGTCTATTCAACTGGAGGCATATGCTCAAGTATCTGGGCTACACGCAGATTCAGAAGTATTTTTAAAAAAGGGTTCCAGGAAAATACTCAGCAACAATAAAACCAAAGGTATGTAAGGAAAAGGTGGAAGAAAGTAACTCTGAAAAAAAAAAAAGTGCTCACCATAACTACTGGAAAATCTAGATAATAGGTTAGTATGAGAAGAAAATGAAGATTTTCATATGTACTTTTCCACTGAAAGATTTTTTTAGATGTGCAAAAAATCTCCCAATTTACAGCTGAATGTTACTTTTGTAAGAATTAATCACATCCAGAGGTTAAAAAAACCAAGAATGCCAACTTAAAACAAACAAGTTTCTATAACACAAACAAATCTACTAGACACTAAAATCAGCATTTTGTCAAAAAAAATTTTTTAAAGCTAATCTATTCATAACTATATGTTTAACACAAAAGTTAAAACCTAGAAGTCTTAAAGAACTTGAGGATAATAATTTAAAAAAAGCCCCTCTCTGGCCCAAAGAAAAAACAGAAAACATCTTTTAACTTATCAACTATAAAATCCACTTTAAAAGAAAGAAGGAGGGCTTCCCTGGTGGCGCAGTGGTTGAGAGTCTGCCTGCTGATGCAGGGGACACGGGCTCGTGCCCCGGGTCGGGAGGATCTCACACGCCGCGGAGCGGCTGGGCCCGTGAGCCATGGCCGCTGGGCCTGCGCGTCCGGAGCCTGTGCTCCGCAACAGGAGAGGCCACAACAGTGAGAGGCCCGCGTACCACAAAAAAAAAAAAAGAAAGAAAGAAAGAAAAAAACTATGAAAAAAAAAAATCACCCATTCCTTACCTTCCAGATATAACCGGAAGATTTTCATGTCTAAGGTTGGGGACATGGGTAAATGTATGCTGTTCCCCTAGCGCCTACTGTGTCCTTCCTGGCCACAGAAGATGTAAGTTTGGAGTCTGAGATCCCAAACATGAAAGTCATTGTCTTCAAAGGCACATCATTTCCTAGGAACCTACATTGTGTGGGCATTTTGCGTGAGAGAAAACATTTTTACCACCACTGCCCTCTAACATGTAGCACACAAAGTGCTGCATATATTACAATCTGATTTCCCTTGTTATATAGGCATTACCATTTACTTTTTATGGATCATGAAAACCTGGTTATTCAACAAGTAGAAGGAGCAATGATTTAAACTCATCTTCTGATGCCATCATGCAGTTGAAAACCATGACTTCAATATAGCAATAAAAAATGTTTAAAAGTTTGTTCAAAGACAATATATATTATACCATGTAATGTCTGTGTAACTTACAGTAGGAAAAGGAAGTTTGTGGTAAATGAGGTAATAAAAGATTTTAGGGAACAACGGGCTAAATATTCATAAGTTACATTTTACAGTAACCTCCTCCGTAAATCTCTTCTAAATTTATTTTTTCAAGAAATGCAAATTTATTGCCTGCTGGATGTTAGCACATTTATTTCAAATGTGATTGTAAAATAATGATGAAGGAAACACCACAATACTGACTACTCTCTCTTTACAGTCTAGACCTTAATAACAGTGCCAAGCCTTGTCCTTTACAATTATCACGGTCCTTGGTGAGCCTCCTCCAGGACTGAAACTCTCCTCTACCAAACTGAGTCTTTCAAGCACCTATCATCTCACGGGCTTCAATCTCTAAATATCCAATTCCCAAATCAGAGCTGTGTCAGCATCTTATTTCCTCATGGTGGAAGGATAGCAGATTTTCTTTTTAAAAAAAAAAAAAAGGTACAAAAGCAATTATACCCCTAAAAAAAAAAGGTACAAAATAAAAAGGAAAAAACTACATTTACAACACTTAATTCAAAAAGCTAAAGTATTTTATAGTAACATTTAATGATTTTTCTGCTAGAATTTAATAAACCAAACAAAATGCCTAGTGTACTCTTGAATCTTTGTTTTAATAAAGATTTTATTTTTGCCCAGAAGACCCTTGCTGATTTACATTTGCATGGCACATTAAAACATTAAATCTGTAAAACTAAAAATGTCCTAAAAAATTAGACTAAGCCACTTGAAAAAGATATAAATGGAAGTTTCCATAAATCTCTGAAAACTAAATTAAATGATCTGATTTGACCATTACAAAAAATATGTAAAATATTAAAAACACCAAACTTCTGAAGTATTTCAAAACATTGAGGGCCTACAGAAAGAACATTAGAAGCGGGTGGTGTACTATATGACCTCAAGAAAGAAGCAGGATTTATGTTCAGAAATCATCAAACTTACAATGAATGCTCTTTAACTTCTAATACCTCCTGTAATATCATCCTGTTTGCTCTCAGAATCACTTTATCAGTCGGGCCCATGTCTGCTACATCCTATGTAAGGATTTAGATCCCACCCTGTAACAAACTCCACCAAAGACTTCTGGGATGGAATAGGCTACACGCCCAGCCAGTCGGCTGTCAGCTGGCAAGCTGGATGGGATGGGGACAGAGGATGATCAGGAGGCTGAAACAGTTGATACTAGATTTCTATATTTAAGTCCTGTCTATTGTGATAAAAAATATGTGGAATACACTTTCCCCAAAACTTCTAACTTACTGCTTATCACATTCCTCATCAAAGATGACAAACAGAAATGACATTTTACCAGAGCTATCACTAGCTCACCCAACTTTACTATATTGCTAAATGGAGTCTGAAGTTTAAAACTGTGATCAAATTCAGTCAATAGGAAAAAAATACCTGTTCTTTCCTCAGAGAAAAATAAATGCTGTCCCAAGGAATCAGACTAGACACCAATTACCACAATCTGCTGCAGTGTGATAAGCTGTGAAGACTGCTGGATTTCAGTTATTCAGCACTATTTCACCATAGTACTAGGCCAATTTACAAAACATCTGAAGAAATGAAAGAACTAGGGAAATGCTGAAAATGCTGCTTAAGAGACAAGATCATGCCTTGTAAATATATCAGCAAAAGAATCAAGCACAGCATCTTGACCAGTAGGTAATCATTAAATATTCAATTCATCTAACAATTAAAATAGAATCTTTAAATGTTTCCATATGAGATCTTAAGATCTAAACTTCCCTTTACTCTTTGCCCAATTCTAAGCGCTGAATTTTCTACACCTGAAAACATTGGAAAATCATGACAACTCTGTTTAAACAAGTGTTCATATTTATGGACTACCTGTAAATAAAAACTTGTACTACTGTAAAAACTAATGACAATGGATGAAAAATATTTAAATGAGAAAAGTAGAATACACTTCTGAAATAACCATTTTAATCCTTAAATAGGCAGAGACAGGGAAACAGGCTCCGAAATTACCTTTGGAAATGACATAATAGCTGGCATCCACTGAACACTCTTTATGGCACTAGTTCAGTGCTTCTTATGAATTAACCCATTTATTTCTTGCAACTTAGTAGGTTGGTACTATTATTAATCCCCATTATACACATGAGGACACAACCACAGCAATGTGATTTACATGGCTGCTAACAGCTAAAACTGTGAATCACATTCAGATTGTGATTGTAGTAATACACAATACTATCTCTTTATACACTAACTTCTGTTATGTAACAGGAAATTAGTAAAAGAAGCTAATCAGAAAAAATAGTAAAACATTATTTTCAAAAGAGTAGAGAAGCAAATCAAGGAAAGGAAATTAAGAAAGCTCCACTAAGGGAAAGTGAGATGATAGAAACCACAAAATGACAAAATAAAGAACAGTAGAAAAAAAGGAAAAATAATTTAATGAAAATATCTTGGAAAGTCTAAACTACCTAATAGAAGGCTTAGGTGGAAAAGAGGCAGGAAGGAATCTTTAGAGTGCTGAAAACACTCTGTATCTTGATCTAAGAGGTGGTTAGATGAATGTGTAAATATGTAAAAATACATCATACTGTACACTTAAGATTTGTGTACTTTACTGTATATGCATAATATGATCTAAAAGTATAAATATTTTAAAATATTTTTTATAAGATGAGGTGGCTTTGAGGCTCCATTTATTACTTCAAGCAGTAGGATTAATTAAATGATCTTATGTCTCACCAAAAATATTTTTAGAACAGAAGGTGGCAGTATCTCCTCATGGGATAATATCCCATCCACTTAACCCTTTATAATGAATGTATCCACATGCTTGACTTTCAGGCTTTTGGGTCTGCCTTAAAACATGAAACTACAGTTAACAGACAACCTAATCCACGTTAATTAATTATTATCAAATAGAACCATCCTTCTGAAAAAGGAGTGCGTTCTATAATCTCCGTAACAGTTGGCAAAGCTAAACGTGGCACAACTTCAGCAAAGGAAAGCCTAACAGCTCACAGAATAATAGCCCATTCTCTTTTCAACAAAAAAATTCCATAATTAAATCCAAATATGATGTCCTATTTTCTCCCCATCCCCTTTATTCTAGACATATATACAATAAATCCAATCCTACTTCCATACAAAAGCCTTTAAATATTTGAAAATGACAAAACTTTTCTTCAATCTCTTATCGAAGTTGAATACTAAACTTCCCTTTACTCTTCCTCATGATTTCCAGATCCTTCTCCATTCTAATCATCTCCCGTCAATAATTAAGCCCCATCATTCTGAACATCACTTTTACAAATAGGGGAAGGCATGACACCTCAAGAATTCACACTTATCATCTAACACCCATGATCGTTTTCATATGAACTCTCATAAACCAGTCTAATAAACTCCAGAATTGAGGTTGAAAACCTAAATACAGAACTTTACACTCATCTCTATTTAAAATTTAACATGATACTTTTCTATTAAGTTTAACATCACACTATCTTCTTGAATCCTGATGAGATTCAAGAGGTTCTCTCTAGATGAGAATTTCTGCTTGTAATTTTGAATTACCTGTAAATTTGCAAAGCAAGCCATCTTTAATAAAAAATGTTAAACAGGACAGAGGCCAAGTAAAGGATCTTGCAGCACTCTCTGCACACTTGCCTCACAGATAACAAACATCCAATGAAACTTTTTTGGAAATGACCAATCATGCAGCTATAAAGCCATGATCCTCTACCATGACTCACAGATGAATTCAAAAGATTGACTACGGTTTGACTACAATTTCCTTGACCCCCTCCGGTAATTCTAGAAAAACAGGGTTGTTTTAGCATGACCTATTCCAAACCACCGGTTTTCAATGGAAGCAGTAATGTCCCTTAATGAGCATTTTGTAAACTTTTCTTCTCAGAGCCTGTATGCATGTGCACTGGTGCCTTTTTAAAAAAGTTTAACGTGTAGCAGTTATTATCAATGAAGTTCATTTCAGAAGAGTTAAAACTATTTATTAGAAAAAGCAATTAATAGGCTTTACAGGACCAAGACCAGCTACTCTAACCTTTGATGACTCCTAGTATCAAAAATTACTTTTGTTTAATAATATATAAAAAGTTTCCACTGCAGATAAAATATTGAGCTCCCAGGTATGAAGTTTCTTGGACTCACCTTTGTACTTTGGTTCTGCACTCATGTTGATTTCCCTCAGTACTTCCTAATTGTTTTAATGTGGTAGAATACTTATGGTTTCCACCTTTGACAAAATAAACCTGGAAACTGAGTAGGGATTCCCACAAGCTGTCAAAGGGAGATGCCAGGTGCAGAAAATGCTCAAGGTTTAACTCTTGAACAGATAATTTAAAAAGGAGAAAAAAATACATACATAGCCTGAAAACAGCAACAACTTGGCCACTTTTAAAGCCACATACCCTAAACTGGATCTCTACATGATGTCTGCACTTCTGCCCACTCAGAACTATAGACAAAGGGGCATACACTAGTCGGGGGAGGGCTCTAATAAAGCAGCACACTGGGCTACGGAGAAGCTCCACCTACCCCTGCTCAAAGGCACCTTGTGGTGGCTGGGCCTTCCTTGGGGTTCCCTAGAACCAGTGCAATACTTAAAAACATCAAGTTAAAGCAGGTACAGTTCACTGGGCTAATGCAAGTAACACGATATTCTAAAATCATGCTAAGAAGGTAAACTTCTCTCAAAGAGAACTATATTAAATTATATTCAGCGGAAAAAAACATCAAGAGGGCTCAGCAGATTGATTCTGAGACATAATAGTGTGTTCTGGACAAATTAAGACTATTTTATGACACAATCTGTAAAAAAGGATAAATGACCAAGAAACTACCATTTCTTCCTTTAAATAGAAATTCTTCTAGTCTCTTTATAACTAAAGAGATCACAGCATGGCAGGTGCTTCTTAGAAATTCCTGAGATATGATTTAAATCAAATTTTAAGATGGTTTTCAAATATATAATAAAAAAGTGAGTAAAGGGAAAAAATGACTATGAAAAAAACAATATTTGTTTTGGTACTTAATGTCCCTCACTGGCAAATAACTTATTTGTGGTGATACCATATTTTAATCATATACTTTTATTAAAGGATCTACCCAGTAGAAATGAAGAAGCCAAAAGGGTATTATATATTTATCTACTTTTATCAGCTCTTTCCAAAGCTCTGAAATTTAACTTTAAAAACTATCAAAAACTTGATTAGCTGAGAAGCTCTATAAGAGGGTAACTAATTCCTCAGCAAATAGAAATTTAAGCCTCACTCAAAATAAACTGAAGCAATTACAGAATATTTACTAAATGCAAAGATGAAAACTGACTGCCTAGATTACGAGTCATAGTGATTTGTTGCTGTCAAAAAACTGGAATCTCTATACACAAAAGAATGTCTGGAAATAACTCGACTCTTAATTATAACAGTGGATAAGACAGTAACAGTGTGTAGCACTGGCATCCCAAGAAAGCTAAGATCTATTTTCAACAAGTTTTTGCCACATTTGTGCAATATCTTAAGTGTAGAGTTAGAAAGGACAAAACCCGGCATAAAAATCTAAAACAACTCCTGTAAAACTGTGGATGGATTATATAAAATGACTATTTCAGGACACTACTACACTAATTTCTTCAAATAATTTGCTTTAGAAGTACATATTAAGTCTTCTTCCCTCTCATGATATACCCAGATAGTTATTTATCAATACATAGGAGAATCTACCATGATCCAGTCTGTTCAGTAGAGCAGAGGAAAAAGAGCCTTAAATAAACACTTCCTCAAAATAAGGGATCACAGATAAGAGAAAACAGGTGTCAATCAATATATATATGGGCCCACATGATTGTTTGGATGATTATATAAGATGTGCCTGAAGTACTTTTAATATTAAAACATGCTATGTTAGTGGAAGGAGTTATTCTGCTATAGGCTATTTATTTTAAAGGAAGCTGGGTGTTTTTCGTCTTGGAGAGAACAGAAAGGATTTTGTGGAATGTTCTGTACAAATACATTAGGTCCATTCATCATAAACTTCATGGTTTGCCAATTTTACTTTAAATAAGTAAAATTATTTCCAATGAAAAGCATCAGAGGGGACTTCCCTGGTGGTCCAGTGGCCCACACTTCCACTGCAGGGGGCATGCATTCGATCCCTGGTAGGGGAACTAAGATCCCACATGCCGCAGAGCACGGCCAAAAAAACAAAAAGAAAAAAAAAAAAAAATCAGAGATTTTTTTGAACACTCAGACTTTGTAAACATGTCTTTACACAGTTCAAAAACACACTTTTTGAACCAAAAGATCTTTGCAGAGGAGTTTATCTCATTAAGAACCACAGCCAAATACAATCAGGCACGGATAAGCAGAGATTTAGTAAAAATACTAATAGTATTCTTTTCCATAAGCTGTGTGTACTCAGGTTCATTTCCTCTCCATGAGTGCTATATTTTAAAACTGAAAACAGATCTTACCTCCTGAGTAAATCTCAGTACAACTCCTTATGTCCATGTTCTATTTATATAACCTAGCTTATAACTCATCTGCAGTTTGAACTATTCGTTGTGGTTTAATTTTTTTGGTTGTTAAATATACATTGAAAACCTATAGCCTATATGGACAGCTTTAAAGAAGAATGGTAAAATAAACTTGAGTACCTAAATTCTCTCTACCCACACTTCTCTCCTTTCCCCCCAAAAATCTCGACAATTCTGTCATCACAGCTCAGGAAGACATTATTACATCCATGCTGATGATATTTTTAAAACATAAAAGAGGCAGTTTAACATAATGAATAAGAGCATGAACTCTGGAGTGAAATAACATCGGTTCAAATCTGAGCCTCACCTCTTACAAGTTATATTACCTCGGGGAGGTTTACTTAACTTTCTTGTACCTTGGTTACTGATTTGTAAAATGTGGAATAAACAGTATTTATCTCATAGGGTTACTGGTAAGAGTAAATGAAGTACTGGTTACTGGTAAGATTAAATGAAGTACTTAAAATATGCCTGATACATAGTAAGTGTAATGTGTCAGCTACTGTTGTTAAAATCAAGAAGGTAAAACAAAATTAAAGCATGCTAAAGCTGGTAAACTGGATTCTTTTTAAGTTATATATAATATACATGTTATATAATATATAATTATGCTTCTCATTAAAATTTACTCCGTATTCTTACTGATTCTACATTTTCAATCTTTCACATTTTCATTTTAGTCACAAGTGATCTGCTTCTAACTTTACACTGATAAAACTACATTTTTTTTTTAAACCACTTCTAATACTCTCATGACTCTTCTCCCCTAATATCCAACAATATTGTTTGTGACAATATCTTACCTTTCCTACTAAACTTTAAGAAGCAAGAGGGTAGGAGGTCATCATACCTTATTTTCTTTTAAATTTCTTCTACCTATGATAGCATGCATATAATATATGCTAATTAAATAAATGGATTTTAATGCCTCTATTTCTCTTAGAGTCAAGTGCATAAACACCTAGAGGCTCATTTAGACTCATGTATTCCTGGTGCTTAAATGTTATTTTAATCACAGTCCATAATTTGAGTGCTGCAATTCATAATAGAAAAGGATAAATGTGTATAAATTATGCTGATATGCATATGCTTTGGAAACGGGTGGACACATACATGGTACTTCTCAATGTTGCAGTATATTCAATTTCACAAGTGTTTCCTCTTCCCATCTATGGACCAAACATTACAACTTCAAAGTAGCAAATCTGGCAATAGATCGATGCTCATTTTTTGTTAAAAATACTGATTATTTTCTCTTGTGCAACTTCTTCTTTTTCCAAGAAGCATAAGAATAATCTCAGTAATGACACTAAAAAGCAACTGTAAATTCTGCACTCACAGGGATCCTGTAAGCTTATAGCTGAAATACTGCATTAAGAAGACATGAGAGCTGTCTTCAAATACTTAAAGGGCTGCTATGTAGAAGAGTACAGACTTGATTTTTTGTGTTCCAGAAGGTAGGACAAGTTATAAGAAAGTGGGTTTCTGATATAAAGAAAGAACTTTCTGAAAATCAGAGCTACCTAAAATTGAAAAAGAGATTCATGTGCGGTAGTGAATACTGTATCACTAAAAATGTTTTGTGAGTAGAAAACTGGTTTTGGGGAATGATGTAGAAAAGTATTAAAGAGTTGGACTACGTGATCACAAACATCCTCTTCAATCAAAATGTTCTTGGATTTTCTTAATCCCAAGTGATGGTCTGATGCACAACACTAATATGCCTTAGGAATATGCCTACCTGCCTGGCGTCACACAGCCTATGTAGGCTACATGAACATCACCCCCTTTCTATAGGGCAACTGACATTTTAGAGGCCACCCTATTTGCTTAACTCTGTGATCCACCTTTCTCTCTACGAACAGAACTAAATTAAGTTCACTTCAAATTTTATTTGAAGAATTTCACATCACCCGTTGAGACAAGTGGAGTTCCATCATCCCGTGATCACCAAGTGAAGAATAGAAAAATTATAACAACATTGGTTTCACTATTTTATAATCATCTCTAAAGTTCAGAAAATTTAGAAAAATGAGGCATGATAGAAAATGGATAATTGGAAAAACCCGTCTACTACACCAGATCCACTATCAGAACTACTACTTGGGTGGTATAATTAACTTGGCTTATATATTTATACTTCTCATATACTCACTGAGGTACAAAGAAAAAAATCATGACCATAAAGCAAGTAGAATACTGTTTAAAGGAAGTAAAAAACATGAATAAGCTAGAATACAAATCCTAAAAGTACATGCAAGTTCATTATACTCTTGTGCATGTTTGAAATTTTCATAGTGAAAACTTAAAAAGAACACCCACATAAAAAATAAAATTCAACTCTCAGTATAGACATGATATTGGTGTATTTTTAAGCTAGGAGAAGAACAGGTAATGACCCAGCATCCACATTATCCAAATCCACCTGGACTCAAATCTGAAAATATTTAACTGCTGACTAATAACTCATGTACACTACATTTCAGAAGAAAAGTTCCTAAGCACTATTTAGAAACAGTTTCATTACCAAAACTGAATAACACTTCATTGGAATTTGGGATCGAAAATGCTATCTTATAGTAGCTTTTCTTCTTCTTCTTTATTTAATCCAAGATGCAGAGTGGTTTTGTATCAGACTTTACAGTTATTATAGTCCTAGGTCACTGTAAAATTAATGGTTTTGATCCTTTAGAATTACTTTCAATAAATAAAATTATTTGGTTTCCTCTATATTTCTTAGGATTTTCAAAGGCTAGAAAAAGTTGTTTCCCTTATCACTGTTTAGCAGCTAAGACTTCTACTAATAGTGAGGAAAGATGCAACATTAGTGTAGCATTAGGCCAGCTGTCAAGTGACAGGATGCTAGTCCTGGCTCTGAACTTCTTTTACCTTGAACAGGTCACTTAAGCTTTCTGGGTCATGATGCTCATCCATACAATAACTCAGATTAGATGATTTCAAAGGCTCCACCTAGTTCTGAAGCTGTACAATATTATGACCTCATTGTCAGGACACCCCTTCACTATGACAGGTGAAGGTGCTATATCCTTATGCTAGCTATCACAATACGTTACTGTGGGTAAAACCCACACAAAATGTGCAAAGCCAGGAATGTTTAAAAATTGTGATTAAAAAAATAACACTGGCTTGAAATATGGGTTAAATATCAAGAATACTTAGCTTCTTGTCTAGAAAGCATCGACACTATATGCTGTAAATAAAGCTCTGAAAAAGGTATAAAAAACTTGTAAGTCAACCAAGGTAACTAACTCTGCCGACTCTTGAACAAAAAAGGCAATCTCTGAATAGTAATTGCTTGACACCCAATGTCTGTGGCACCCATTCTCCCACCCTGCATTTATGTGTCAGAGGAAGATGTTACTTTTATGGCATATTGGAATGAAGAGTATGCAACAGAATGTACGCCTTGTTAAATCAGCATAGGTTCAAATTAAGCACTTGAGAAAACTACCTTCCCAATTAATAATAAACTAATGAGATTTAGTTAAAAGCGTAAATGTTTTTTGTTTCAATGTTTGTATTGAATATATAAAACACACAGTTAATTTCCTTAACTTACTTTAACAGCACTGAATTCACATAAATGGTGTCGATGTACTGTGAGTATTTCAACAGCCCCACCTTAGGAAGTCTAAAACTAAGTTAATCCAAGTGAAAATACGGATTTCTTTTCTAGGATAGAGTAATTTATAGATGTTAGTTTATAATTATGAAATCAATAAAAGTAAATAAAAATGCCTCCAAAGCTTAGTAACAAGTGGGCCATGTAGCACAAATGTGGTATACTGAAAAACCACCTCCTTTCAGAAATACCAATACTGAGAAGTGTAGCTAGTGAGACCTTGGTTAATGCATATTGTAAAAGGCCTGCCAGGAGAATGTGAGTTATATAAATAAAATTATCGTGTCAGTATGTTGGTGAAAGCTATCCTGGGTACAAGGCAGGAAAAGGAATATAGCCCAAACAGATGCATACAGATAAGTAAGTAATTGGGAGGAGAGGGGAGAAGAAGGGGAACATGTGTATTTAATTTATAGCTCAAAGAATTCAAAGGTAATATTAGTAGTAAAAATCTACAAAAATGACTGTGAACCAGAGAGTTCAGTTTTCTTTAAAGAGCCTGACTGAGGGGGTGTGTATGTAAAACAACTGAATGAAGATGTAAGCTGGTATTGTGGTATTGTGATGATTTAAACCACAAATGCCTTCCCTATTTAAATATTCCAATCAGTACTGTTAGTACACGTACCTCGGAGAATTCTTTCCTCATGGCAACGAAGAAAGTCCCAGATTCTAACAGTGCCGTCATCAGAGCATGTAGCAAATTTATTATCCGTGGGTGAGAAACTGTTACATGAAGACACACAGCAGGGGAAAGAAGTCAGCATTTAAGAGATTATCTGTGCTTCTCAGACAGGGAAAAATAAAAACACTGTGCTGCGTTATAAACAGGAGAGGGAAGTATCCACAGTGAAGAAGCCCTTAAAGAGAATGTTGTCAGCTAACAAATGTATCTCATCAAAAGAAGAATTCAACAGAGTAGCTGCTTCTTAGTTTTCAATCAGCAATATTCAGAGAACTTTATGAGTGTATTATTAGTACTAATGTTACCCACACTCTCCAGTATAGTATTTCCTATGGTACCAACAGAAAACATGGAGCAGATTTAAGTGGAGAAACTAAACAAATTCTATCTTTGCAATATTCCTGTAAAGTCTTTTAAATCACATAGGAATACTGCTCAAAAATTTAGCATCAGCTTCTGCTTCAAACTTCATAAAAGTTTCAGACAGGCTGTTTAAAGACTGGTTGCTACACATCCCTATATATGATGTTTCTGATTTATGTAAAAGGTCTGTGGAAAACGTTCACACCTTCTTCCAGGCAAGCTATCCCATGAATGTTGCACTTTTTGAAGAAAACTAACATGGGGACCTTCTGACTGTTTAAAGCCAAAGAATATGCTTGCAAAGGAGGAATCCATTTTTTCCTCCCTGTAAAAGACCATCAAGTTTCTCATCTAAGAACTCCCCTGAACTTCTGAACCCTTTGCCTAAGAAAGGACCAACTGCGAAAACTCAATGTATGGTCAGGACAATAAGGCAAAGTCTTTGCAGAAGCGTGTTTATCCAATAACTTTTGTTAAGATTCTGAAAGTAGAAACAAGTGACTGCAGTGGATGATGTTTCTATAAAGATGTCAACCTCCTCCCACACGTGGGTGGCACAACGGTCAAGAATGCTGCTTAGCTTTCTTTATTCTTGAGGCTGCAGCAATTCTTCAGGCTTGTTTTTGAAACTTTTTTTTTCCATTTCTACTATACATATCTCACTGATATGTAAAAATATACAACTCACTGAAAATATTTTAAACTCCCACTTATGATACATTTGCATTACTGATGTTATCAACAGTGAATCAGAAGGAAAGTCTTCTTGACATTGGTCTGCTTACAGTTTCAAAGCTTGAAAGAACCCACTCATTAATCCATTAATGTTTGCCACATCCAGAGTTACTTGTGAGAGTTTTTAGTCCTATACTTTCCTTTTGAAGTCGTGGCATAACCAAGCCAACCAGGGTCTTCACTTAAGCCTTTTTTATCTTGTATTTTGTGTGAACTCTGAAGGTGTTTTCTGTAGTCTTTAGATTTTATTCAGTTGTATAATTAAAGACTGAATTCTTTATTTGGAATGAAATATTCTTGTCTTACATAGTAGGTAATAAAAATGAATAACGTATACACATTATTAACCATAAACGAAAAGAGAAAACCAGTGCAAAATGCGGCAGACAATACATCTCTAACATATTGCAAAGGCTGATACCGGGACAACACTACTTCAGAAAAGTGCCAGCAAAATGGTGAATGTGTGAAAACAAAGAAAAATATTGTGTTTATAGGGTGCAGAAAGTTTCCCAGAATCTGACAGAGCCCATGCATCTCTGCACCCAGAATACACTTAGAGAATAATTTAACCATGACAATAGGGACTACAGAAAATGGTATATTGTGTATAAACCTGGCCTCTCTAATCGCCTCCTTATGTGCCTGGAACATCTTGACGTTGTTCATGTTCGACTGCCAATATTTCACATATCCTCCGTGGTCCGCTGTCAACATCCACATGTCATTATGTGACCAAGTCATGGCTCTTACTGGGCTATCGTGAGCCTGTGAAAACACAAAACATTTGTAAACATTATATAAAAGAATATATGATGGAAGCCTTTACAGGAGCATATATTAACTCATAACAATAAGCTGTCCAATTGTAAGTTTAAAATGCCAAGAAAGTAACTATATATCAAGTTCTTTACAGTAACAAAGGACGATGCTACCATCTGATGATTACTGTTACCTGTAATATTGTTTCAAAATTGAAAGTGAGTCCATTCCACAAGGTGAACTCTCCACTAGAGGCTCCAGTGACTAACCGTCTTCCTTCTGGAGTCCACTGGGGAAAAAAAAATGACATTATACAAGGTCACGAATCCTCAACCTTAATTTTTAAAACACTTAGAAAGTCTTTATTTATAAAATATCCAATAATTGACATTAAGTGGACAATACTGACTTTCACTTAAGACTATAGCTCAGATTTATAAGCAAGTACTTTGTCAGAAAAGAACTTGTATTAACACAGTGCAAGGAAAGCTCTAGCACTTTAGCTCATTAATTAAAATTAATAAGTGCTTTTTTTTTTTTTTTTTTTTGCGGTACGTGGGCCTCTCACTGTTGTGGCCTCTCCCATTGCAGAGCACAGGCTCCGGATGCGCAGGCTCAGCGGCCGTGGCTCACGGGCCCAGCCGCTCCGCGGCATGTGGGATCTTCCCGGACCGGGGCACGAACCCGTGTCCCCTGCATCAGCAGGCGGACTCTCAACCACTGCGCCACCAGGGAAGCCCCAATAAGTGCATTTTAAATACCTGTTAAGTTACACACACCTAGGCACTCTAAAGAGCATTTCAAAACAAAATACGCAAAGACTTAATTTTTCTAGAATACATGGCAGACCAACATAAATAAGATGGTCAGTCACCAGAAAAATTCAAAGACTAAATGTATAAAGGATATGGTTTATTACAGCTGCTAGTGAACCAATTCAGGCAAAAATGTTACCAGTGTCTTGTGAAAAAACAGTATTACATACCAATTTAAGGACATCAAGGCTATCAAACTTTTCCTGGAAACTAAACGTACAATATATACTATATACATGTATATATATTTTTTTAAGTTCTTCGTTCACAGTAGTAGGCAGTGACAGGTCTTATGCTAATCTAGTCTCCAAAAAAATGTAATACAACAGAGGCATGACTAACAGTACCCCAATATTTCAATGTCACAATTTGCACACTGAAGGGAATCTGTGATATATGCTTATCAACTCAAAATGCAACATATTTTTTCTTACTTTTATTTTCAAGTTTCTATGATAGATTACACGTTCATTTTCCTTAGATGTAAATACATGAAATATTAATATAAGAATCCTATTAGTAAAAAGTGTGACACAGAGTTGAAAACTACAAGTGTGTTTACAGGATGAGATACACGAAATGAAGTCTGTTTGGTAAATTTCACAGATATATATGACAAGCCAGCCTTTTACTGTTTACCTGCAGATCATGATTTTGATTTTTATTAATAAAATCCTCCTACTTTCCTAGTTTCTGTTATCTGCTATGGATCCCAACCCAGTAGACACTACAAGCAATCAAACTGCTGACACAGGACCCACAGTCTTTATGTCTTTAATACCTTGTAATTTGGACTTGCCTCTACTACGTGCAAATTTCTTAAGACCTTATAGCTTGATTCCCAAATGAGAAATTTACCCATCTAATAAGATACAGGACACAGAATGCTTAGATTTTATTCATTCCAAAAAGGTTTTGTGTTATGCTAACAAGATATTAAAATTAGCTGCCATCGTACTCCTTTTCCCAAATTCCCTGGCAAGCAAAATTACACTACATACTGGTTGGCTCTCCTAATACAAAAGCCATTCAAATAATGTTTCTTTACTAATGGTTTCTACTCTAATAGGCCTCTGAAGCAAACAGGAGGCCTAAGACTGACTACCACATTTGTATGGAACTCAAGCCAGAGTCTCTTCCAGCCCCTCTCAGTTCTCCCGGCTGTCTATCACAACAACTCCCTAATAAGAAGACCTGCTTATTTTGCTCATTTGCCACAATGTTTGCCATGACTGTTTTTTCTCTGTCCCATTATTTTTTTCAATTCTTATTTGCTCCACTTTGACTATTAACTTTCCTACATTTCTGGACTTGATATACTGCTAACCAGCAAGTGCATTCTTACTAGCAGACCACAAAAAAATGATTATTCCATTATCTATGGAAATATTAACAGGATGCCTGGGAGACAGAGATGGGAAGACTTTTTTATTGCAAACCCCTTCAAATTTTAATAATTTGAACCATGTTAATATATTATTTATTTTTAAATTATATTTTAAAAATTCTAGTGAAAATGTATAGAGTACCTACAATGTACCTTCATGGAGCTGACAATTATGGTCTACCATTGGTCTTCAGCTCTTCTTAGGTGTTTTCCTTCCTAGTAACCCTAAGAGTTTTCATTCGCCTTGAGATGCTGCTCTCTAAACAGTAACAAAACAATCCTATTCAAGAGCAAGTCAGACACCTGCTGCAATATATATGTATCCATGGCCAGCTCAGAGAGAATTCTATGGAAATTGCAACATGAAGAAAAGCAATCCAAAAGTACTACCTTACTAAATGTGGATATAGTGGATAAATGATTGGATATTTCAAAATAAAAATACAAGCAATACACTGATTTTTATCCCAGATATACATTTAAAATAATGTTTAATTTTCTTTGCAAATATATTTGCAGGCTAACTCAGAGTTAATTTATCCAAAAAATATCAAATACTTACCCTAACAACAAATACTGGACACTTTACTTTATTTGTTGATGTTCGAACAAACTTTGTTGTTACGGCATTCATAGGATTATTCAACATCCCAATAGGTGGAACCAGCTAAAAAAAAAAAAAAAATGGGGTTTAAAGATCACAAACAGGGCATAAACCAGGGACATGACAAGGTAATTACTTCAACATTTAAAGACAAATTCAGGACCATATAGGACTTTCAAAACACTATTATAATAGATTACAATTAGTCTATAGTAATTAAATGAAGAAAAAGGAGATACAGGAAAGTTAAATGCCCATAATTACTAAATAAACAATAAAATCAAGTGCCAGATTTCCCCCAATTACTTCTCAAAGTCAACACAATTAAACACATTCATAACAAGCCAAGTTTAAAATTAACTTTCTTGTTACAGAGACTCTGAGGCAGTGCAATCTTTTGCTGGACACTGCTTTAAACCCCAAATCAAAAGTTCATCCGTTACCAGATTAAAAGGAAAATTTAAATTGAGATTTAAAAAAAAAAAACCCATGGTTTACACAGATATGTTATATTATCCCTTTAGGAATGTTTTGTTTTAATTATAAAAATGTAAAAAGAAAAGTCCATGTTTGAATTAGAGATCCCATAGTTCAAATGTCCAAGCAAAGAGGTTTCTATTAAGCTAGCATGACATATCTTATACTTACATCATTATAATAACCTGCATCAGGCTGAATTGCCCGCATATCTCTCTGGTCTCTTTGCCATATTCTATTCTGTTAAAAATAAATTAATCAATCAATCAATATATTGTCTAATTATACTCAATCTGAAACATAAGTAAATATTTACAAAATGCAAGCTGTCGTTAAATGGGGAAAAAAGAAGACTAAAACTTTTTCATTATGTTCTAAAACAGATAATAGTGGGTATCTTAAGAGATTTCCCCTCTTATCACACTGACACTGCTTAGAATTTCCCTCCTTTCTTTACTCATATTATGCCCAACCAATCATCCAAGATGCTGCTGACCCCAACACATTCTCACTGACCATACCTTAGCAAAAGGAAAAAGGTCAAGGGGTCGACAGACGTTCCCAATTCCTTCAAAATCCTCAGCACAAAACAATTCCTCTTATCTTGGTGTTGGTTTTCTTAATTCCTCCCAAACTTTCCTAGGCTAGTTTTCCAACTGAAACACCTGAAAAAGCCTAAATCTGTCTTTACCTCTGAATGAATATTTTTGCTATGTGCCTGCAACATACTAATTATGCCCAATATGCATATAGGTCTTTTAACAACTTGTCTCAGGTAATGAAAAGCAGACAAATTTTCTTCACAGGAGGCAGAGCAGACCAAAACCTGATTAACGTGGAGTTAGCAATGAAAAAAGCAAATCACAGAGGCTTAAGACAAGAAAGGTTAAGGCAAGTAAATAAAGAAGTCAAAGGGGAGATAAGCCAAGCTGACACAGGTTTAGGCAGACCCCTACTCCGCCTTTATTTGCCATGTCAGAGTTGGTTTCACCCTGTAAGACTGTAGTAGGTGCTCAACCCTCCAAGTAAATAGAGCCCTTTTCCCTGAGGGGTTTGGAGAGTCGTGTTCTGATGCCAGTGTCTTGGACATGCAAGTCACTATTCTGAACACATGTTCTAATACAAATATTCTTATGTTGGTAGTCTCTTAACATTTCATATACACTGTGGGTTTAACAAGTGTTTTAAAGTTGGCCTAGTTGGACAAAAGTACCCTCTTCTGAAATACAGTGTGAACCTTTAGAACAAAACCTATTTTTAAGTTGGAGTCTAATAATTTTTGAGATTATTCATGCATGCAAAGAGTAAAACAAAAGTACTCTTTTTTTATTGAGGTGATTGGCCTCATTTGAAATTCTACTTCATCCTACTAATTCAAAAAACACAGGTATACTTATTACCCTGCATTATAAAAACTTTCTTCTTTTTAAGAAACCAAAGTTTGGTCATCTGAAGTACATTAACTGTACTTACCTCCAAATACTTAATTACAGATGGATTATAGTCTATGGTTTTTCGGTTTACTGCTTTTCTCATTCGTTTTCCATCAAAGGTAAGCTGTTGCATTGCTTGCTGCTGTGCAAAATCAGGTCGCTTATAAAATAGCTGTCGAGGTGCCTGGTGTTGGAACCTTGGCATATGGAAAAAACGAGGAGGAGAACCAATTTCTGTAGCCATGGTGATGTTTTCCTTCTAGGACACTAGGGTAAGGAAAAAGTACTGTCACTACAAATATATCAGCACTATAACACTGCCTGAAAATATTTTTAAATGAACATTTTTTTACACTTCTCTTCCTTTTCCTAATATGCACCATTTTTAGCTTTTAGTCAACCTATTTCCAAAATGAACTATTAAATTTAATGGCAGAGACCAGTTACACATTTGAAAAAGGTCAATTCACAGAATAAATGCGAATAAGTATTTGCTGTAAAATTTAGCCTGATGGAAGGAAAAATCACTGTTTATAACAGCTTGGGCAATTGTGTTGTGCACGTGTGGGGTGGGTAAATTGTGGAGGGTAAGGAAGGTAAAATCACTGAGAACTGTTCACATTTTTAAAATGAAGTTTTCATTAGATGTTTGATAGTAAAACACATCATTTTAAGTTTATCGTAAGACCCCCATTTTATACAAGAGTCACTAAAAAATTTTAAAACCTGACATTTTGTCCTTTTAAATTTCCTAGGATTAGTGTAAAAAGTGGAATAAACTATCTTACTTCATATGAATGCTAAAAGTATGTATATCTAATTTCAGGCTCAAAGTAACTACCACAGAAACTTATTTCTCAATATGTGGATTTACATATTTATAAGGCAATATTAAGCTAACATCTGAAAAAAAAAATGTTAAGAGCTTACAGCTTTTCAACTTTAGTGTTCTCCAATTAAACTTACATTCCAATAATACAAATATGCATGATTTAAAACCACATTTTCAAGCATATTTTAAAACTCAGACCATGAAAAAAAAAATCAGACCATGAAAAAACACATAAAGGGTGTTATAACCATTTTGGTAATTTTGTTTGAAAATGAGGAATGATTAGACTCTCCATTATTTTTCTATATTCTTACATTTGCCTTTCTTCATTCAAGACACTAAATAGGGCTTCCCTGGTGGCACAGTGGTTGAGAGTCCGCCTGCCGATGCAGGGAACACGGGTTCGTGCCCCGGTCCGAGAAGATCCCACGTGCCGCGGAGCGGCTAGGCCCGTGAGCCATGGCTGCGGAGCCTGTGTGTCTGGAGCCTGTGCTCCGCAAGGGGAGAGGCCCCAACAGTAAGAGGTCCGCGTACCGCAAAAAAAAAAAAAAAAAAGACACTAAATAAAGGACCTGAAAATAAATCTGTGATTTCCTCTGGATGAAAATATTCTTAGTACTAGCTAATTCACCCTTGTCCCTTTAGTATCTCCTGAAACCATTTAATAATGATAACAGAAAGGAAATGGGGCAGGAGGGGTAGGGGTAGGGGTGGGGGTGGGGGTAGGGGTGGGGGTGGGGGTGGGGAGATAAGTCCTGACTCCCAAGACACCAAAAGTAAACAGTGCAATTAAACGTGCATCTAATACATATTACTCCCACTACTCTGGAGCAATCCCAGAAGACCCCTGACAAATGTTCATCTGTAATGAGATGAGACACATTCTCAGGCTGTGTGTATATTAAATTAGAATGCATTTGCCTCAATAAGGTTGGTGAAGGAATCTGTTTACTCAGCTATCCCATAAATCCAACCAAGTTTCAGCATGCAGATTTCAATTAACGGCTTTAATTCAGATGTCTACTCCAGTAATTCTAAAAGGATGCAGCTTTGAAAAGTATATTTTAAAATTACTATTTTTTTCACTTTATAATCATCAAATTTCTAATTTTATTAGAATAAAATTATCCTAATATTCTAGTTTCTAATATTATTGATATCAAATGAGAATAAAGATTTTTACATGTATCAAAAGAGGCTTAAAAATTATTCAGCCAAAAAAACAAGGGAATGAAGTGCTGACACATGCTACAACATGAATGAATCTCAAAAACACTACCCAAGTGAAAGAAGCCAGACGTAAAAGGTCACATATTGTATGACTTCATTTATACCCAAATCCAGAACAAGCTAATACATAGTGACAGAAAGCATATTAGTGGTTGCCAGGGGCAGGGGAAGGGCAGAATGGGCAATGACTGCTTAATGGGAATGGGGTTTCCTTTGGGGACGATGAAAATATTTGGAACCAGGCAGAGGTGGTGGCTGCACGACACTGTGAATATACTAAGTGGTGCTGAATTACACACTTTAAAATGGTTAAGACAGTGAATTTCATGTTATATGACTTTTACCTCAGTTAAAGAATGGGGGGTTTAAACTGCTGGAAAAACTTTTATATGGAGAGTAGATGAAACATTATCAGAAAGCTGATGGTATTAAAGCTGGGTGACGGGTACCTGGATGTAAAGCACTAACCAAGAGCCAAACCAAGGATCTACTGTACAAATATGAGGAAAATGACTGAAGTCAAATACAAAACAACCAATGTGTTATTACTAACACTCTTGAATAATTCACATGTTAAAGCTAGAAAAAATATTACTCCTTCATTTAAGACCTTTCCATTTACAGATCTGTTGAGCAAAACTTGTTCTGTAAAAAAGGCCTTTAACTTTTCCTTGAATGGTCAAGTACCACTTGTGTTCTAGAAATAAAGGTCCGGCATGGGGACTTACTTCCCTGGTGGCGCGGTCCACATGCCGTGGAGCAACTAAGCCCATGCGCCACAACTACTGAGCTTGTGCCCTAGAGCCCGCAAGCCACAACTACTAAGCCTGAGTGCTGCAACTACGGAAGCCAGCGCGCCTAGAGCCCGTGCTCCGCAACAAGCCTGTGCGCCACAACGAAGAGTAGCGCCCGCTCGCCGCAACTAGAGAAAGCCCACGCACAGCAACAAAGACCCAACACAGCCAAAAAAAAAAAAATTAGAAAGGTCCGGCATGAAGAAAACGAAAAAAAATATTATATTCTAAATCAAAATCCAGCCCTAAAATAAAACAAGAAAAGCTCCTAACAATACAGTAACCAGTCTTCATAAATGCCTTACACACTTCAGCTTCATTTCTGCAAACCACTGTAATCTGCCCAAAGTCAAAACAGAGCCTCTTAGTGGCTGTTATGAGCTCAACTGTGTCCCCCCCAAAATTCGTACACTGAAGTCCTAACTTCCAGTACCTCAGAATGTGACTGCACTTGGAGATAAAGCCCTAACCCTTGTGACTGGCATCCCAATAAGAGAAGGATATTAGGACACAGGCATGCACAGAAGGAAGGCCATGTGAAAACATGGAAGACGAAAGCCATCTACAAGCCAAGAAGAGAGGTCTCAGAAGAAACCAACCCCCTGCTCACACCTTAATCTCAGATTTCTAACTTCCAAAACTGAGAAAATTAATTTCTGTTGTTTAAGCCACACAGTCTGTGGCACTTTGTCATGGCAACCCTAGCAGACTAACACAGAGGCAGAGGCAGAGCAAAATACCTGGACCTCCTGACTCTCCTTCAAATCTTCCTTTGGGTTGCCAAAAGATTTCAGCAATAATGATATAGCAGCTTTCAATGACTGAAATAGCAGAAAACTTGAAATATGAGGTTGAAAAATGAATGACCCAGATAGAAAAACCATCAATCAAATCATTAAAACTATCCTTTTCAGGCTTCACTCAGGACTATACTTCAAGGAACTATATATATAACCAAATACAGAAAAAGAAATAAGAGCTTTATCTTTCATAAAAATAATTACTGTAATTTCTACTCACTGAAGTACTCACACTTGAGCTACACTAACAGAAGAGAACAATTTAAACCAGAAGGCAGGGTTGTCCCCAAAGCATATTCATCTCATATCTGGGGTAGAGCGGGAGGGAGGGAGATAAGAGGGGATGGGGTGGGGAGAAGGGGGCTGTAGGCAACACAGAAACTGAGGCAGAATGAGCATAAGTAATTTGCATATGATTATTAAACACATACTAACAATAGAACCAAATTGCTAAGGAAAAAAAATCACCTGAAACATTGAATTCATCATGTCTTTCTCATACACACAAACCTTCAATGTTTAAAAACATCAGCACAATTTTATCAAATGCCTACTTTTTATTACACCTAGCACAGGGTACAACATATTGTCGTAATTCACTGAATATCACTTCTAAGTTCATAGATTTCATACTTTGTGTTTTTTGGTCCCCATCTCTATTTTTCGCAAATACAAAGACTCCTCTGAAGTCACAAAAGTCTGCAGCATATTCTTAGCCTTCAAGCTTAAAACTACTCTCCAAAATTAGGCAGGTCATACCACTTCTCTGCATCTGTTTTCTCAACCTGGACAACAAGTCTAATGTAGATAACTTCAAAGATCCTTTTTGCTCAAAGATATTATTTTGCATGAAATATATTATTCTTTTAGCCAATGTACTGACTAGTCTGTTGAACAAACTGGAATACCCAGACGCGTTTGTGTATGCAAATCCATACAAGCATTATAATTCTGCTTCTTGTCCCAACTATTACAAAATAACCTTTTATAATCTTAGTCATGTGATACTACCAAGGTTATAAATGAAGATAGGGAAAAAACCACAAATGCTTTTTTTTTTTAACAGCTTTATTGGGATGTAATTTACATACCATAATTTCAACGCTTTCATGTATACAATTCAGTGGTTCTTAGTGTAACCACTAAAAGACTTGTGTAACCATCACAACATCCAATTTTAGATTTCTGTCCCCCCACAAAAAAACCCATTACACATTTACAATGCTTTTTCATTCTCCTCAACCCTCTCAGTCCTAGGCAATCACCAATCTACTTTCTGCCTCTACAGATTTGCTCTTCTGGGCATTTCATATAAATGGGACCATACAATACGTGATCTTTTGTGAGTGGCTGCTTTTACTTTACATAATGCTTTCATGGTTCATCCATGTTGTAACATGGATCAATATTTCATTCCTTTTTATAGCTGAATGCTATTCTATTGTACGGATATTCCACATTTTGTTTATTCATTTAACAGATTGACATTTGAGTTTTTCCCAACTTTTGTTTGTATAAACATGCTTCTGTGAACATTCATGTACAAGCTTTTGTGCAAACATAAGTTTTTATTTCTGTTAGGTATATATTTAGTAGTGGAACTGCTGGGTCATACAGTAACTCTATGTTTAACATTTGGAGGAACTGTCAAGCTGTTCTGCAAAGTGGCCACCCATTTTACATTCCCACCAGCAATGTATGTGGGTTTCAATCTCTTGTCTTTTAGCCTAGCATGTCATCTATGCTGGAAAACGTTTCACATGTAGTTGAGAAGGATGCGTATTTTACTGTTTGGTTGAGTGTTCTGTAGACATTTATTAGGTCTTGATAATTCAGAGTGTTGTCCAAGTCCTCTATATCCTTGTTGATCTTCTACCTAATTGTTCTATCCATTATTGACCGTGGAGTACTGAAGCCTCTACCTAATGTTGTGGAATTATCTATGTCTTCCTTCAATTCTTCGTGTATTTTGCTATTTTCTTCTTCATGTATTTTGGTTTTATCTTATTCAGGACACATATGTTAATACTTTTTGTATCTCCCCTTTTTTATCATAAAATGTCCCTTTTCATATCTAGTAATTTTTTGTTTGTTTTAAAGTCTATTTTTTCTGGTATTAGTATAGCCACTTCAGCATGCTTATGGTTGCTATATGCATGATGTATATTTTTTCATCCTTTTACTTTGTACACATTAGACCTTTGAATCCAAGGAGTGTCTCCTACAGAAAACATTTTTTTAAACCCAGTTTGACAATATATGACTTTTGATTGTATTGTTTAATTCATTACATGTAGTTTTTATTGTTGATATTGTAGGATTTATTTATGTTTAACACTTTACCTTTGGTTTTCTACATGTCTCATGTATTTGTTTTTTGTTATTGTTCCTCCGTTTTCCTTTTTTTTACATATTAATTTTATGATTAATAACATGATTGTCATGTTCTAACAAATAAACAGACAACTTTTATATATGAATTGCCATTACAGCAAATCTCTAGATCACTTTGGGAAGAATTGATATATTTAAAATATTGATAGTCATTATTTACAAAGATATCTTTTTTAACATCTTTATTGGAGTATAATTGCTTTACAATGGTTAGTTTCTGCTTTATAACAAAGTGAATCAGTTATATATATACATATGTTCCCATATCTCTTCCCTCTTGCATCTCCCTGCCTCCCACCCTCCCTATACCACCCCTCTAGGTGGTCACAAAGCACCGAGCTGATCTCCCTGTGCTAATGTGGCTGCTTCCCACTAGCTACCTATTTTACGTTTGGTAGTGTATATATGTCCATGCCACTCTCTCACTTTGTCCCAGCTTACCCTTCCCCCTCCCCATATCCTCAAGTCCATTCCCTAGTAGGTCTGTGTCTTTATTCCCATCTTGCCCCTAGGTGCTTCATGACCTTCTTTTTTTTTCTGAGATTCCATATATACGTGTTAGCATACGATATTTGTTTTTCTCTTTCTGACTTACTTCACTCTGTATGACAGACTCTAGGTCCATCCACCTCACTACAAATAACTCAGTTTCGTTTCTTTTTATGGCTGAGTAATATTCCATTGTATATATGTGCCACATGTTCTTTATCCAGTCATCTGTTGATGGACACTTAGGTTGCTTCCATGTCCTGGCTATTGTAAATAGAGCTGCAATCAACATTTTGGTACATGACTCTTTTTGAATTATGGTTTTCTCAGGGTATATGCCCAGTAGTGGGATTGCTGTGTCGTATGGTAGTTCTATTTTTAGTTTTTTAAGGAACCTCCATACTGTTCTCCATAGTGGCTGTATCAATTTACATTCCCACCAACAGTGCAAGAGGGTTCCCTTTTCTCCACACCCTCTCCAGCATTTATTGTTTGTAGATTTTTTGATGATGGCCATTCTGACCAGTGAACCACAAATGCTTTTCTTAAAGAAAAGTCATTACAAGTTTCACATTGTAGAATTGTGCTAAACAATAACTCATTTTATTGAACCTAACTTCTAATTAAAGTAATAAAAGCTCTATACTAGTAGTAACACTAGCTCAAAAATCAGAGCAACAATAGCAGAATGAACAGAAAGAGATTTATGAGATGTAAGACTTAAATTGAAAATTATATAGCAAAAGTTATTAATAATGAGCAGGCACCACCAAATTCACTGAGGCAGTTACTAGTTACTAGCTATGAATACATACTTAGCAACTGTTGAATTTGTTGAAAAAACCCTGTGACATGGGGAAGCATAACAAGAAATGTAATTCATTTCAAGAAGTAATCAATGAGCACTAACTACTTGACAGGCTAAAGACAGAGACACACATAAAGTCTGTCCTCAAGACTGACAGTTCATCAGAACAGAAGAGCTCATCAAGAAAGCAATGTGAGAATACTACTATATTGAGAATCTACTATGCTTGTTTACCAGGAACTATTCATAAGCAATAGGGATATAACACAGGATGCTTACTGCACAATTCAGCCTCAAGAAGTTTAAATTCAGGGTGGGGTGGGGGAAGGTTGGAGGAAAAGACAGAAGAAAGAAACAAAAATAAGTAACATTCATTCATTCAGCACACCACATCCTGAATAATCTTTTCCCCAACCAAACGTAATCCAAAATAATCTTCCCCAAGCAAACATTTCTGACTCCATGAGAAAAATTTTACCATCACAGCCAATCTGCAACTAAAACACAGGCGGAAATGTGTACAGTTGACTCTTGAACAATGTGGGGTTAACCTGAGTATAACTTACAGTCAGCCCTCCATATCCACGGTTCTTCGCAACTTCAGATTCAACCAACAAATGGACCATGCAGTACTGTAGTATTTACTATTGAAAACTATCTGTGTCTAAGTGGACCTGCACAGATCAAACCCACATTGGTCAAGGGTCAAATGTATTTTTTATTGGAAAATAACATTGCTAAACCTTAACTAACTCGACAAATTCAATCCAAAATGAATTTACTAAATGCTTCACACAATTGAATAAAAATATCTTTACAATTCAGGAGGGTAGATCTGAAAAGAAACCTCCATGGCCTGAAAGTTCATCAATTGCTCTGAAGTAATGTTTTTCCTTTAAACCAGAAGTCATATCCTATTGGTGGTTCCTAAAATCAATGTGGCTGACAACTAGTATTACTTTAATAATTTAAAAAATAGAACAGACAAGATTGAACCACAAATTTTAAAGGAAAGAACTGCTTCTGTAAAACTTGTTTTGGTTGTACATGTGTGTACACTAGGTCACAATGTAAAAAAGTATTTCCTTCCTGTTAATTTGTCAAAAGTGAAAGCAGGGCTTCCCTGGTGGCGCAGTGGTTGAGAGTCCGCCTGCCGACGCAGGGGACATGGGTTTGTGCCCCGGTCTGGGAAGACACGGAGCGGCTGGGCCCGTGAGCCATGGCCGCTGAGCCTGCGCATCCGGAGCCTGTGCTCCGCAATGGGCGGGGGGGGGGGTGGCCACAACAGTGAGAGGCCCGCATTCCGCCAAAAAAAAAAAAAAGGGGGGAAAGCAAATGGTTTAATGTTAACAAACCGTTCAGTGAAGACCACAGTTTCTTAGTTATGCTATCTTCTGCTTATGATGACTTAATTTCTGCTGCCACTGAGAATCCATAGCCAAATAAGTTCAAATACAGCATCTGTCTAGTGTGGGTACAGTGCCTGGCTACAGTAGCTATGGCACCAGAATCTGGTTGAACTATGAAATATAACAATTCTTACCGTGTCAACCACTAATCAGAGCTTTCTGATCAGCACATGAAAGCTTGTTTCCCCAAACTGAGAGGAAAGAATTCTAACCGAAAGCAAATAGTTAGGATAGCAAATACAATTACTGAAGGGCTTTTAAAAGTAACAAAAGATTTTAAGATCACCACCCTCATTAACACAAACCTGGTCCCCTAGGTCAGAACCTCAGCCTGGGAACCTCTACTGAAGATTATCACCAGACCATTAGGTCCTGAGATGGAGAATCTACCCTAAAAGAGATCTGATACCTAATCTGCCATAGAACTTTGAGGGGATCTACACGAGTGGTAAAGAAAAAGGCCAATAACACAGTGATCAATACGTTCTCTCTTCAATGTCCAATCACTGATAAATATGAATCCTGAACAAATCAGGAGACATTATGTTGAGACCATTCCATCTTTTTTTTTTTTTTTTTTTTTTTTTTGCGGTATGCAGGCCTCTCACTGTTGTGGCCTCTCCCGTTGCGGGAGCACACGCTCCGGACGCGCAGGCTCAGCAGCCATGGCTCAGTGGCCATGGCTTACGGGCCCAGCTGCTCCGCGGCATGTGGGATCTTCCCGGACCAGGACACGAACCCGTGTCCCCTACATCGGCAGGCGGACTCTCTACCACTGCGCCACCAGGGTAGCCCTCCATCTTTTAAAGAATAAACAAGAAGGCAACTGTTTAAATAAGTAGTTTTTAAAAGTTCACAATTCTGTATCTTGCTGATGACTAAATCTGACATTAAAGATCAACTTTACTTAACTCTCAGTGTAGGAGTTTTCCAACTTTTATTGCTTTCAGCCTCAGATTTACCTGCATAATTCTTTGTAACTTGGGGTAAGCAGCTTTGGTTGTATACTTAGGTACAAGGGTACTGAAACATTTTAGTGGCTACTGCACTCGACCAGTTTAATATACATGTTACCTGATACTGTATTTGGGCTTTTACATTCAGTTTTCTGTGCCATTTCAAAAGCTAACTTTAATATTTAATGTACATATGACCACAAATCTGACTATCTACTCAACTGGAAAGTAACAACTCAATATTTCAAAAGTGTGATTCTGGGATAAGGGACCTGTACCATCAACGGTTTTCAATGGAGATAAAGTCAGTGGTTATTGGATATGTTTATTTCCCCTTGTCATTAGCATAGAAAGAGGATTTTCCATTCTTAAACTTTTCAAACTGCATTGCAATTTATCAACTGTCTAAACCAATAAAAACTGGACAAACCAATTCTCACTGGATTAGCGAACTACCTTTGTAAAAGTAAACAGAAACCATGCCCCATTTTCTAGATAAGGTAAGTAATCATAAAGTGACCTCCTAAATTAAAGATAAGGAATTCAAAGATTCAAGTGTGAGTTGAAGTCAGCAGTTCCTAAGGCCAGACTTTAAGGATCTCATCTTCATTCTGATTTAATAGTATGGGATATGAACTGGGCAGCAGAGTTTTAAAAGCTCCCAGGTGATACTTTAGTGTGGCAAAATTTGGGAACCACTGGACAAAGTAACTTGGATAGCTTACTTCTGAAAGTTTCTTTTTTTTTTTAGCTGCACCCTGCAGCTTGTGAGATCTTAGTTCCCCAACCAGGGATCGAACCCCGGCCACAGCAGTGAAAGCGCCAAGTCCTAACCACTGGACCACCAGGGAATTCAATGAAACAGTTTCTTTATAGCAGCAAATTCTTAAAACTTTTTATTTCAGGACCGCTTTACTCTTTTTTGTTGTTGTTGTTTTGTGGTACGCGGGTCTCTCACTGTTGTGGTCTCTCCCGTTGCGGAGCACAGGCTCCGGACGCGCAGGCCCAGCGGCCATGGCTCACGGGCCCAGCCGCTCCACGGCATGTGGGATCTTCTCGGACCAGGGCATGAACCCGTGTCCCCTGCATCGGCAGGCGGACTCTTAACCACTGCGCCACCAGGGAAGCCCTACTCTTAAAAATTGAGGATTTCCCCCCAATTTTTGTTAATTGTTGTATTTATATCCATAGATACTTGCCATATTAGAAATTAAAACAGAAAAATCCAAAGTATTTATTAATTTAATTTACAATAATGATAAACCTATTATAATAACTATTTTCTTTTCACCAGAAACAACTAATGAGAGACTGGCATTGTTTTTTACATTTTTGCAAATCTCCTTAATGTCTAGCTTAACTGAAAACAGCTGGATTCTCATGTCTGCTTCTGCATTCAATCTGCTGCAATATGTTATTATTTAGGTTAGAGTACATGAAAAATATCTGGACCCACAGAGATATACATTTGGAAAAAGGAAGATTTTTATTTTAATAGCCTTCTCAGAAAACTATGGGTATTCTTTGATATTCCAACAAAACTTGACAAGTGATAGTTTATTAAATATTAACTGTAATGCAGCCTCTGAAATCACATCAATAAGCTTTCTGTACTCTATTATATTAAAATACACTGGTTTATCTTGCACTTTGGAACTTTAAACCATGCATGGTTTTTCAACACCATGCACTCGTCACTTGGAAAACACTGGTTCCACAAAATCAGGCATTTCATCTGTCCCACTTCTTACAAAACATGTAATAATCATTTTTATTAAAATCAGCATTGATCTCATCATAAAAACTATTAACTACTGGGAAACTCAACCTCACAGACACAAGTTTTCCAAAACTCTAATTCTTGCTTGAAAACTCAATTTTTATCACTGGCAACAAATACTAAGTTTCTTTCCTTGAAGCAACAGTCTACTTACATTCATCTTCAAGAAAAATATTTAACATATACTCAAGAAGTCTGAATGCCATAGCTTGTCATTCTTTTCATTTAAATTTATTTAATATTTTTATATACTTTAAAAAATTACAGTTGATTTACAATATTGTGTTAACTTCTGCTGTACAGCAAAGTGATTCAGTTACACATATGTATACATTTTTTTGTATATTCTTTTCCATTATGGTTTATCACAAGATATTGAATCTAGTTCTCTGCGCTATACTGTAGGACCTCGTTGTTTATCAACTTTACATGTAATGGTTTGCATCTACTAACCCCAAACTCCCACTCCATCTCTCCCCCTCCCCTCCTCCCCCTCTGGCAACCACAAGTCTGTTCTCTATGTCTGTGAATCTGTTTCTGTTTCACAGATAAGTTCATTTGTGTCATATTTTAGATTCCACATACGATAACATACGGTATTTGTCTTTCTCCTTCTGACTTACTTTACTTAATATGATAATCCCTAGGTCCATCCATGTTGCTGCAAATGGCATTATTTCATTCTTTTTTATGGCTGAGTAGCATTCCACTGTATATATGTACCACATCATCTTTATCCATTCATCTGTCGATGGACATTTAGGTTGCTTCCATGTCTTGGCTATTGTGAATAGTGCTGCTATGAACATAAGGGTACATGTACCTTTTGAATTATAATTTTAACTGGATATATGCCAAGGAGTGGGATTGATGGATCATATGGCAACTCTATTTTTAGTTTTTTGAGGAACCTCCATACCATTTTCCATAGTGGCTGCACCAATTTACATTCCCACCAATGGTGTAGAAGGGTTCCCTTTTCTCCACACTCTCCAGCATTTGTTATTTGTAGACTTTTTAATGATGGCCATTCTGACCAGTGTGAGGTGATACCTCATGGTAGTTTTGATTTGCATTTCTCTAATAATTAGCAATTTTGAGCATCTTTTCATGTGCCTGTTGGCCGTCTATATGCCTTCTTTGGAGAAATGTCTATTTAAGTTTTCTGCCCATTTTTCGATTGGGTTTTTGTTGTTGAGTTGTATGAGCTGTTTGTATATTTTGGAAATTAATCCCTTGTCGGTCACATAGTTTACAAATATTTTCTCCCATTCCACAGGTTGTCTTTTTGTTTTGTATTGTTTCCTTTGCTGTGCAAAAGCTTGTAAGTTTGATTAGGTCACATTTGTTTATTTTGCTTTTATTTCTATAGCCTTGGGTGACTGACCTAAGAACACTGATACAATTTATGTCGAAGAATGTTTTGCCTATGTTCTCTTTTAGGAGTTTACGGTGCCATGTCTTATACTTAAGGCTTTAAGCCATTTTGAATTTATTTTTGTGTATGGTGTGAGGGTGTGTTCTAACTTTATTGATTTACATGCAGCTGTCTGACTTTCCCAACACCACTTGCTGTAGAGATTATCTTTCTCCCATTGTATGTACTTGCCTCTTCTGATGAAAATTAGTTGACCTTAGTTGTGTGGGTTTGTTTCTGAGTGGTCTTTTCTGTTTCATTGATCCAGATATCTGTTTTTGTGCCAATACCATGCTGTTTTGATTGCTTTAGCTTTGTAGTAGTCTCTGAAGTCTGGGAGGGTTATCCCTCCTGCTTTGTTCTTTTTCCTCAGGATTGCTTTGGCAATTCTGGGTCTTTTATGGTTCCATATAAACTTTAGGATTATTTGTTCTAGTTCTGTGAAAATGTAATGGGTAATTTGATTGGGATCACATTGAATCTGTAGATTGCTTTGGGCAGTATGGCCATTTTAACAATATTAATTCTTCCAATCCAAGAGCATGGGATACCTTTCCATTTCTTTGAATCATCTTCAATTTCCTTTATTAGTTTTATAGTCCTCAGCATATAAGTCGTTCACCTCCTTGGGCAGGTTTATTCCTATACACTTTTATCTTTTAAAGCAGTTCTAGGTCCACAGCAAAAGAGAGCAGAAGGCACAGAGTTCCTGCGCACAGTACCCCTCCCTCACAACATTCAGCATCAGACTGAAAGTTAAAATCAGTGTACCAATATTAACACATCACTATCACCCAAAGCCTAAAGTTTATATAAGGGTTCACTCTCGGTGTTGTACATCCTATGGGTTTTGAAAAATGTATTCAGATTGACTTCTTTCACACAGCAGTATGTATTTAAAGTCCCTCCAGGTCTTTTCCACAATAGCTTAGCTCATTTCTTTTTAGCACTGACTAACATTCCATTGTCTGGATGTACCACTCTTTGTTTATCCACTCACCTATAAAGTATATCTTGGTTACCTAAGTTTTGGCAATTAGTAATGAAGTTACTATAAACATTCACATGCAAGCTTTTTCTATGAATTTACTTTCAACTAATTTGGTTAAACACCAACAAGTGCGATTACTGGATCCTCTGGTAAGAGTATACTTCATTTTGGGACTTCCCTGGTGGTCCAGTGGTTAAGACTCCACACTTCCAGTAGGGGACCTGGGTTCGATCCCTGGTCGGGGAACTAGATCCCACATGCCGCAACTAAGACCCAGCACAGCCAAATAAATAATTTTTTTTTAAGTATACTTCATTTTGTAAAAAACTAACAAACCGTCCAAAGTGGCTGCACCATTTTGCATTTCCACCAGCAATGAATGAGACTCTGTGTTGCTCCACAGCCTCACCAGCATTTGGTGATGTCAGTGTTTTGGATTTTAGACATTCTAACAGGTGTGCAGTGGTATCTCGTCGTTTTAATTTGCAATTCCCTAATGATGTATGATGCTAGGCATCTTTCCATATTCTTATTTGTCACCTGTATATCTTCTTTGGAGAGGTGTCCAGATCTTTTGCCCGTTTTTTAAACTGAGTTCTACATTTTCTTACTGTTAAGTTTTAAGAGTTCTCTGCATATATTGGGTAACAGTCTTTTATCAGACATGTCTTCTGCAAATATCTTCTCTCAGTCTGTGGCTTATCTTCTCATACTCTTGATTAATTTATTTTTAAAGTTACATGCAAGGGACTTCCCTGGTGGTTCAGTAGTTAAGAATCTGCCTGCCAATGCAGGGGACACAGGTTTGAGCCCTGCTCCAGGAAGACCCCACATGCCACGGAACAACTAAGCCCGTGTGCCACAACGACTGAAGCCCATGCTCTAGAGCCAGCATGCCAAACTACTGAAGGCTGAGCGCCTAGAGCCCATGCTCCACAACAAGAGAAACCACCGAAGTGAGAAGCCCACACACAACAAAGAGTAGCCCCCGCTCGCCGCAACTAGAGAAAGCCCACGCACAGCAACGAAGACCCAATGCAGCCAAAAATAAATTTATTTTAAAAATAAAATAAATAAAATATACCTGTAAAAAAAAAGCTACATGCAGCAAAATTCACTTTTTGGTATACCTTTCTAAGTTTTAACAAATGCATAGAACCATGGAACAATCAAGATGTAGAACAGTTCCACCACCCCCATATATTCCTTCACACTGGCCCGCTGTTACAGATCTCCTACCACTACTCCTAGCCGCCAGCAACCATAGGTCTGTTTCCTATCCCTGTAATTGTGTGTGGGTTTTTTTTGGCCGCTAGGTGCGGCATGCAGGATCTAACCTGTGACCCCTGCAGTGGAAGCATGGAGTCGTAACCACTGGACCACCAGGGAAGTCCCCTCATCACTGTAGTTTCTGTCTTTTACAGAATGTCATATAAATAGAATCATACATTGTGTATAGACTTTTAAGTCTGGCATTTTCTATTCAGCATAATACTTTTGAGATTCGCCAACGCTATTGCAAATTCCTTTTTTTACTGTTGAATTCTATGGACATACCACAACTGCTTAACCATTTACCAATTCAGGAACATTTGGATTTTTTGCAGTGCTTGGCAATTTGAACAGAATTGCTATAAACATTCACACGTACTTTTTGTGTGACCTAAGTTTTCATTTTTCATGGGTAAATATCTAGGATTGAAACTGCTGGGTCATGTTAAGTTTATGTTTAACTTTATGGAAAGCAGCCAAACTGTTTCCCAAAGTGGCTGTACCATTTTGCATTCCCAACAGCAATGCATAAAAGTTCCAGTTGCTCTACATCCTCACTTATACTTGGTATAGTCTACTAGGGGGAGGACATGGTTGTTTGTTTTGCTTTTTAGTCATTCTAATAGTAGAGAAGTAGTATCTTGTTGAGGTTTAGTTTGCATTTCCCTAGTGACTAATGATGTAGAAGCCTTTTCAGATATTTGTCACACATGTATCTTTACCAGCAAAAGCTTCTTTTCAAATCTTTTGCCTATTTTTAAATTGGATTTTAGTTTTTTGGGCCACGCCACACTGCTTGCGGGATCTTAGTTCCCTGACCAGGGATTGAACCGAAGCCCTTGGCATTGAGAGGGTGAAGCCCTAATCACTGGACTGCCAGGGAATTCCCTCCGGTTATTTTCTTACTGTTGAGTTCTGAGAGTTCTTTCCATAATCTACACACAAAATCTTTATCAGATATGTGATTTGAGAATATTTTCTCTGAGTCTGTCACTTCTTTTCATTCTCTTCACCATTTCTTTCAGAGTAGAAGTTTTTCGTCTTAATGCAATCAAACTTATCAACTGATTTCGTACTTTCGATTACATCTAAGAAGTCTCTATCTAAGCCAAGCCTACAAAGATTTTCTCCTGTCTTCTCCTCTGTCAATTTTATTGTTTTACATTTTCCAATTGTACTGTAAACAATTATAAAAAAGACTCATCTTTTTTCTCCTGAATTGTCTTTCACATTTTGTGGGGGGTCTACCTCAATATCTTGATTACTGTAACTGTAAAGAATATCTTGAAATCAGCCAGATCTCATATCAGATTCTCCAACTATGTTCTTTATCAAGTGTTTCAGCAATCTGTGCTCCTTTGCCATTCTATGATTTTTTAAAGCAGCTTATCATTGATTACCTACAAAAAATGCTCCTGGGATTCTGATCTGGTGAATCAATTTGAGCAGAAATTACACCCTAATGTTTAGTCTTCAAAACCACAAAAAGGTAAACTCTCTACAATTCCTTGGGCCTTCCTTAATTTCTTTAATCAGTTTTGTAGTTTTCGGCTCACAGATCCTGTACACATTTTGCTAGACTTATATCTATTTTTTGGTGCTTTTTAAATGGTACCATTTTTTACATATTTTCATTGCTGCAATTCCAATTAATTGTATTTCCATACTGAAATACAATAATTGTATACACTGTCTATATAACCTGAAATCTTGCTAAACTCACTTATTAGTTCTAGAAGCTTTCCTGTAGATTTCTTGGGGTTTTCTGCACAATCATGTCATCTGCGAATAGGGGCAATTTTATTTCTTCCTTTCTGTTCTAAAAGCCCTTTGTATTTCTCTTTCTTGCCTTATTGCACTGTTCTTAATTTCAGGGGGAAAAGCACTGTCTTCCACTATTAAGTATTCACTATTAAATATGACATTAGCTATAGACTTTTATAGATGCCCTTCATGAGTGAAAGAAAATCCCCTCCATTCCTAGTTTGTAAGAATTTTTAGCATGAAAGTATGAAGAATTGTATCAAACGCTTATTCTCTATCTACAAAGACTAGTATATTAATATGGTAGATTACCCCAACTGATTTTCAAATGTTGAACAGCCTTTCATTTCCAAAATAAACCGCATTTATTGTGACATATTATATCCATTTTATAATTAGCTGTATTTGATACAGTCACTAACATTTTGTAACTCTTCCATCCATGTTCGTGAGGAGTATTGGTATAGTTTTATTTTCTTGTATATCTTTATCTGGTTTTGTATCAAGCCTCATATAGTGAGTTGAGAAGTGTTTCTTCTAATATCTCCTGGAAGAGACTCTATAGAACTTGCATTATTTCCTCTTTTTTTTTTGGCTACGCAGCATGTGGGATCTTAGTTCCCTGACCAGGGATCAAACCCATGCCCCCTGCAGTGGAAGCACGGAGTCTTAACCACCGGACCGCCAGGGAACTCCCATGTATTATTTCCTCCTTACGTGTTTGGTAAACGTCACCTGTGAAACCATCTGAACATCAAGTTTCTTTTTTTGAAAGGATTTTAACTATGAAATCAGTTTCTTTAAAAGATATAGGACTGGGACTTCCCTGGCGGTCCAGTGGTTAAGACTCTGTGCTTCCAACGCAGGGGGCACAGGTTCAATCCCTGGTCGGGGAACTAGGAGCCCACGTGCCACGGAGCCAAATAAAAAAAAGAGAGAGAGGGACTTCCCTAGTGGTCCAGTGGTAAAGAATCCAAGCCAGGAAGAGAGCTCTCACCAGAACTTGACTATGCTGGTACCGTGATTTCAGATTTTCAGCTTCTAGAACTGTGAGAAAACAAATTTCTGTTGTTTAATCACTGTTTCAGTCTGTGGTAATTTGTTATGGCAGCCTGAGGAGACAAATACGTACTGTGTGATGAAATGGGAAGTGTAGATAAAGTGCTTTTTCTCACTTACAAAAGTATGTCATTTCTCTTGAAGGACAATTATGTAATGATAATACTCACTTTTTTTAATGGAACCCATTTTTTACTTAAAAGAATGACAGACTGTTCAGACAGAGGTGGGGAGAGTATAGAGAAGGAGGTGCCCAAATGAACCATCAGGAATGAAAGAAGGGCTATCACTACAGAGCTTACAGACATTAAAATGATAATAAGGGAATAATATGAAAATTCTATGCCCTAAAATTTAATAACTTGAGTGAAAATGAACAATTCCTGCAACAGCACAAACTACTAAAAGTCACTCAAGAAGAAACAGATAACCTGAATAGTCCTGTCTCTCTTGCTTTTTTTTTTTTTTGGCTGTGTCAGGTCTTAGTTGTGGCATGCGGGATCTTTGTTGAGGCACGTGGGATCTTTCATTGCGGTGAGGGCTCTTCATTGTGGTGCGCAGGCTTAACTGCCCCCACGGCATGTGGGATCTTAGTTCCCCAACCAGGGGTTGAACCCATGTCCCCTGCATTGGATAGGGCAGAGAGAAAGAAACAGCAAGTTCTCTGGTGTCTCTTCTTATAAAGACACTAATCCCATCATGAAGGCCCTACCTTCATGATTTCATCTAAACCTAATTATCTCCCAAAGGCCCCATCTCCAAATCCCATCACTGGGAGTTAGTGTTCCAACATACGATTCTCACAGGGACACAATTCTGTCCACAGTACACTACACTGTATTTTAAAACACACATTCAAGGTTTAACATTTAAACAAATTAATTATTTTTACTGCTTGTCAATGACATTCTTAAGTAAAATGCTTTTTTCATTTTAACTACCAGTGTGAGGTGACAGTAAACATACAGTGACTACTAACACAGTTGGTACCACTGCCTTGAATCATGTTAAGGAGCCAGCATTTTTATCCATTATTGCTTTTATACCATAAGTGCAAATGTCAACACAGTAAAAAAGCCTAATAATATCTTAGCATTATTATAAAAATAGTTCTGGCCTCACCTTGAGAATTCACCACTGCCCTACAAAGTTAAGTTCAAATAACTACCACAGAAAAAATTTTTACAAACTGCAATATTTATTAGGAATTTAAGATATTCACATAGTATTCACAATAGATACAACTAATATTAAAAACTTGATCCATTCCTAAATTTTCCAAATTCACTGATGAAAATGATCAAGCTATGCTTTCATTTGATGAATGTAAACCTTAGAAGGAAATATAAAGTTCTACAGGATCTAAAAAAGAAGAAACTACCTTGGTTGGCTATCTTGGTTGTGATAAAGCAAACAAAAAAATAAATAAAGCAGGCCATTTGTAAGCTATGAGCACACTCATGTTTTTATAGGATTATATCACTTACAGACAGATACTCCAGAAATATTACCAGTGATGACCTCAGGAAGGGAATTAGATGACTTAGGACAAGAAATTTAGTTTATGTTCTCTTCCAGTTTTATAGGGCCATGTCTTATATTTAGATCTTTAAGCCATTTTGAGTTTATCTGTGTATATGATGTGATGGAATGTTCTAATTTTATTGTTTCACACATAGCTGTACAGCTTTCTCAACACCACTTGAAGAGACTGTCTTTTCTCCATTGTATAGTCTAGCCTCCTTTGTCATAGATTAATTGACCACAGGTGCATGTGTTTATTTCTCAGCTCTATTCTGTTCCATTGATCTATGTATGTGTTTTTGTGCCAATACCATGCTGTTTTGATTACTGTAGCTTTGTAACATAGTCTCAAGTCTGGAAAAGTTACACCTCTAGCTTTGTTCTTTTTTCTCAGGATGACTTTAGCAATTCTGGGTCTTTTGTGGTCCCATATAATAATCCCATCTATGATTATTTGTTCTAGTCCTGTGGAAAATGTCACTGATATTCTGATAGGGATTACACTAAATCTGTAGATTGCTTTGGGTAGTATGGCCTTTTTTTTTTTTTTTCCTGCGGTATGCGGGCCTCTCACTGTTGTGGCCTCTCCCGTTGCGGAGCACAGGCTCCAGACGCGCAGGCTCAGCGGCCATGGCTCACAGGCCCAGCCGCTCCGCGGCATGTGGGATATTCCTGGACCAGGGCACGAACCCGTGTCCCCTGCATTGGCAGGCGGACTCTCAACCACTGTGCCACCAGGGAAGCCCTACTATGGCCATTTTAACAATATTAATTCTTCCAATCCAAGAGCAAAGAACATCTTTCCATTTCTTTGAATCATCTTCAATTTCCTTAAACAGTGTTTTATAGTTTTGGGCATATAGGTCTTTCACCTCCTTCGCTAAATCTATTCGTAGGTGTTTAAGTTTTTTGACACAATTTTAAACAGGATTGGTTTTTTTCTTTTTATCTTTCTGACATTTCATTATTAGTGTACAGAAACACCACAGACTTCTGCATATTAGTCTTACATCCCATTACCTTGTTGAAATCATTTATTAGTTCTAATAGTTTTTGTGTGGAGACCTTAGAATTCTCTATATAGAGTATCATGTCATCTGCAAATATTGACAGTTTTACTTCTTCCCTTCCAATTTGGATAGCTTTTATTTCTTTTCTTGTCTGATTGCTGTGGCTAGGACTTCCAACACTATGTTAAATAGAAGTGATAAGAGTGGGCATCCTTGTCTTGCTCCTGAATTTAGCAGGAAGACTAAACTCCTAGAAAAAAACATAGGCAAAACATTCTTTGACACAAATCATAGCAATATTTTCTTCGATCAGTCTCCCACAGCAAAAGAAATAAAAGCAAAAATAAACAAATGGGACCTAATCAAACTTACAAACTTTTGCTCAGCAAAGGAAACCATCAACAAAGCAAAAAGACAACCTAGGAATGGGAGAAAATATTTACAACCCATGCAACCAACAAGGGATTAATTTCCAAAATATACAAACAGGTCATACAACTCAATATCGAAAACAAACAACCCCGTCAAAACAAAATGGGCAGAAGATCTAAATAGACATTTCTCCAAAGAAGACATAGATGGCCAACAGTCACATGAATAGATGCTCAACATTGCTAATTATTAAAGAAATGCAAATCAAACCACAATGAGGGGCTTCCCTGGTGGCACAGTGGTTAAGAATCTGCCTACCAATGCAGGGAACACAAGTTTGAGCCCTGTTCCAGGAAGATCCCACATGCTGCGGAACTAAGCCTGTGTGTCACAACTACTGAGCCTGTGCTCTAGAGCCCACAAGCCACAACTACTGAGTCCACGAGCCACAACCACTGAAGCCCACATGCCTAGAGCCTGTGCTCCACAACAAGAGAAGCCACCACAATGAGAAGCCCACACATCATAACAAAGCATAGCCCCCGCTCGCCACAACTAGAGAAAGCCTGTGCGCAGCAATGAAGTCCCAAAGCAGCCAAAAATAAATTAAATAAATAAATTTATTTTTTTAATAAAACCCACAATGAGGTATCACCTCACACCAATCAGAATGGCCATCCTCAAAAAGTCTACAAGTAAAAAAATCCTAGAGAGGATGTGGAGAAAAGGGATCCCTCCTACACTGTTGGTGGGAATGTAAATTGGTGCAGTCACTATAGAAAACAGTATGGAGGTTCCTTTAAAAACTAAAAACAGAGCTACCATATGATCCAGCAATTCCACTCTCGGGTATACATCTGGAAAAAATGAAAATTCTAATTGTTGAAAATATACATGCCCCCCAATGTTCATAGCAGCACTATTTACAATAGCCAAAATGTGGGTGCAACCCAAGTGCCCATCAACAGACAACTGGTTTAAGATGTGACACAGTGCTCAATCATAAAAAAAAGAATATTACCACTTGTAGTAAGATGGATGAACCTAGAGAATATTATGCTTAGTAAAATAAGTCAGAGAAAGACAAATTCTGTATGGTACACTTACATGTGGAATCTAAAAAGTAATACAAATGAATCTATATACTAAACAGAAACAGATTCAGATACAGAAAACAAATTTATGATTACCAAATTTATGGTTACCAAAGGGAGAGGGGAAGGGACAAATTAGGAGTATGGGATTAACAGATACAAACTACTGTAAATAAAATAGGTAAGCAATAAGGATTACTGTATAGCATAGGGAATTATACTCGATATCTTGTAATAACCTACAATGGAATATTATCTGTGAAAAAAATTGAATCATTATGCTGTACACCTGAAACTAACACAACACTGTAAATCAGTTTAAAAAGAAAGAAATTTAGTTAACACATTTTGAATTTTAGACTATCTATATTACCCCAAAAGTAAATGAAATTTGTTTCACAGTTAATACATAATGATTTCGTACATTAGAAACTCAATTTAAAACACTGTAAAATTTCACCCCCTCACTCAACTTGGGAAACAGAAGCCAGAATTGTTTTGTTTTTAAGAAAATATTTTTCTATTCCATAAATGGTATGTGTATAATTTTTCTACAGCAAAAGGGGTCTGACTGGATCTCCTTTAATGACTGGATAGTATCAATTTATAAGTGACAAAAACAAATTCAGTTGCTTATTCTACGTTGGATTAAGTTTTCAATCAAAACCCTGAGATAGTTCTCAGCTGGAAGGTCTGTTAAGACTGAAAGGCAGGGCTTCCCTGGTGGCGCAGTGGTTGAGAGTCCGCCTGCCGATGCAGGGGACATGGGTTCGTGCTCTGGTCCGGGAAGATCCCACATGCCGCGGAGCGGCTAGGCCCGTGAACGATGGCCGCCGAGCCTGCGCGTCCAGAGCCTGTGCTCCGCAACGGGAGAGGCCACAGCAGTGAGGGGTCCGCGTACCGCAAAAAAAAAAAAAAAAAAAAAAAAGACTGAAAGGCAACATACATGTCATATATGTGGATCAGTCCCTCCAAGGAGAATTCAGTCCAGTATATTTCTGGAGAACTGACAATCAGCTTCATCATAACATTATTTTAAACAAATGAATAAGACACAAATCTAATATCTAGAGTCTATCTTAAACACTTTTAACTAAAATTAACTTAAAACAGGAAATACAACTTTCAAAACAACAGCTGTCCTTTCACATGTGCTTAAGCAATACTTCCTATTCCCAAACTGCAAGCTACTAATAATTTAAAAGCCTCTGGAGATTGATGGCTATCAGTACAAGGGGAGTAAGCTATAAAACAGTGTGGAGGTTTCCACCAAAATTAAAAACAGAACTACCATACGATCCAGCAATTCCATTTCTAGGTATTTATCCAAAGAAAACAAAAATAGTAACTCATAAAGATATATGCACCCCATGTTCACTGCAACATTATTTATAACAGCCAAGATATGGAAACAATGTGTCTATATATATATGTGCGTATACATTACAGACACATATATATGTATCACAAAATTATTCTCAGCCATCAAAAAGAATGAAATCTTGCCATGTGTGACAACATGGATGAACCTTGAGGGCATCATGCTAAGTGAAATAAGTCAAAGACAAATATGTATGATCTCACTTACATGTGGAATCTAAAATACAAACAAAAACAGAACTCATGGAGAAAACAGACTGGTGGTTGCCAGAGGAGGGGCGTGTACAGTAAGTGAAATGAGTGAAACGGATCAAAAGGTACAAACTTCCAGTTATAAATGTCATGGGAATGTAATGACTAACATGGTGACTACAGTTAATACTACTATATTGCATACATGAAAGTTGCTGAGAGAGATCTTAGAAGTTCTCATCATAAGAACAATAATGTGTAACTATATAAGGTGACAGACATTAACTAGACTTATTTGGTGATAATTCTGCAATGTATACATAAATCAAATCATTATATTGTACACCTGAAACTAATAAAATGCTATACGTCAGTGATACCTCAACTTTTTCAGAGTTCAGAAAAAAAATAAACTGAATGAATAAGTGAAAACCATGCTGTACACAGTTTAATCTCTCCCTAATGACTATCAGAAGGCACTTGAAGATCCTGTTCCACCTCAGTGTCACATTAATACAGACACTAACGATATTATATATACTGTGAGCCAAATCTGTATTACCTATCCATAATTTGCATGTTTTAAACCTTGGTCCACTGTGAAAACAATACATGGTAATGTTAGATATCTGGGAAAAGAGGAGAAAGTAAAGAGGAGTGGGAGCAAGTAAATATAGTCAGCCCTCCATATCCACAGGTTCTACATCTGCAGATTCAACCAACTGTGGATGGGAATAAACCTTTTTTAATTCCAGAAAGTTTCAAAAAACCTGAATTTGCCACAAACCAATAACTATTTGCATAGCATTTTTCTTGCATTTACAACTATTCACATAGCATTTACATTGTATTAGTTATAAGTAGTCTAGAGATGATTTAAAATATAGGAGAGGATATGTGTGGGTTACATGCAAATACTATGCCTTTTTATATTAGGGACCCCCACCTCCTCCAGGGATCCTGGAACCAATCCCCCATAGATAGTGAGGGACGACTATATGGCACCATTGTCACTTGTTAACTGTATGTGAAATCATGGATTACACCTAAATTTTTACTCTTTTTCCCCCCTTAATAATTACAGCTTAAGAGTTTTGCATGTTACAAAACTATTTGCAAGTGTTTACAACTTCCTAAATGTTCCATTAAATATAACATGATTTACTTAAGACAGTAAAAATGTAGAAAGACCAAGCTGGTTTCTTGGGTACCAGTTTCTTAAGCAGTCCAAATCTAAGCTTAGAAGAAAAGTTTAGCATTAAGCACCTTTACCTTAATGCTAAGTTCCAGCATTGCTCTTGCCAAGAGTACAGTGCTTGAGTCACAGAAGGCATAATTAGTTTGAAGAATTCAGCCTTACATATCAAAATAGATTTTGATATATAAATGAGTTTTGTGAGGTGACGGCTGCCTCTATTCCTATAACCATTTCACCTGGACTGTCTAATCAGTCCTATGAATACATACCTAAACGTGGTTTTTTTTTGCTTTTTTTTTTTTGCGGTACGCGGGCCTCTCACTGTCGTGGCCTCTCCCGTTGCGGAGCACAGGCTCCGGACGCGCAGGCTCAGCGGCCATGGCTCACGGACCCAGCCACTCTGCGGCATGGGGGATCTTCCCGGACCGGAGCACGAACCCGTGTCCCCTGCATCAGCAGGCGGACTCTCAACCACTGCGCCACCAGGGAAGCCCTAAACGTGGTTTTTCTGAAAACCAAAAAGCTGCCTCATGACAATTAAGTACATGTTATTTATGGAGGAAAAGATATTAAATTTTGAATTGAGCATGTAGGCTCCCTAGTCAATGACTTTAACTTAAATTGTATGTGTTTGTAAAGTGTTCATTGTCCTACATCAGACTTATATTAAATAATTCCATCCACTTATGGAGAAGAGGATGTAGAAGAGGTAGAAGCTGGGCACCAGTTCATGTGCCTATGAGTCAGTAAAGATGGAAATAATGTCCAAGGTGGAGTTGGTTATTTTGAAATATGATAAAGATTATCATTGAGGTAAAAATTCTATTAACTGGAAGATCACAGGATATATCCATCATATTTTTCAGGACAGGTAGTTTTTCATGTGGGGCAAATAGGTAAAAATTATACTGTATGGTAATTGCAATAAGGTTCTAAAGAAAGAAAAAACTGCAGAGAAATCTATGCAATATATAATTTGTCCAGATTGGTTTTCATTTGGGCAAAGAAGTTCTGAAAAATCTGCAAAGCAGTTTACTCATCAACTGAAAGTCTTCCAAAAACAGAACTATTGGGAAACCGTGGTATGTGGGGATGGAAAAGAAAAGCTCCCTTAGTTTTTTGGAGAGAATAACTTTAAAAATACTTCAACAGCTATGTTTACTCAGTTCAGTTAATATTAAAATCTGTTGATTTTAACACTGCTGTTACATCTGAAACAAACTTATGTAATATTCTGGGTAGAAAAAAAAATTATATATATATATAATATAAACATGATTTACTTAAATGTCCCACTGTTGGACATTTGAATTGTTTTTAAGATATATCCTACTAAAATGTGATTCAAATGAACATATCTACGAAACAGAAACAGACTCAAAGACACAGACAACAGACTTGTGGTTGCCAGGGAAGAGGGGGGTGGGGGAGGGAAAGATTGGGAGTTTCCGATCAGCAGATGCAAACTAGTTTGTGTAGGACGGATAAACAACAACGCCCTATTGTATAACACTGGGAACTATATTCAATATCCTGTAATAAACCATAACGGAAGAGAATATATATACACATATCCATGTATAACTGAGTCACTTTGCTGTACAGAAGAAATTAACACAACACTGTAAATCAACTCTACTTCAATAAAATTAAAAAATAAAATAAAATACATCCTACTAAAATTCAAATCACACTGATCATCTTTGTACATAAAGCTTTTTCTGTAGAACCATTTCCATCATAAGCAAGAGGAACTACTGAAGTCACTTTTTTTGATACTTTAGGTTTAAAAAAGAAAAATCACTTTTTCTTGGTTCTTTTTTTAGTTTTCCTGATTAATAAGTTGACTACTTTTCCAGTTTTCAGTTTTATTAACCAGTTTTACTCCCACCAGTGTAAAACTCCCAGTTTTAAAACCAGTGTAAAACTCTCAGTTTTTAAAAGCAGTGAAATAAAACTCCCAGTTTTACACTGTCATGTCTTTCGAATACCGTTTTTGGGAATAAATCTACATTTAGGTCTTTATTGTTTGTCTCCTACATGATTAGGTTCAGGGAAAAAACTTTCAGTACACATTTTAGTTGTTTGGATTCTGAACTTAAAAGGCATACTTTTTATACTTCTGGAATTTTTATTGTTTCCCTGTGCTCAAACTAGAGTGTATCCTCATTATTCAAAGATTCGGTATTTGCAAATTTGCCTAATAGTTAACTTTTTCTGTAGCCCCAAAATCAACATTTGTACTCTTTGGCAGTCATTTGTACATCATATGCAGAGTTGAATCACCCAGAACTCAAGTTCCCAGCTGAGGTATACCCTCCCCTTCCCCAAGTGTTGTGCTCAAGTGCTGTCTAGTGTTCCTGAGTGCAAGAAAGCTGTGATGTGCCTTATGGATTAAATACAGTTAGATACTAAAGCTGTAAACAACTAATGCTGTTCACCATGAGAACAATGTTAATGGATCAGCAATATACATTAACTAAGGCATCTTTAAACAGAAACACAGGGCTTCCCTGGTGGCTCAGGGGTTAAGAATCCGCCTGCCTATGCAGGGGCATGGGTTCGAGCCCTGCTCCGGGAAGATCCCACATGCTGCGGAGCAATTAGGCCCGTGCACCACAACTACTGAACCTGCGCTCTAGAGCCCGTGAGCCACAACTACTGAGCCCACGTGCCACAACTACTTAAGCGCATGAGCCACAACTACTGAAGCCCACGCACCTAGAGCCCGTGCTCCGCTACAAGAGAAGCCACTGCAATGAGAAGCCTGTGCACCACAAGGAAGAGTAGCTCCCACTCGCCACAACTCGAGAAAGCCTACGTGCAGCAACGAAGACCCAACACAGCCAAAAATAAATTAATCTTAAAAAAAAAAAGTAACTATCCTTAAAAAAAAAAAAAAGAAACACATAAAATAAGGTTATGTTTTGGCTGACTGACTCAAATACTGTCACAGAGGCTCACAGGAATCTAAATTTCCTAGGAACAACAGTTCAGTATTTGCTAGTTCAGTGTTTGTGGCAACTTTATAGAACATAACTACCATGAATAACAAGAATCAACTGGAGCTGGCAGCACTTACTATGTGCCATGCAGGATCTTAGTTTCCCAACCAGGAACTGAACCCGGGCCCTTGGCAGTGAAAGCACAGACTCCTAACCACTGTACAGCCAGGGAATTCCCTCTCATTCTCTCCTTTTAAATCTCCTTCAACTGAAGAACTCCTTCTTCACGCTACATCTTAAAAGTAAGTTCAAGATAGACTGCAAAGTTGCACCACTCTAATACTATTCACAACTCCTCCACAGAACCCCTAAGCCTTGGGGGAAGGGGATACTGAATCATTAGAGAGCAAAGAACAACAAACTATGGAAGCTAGGACTCTATTTAAGGCTCTCCTATCCTGGAGAAATTTTTGACACCTCTGGGTCTTTGTTTCCTAGATCTCTAAAATGAAGGAACAGGATTAAGAACCATTAATACCACTCAATACTTAAAATGTGTAAAGCACAGAGTGATTATGACTTGTAATCTTATATTTGATATTCAAGGAAACTTCTGCAATTTTTAAACCATGTTACAACTAGCTGTGATTTCCAGAAATACCTTTATATGTTTATATATGTTTATAAATTTCAGAGAACCATTTTATATATATATAAACCTTTATATGTTTATATATGTTTATAAATTTCAGAGAACCATTCTATGATTTAATAGAGAACTACGTGGGCAACTAAAAAATCCTGTCTTGCAACAAAGTCTTTCAGTTCAGTTCACAAGCGTAACAGGCAACCAGAGAGGAATGACTAAATTACTTCTGTGTATCTATATCACGAAATTTTATATAATTAAAAATGTTTGAAATATTTTTAACGAATTGCACATGATCTAATACTATGTGGAAAAATCAGATTATGAAACAATTACAATTATTTTAAAAGAACTATACACTTTTGCTCAAAAGCCAGAAAATGGGAAGAAACACATAATGAAGGTAATAAGAGCATGGACTTATGGTAATATTTTGTTGACTTTTTTTTTTTAATTTATATATTTTTGGCTGCGTTGGGTCTTAGTTGCTGCGCGTGGGCTTTCTCTAGTTGCAGTGAGCAAGGGCTATGCTCCATTGCGGTGCGTGGGCTTCTCATTGCAGTGGCTTCTCTTGTTGTGGAGCACTGGCTCTAGGCACCCGGGCTTCAGTAGTTGTGGCACAAGGGCTCAGTACTTGTGGCTCACAGGCTCTAGAGCACAAGACTCAGTAGTTGTGGTGCACGGGCTCAGTTGCTCTGCGTGCGGCATGTGGGATATTCCCGGACCAGGGATCGAACCCGTGTCCCCTGCACTAGCAGGCGAATTCTTAACCACTGTACCACCAGCGAAGTCCCTTGTTGTCTTCTTTACACCATGGGTTTTTCCAAGTTGTCCACAACAGACAAGGTCTGTATAAGGAGCTAGGAGTAGTGTTTTTCTGTTTTTTGTTTTAAATGCTATTCTGAAATCTCTAAGTTTGCCAAACATTCTCACAACCTTTGTTGGCATATTCCTAATACTTTTTTTTTCAGTACGCGGGCCTCTCACTGTTGCGGCCTCTCCCGTTGCGGAGTACAGGCTCCGAACACGCAGGCTCAGTGGCCATGGCTCACGGGCCCAGCCGCTCCGCGGCATATGGGATCTTCCCGGACCGGGGCACGAACCCGTGTCCCCTGCATTGGCAGGCAGACTCTCAACCACTGCGCCACCAGGGAAGCCCAATACCAGTGTTCTTAATTACTTTTATAAATTTATGCTTATTTATTACACTCAATCTATTCAGCAGTCTGCACTTCTAAAGTATATTATGCATAATCATGGAAAAGCATGTATCATACTGGTAAAAACCACGTATCTGCCTTTCTGTCTAAACTATAAATTCCTTGTAGGCAAAGACTGAATGTTTCTAATCTCTATATTCTCAGTGCCTTGCATACAGCCTAGCACACATGAAAACGGTAATAAATATATATCAAATAAAATATATGCTAACAGAAAATTATCATTGGAACACCCATTAATAGTTGCTACTACAGGGTCTACCAATGGATGCTAAAAATTTGAGAACGAACAGTATATTTACACAGTTTCCAAGATACTTACAAAAGAAAAAATACTAACTATACAGTGAGAAGTACAGCAAACACAGTATTTGCTCACAGAACAAACAATTTTTGTGTTTCTGTATTACAGGTAATGAGCTAAGAGAATTTTCACCAAATTAAAAGGGTCTGTTTGCAACGATCTAATTTAAAATACAGAATGTGTAGCATACACAAAATAAACATTTAGAGGTAAGAGGGCAACCCTTAAGACGTACAGAGATAAAGTCCATTCTCCAGAACAACTATAACAGAGAAAATATAACAGCCCTCTTAACTGTCCATCAAGAGACATGCCTTCTGTATTAAGATTCTTGGACAGAGAAAGCAAATGGTGGTTTCAACTAGTCTTAATCAGGTTGGCAGAGCACAGAGGCTTGTTCTGCAACTGCGACACTGTAAGTCTTAAAAAAAAAAAAGTATATATATAAAAAATAAAAGAGCAAAAAGACTGCTCCAGTTAAACATGTCCAAGGAGACAACCAAATGATTGTCTGGTTTGGGGGAAAAAAAAGCTATTAAAGACTGTTTGGGGAAAAAAAAAAAAAAAGACTGTTTGAATGTGGACCATATATTACATAATATTAGGAAATTATGGCGAATTTTCTTAGATGTGTTACTGCATGTTGATACTGCATGCTGAAGCGTTATTTGTCATGTATGCAATTACTCTCAAATGGTTAAAAAGTATGTATGTATGTCTGTATGTATACAGAGACAGATTGTTACTGGTTGAATTACATCCCCTCAAAATTCACATGGTAAAGTCTTCAACACCACCACCACCCCGTACCTTACTGGGAAACAGGGTCGTTGCAGGTATCATTAGTTAAGATGAAGTCATATTGGAGTAGGGTGGGCCAGTAATTCAATATGATTGGTGTCTTTATAAAAAGGGGAAATTTGGACAAATGTAAAGATTGGAGTTATGCTGGCACAGGCCAAGGAACTACCAAAAACTAGGTAGGAAAGGTCTGGAACAGATCTGTCCCTAGCACCTTCAGAGGGACCATGGCCCTGCCGACACCTTGATCTCAGACATCTAACCTCTATCTGGAACTGTAAGACAATAAATGTCTATTGTTTAGCCACTCAGTCTGTGGTATTTTGATATATCAGCCCTAGCAAGAAAATACAGCAAAACTATAACAAATGTTGAATTTAGGAGGCAAATAAATGGTATTAACTTCTTTCTTCAACTTTGTGTATATCTAAAATGTTTAATACTGTAGGGTAATACTTTAGAATTGTGTGAATATTCTGTTCTCTAGTAACCGCTCATTTAACAGGCATTGATGAAACTTATCTGACTAAAAGGAGCTTTGTTTGTTTATCAACATCCACAAAATAACTTGCTGGGATTTTGATTGGGAGCATGTTGAATCTATAGATCAAGCTGGGAAGAACTGACATCTTGACAATACTGAATCTTCCTATCCACGTACTTTACATATTTTGCTACGAGAGAGAATGCCATGGGAAGAAACAAGAACTGAGTGGGGGAGCACTGATGTGAAACAAAAGTTTCAGATTAACTAACTTATAAGGGTAATAAAAGAAAGTATACACCAAGTGGAGAAGGGGAAGAGGAGCAATTCCAGGCCGAGGAAACAGTAAGTAGAAGTAAAAGAGAACTACTTTTTGGGTTTTTGTTTTGAGATATAATTGACATATTGGGTTGGCCAAAAAGTTCGTTCAGGTTTTTCCATAACATCTTATGGGAAAACCTGAACGAACTTTTTTGGCCAACCCCACAACATTCCATTAGTTTTATTAGGTGTACTCAAGTTTTTTTAAAAATGGTTCAAGGACAGGGTAGTGGGGAGAGGGAGCAGCAGAGGAAGAAGCTGAAAACCTGAGTTCATACAGTGGGGCTAGATTCTGAAATGTCCGTTATGCCAATCTAGACACAAGAGTTCATATGTGTCGAATAAAGCAGGAGGCCTTAACTGGGGTCTATGGATACATAAATGGGCAAAAGGATTTAAATTACCTCTCCACCTCACAGTTCCATGCAGAATTCTAACATGGATACTCACATTTTTTATAATGGGAAGAAGTATAAAACTTTCATAAGATTCCTATGGGGTCCAAAAAGGACATAAACCACTATCATAGGTAATGGTGAATCATCCCAGGAATATATATCACATGAAAATTATCAAAAAGGGACAAATTAGTGATTTTAAACTCTCGTTGCTATGCATGCTACACAATGACTCATCGTTTACTGAGAAGCAACAAAACTCAAGAAGGCAAAAACTATGATAAGGCTTCCCTGGTGGCACAGTGGTCAGGAATCCTCCTGCCAATGCAGGGGACGCAGGTTCGAGCCCTGGTGCGGGAGAATCCCACATGCCCCGGAGCAGCTAGGCCCATGTGCTGCAGCTGCTGAGCCTGCGCTCTAGAGCCGGCGAGCCACGGCTGCTGAGCCCGCATGCCACAACTACTGAGCCTGCGTGCCACAGCTGCTGAAGTTCGCGTGCCTGGAGCTCACGCTCCGCAACAGGAAAGGCCACCGCGATGAGAGGCCCACGCGCAGTGGCGAGGAGTGGCCCCTGCTCACCGCAGCTGGAGAGGGCCCGCGATCAGCAGTGAAGACCCAACGCAGCCAAAAATAAATAAATTTATAAAAATTAAAAAACTATGATAATACAAGTGGTGGTTTGGTGCGAAAGAAACCACCATATTCACACACTGATACTGCACCTACTTTGACCAAGAAATCCCACTTCCATGAATTTATCCCTAAACATGTGCTCAAACATGCACAAACACATATGCATAAGGTTATTCCATGGAGCACTGTTTTTAATAACAAAAGACTGGAAACCACCCATGTCTATTAAGTAGAAGACTAGTTAATCATGGAATACCCATACTATATATATAAGTTTTTGTTTTTTTTTTGCGGTACGCAGGCCTCTCACTGCTGTGGCCTCTCCCGTTGCGGAGCACAGTCTCCGGACGCGCAGGCTCAGCGGCCATGGCTCATGGGCCCAGCCGCTCCACGGCATGTGGGATCTTCCCGGACCAGGGCACGAACCCATGTCCCCTGCATCGGCAGGTGGACTCTCAACCACTGCGCCACCAGGGAAGCCCAAATTTTTAAACAGTTTGGCAGTTTCTTTTCTTCTTAATGTTGCGTATATTATTTTTTATTTATTTGTTTTGGCTGCATTGGGTCTTTGTTGCTGCGCGGGGGCTTTCTCTAGTTGTGGTGAGCGGGGGCTCTCTTCCTTTCGGTGTGCGGGCTTCTCATTACGCTGGCTTCTCTCATTGCAGAGCACGGGCTCTAGCACGTGGGCTTCAGTAACTGTGGCACTCGGGCACAGTAGTTGTGGCTCGCAGGCTCTACAGCACAGGCTCAGCAGTTGTGGTGCATGGGCTTAGCTGCTCCACGGCAAGTGGGATACTCCCAGAGCAGGGATCAAACCTGTGTCCCCTGCATTGGCAGGCGGATTCCTAACCACTGCGCCACCAGGGAAGTCCCCCCATACAATATATATTATGCAACTACTGATATTATCAAGAAGGTAGCTCTATTTAGGATCTCCAAGATATACCGTTAAGTGAAAAAAAGTACAAAACAGAGTATAGACTACAACTGTGTAAGTGAAAAGCAACAAAAAAGGGACACATATACATCTGTAGTAAATACATTTGCTATATAGAACCCAAAACATCTCTGGAAGAATTTACAACGAACTGATAACTTCAGCTACTGGATAGATGAAAAAGGATTAGAGAATAGCCATAGGGAAGAGATAGATCACTGTATATCCCCTTGTACTTTGTACTTTTTTTCTCTTTTTTGGTAATTCGTTTATAAATAAATGAATGAATGAATAAATGCATAAAAATAAAATAACTTACATAAGTAATGCTACTAAGTAGTGTTATGAACACAGGCACAGAAATAGAAATGACTAATCTGGGCACAAAACTGCTGTAAAAAACATAGTTGCAAATAAGCATCGTGGGTAGAAAATGTGGGTGGAAAAAACCTCCCTCATACTATCAACTATAGTTTGAGTACATAAAACACATGAGGGAGGCACCTTGCTACACACTTGGGATGTGGTGTGTGTGGATAAAATCTACCAAGAGGGAATTCCCTGGGGTCCAGTGGTTAGGACTCTATGCTTCCCCTGCAGGGGGCACGGGTTCAATCCCTGGTCGGGGAACTAAGATCCCACAAGCCTTGCGGCACGACCTAATTGACTAATTAATTTTTTAAAAATCTACCGAGAAACATTCTGCCAAATCCTGTAATTATCTGGCAGAGTTAAAGGCTGAAATCATTAGGTTACTAAAATAGAAACATACCGAAGTCCCAGTTTGATAATCAATTTTGAACAAAGCTAGATATGTCAAGTTCAGGACCACAGAATAATGTCACCACTTACTAACTGATGGAAGATTTTCCTATTTCAGACTTTTCTGGCTATGTAAACTTATAATTTTAGCTCTCTCCCAAAGACGATGAACCAAAAAACTATCCCAAGTTACACTATGAAATGTTCGGGGGTTTGTTTTTTGTTTGGTTTTTTTGTAAAGGTGGAGAAAAGAACACTAAACTGGTACTTAGGTGACCTGGATTCTTCCACTAACTGTGATTACGAACAAATTTAATCTCCTCAATCCTGTTTCTTTAAGGGTCTAGATCCGATGACTTCCAGAAGTAAAATAATTCTAAAATTTCAAGATTATACAGGGAGTAAGCAACGATTTTCCAGTTTCTTTCAGCTCATTTTTAAACTTGGCTTAACAACTAAATTGAAATGTAAAAGCATTTAACAAAATACGTAATCATTACCAAAGGAAGAACCCTAAAGAGATAGTCTTGAATATTTCAAATTTGTCAACAGCAAGATGAAACTGACAAACTTAAGGCTCTGAGTGCCTCTTGATTTTGGAACAGTGGTTCTCAGTTTCTGGTTTTATTACCCACACTGGCCTAAAAGCCTAATTAGTTCCTCAGTCTTTGGCATTTGTATCTTTACCCTATGACACATACTGTCTTAGTTTGGTATTTCCCTCCAAACAAGTCAGTCTGGATTTCAAAAGTACAGTGATTATTAAAGATATAATCAGTGAGATTTAACCAAATAACCTAAAAGTGAAGTTAAAAAAATTTAACCAATGAAACATATATCTTTTTTTTTTTTTAAACGAAGAGTTTTCTTTTTTAACATTTTATTTATTTATTTTTTGGCTGCACCATGTGTTAGTTGTGGCACGCAGGATCTTTGTTGAGGCGTGCGGGATCTTTCGTTGCTGCGTGCAGGCTCTCTCTAGTTGTGGTGAGTGGGGGTTACTCTTTGTTGTGGTGCGTGGGCTTCTCACTGCAGTGGCTTTTCTTGTTGCAGAGCACGGGCTCTAGGCACGTGGGCTTCAGTAGTTGTGGTGCACGAGCTCAGCTGCTCTGCAGCATGTGGGATCTTCCCAGACCAGGGATTGAACCCGTGCCCCCACATTGGCAGGCGGATTCTTAACCACTGCGCCACCAGGGAAGTCCCTGGAATGATTTCTTGGATATATTGTTAGGAAAAAACAAGGGTCCCACACACACAAATGGGACTATAGCAATCTCAAAAACTTTTGTGCAGTAAAGGATACAATCAACAGAGTGAAAAGGCAACCTACAGAATGGGAGAAAATATTTGCAAATCTGATAAGGATTTATCAGATTTATCAGATTTTATCAGAATATATAAAGAACTCCTACAACTCAGCAACAAAAAAAAATCAAGTAACTCACTTAAAATTTGGGCAAAGGGCTTGAAGAGACATTTCTCCAAAGATGATATACAAATGGCCAACAAGCATATGAAAAAGATGCTCAACATCATTAATCATCAGAGAAATGCAAATTGAAACCACAATGAAGTACTGTAACTTTTGAACACAGTTCTCTGTTCATTTTTCGTAGAATACATTCTAAGGAAAAAAAGGACTGAAAAGAAATTAACTGCACTCAGCAGGATGTAAACTGAATCTACTTTCTTTGTAGCAAATCCCAATAATAACGTTATAATATAAACTGATGATTTTTGAAAACATGTTTCCTAGCTCTGTCCACTGAAAGGAGCCTAGAAGCAAAGACACTCTAGTAACAGCGCATATACTACCTAGCACTCAAATTTTAATTTATAAATATCACTTTCCTTCAAAAGAAAGCAGAGCTTTCTGGAGAAATAGAAAAATATAAAAAACAAGAAGAAAGGAAAACACAAGAAAGACCTGGGTTATTCTGTTTTGCAAAAACCAAGAAAGGCCTCAGAGATTAATCAGTCTCAGTCAAAAAGGACATAAGAGGGAATTCCCTGGCGGTCCAATGTTTAGGACTCTGCATTTCTACTGCAGGGGCCATGGGTTTGTTCCGTGGTAGGGGAACTAAGATCCCTGGAAGCCGCATGGCACAGCCAAAAAAAAAAAAAAGTGACACAAAAACCAGCTCGAAGAGGGACTCACACTGGCCAAATCTGGAACAACTTAAGCATCAAAAACAATAACAGGGGCTCCCCCAGTGGCGAAGTGGTTAAGAATCCGCCTGCCAATGCAGGGGACACTGGTCCGGGAAGATCCCAAATGCCGCGGAGCAACTGAGCCCATGTGCCACAACTACAGAGCCTGCACTCTAGAGCCCAAGAGCCACAACTACTGAGCCCACGCGCCACAACTACTGAAGCCTGCACACCTAGAACCCGTGCTCCGCAACAAGAGAAGCCCCCTCAATGAGAAGCCCGTGCACTGCAACGAAGAGTAGCCCCGGCTCGCTGCAACTAGAGAAAGCCCACGTGCAGCAACGAAGACCCAACACAGCCAAAATTAAATAAATAAAATAAAATTTTTAAAAAAACAGTAACAACTACAACATACCAAAAAACAGTATTAGTAATTCTCCAAAAACGAAAACAAAACTAATAGACTATACTCTAAAAATAAGTCATTAAGGCTTCCCTGGTGGCGCAGTGGTTGAGAGTCCACCTGCCGATGCAGGAGACACGGGTTCGCGCCCCGGTCCGGGAAGATCCCACATGCTGCGGAGCGGCTAGGCCCGTGAACCATGGCCGCTGAGCCTGTGCGTCCGGAGCCTGTGCTCCGCAATGGGAGAGGCCACAACAGTGAGAGGCCCACGTACCACACACACACACACAAAAAGTCATTAAAGAAAAAAAGACCACAGAACTGGTCTTGATTAAAAACTAAAGAAATATGACAATCAAATACAATGTTCAATTTTAGGTTGGATCCTAAATAACAGGGGGGAAAAAGCTCTGTAAGGGACGTTATTGAGACAACTAGAGAAACTGGAATATGAAATTTGAATATCAAATACCATATCAATGTTAAATGTGTAGAATTTGTTAATACTGTGGGTATTTAAGAGAATGGTGTTCTTAGGGGAAAGATGCATGGTGTCTGTGAAGGACTCCAGATGGTTCAGAAAAAATACATGGGCTGGCGGGAATTCCCAGGGAGCCCAGTGGTTAGGACTAGGTGCTTTCACTGCCATGGCCTGGGTTCAATCCCTGGTTGGGGAACTAAGATCCCGCAAGCTGCTCAGCACGGCCAAAAAACAACCAAAAACATGGGATGGGGAAAAAGAAGGGATGGAGGAAAGGAGGGATAAAGCAAATGTGACAAAAAGTTAACAACTGGTGAACAGGGATGAAAAAGTATGAGAGTTCTTTGTACTAGTATTCCAACTCTTCTGTAAGTTCGTATTTATTTCAAAATTTAAAAGTTTAAGCAGAGCGACTTCCCTGGTGGCGCAGTGGATAAGACTCCGCGCTCCCAATGCAGGGGGCCCAGGTTCAATCCCTGGTCAGGGAACTAGATCCCACATGCATGCCACAACTAAGAGTTCGCGTGCGGCTGCTAAGGAGCCTACGTGCTGCAATTAAGGAGTTGGTGAGTGGCAACTAAGAAGCCCTCCTGCCGCAACCAAGACCCAGTGCAACCAAATAAATAATAAAAATTTTTTTGTAAGTTTAAAACATGAAAGAGGGGGAAGCTCTTTTTTTTTTTTTTTTTTTACAGAAAACAGCTAATAAATGTAAAGAAATAACAGAGCCATGAGGAGAATTTTTGTAGAAAGTTCACTCATTTAATTTTCATAACCCCCAATTAAATAAATGACTAGGCCAACAATCAACCACCAAATGACGGAGAAAATGTACCTTTTCAACGAAGAAACCTGATGGACACCACACTAACCAAGTAAACTCAGCATAGTAAACAATGGGGCAAACTAACATCTGGTAATCCTCACCACCTTACTGATCACTAGAAACAGGAGAACCAGACATTCTGTCCTTCCTGATGTAACACAATGTAAATTACATACCATCATCTATGAAGTATTTTTGCCAAAAATATCTGACTCAAATTTAATCAAACCTCTCTAGATCTAACGTCCAATTTATAGGAAATTTTAAAAATAGAGAAATAAGTTAAATGCCATTTTAATCATTTAATCAGAAAATCCCAAATGTGGAACATTCTTTAAAAAGTCCATGCCAGAGACTTAATGCTAACTGTCTTAAGCATAATAATGGTTACTGTTTTTATATAGTCTTAGCGGGAGGCTAGTTTGCAATAAAAATACATAAAGTGTAGAAAAATGGCATTACTTTAAAGAGATCCATCCTGAGGTATTCAGGGGACAAACAGCATGATATCTATGTTTAATTTCAACTGGTTGCTGCGGGGAGAGGTATAATGAGAACTAAAGCGAAATGGTTAAATGTTAGTAACAGATAAATCTAAATGAAAGGCAACAGGTGTTCACTGTGTTACTCTTTCAACTTTTCTGGATGTTTGCAGTTTCTCCTAACATAAAAAGATAGGAAAAAAGTTACCAGATTATCCCACATACAAATAAAGGGAAACTGCTCCTTAGAAGTATCTTACTAAGTGGGACAGTAAATAGAGCAAGTGCCTATAACAAAGTCAGCCTTCAAGCACAGTTGGGCATTTGTCAACCCACCCAACAATCTGTTCAAAACCGTTAAGGCATAGTGCCCGGTAGTATGAAGGCAGTCACACAGACCTTAGATTAACCGGAGAGACAGCTGTAAATAAATAAATACTCACTGAGGACCTCATTAATGGGAAGAGATTTAGTTGGATGTTGAGGAATGGACAAGATATGCATAGTCTGAAAGAGGTCACCAGTAAGGGCCAAGGAGCAGAATAATAAACCAGGTCTGTGTGAAATATGGATCCCAACAGAGTCATGAAGAGAATTTTTGAAGAAAAATCAATCATTCATCCATTTTTATAATGCTTAGGCTTTATGAACATAAAAAAAATACAAGGCTCTGAAACATCTGCCTTCAAAGAGCTGACAAAGTAATGGAAAAGATACTGCTTCAATCAAAATACATTAAAGAGAGATATACACAAAATTCTTTAATAACACAGGGAAAGGAGTAATCAGTTTACCAGAGGAATGAGATTATCAGTAAGTTTTCAACAAAGATATCTGAGTTAGTTTTTAAACAGTGAGAATGGGGAAGGTAGGAATGGGCAAGATGGATGAAGGGGGGCCAAAAGGTGCAAACTTCCAATTCTAAAATAAATAAGTTATAAGGATGTAACATATGACATCGTGACTATAGTTAATAACACTATACTTCATATTTAAAAGTTTCTGAATAGATCTTAAAAGTTCTCATGGCAAGAAAACAAAATTGTAACTATGTATGGTGATGGACTTATTGCGATGATCATTTTGCAATATACACTAATAGCGAATCATTATGTTGTACACCTGAAAGTAATACCTCAATTAAAAAAAAAGTGACCTCATCAATTAAAGTCACAGAAAGAAAAATGCCAAAAATTACTGAATGCTTACTATGTACTAGACACTTTCTTTTACCTTTGAAATAAGTACTATAATTAACATTTTTATATATAAGAAAACTCAAGTTCAGAGAGTGTAAATGACCAAATGTAGAAAAGCTAGTTAGTGGTGAGCCTGGCATTCAAACCTAGGTCTGTCTACTGCTAAAACCCATGGCCTTTACAATACTACCCAGCTCTGGGAATTTACAAGCACTCAAGTTATGAACATAAGGTACAATACAAACGTTATAAAGTCAGTCACTACCAGAAAATACTAAAATGTTTTAGGGCCAGAAAGGATGAGAGTAATGTAAAGATTTTCCAATACTATACATACTTAAGAGTCTCAGAAATACTTCCACTATTCCAAAAGAAAAAGTTTCAGCACAAGCAAAAGTGTCAACACAAATAAAATCCTGGAATTACAAGCAACAGTTTCAACACAAAATCCTGGAATAATGTTTGGCAGAAAACTACGACAATCTGGAGTCTTAAACAACAAATCTGGAATGCTTAAACAACTGGTAAGTTTATGACATTTAATTAAACATACTTTGATAATGAAGATTTCTAATCTGCAGGCTCTAGCTAATGAATACTGCTTTATCTAAAAGTCCTTTTTTCTTTTTTTTTTTTGCTGAGCAACCTCAAAAGGATTACATAAATAGATTCTTAAGTGAAAAGCTTTCACTGATATCTTTGTCAATATATTTGTTACAGTTACAAAGCTTTATTTTACCTTACCTTCTTCTTTCTTATTCTGAAATATCAAACAGTTCGAACTTCAGCAATAATCAAACAGCACGTTTTTCCCAAAGTAGTGTGAAAAATATACGGACTTATTACTTAGCAAAGAGAACTTTGAATAAGCACCTTAAGTGGTTACTAAAAGTATAATTAAAGCCTTAGGTCGGGGTAAAACTGTGATGGCAAAATCTGTCGTCTTAGTATTTTTCACCAACCTAAGAATGCAGGTTAAGCCATCAACTTCAGGGATAAGGATTTATTTTTTCCTAAAGCACTGTGATGTAAGGCCAGCTTTCTATGAAAATTCTTCCCCATATACACAAAGATAAAAATTTTCCCTAAACTTCAAGAAAAAAGGCCAAATACGAAACTAGACGCCTCAACAAACTGAAACCGATACAGTATTTTGCCGCCTTCTAGGCAAGGAGACCAATTAAAAAGTGCAAAGGTATCTCATGGTTATAAAAGATAGGCGTTAAAAAAAAAAAAAAAGATAGGTGTCAAAAGCAATTAAGATTAGGAACAGAAAAATGCCATCAGGGGAAGAATGAACATGTTTCCTTTTAACTAACAGGCTCTAAAAGTTTTGTTTAAATTAAACAGATCTACCACTGCATCACGTTCACAGGCAAAAAATGCTGCGTGCACTGAATCTCCAGAGTGTTCTTGAAAGTCAACTCAGTGCTCCCAAGAGGTATTCCTTTTAACATAAGCTTTTTGTTCATACTCGTCTTCGAAATTTCCCGAACAGTCAACTGCATGTCATCTGTGTGGAAATTACTTCAAAACATTCTTGACAGGCTTTCTACAAATAATCCGTGCTTTTCTGACTTGATTTAAACAGGTCCAATTATGGAATTCCCTATCGACCCGCCTTCCTTCTTCTTTCTCCGGAAGGACCACCAACCACTAGGGTTTACAACCAAGTAACCAGTTTTTTCCTTTCCGTAAAAAAAAGAGAATGCCTTCTAAGAACCTAAATATCTAGTTGCCAGAAGTCTTAAAATCGGAAACGTGCAGGGAGTTCTTAAGGGACACTTGCAGGGACCATGATCTAAACCAAACAAAATACTAATGTAGCTATTCCAAAGGAGCAGGGGATTTCTGCCTGTCAAGCTGTGGACTTAACCCTGTTAAAATACCGACTTCCAGCCACGATAATAACGAGGTTAAACCTTCCGCCGTTTTACAGGTTTCCCATTAACTAACTTCCCGTGACCCCTTCACCCAACCACTCAAAACCACACTCCATTCCACTCTCGGCCCAACCCCTTCCACTCCCGCCCCAAATTCCAGTTTTAACGCGCTTCCCTCCTCCAAACTTCCAGTTTTCTCCGTGGCCTACCCTACCTACGTCTTCTCGTCGCCACCGGTCCCCAGTCAGGGCCTTGGTCCTACCATGCCTGCCTTTCCCGGTCTGCCTCAAGCCTCCAGCCCCGTCCCCTAAGGCCCGAACCCGCCTCAAAGAGCCCTCGGGAGTTCGATCCTCCCAGCTCTTCCAACCCATCCCCAGGCACCCCCCAGGCCCCCAAAGCACGCAACGGCCGAGCATGAAAATGGCGGAGAGTGCCGCCGCCTGCTGCAGGCGAGCGGTCCCGTGCCGCCGCCGCACTCACCCTGTGGCGCTGAGCAGAGCTCCTAATGACTAGCGAGCGAAATGTTCGTCTTCACAGTCAGGAGTATCTCTCCTGTCTGGCCTCCTCCCTCCCCTCTCAATCCCACTCCTCCAAAAGAGCAGCCGCCATCTTCCCCTATGAGCCACCGAGCGCACGCCCCTGCGTCATCACGCACCGGCGTACGCTACTACGTCACGCGCGCCGGGGCCGCCGGGCTCCCTAGGGCTCAATCTGCGCCTGTGCATAGGTGAGAGGCGGGGCCTGACCGGAGCCCCACGCGGCTTAGCTGAGCGACTCCTTTGTTCCAGCTGAGACGAGGACGGAGCCGCAGCCAGAGGAGGGACCGGGAGAGGGTGGTGCTGCCGTACTTTTTTCACATTGTGAGCTAACCTTGATGCTCTCAGAAGTACCCTGTTTTCGAAAATTGAATGAGAAATTTGTTCGAGGGCGGTGCTGCAGTTGCTAAGTCTGTTTATTCATCCGTGGAATTGGGGGTATATCTTAAGAATTTGAAGGAAAGCGCCGAGCTGAGTCAAGCACACAGAGTTTGCGCGTTCCCGGTGCCTCTGAGTTATCGCCTTTCCTCACTGAGTGGGGACCAAGTTATAAAAACTGAGCCCTAGGGTACGACCACTTTGGTAAACTGTTTCCAGTACTAAAACTAAGCCCTCCCTTGAGACTCAGCAGTTCCCCTCCAAGAGGACTGAGTGCATGCGTCCACCAGAGACTTGCACGGGCATGTTCATAGCAGCTTTTTTTGTGATAACCAAACACTGGTAACCCCAATGTCCATCAGCAGTTGTACTGGTAAATAAATTGTGGTGTGGTCATGCAGTGGGCTGCTATGTAGCGACAGGAAATTCAGGCATGCCTCGGAGGTACTGCGTGTTCAGTTCCATACCACCGTAATAAAGCCAATATTGCAGTAAAGTGAGTCACACGATTTTTTTTTTTCATTTCTCAGTGCATATAAGTTTATGTTTGCACTGTACTTAGTCTATTAAGTGTGAACTAGCACTAAGTCTAAAAGAAATACATACCTTAATTTCAAAATGCTTTATTGCTAAAATATGCTAACCATCATCTGACAATGCAGGCTTGCCACGAACCTTCAATTTGTAGGGAAAAAAATGCAATATCTGTGAAGCGCAATAAAACAAGGTATGCCTGTAATTACTGATAAATGCAACAGACTGGATGAATATCACAGATACTGTTAAATCAGGCACAAAAGAGGACACGGATGATTCCACTTATATGAAGTTCAGAATACAACTTCAAAACAAAAAAGTTGTCTTCTAACTTTAGGAAAGTAATTTGGCAGTATGAATCAAGAATCTTAAAAATATTTATTACTTTTGCCTCTAATTCCTCTTCTAAGAATCTATTCTAAGGATGGTCACAGAAGTGTGAAAAATATATATATACAAAACTTCATTTAAGTATTATTGATGATAGGAAAAAAAAAAAGAGAGCAACTTAAATGTCCAATAGCAGGGAATGGCTAAATGATGGTAGAGTATCTGTACATTACAGAGTATCTATACAACGTTTTTATGATATCAGAAATGCTTATTATCTGATTTTAGTGGAACATGAATATGAAGAACTATAAATATGTGTATGTAATGAGAAATAGCCTAAGGAAATAATATGGTGGGATTAAGGATGACTATTGTGTTCTGTTTTTGTAATCACTGAGGGGGAAAGGGTGTGTTTTTTTAAAGCAGTAACAGGTTACTGACATGGTATATTAAATTATTATTAAATGAATCTCTATTTGTTAACAATTACAGTTTACAAATTCCTGTTGATTAATTAACATCATACGACATTTAGGAATTCTTTCTCTTTCCATTTTTTTGGACTAGACTTAGAAGTTCACTGGGCATTATTAACAAATACCAGAACCCCACACCTCCCCAGGTGCCAAAAGTTTAATCTTCATTCCTTCAATTCCAGGAAGGCAGGGATTATCAGAAACTTGGAAGCAACAAGCAAAGATTTAGGAAAGAAGGATTTTACTCCAGGGTAGTGTTAAAAAACAAAATTCGACTGAGTAAATTTTAAAGATCTTATTGGTTTTATTCAATGATTCATGCATCAGGCAGCATCCAATCTAACAGATGGAAAGGAGCTCCAAGGAGAGTATAGGCGGAAGGGTCCAGGAACAAGGAAGTTCTACTAGCAAAAAGTAGATTGGTCACTTTGCTTTAAGGGCTGGGGTTATCAGTCAGGTTACTTAACTAGAGCTGATTATGCGATTCCTGATTGACTGGTTTAAGATTGCATTTCTGGGAGAGCTGAAACTGTAATTAAGTCTCAGTTTGATGAGGTGGGGCTTAGCATAAGTGACTCCATTTTGGGCCTGTTGTCTTGTTTTTATCAATTCCCCCCAAACACTTCCTTTTTTTCTTTTTTTTGGCCATGTCATGTGGCTTATAAATATATGTATGTAATGAGAAATAACCTCTTAATTCCCTGACCAGAGATCAAACCCATGCCCCCTGCATTGGGAGCACAGAGTCTTAACGCCTGGACCTCCTGGACCTCTCTGTGGTGTTTACAGGTCGCTACATTGGGTTCACGTTCTTTTAAGTCAGTCGTTCTCTTCGTTCCTTTTCTGATGTTCTAGTTTTAGGGAGATCTTTTGCTCTCTGGTTAGTGACTGCAAACATGCATTTGAAGGTTTTGAGAGAATACCAAGCCTCAGGAAGACTACTATGATTATCAAAAGCAGGATAATTCCCAATATCTGGCATGTACTTTGGAGCCATGATCCCCAAGACCCAAATCAATCAGAATCAAATAAGTCAGAGAAAGACCCCATTGAAGGAGTCACTCTCTTAAGACAACTGGCTTGTTCACTGATCTTATGTAGCTGAGTCTCAACTTCTTCAGAAGTGTCAATCCAAGTGCAACAAGTGGTGTTAGCCGTAGCACAAACACCTCCTTGCTCAGTTAAAAGGTAACCAAGGGTTATCCTATTATCAAAAACAACTTCAGCCAGAGATTCTAGGGATTTTCGTTGGGCAGCTATTGCTTTAGCAGCAGATTCTACAGTACAAGAGTTAAGGAGAGTTTCCTGATCACAGCCTCATTTGCGCTTACTCCTAACCAAGGAAGTAGCGACCTGCCAAAGGAAGTGAATTTTGAATCATAAATGCCTTCTGGTAATTCCCATTTGGGTCTGTGGCTCAGGACTGAAAAGGTGATAGCCATGGAGCTCAGTAAAATTTAAGGGTCTGTAAACTACACAGGCAGTTCTCTTAATCCATTCTGATGATCTCTGTCTGGTAATTAATGTTTTTTTCCTTTTTTTTTTTTTTGCAGTACGCGGGCCTCTCACTGTTGTGGCCTCTCCCGCTGCGGAGCACAGGCTCCGGACGTGCAGGCCCAGAGGCCATGGTCCACGGGCCCAGCCGCTCCGCGGCATGTGGGATCCTCCCGGACCGGGGCACGAACCCGAGTCCCCTGCATCGGCAGGTGGACTCCCAACCACTAGCGCCACCAGGGAAGCCCCTGTAATTAATGTTTTAAGGCCATCCATATTTAAAGTGATTATTGAGATAGTTGGATTGATATATACCATATTTGTAACTATTTTCTATCCTTTGCCCCTGTTCTCTCTTTTTTGTCTTCCATTCTTTTAAACTATTTTTTGCCTCTGATTTTAATCAAAATGTGATTCCATTTTTTCTCTTAACATATCAGTACTACTTCTTTTAAAATTTTTTAAACGGTTTCCCTACAATTAACCATCTAAATTTACAACTAACCTAAATTCACTTTCAAATAACACTGTCTTTCTTTCTTTCTTTCTTTTTTGATATTTATTTACTTATTTGGCTGTGCTGGGTCTTAGCTGCGGCAGGCGGGATCTTCGTTGCCATGTGCGGGCTCTTTGGATCTTTAGTTTCAGCATGCAGGAACCCCAGTTATGTCATACAGGATCCAGTTCCCTGACCAGGGATCGAACCCAGGCCCCCTGCATTGGGAGCATGGAGCCTTAGCCAGTGGACCACCAGGGAAGTCCCAACACTGTATTTCTTCATGGTTATGTAGGTATCTTATAATAGAGTTTTCCCAGTTCCTCCCTTCCATCCCTTATAAAATTTCTCTCATACATTTCACTTATCTGTAAACTATTATCACCAAATGTATTTTTGCAATTATTAATTTGAAGACAGTGAATCTTTTAGATAAATTAAGAATAAGAAAAGTAAAAACTAAAAAATATTTTATTTTGGGACTTCCCTGGCCGTCCAGTGGTTAGGACTCCACACTTCCACTGCAGGGGGCACGGATTCAATCCCTGGTCGGGGAACGAAGATCCCACATAGCCGCAAGGCGCTGCCAAAAAAAAAAATTTGTATTTTACCTTAATTTATACCTTCTCTAACACTCTTCCTTTCTTTATGTAGCCCCAAGTTCCTGACCTACATCATTTTCTTTCTCTGAAGAACTTTCTTTAACATTTCTTGCAAGGCAGGTCTACTGGAGACAAATTCAGTTTCTATTTATGTTAGAGTCTGTATTTCATCATCACTTTTGAAAGAGAAATTTGATAGATACAGAATTCTAGGTTGGTGGGACTTCCCTGGTGGCGCAGTGGTTAAGAATCCACCTGCCAATGCAGGGGACATGGGTTCAAGTCCTAGTCTGGGAAGATCCCACGTGCCACGGAGCAACTAAGCCCATGTGCCACAACTACTGAGCCTGCGCTCTAGAGCCCGCAAGCCACAACTACTGAAGCCCGCACGCCTAGAGCCCATGCTCCGCAACAAAGACAAGCCACTGCAGTGAGAAGCCCGCGCACCGCTTGAAAAGTAGTTCCCGCTTGCCGCAACTAGAGAAAGCCCACGGGCAGCAACGAAAACCCAACGCAGCCAAAAATAAATAAATTTATTAAAAAAAGAATTCTAGGTTGGTGGGGTGTTTTTTTTTCTTTCAACACTTTAAATATTTCACTCCACTCTCTGCTTGCTTGCATGGTTTCTGAAGAGAAAATCAATATATTTCCTATACTAGTTTCTCTACACGTAAGATTTTTTCCTTCTGCCTTCTTTCAGGGTTTTCTTTTTGTCTTTGATTTTCTTAAGTTTGAATACGATATACAAAGGTATTGATCACTTGGTGTTTATGCTGCTTGGTGTTCTCTGTGATTCCTGTGGTTTGATGTATGTTAAATAAAAGTTTCCAGCCATTATCAAGTATTTATTTTCTTTCTTTCTTTCCTTCTTTATTGTTTTCTTTCTTTCTTCTTGTATCCCCTTTACACAGATGTTACCCCTTTTATAATTGTCCCACAGTTCCTGGATATTCTTTTCTACTTTATTCAGTCTTTTCTGTCTCGCTCTCTTTTTTTTTAGTTTGAAAAGTTTCTATTGATATATCTTCAAGCTCACTGATTCTTTCCTCAGTCATATCTAGCCTATTCGTGAGTTCATCAAAACATTCTCCATTTCTGTTAGTGTTTTTTATTTCTACCGTTTCGTCTTAGAATTTCCGTCTCCTTGTTTACACTGCCCATCATGTTCTTGCATGTTGTTCAATTTTCCGTTGGAGCTCTTAGCATATGAATTACACTCATTTCATTATTTATTTTTAATTTATTTACTTATTTTTGGCTGTGTTGGGTCTTTGTTGCTGCGCATGGGCTTTCTCTAGTTGCAGCGAGCGAGGGCTACTCTTTGTTGCGGTGCACAGGCTTCTCATTGCGGTGGCTTCTCTTGTTGCAGAGCACAGGCTCTAGGCACGCAGGCTTCAGTAGTCGTGCCTCGCGGGCTCTAGAGCACAGGCTTAGTAGTTGTGGTGCCCGGGCTTAGTTGCCCCGCGGCATGTGGGATCTTCCCAGACCAGGGCTGGAACCCATGTCCCCTGCATTGGCAGGCAGATTCTTAACCACTGCGTCACCAGGGAAGCCCAAATCACACTTACTTTAAATTTCTAGTCTAATATCCCAGAATCTCTATCATATTCCAGTCTGGTTCTGACGCTTGCTCTGTCCCTTCAAATTGTGGGGGGAGAGGGTGGTTGCCTTTTAGTATGCCTTGTAATTTTTGGTTGAAAGCTGGACATGATTAGTGTATTGGGTAAAAAATACACCAAACTGAGGTAAATAGGGCTTTAATGTAAGTTTTTTATGTTCTAGGAGTGAAACCATGTTTACTCTTTGCTGCTAGTCATAGGTGTCAGAAGCAATCATTTTCTCTGGGGTGCTTTGTTTTTTGCAGGTTTTTGTTGTTGTTGTTTATTTTGTCTTCCCTGTTCTTTTTGTGATGATAGTTTGCCCCGTGACCTCATCTCTATGATGGATTTAGGAAGAATTGTTGATTTTCAGTTTGTTCAGCTTCTCTTCTTCTTGTGGTGACAGGCATAATGATCTCTAATCTCCATACATATTGGACCACAAACTGGAAGTCTTTTAACCTTTTATAATTAAAATGAACTAATTTTAGCTTGTTTCCCCTTCATCCCTATTTTTGGAAAAGCAAAGAAATGTAATTCAGGGAGTCGTTTTACTTTTTTAAAGCAGGATGTCACAAACTGCTCAGGGATATGTCACATCCTAGAATTAAAGCTTTCCTTGCTTGAGCTGGTTGAGAAGCTCTAATGCCAGGCCCATTCCCTTTAGGTGAGATTTGTGTGTAGGTAATTTGCCTAGGCCTTTAAAAGCAAAAAAGTAAGAAAAGAAATTGCTACATTAGAAAAGACTAAACGTGTAGGGTGTGGACTCCTGGTGTACACTCAGGGTGATCCAGCCCCTCCAGGTCAGAAAGTGGGGTGACAATTCCAACAGGCAACAATGAGCCTCTGTCTTTATCCCCCCCCCCCCCCGCCCCCGGCCTGTCTTATCCTGGACTTGCACTGAGCTTTAAACTCAAAGTACACTTTTTTTCTCTTCGTTTTTGGCCGCACCGCACGACTTGCGGGACCTTAGTTCCCCGACCAGGGATCAAACCCGGCTCCCCGGCAGTGAAAGCCCAGAGGCCTAACCACTGGACCACCAGGGAATTCCCAAAATGTACTTTTAATATTCAGAAGTTGGCCAGTCTTTCTAGTCATCAAGTTGTGCTACTCTCCACACCTGCTGAGCTGGGCCACAGGAAACTTTAAACAGGTCTGACTTCCCGATCACGACTCATACACGTCAGTGCTTTCCACACGATCTACAGAGTACAGACATGTGAGAATTATGCAAAGCAGCAAGACTAAGGCTTAATTATAAGTTACAGAGAAGACCCAAGGGTTCTGGGAGAAAAAATGGTGAGAGGGGAGGAATCTACTGTAGGCAGTAGGAGGGATCCCGCCTGCTCCATGGCTGGAGGGGACAGGACAGGACAAGGACCTCTTACAGACAACAGCCTCAAACTACCCACCTTAGGGGAAAACTGCAGAATACGGGATGGGAATGCTGTTTCTCTGGGTGCCCAGTTTGTTCCAGGATCACAGAGGTCAGGCCTACATGTGTGTATCACATTGAAATGGGGCCCATACGAGGTCCAGCCTGGGAGGAAGGTAGACACTGACTACTGCTCCAGGAAGCTATTCAGTCAGGCCAGCATTCGCCTCTTAGACCCCAAGGGAGTGCCTGGATCCCGACGTGGAGGAAAATGACTTGGTTGCCCCAGTGGTTTTGTGTCCCACCCTGGACAGATGGTAAGGGAGCCATAACAGCAAGGTTGCTCATCCTTGTGCCTACTGCAGAGACAGGGCTCCTAGGGGTTGAGACGGGGATGGACGTGCCCCTAAAGGTAGCTTTGCTGGCAGTGGTACTGGGCCCTTGGCTGGAAGGATGGCGGCTCTACTGGGGCATGCCCCTGGGAATGTGACTTAAGATAGGGGCAGTAGTGCCTCCAAACACAGGGCTATTCTTAGTGCTGGGTCCTGGGGGTCACCTTGGGGTGCTCTGACCAGGGGGACTCAGGTATTCAGTCCCAGACTTCCCCCATAGCAGTGTGCTATAGTCAGCAACCCTCCACCCCTCGCCTTGTGTCTGCTATAATGCTGAGTGCTCCAAAGGGGCAGCTTAGATCTGGGGTAAAGCCCATAGGTGCTACTGAAACCCTCAACCTGAAGGGAGCCGGGCTTGTGCTGCCAAACTCCCGGCAGGTGCTGGCCCCCAGTGCCTGGGTGGGGCTGAGGGGCAGAGTCTGCCCAGGTAATTGCCCATAGAGCACTTGGGGAAGTCAGCCTTTGGATAGAGAGCTAGGCTTCAAGCACTCTTCTTCCGCCGTCAACCTCCAAAGCTCACACTGTCTGGCCTGCTTCTGGGACACAGCTTGGGAATGTGTGAGTCAAGAATGGGCGTGGGTTCACGGAACCCGCCAGCGCAAAAGTCCTGGAGGGATGGCTTGTGTGCAGAGGACGCGCAAGGACCTGAGGCAGCACAGGTGCAGATTCACCTCGGACCCTCTGGCGCTTCCCAGTCCTGGGGTCTGAGGGTTGGAGGTTTTTGCCTTGAGGGTGATGAGGTTATTGGCAGGGCAGTGGCCCCTTCTCCCCTAGCTGGGAGAGCTGTCGGGGAACTAACTGTACAGGACATAGTCCCCGGTCCCCACCCAGCAGAGGGGGAACTCTGGAAAGCAGGGTTCCTGGTTCAGCAGCTCCTACACAAGGTGGCAGCTTTGGGATCAGCAGCTGTGTGTCCTCCTGCCCTTTCCCTCGGTGCCCATACCACCCATATCCTGTTCCGGGGGCAGCTGAAGTGGCATCCAGGGCAGTTTGGCAGGGACATATATAACATATATATTTCCCAGTGTCTGTGGGAGGGTAGGAGCCTGACTTTGATGGTTACCAAATAGCACACACAGATGTCCTAATCACAGAGAAAAACCATTGCAAACTCAGGAATAACTCAATGTGCTGGACACACCCCATAGATCAACCTCACCTCACACTTAAAACTCTCCACCTCCTGCCTTTGTGTTCAGAGAAGCTGAGCTCAGACTGAGTTCTGGTCTCTCTTATTGCAGTAGTCTTGAATAACATCTTCCTTGCCTGTTTAACATTCTTGGGTGAATTTTTGTTTTGACAGAAGTAAAATGTAAGCCTTACAGCAATATAGATTCTTTTACTCTTTGTTTTTTTTTTTGCAGTACGCGGGCCTCTCCCTGTTGTGGCCTCTCCCGTCGCGGAGCACAGACTCCGGATGCGCAGGCGCAGCGGCCATGGCTCACGGGCCCAGCCGCTCCGCGGCATGTGGGATCTTCCCGGACCGGGGCACGAACCCGTGTGCCCTGCGTTGGCAGGCGGACTCTCAACCACTGCGCCACCAGGGAAGCGCTTACTCTTTATTTTCTATGTTATAGTTGTTGTATTACATCAACACGAATTGAACCCCACCCTCTGAGATTCTCGTATAATTTTTTAATTCAGAAGTCATATGTATATTAAAAGAATTTAAGAAGAGAAAAAAAATAGACTATCTCATTTATCTAGATACTACCGCTTCTGTTGCTCTTCCTTTATCCCTGAAGTTCCAACTTCACAAACTCTTGTGTCATTTCACCTCAGCCTGAAGAAATTGCTTTCACATCATTTTATATCTAGTTAATCATCAGATATGATTAACGCTTCTAGTTTTCTTTCATGTTCATCAGCCTTTGTTTTGCCTTCAGTGGTAAGGATATCTTTGCCGCATATAATGTCCTGGGTTGGTAGTTTTTTCTTTCACTACTTTAAAGATATTATTCCAATCTTTCCTGGCCTCTGTTTTCTGATAAGAAATTACAGGCTTTTGAATTGATATTCTTTTATGGATAATGTGTCATTTTTCTCTGACTGCTTTCAAGATTTTTTTCTTCACCTTTGGTTTTTAGCAGATTGACTCTGTGTTTGAGTGAAGGTTTTCTGAGCTTCCTAGATCTCTGTTTTACATAATTGTGAAGTTTTTGTTTGCCATTTTCCCCTCATATATTTTCTTCTGCACTAACTTCCTTCCTCCAGGAACTCCAGTGGAATGGAAATTATAACTTATTTTCTAAATGAATTAGAGTCGATTTATAGTGTTGCATCAGTTTCAGGTGTACAGCTTAGTGATTCAAGTTTGGGTTAGTTTTTTTTTTGCAGATTATATTCAATTATAGGTTATTACAAGATATTGGGTATTAATTCCCTGTGCTATACAGTAAATCCTTGTTGTTCATCTGTTTTACATATAGTAGTTTGTATCTGTTAATCCCATTACTCCTAATTAGTTCTTCCCCCTGGCTTTCATAACCATAAGTTTGTTTTCTATGTCTGTAAGTCTGTTTCTGTTTTGTATATAGATTCATTAGTATTATTTTTTTAGATTCCATGTATAAGTGATATCATATAGAATCTGTCTTTGTCTGACTTATTTCATTAAGCATAACATTCTCTAGGTCCATCCATGTTGCCGCAAATGGTAATATTCATTCTTTTTTGTAGCTTTATATATATTTATGTATGCCATAAAAATTTATTTATTTTATTTTTATTTTTGGCTGCATTGGGTCTTTGTTGCTGCATGTGGGCTTTCTCTCGTTGTGGAGAGCAGGGTCCACTCTTCATTGCAGTGCGTGGGCCTCTGACTGCGGTGGCTTCTCCCGTTGCAGAGCACGGGCTCCAGGCGCGCAGGCTTCAGTAGTTGCGGGATGCGGGCTCAGTAGTTGTGGCTCACGGGCTCTAGAGCGCAGGCTCAGCAGTTGTGGCGCAGGGGCTTGGTTGCTCCGCGGCATGTGGGATCTTCCCGGACCAGGGATCGAATCCATGTCTCCTGCATTGGCAGGTGGATTCTTAACCACTGTGCCACCAGGGAAGTCCCTGCAGTGTTTTTATAGATTCCTGTCTCCATGAGCACCTCCAGGGTGGGCACCAGACACAAACCAGGTTATTCAAAGCCCTTCCCTGGGATTTCTGAATCTGGGTCCAAACAGAGCCTGATCCCAGCCTCTCTCCGGTGGCAGAAGGTCAAGATAACGAAACCCATGAGCAGTTAGAAGCCTGTTCTTTGCTATATGGAAGAAGGTAGGCGGGAACAAGAGAGCAGAGTTGATATAAAGAAACAAGCAGAGGGAGACTTCCCTGGCGGTGCAGGGGTTAAGAATCCGCCTGCCAACAATGCAAGGGACATGGGTTCGAGCCCTGGTCCGGGAAGATCCCACATGCTGCGGAGCAACTAAGCCCATGCACCACAGCTACTGAGCCTGCACTCTAGAGCCCACGAGCCACAACTACTGAGCCTGTGTGTCCCAACTACTGAAGCCTGCACGCCTAGAGCCCGTGCTCCGCAACAAGAGAGGCCACCGCAATGAGAAGCCTGCGCACCACAACAGAGTAGCCCCCACTTGCCACAACTAGAGAAAGCCTGCGCACAGCAACGAAGACCCAACGCAGCCAAAAATAAATAAATAAATTTATATTAAAAAAAAAAAAAAAAAAGCAGAGGGACTTCCCTGGTGGTCCAGTGGCTAAGACTTCACGCTCCCAATGCAGGGGGCCCAAGTTTGATCCCTAGTCAGAGAACTAGATCCCACATGCTGAAACTGAGTGTTTGCATGCCGCAGCTAAGACCCGGCGCAGCCGAATAAATAAATATTTAAAAAGAAAAGAAAAGAAAAGAAAGAAACAAGCAGAGACCAAGAGGAGACCCATGGCATGTGTTCCTGCTCTTCCTGAGGCTTGGAAGTTCAATTTCATTTCAATGAAGCCATTACCCTATTAAGAAGTCCCCCTTTTTGTACTTTTGTTGGGTTTCTAGCACTTGTAGTAGCTTTGTATGGACAGCCTTAGGGCTTTCAAGACGACTGACTACATTCATCCCCCTGGTCCTTCAAACTGCCACTCTCCAAAATGACTATTTCATACCTTGTCTTCTCTCAAACCTCCCTCTCTGGTAAATCACCTGTTCATTGCAATAGCACTGTCAAGTTTATGAAATGTTCCGTATAAAGCTTGGAGACATGGATACGTGCTGACACGAACACACACTGTGGATAAAGCAGAGTGAGGCCCACTAGTCACAGTGATATCTGTATTAAAAGGAACCCAGAGACACTTGTCTTGGCAGAACCAAGCCTAGGAGCCTACAGGGCTGCCCTCTGTGTCCCCGTACTCTGCCTGCCTTCTTCTTCTTTTTTTTTTTTTTTTTGCGGTACGCGGGCCTCTCCCGTTGCGGAACACAGGCTCTGGACGCGCAGGATCAGCGACCATGGCTCACGGGCCCAGCCGCTCTGCGGCATGTGGGATCCTCCCGGATCGGGGCACGAACCCGTGTCCCCTGCATCGGCAGGCAGACTCTCAACCACTGCGCCACCAGGGAAGCCCTCTTCTTTTTTTTTTAAATAAATTTATTTATTTGTTTATTTATTTGAAGAGTAGAGCATACAATGAAGAGTAGCCCCCGCTTGCTGCAACTAGAGAAAGCCCACGTGCACAGCAACAAAGACCCAACGCAACCAAAAATAAATAAATTAATTAATTAAAACAAAAACTGAACTGAAATAAAACAAAAACTGAACTGAAAATAAATTAATTAATTAAAACAAAAACTGAACTGAAAGCCAGAGTGAAGTTCCAAGTGACACGACAGCAATCTTGGCTGGGGTCAGAAAGGTGGCATGAGGTCTGATTAGCTAGAGGCTTCGGGTTAGCCTCCAGGTGGGCTGGGCCCCCTCCATAAAGCCAGGAACTTGAAAGACTGTCACGTCAGTAAAAGATAGGCTCTGCCCAGAGGCCCAGGAAGACAAGGATGCTTGTCATTATTCATGGCTCCAGGTTAAAAGAGAAAGTCTCATCTGAGGAATCAAAACCTGAAACTTGTGCCACATATGGGTTTGAATTCAGATTTATATTGCACGTTCCATGTTGTAGGAATCTCTAAGCTGAGAGATTATTGGAAGAAGTATTCCCAGGCTATTGATACTGCTGGCCTGGGAGAAGTGCAGACCCCTCTGTTAGAAACACTCCTACAAACAAACGCAGGCACATTTCCATAGTAAAAGCAATCCCCATTAAAGAGCAAAATAATTACAAAACGAATGGGGAACAAGAACTTGGGATAACCAGTCCGAAAGGGAATATAAAGTAAATATGTCTTAAGTTATGAAAGAAGAAATAGAAACCATGATGAAAGAACAAGACACTATGGAAAAAAGAACACTCTGATTTGGACCCGAGTTGAAATACATGAGATAGAAAACTATAGTCAAATAAGAATCAGTGGACAGGGCTGGGGAGGGTGGGAATAGGGGAGGGGAAGTGACTGGTAATGGTACAAGCTTCTCTTTGAAATAATGGAATGTTCTACACTCAGACTGTTGTGATGGCTTCACAGTTCTGTGAATATACTAAAGACCATTAATTTGTAAACTCTAAATGAGTGAACTTTAATGGTATGTAAATTATACTTCAAAAAAGCTGTTAAAAAAAAAACCTCTGTGGGTAATTCCCTGGCGGTCCAGTGCCCCAGGCAGCTGTTTGATGAACCAAGATCCCAGAAGCTGGTTGAGGAACTGCACGGCACAGCCGAAAAAAAACAAAACAAAACAAAAAAAAATCAAGAGGGAGAGAGGAGGGAGCATGGAAAGAAGGCGCAGTTAAAGTGGCCCCAAATCACAGAGGACACGAATCCACAGGCAGAAGCAACACAGTTCCCAAAGAGAGTAAATAAAACTGAATCCATTCCTAGACACCTTGTAGTGAAATTATAAAACACAAAAAACAAGAAAGAAATCATGAAAGCAATTAGAAAAACAAATTATTTACAAAGGAACATTAAGACTGTCAGAAATCTTACCAGAAACAAATAGCATCGTCAAAGTACTCTGGAAAGTTCGTGTCTATGTAGAATATGGAATTCTACAACTACTACTCAAAATCAGGGTGAAGGACATATTTGGCCAAAGAAAGGCTGAGAATGTTTACTCTCGTACTCTTATTCAAAAACTACCAAAGGAGCAGCTTTGTGAAAAATAAAACTGAACCCAGGAGGAAGGGGAGATGCATAGATGCAACAATGAGCAAATAAGTTGGTAAAAATGTGGATAATGGGAAAAGAATGTGAAAAAAGAATAGATACATATGTATGTATAACTGAATCACTTTGCTATATACCTGAAACTAACACAACATTGTTAATCAACTATACTACAGTATAAAATTAAAAGTTATTTTCTGAAAAAAAAAAAAAGCTTTCATTTTCCAGTGGGATTGCCCTAGCAACTTTATCTAAAATCATTTAATCATATATGCATGGGTCTCTTGTGGATTCTATTCTGTTCCACTGATCTATTTCTCTACCCTTTACCCATATCACTTTGTCTTGAGACTATAACCTTATAATAAATTTTAAAATCAGAAAAAAAAAGTGGATAAATCTCTGCATTGACTGTAAAACATTGTGTGTGTGTGTGTGTGGGGGGGGGGTAATTAAAAACAGAGTCAAACTAAAGTCCTGGACAAAAAAAAAACTACAGCATAAAGAGAGGTGGGAGTGGGTGCTCAGGGGTGATTTTGTTGGTCCTTTATTTTTATTTTTTTTAGTTTTGGCTGCACTGGGTGTTTGTTGCTGTGTGTGGGCTTTCTCTAGTTGCAGCGAGTGGGGGCTGCTCTTCGTTGCGGTGCGTGGCTTCTCATGTTGCGGAGCATGAGCTCTAGGCGCTCAGCCTTCAGTAGTTGCAGCACCCGGGCTCAGTAGTTGTGGCTTGCAGGCTCTAGAGCACAGGCTCAGTAGTTCTGGCACATGGGCTTAGTTGCTCTGCGGCATGTGGGATATTCCCGGACCAGGGAGTGAACTCATGTTCCCTGCATTGGCAGGCGGATTCTTAACCACTGCGCCACCAGGGAAGACCTGATTTTGTGGTCCTTGTATTACTCAGGAGTGTAAAGACTTTAAGCACGAAGTACGTTTTTATTTGTCCCACTGAGGCAGCACTCTGAAAGCTGGCATTCTTTGTCTCTGTATCCTCATGTGTACAGAATAGCAACTGACACAAAGAAGTTGCTCACTACATGTAAATAGAGGGCATTCTTTTGTACATTTTTTTCTTATAAATTTATTTTATTTATTTATTTTTGGCTGCATTGGGTCTTTGTTGCTGTACACAGGCTTTCTCTAGTTGCGGTGAGTGGTGGCTTCTCTTGTTGCGGAGCACGGGATTCAGCAGTTGTGGCTCGCAGGCTCGGTAGTTGTGGCTCGTGGGCTCTAGAGCGTAGGCTCAGTAGTTGTGGCACACGGGCGTAGTTGCTCCGCGGCATGTGGGATCTTCCCAGACCAGGGCTTGAACCCGTGTCCCCTGCATTGGCAGGTGGATTCTTAACCACTGCGCCACCAGGGAAGCCCCTTTTGTACATTTTTAATGAGAAGAACATCACCTCATTTTAGATACCTTTGAAAACTAATTAGGGTGAATGTTTCCCCATTAATTTGGTAATTGGATGTAACTTGTGTCGATATGCTTTATCCTTTTTGAAATTGGGGTCCTAAGATTTTAAAATTTATTTTTAAAAGCTCTTTATAAACATCTTCACCCTTTGCTCATCTTCTCTGCTATAAATTTTCTCTCAATTGCCTTTCTAGTGATTTTACACAATTTAAAATTATGTAATCAAGTCTTTTTTATTTCTTCTATCATTAAGTATAGAAAGTATTGCTTGTCTGATATCTTCTAATTTCAATTGCCTTTGAATATGGAGAACTGTTAAGTTCCCTATTAACAAAGGGAATGTATTTAGGACACATGCAGACACGGGCTGGTGTTGATATGGCTCAGAAGGTAGAGGTTAGTCTGAATTTAAAAGGACATCAGTCTGTGAATCTGGGAGTAACCTGTGCCTGGACCATATTTATTAGTAGAATTACAAAATATAAATATCAGAAGCCTTGAAAGGTAATAAACCTTGGAGTTTTGCTTTTTTAAATTCAACGAACAAGTTATCAGCCTACTGAAAAGGCAGAATTAATTAGGAAAGAGGTTCTCACCACAAGATGAGGCATTCATCTTTTCACTATTCCCAAATGTTTCCTTAAAATAATTTTGTCCTTGAGCATAAGTACTAAAGAGGCAGATTTTTAAAAAGAGAATTTGTATTATACACAAAAATTGGATTCAGTGATACATAGAAAGTGATATACATCTTTAGACTTCCAAACTCTGGGGACCCCATTTGGATGAATGCTCTCCCATTATTACTGCTCCTCCTGTGAGCACTGTCAGTCTTGCTGTAACGCTCAGTGGCTTGCAGGACATTTGTGTTGGGAGCCAAGAGCTGTGTTGTCCACTACAGTAGCCACTAGCTACATGTGACTATCTAAATTTTTAAATTTAAAACTTAAATAAAATTTACGGTTCATGGGACTTCCCTGGTGGTCCGGTGGTTAAGACTCCCAGTGCAGGGGGCTTGGGTTCGATCCCTGGTCAGGGAACTAGATCCCACAAGCTGCAGCGAAGAGTCCACATGCTGTAACTAAGACCTGGTGAAGCATGCATGCATAAATAAAAGCTGCTTGCAAAGAAGGCTCAAGCACAGCCAGTTCTGTAAATGCCTCTATCCCAACTGAGACAGCTAGAAAGTTGACTGAATGGAAACTAGCCTATGTGACCAATTCTTTCTGTGTTGCTGTCTACTTAAGTTCAGTTCCTCAATCCAGTGACACTAGCCTCAAGTGCTCCAGGGCTACCTGTGGCAGGCAGCCACCGCACTGGACAGTGCAGATAAGGAATATTCCTACCTTGCGGAAGGTTCTGTTGGGCAGCTCTGCCTTGTCTTCCAAAATTCCCAGGTGTCTTCTGGGCTGCTTCCCCACCTCCCCCCCACCCCCTCACAAAGTCCTCTCCTTCAACTGTATTATTTCAGGTACATTCTCGTTCTCCCTGCACTCCAAGTCGACCTTCGGCAAACGGGGGCAGTGTATTTACTCAACACTCACTACTTAGCACCCCCTGGGAGCCACGCAAAGGGAGCGAGGCGCACAGAACCCAAGTCTGAACGTGATTCCAGTAGACAGACCTACCTTCACCCTGCTGTCGCCACTCACACTTTCTGCCTGTTTAGTCCCAAACTGCCCTCCTGCTGCTGCTGAAGGAACAGGCACGGAGAGCCACAGGCAGACACATTACTGATCACTGTTTAGGGCCTGAACTCTGTCTAGGCCCACTTTTCACCTAGGGGTTGCAAACGGGTATTTTCGTCCAGCAACTTGAGGGCAGTAGCCACATGTATTTCTTCAATATTTCTCATAAGTGTCAGTTTAGATCCTTAATGACGATTGATTTTATATACTAAATTATACCAACACTGGGACTGACTACTGGCCCAGAACCCTCTTCAGGAGAAGTTTGAACTGAATATTAAGTTATCAGGAAATTCTTGTCAATATTCCTAAGTGCAACAGTTGTACTTAACAGAGGAAAGTGTATTTTTAAAATGCATGCTTAAATTTTCAATGAAGTGTCATGCTGTCTGCTTTCACATGCTTCCTAGAAAAATATAATAAAGCAAATATGACAAACATTATCTGTTAAATGCAGCTGAAAAACATAGGTATGATCAATGCTCTAATCTTTCGGCTTTTCTGTGCTTAAAATTTTTCACAATAAAAAATTGAAAAAATGTCACCCCACTGGCATATCCTGTGGGCTTCAATGCTTCGGGGTTTTGTTTTTTTAGTTCATTCCTTTTTATTGCTAAAAAGTATTCCACTGTATGGCTGTATCAGACTTTGCTGACCAAATCACTAACTGGTGGACATGGGAATTGTTTCCACTTTTCAGCTATTATGAATAATGCCACAATGATTATTCACACAGAAGTCTTTGTGTAGGCTTCAATGGTTTTAGAAATAAGCTTAAAACAATAATTTTTAATAAGAACGGCTTGTGCTCAAGCCCCATCCAGTAATGCTTTTTCAAGACTCAAGTTTAATACATTTTTATAAAACCAAGATGACGAGAGCTTTCAGAAAAGCTTTTCTGGTTAATGTAGCTTTCTGGTGAAGTGAGGCTTTGACAACATGACATCTTTTTTTAAAAATTAATTAATTAATTTATTTATTTTTGGCTGTGTTGGGTCTTCGTTTCTGTGCAAGGGCTTTCTCCAGTTGTGGTGAGCGGGGGCTACTCTTCATTGCGGTGCGCAGGCCTCTCACTGTCGCGGCCTCTCCCGTTGTGGAGCACAGGCTCCAAACGCGCAGGCTCAGTAGTTGTGGCTCACGGGCCCAGCCGCTCCGTGGCATGTGGGATCCTCCCAGACCAGGGCTCGAACCTGTGTCCCTTCATTGGCAGGCGGATTCTCAACCACTGCGTCACCAGGGAAGCCCCTACGACATCTTTGTTTTGAATTCTGCTTTTGCAAACGGTGCAGTGAGTCTAACGATGTTTCACAGATGATTAAAGATTTTGCAGGGCCTCCTGTTCACTGGACAGTGAGCTGCTGTCCAGGCCTAGACAGAACCCTGACCAGAAGGCACAGACCAGGCTTTGAGTCCGTAACATGGCATGAGGCTGCTTTTACATGTAATCCCCCAGTATGAGTTGTTGTTGTTTTAAACTGCTTCTAGTTGCCTTACTACCTGCCATTTATTAGTGCCTAACTATATGCCGGGCACTTTGCACAGCTTAATACTCCCAGGTGGCTCACAGGCGGGCACCCGGTGGAGGAGGTAGCACCGCCCTGCTCCTGCCACCGAGCACACGCGGCCTGGATTACAGCTCGGGTCTGCCATCCAGGCCTGTTCTTTTTGTTTCATTGCCTGGTGCCAACCATGGAACTGACTCTCTTAAAAGATAATTCTGCAGACTTTGAGTAAGGCAGTTGGGTTTGTTTTCATAGTCTGATGCCAGTACCAGTGGGTATGCTACCAATTCCTTGCACTAATTTCTTTTTTTTTTTTTTTTGGGCTGTGCCACATGGCTCGTGGGATCTTAGTTCCTTGACCAGGAATTGAACCAGGGGCCTCGGCAGTGAAGGCGCAGAGTCCTAACTACTGGACCGCCAGGGAAGTCCCCCTTGCACTAATTTCTACAAAGCAAGCTGACTATAACAGCTAACATTTACTGGAGTATAGTGTATGTCAGACACCAATAGGCTCTTTTTAATAATTTTCTCATTCAATCTTTAAAAACATCTGTGGACTAGAAACTATTATCCACATTTTACAATTGAGAACACTGAGTCTCAAAGAAGTAAAGTTGCCCAAGGATGAAAAGTTTATTTCCTCAAATGCTTCTTTAATTGAGTATGAATGACATTTCCTTCAAATAATGATCAAGAATATTGGTGACTCAGAAACCATGTCATTTCAGAAACTGAAAGACTTTATTACAGAAATTTTATTTTTGCCTTAGTCAGCAGCTGACATAAAACCACCTTGACTTTTAAAGGCAGCTTTGTTCTTTCCCCAGCCTTTTCTCCGGACCATGAATTCACTCGGAGCCAACAAGTGCCTCAAAGAAAAATCACCGAATTGTGAAGAAAACAGGCATATTTCCCTTCAGAAAATTCAGAGCTGCAGTGTTTAGTAATTAAAGTGTTTTCTCCGCAACTAGCCTCGGATGGAGTGAGGCCACTGTAGTGGCTCGGGAAGTGGCAGGTGCCCTCCTCCCACGTCTCCTCCATCCCAGAACACCTGCTGCTAAGCAGGAGGCCAGAGGTTTGGACCCGATGCCCCATATGAGGACACTATGAAGTGCTCACTCCTTCACATCTGGCCCAGGAAGGAAAAATCTGAATGCGGCAGTGACAAAGTAAGTGCTTAAAGACCACTTACTCCAAATCTATGCTGTGCAGCAACCCAAGAAGAAAGGCACAGTACTTGTCCATCTCAAGGCTGTGTGCCCCACAGCACTCAGCAGTTACCCTCAGGTGTAACTACTCTTCGCGGCAGCCTCTTCCCTGTCTCCTGGTTAAGCACAATGACGCCAAGGTGCTATCATCCTCTCTTTAAGAATTTCAAACAACGATACAGGTCTCGTTTAATTGCTCTTTTTGCATTTAGGTGAGACTGTTTCCCATACCAGTTTTACATGTTCTAGTATAGCTTCAAAAACTATGAACACACTGAAATTAAAACATGAAATAGTAGGAATCAAAAATAACACAAGGGCCAAAGACCGTGATGTGAGGCGTCCGCAGTGTGGCTTAGATGCACATCACCCCACCTCACCCTTCCCAGAGGCAAGCTCAGGCAGCCGCTGCAAGGCCTCTCCAAGGTTATGCTGGCCATCAGCGTCCAACGGTCGAGCCTGAAACAGCAACCTAAACCAAGACCAAGCACTGGGTTGTTCTATCCAAAGGAAGCCCAAGTGTCTTCTGCAATAGATTTTCCGTGCAAGCCAGCCCTGGATCCTGGGCCAGCGGCGCTGTGCTGGGGATGTGATGTGGCTCCCCCAGCAGCAGTGGTATCTGGAGGTCAATACTGAAAGCTGCGCTTGGTCTGGATGTCATCAAGAATCTGCTGTAGCTCCTCATCTTCAAACCGCCCCTCCAGGCTACAAGAAGGAAAACAAAAAAAGTGAGTGTCGCAGCAACAGTGCTCCCCGCCCTCCTCTTTCGTGCGTGCTAATTTTCGAGCACCACTGGCCCACCTCTCCGCTTACCCCTAAACGCTGACACCTTTACATTTCAACTCTTACTTCTTTCCTTTAAAAAACATTATGAAGTATTTCAAACATATAAAAGGTATAGAAAATAAGCTCATTTTAAAAGTTATCCCCACCTGATTCCCTTTTTTTTTGCCACACTGTGTGGCCTGCAAGATCTTAGTTCCCCGACCAGGGATTGAACCCAGACCCCCTGCAGTAGAAGATCGGAGTCCTAACCACTGGACCGCCAGGGAATTCCCTCTCCCCTTGATTCTTTAATAAATATGACAGACACAAATCGATGGCTCTGTGTGTGCTCCCCTATTCCAATTCCTTTTCTTCCTTCCCCAGAAGTAACCATTATCCTAAATTTGGTATTCATCATCCCTACATGTACTTTTATATTAATATTTATTATAGTATATGTAAATGTATCTATAAGCAATATGCAGTACTGGTTTTAAACTAGAGTCTGCCTGCCGATGCAGGGGACACGGGTTTGTGCCCCGGTCTGGGAAGATCCCACATGCCGCGCAGTGGCTGGGCCCGTGAGCCATGGCCACTGAGCCTGCGCGTCCGGAGCCTGTGCTGCGCAACGGGAGAGGCAACAGCGACAGGCCCGCGTACCGAAAAAAAAAAAAAAAAAAAAAAAAAAGAAATGGCATCGTATTGTATATATCCTTCTGCAATTTTTTCACTCAAAATTCAATTTGGGATTTGTTGACATTATTCCACGTTGTCCTAGTTCACTAGTTTTTTCACTGCTATATAATAAACATTATATGATCATACAATGATTTATTTCTCCAGTCTTGACTGTTGTCCAGTTTTTGCTATCACTAACAATGCAGCAATAAACATTGGAATACATGTCTTCTTTTAAACTACATATGCGTTGCTTTTAGGACACGTACCCAGGAATGTATTTTGGGGTCATGGGGTATATTCATCTTTAGCTTTACTGGATGTAGCCAAACTGCTCTCCAAAGTGACCATACTAATTTGCACTCCTATCATCAGTATACCAGAGTTTCAGCTGTTTCACATTTTTGCCAACAATTGGTGTGCTATAAAACCATCAATCTCATTACAAAGGCACCCATCCAACGTTGGTGATATCTATCTAGATTTTAAATGCACACAGCTTTTAGACACAGTAATTCTACTTGTAAGAATTTATCCAATACACACAGAGCTTTTCACAACCAGTCCTAACCTTGGGATCAGAGCCTTGGACTCCTCAGCAGTCTCTGGACAAAGGTTGGCTAAACAGGCCAACTCAAACTTATGAAGCTTCTTCTGGAGCAGCAAGCTGATCACAGGGAAGAAAATCAAGACAAACAAAATCAAACAATGATGAGTAGGAAAAAGGGCATCAAATGTAGCTAGCAAGGAAGAGGAAAAATAAAGCACTTGCAATCTTCCCATCATGGTTAGGTTTGCTGCAAAACCCCACTTTCAAATCACTTCCTGTTCCTCTTCCTGGAGAACAGGAAGCTACAACGAAATCAGGCAGAGACAGCGAAAGCGAGGCGAGCACACCAACGCAGAGAATGCTTGCGATGATAACTTCTGAGAAACTGCTATGTACCTCGAGGACTATACAAGCTTTCCCCCGAGAATTTATTCTGTTGCTCTTTGCTCTTCCTACCACTGTTCTTTGCTTCCTTTGTTATTAATTTTATGTCAAACACATGATGTCAGATGTCCCCCATCTACCAGGCATCTTGACTTGAAGAAAATTCTCTTTTAAATGTATCTAAGGGCTTCCCTGGTGGCGCAGTGGTTGAGAGTCCGCCTGCCGATGCAGGGGACACGGGTTCATGCCCCGGTCCGGGAAGATTCCACATGCTGTGGAGCGGCTGGGCCCGTGAGCCATGGCCGCTGAGCCTGCGCGTCCGGAGCCTGTGCTACGCAAGGGGAGAGGCCGCAACAGTGAGAGGTCCGCGTACCGCAAAAAAAAAAAAAAAAAAAAAAAAAAAGTATCTAAAAAATAAACAAATACAAGCATATCTTACTTTGTACAAATCTATGTATAAACTGCATCTTATTTTAAATGTACTTCTAGTTCAAACTGTAAAAAAGAACATCATCAATACAAATCATATCCTGGATTCTCACACATCGACTTCTTAAAACAGAGGCCGTCCATGGTAAATCTGGTTTCAGAGAGGACCTTAATTATCTGTTCAGCAATAAACATTTCCTGTCCTTACCACTTGACTACAAGCCTATTAGTTATTGTTCAAAATTGAGAAAATAAAGACAGAAAAATGAAAGTCACTACCTAAACAAAATCAATGTTACCATATTAGTATGCCATTCCAAACATCTTTCTATGTTTTAGAATACAAACTCACTCATTCTGTTTTGTAACTTTTCGTCACCTAATAAAGCTATTTCCATTTTGTAAAGAAAATACTGTAAACTTAGTTACACAGGCAGAGGTTCATAATGTAGTGTATGTATTATATGGAGGGATCTGTTGTAAAATGAACACATGTTCATTTATAAAAAATACCAAAAAACCCCCTACAAAACCCCAACATGGGAAAATAACCTGAAATTCTACCCAGAAATAACCAGTGTCAACATTTTCGTGGAGAGTCCACCCACCCTTTCCATAATTAAAAACAAATAAACAAACAAAACAAAACAAAACCCCAAAAGGAATTATAACAAATGTTATTCTGTAACTGGCCTTTTTTCACTCAACAATACAGAAGCTGTTTTCCATATTAGTGCACACATAACTTTACCTTGAACATGGCATTGCACTGAAAGGTTGTGCCATAAATTTATATATCAAATTTCCTGCTGTTGAACATTTCTGTTGTTTCCAATTATTCATCATTCTAGACATCATTGTAAATGTATACTTCTTTGTGCACTTGATTGATTACTTTGTGCTTTAAAGATAAATTCCTGGAAGCAGAATTATTCAGTCAAAGGATACGATATAACTGGATGGCTTCTTTCTGAGAGACAGTGCCCTAAAAGGGCTTTACAAATATACACTACACTGCCACCAGCAATAAAAGATGGTGCCTGTTTCCCCTACTTCTTACACTAGGTTTCCCATTCTTTTTTTTTTTTGGCTGCGTCAGGTCTTCGTTGCAGCACGCAGGATCTTCATGGCAGTGTCTTTCGTTGTGGCACGTGGGCTCTTCATTGCAGCATGTGGGCTTCTCTCTAGCTGTGGCATGCTGGTTTTTCTCTCTCTAGTTGTGGCACGCAGGCTCCAGGGTGCACGGGCTCTGTAGTTTGTAGCACGCAGGCTTCTCTCTAGTTGAGGCAAATGGGCTCAGTAGTTGCGGCGTGCGGGCTCAGTAGTTGTGCCGCGCAGGCTTAGCCGCCCCGTGGCATGTGGGATCTTAGTTCCCCGACCAGGGGTCGAACCCGCGTCCCCTGCATTGGAAGGCGGATTCTTTAACACTGGACCACCAGGGAAGTCCCAGGTTTCCCATTCTTTTTAAACCTACTTAGCTATTTTAGCATTTCTTTGATTTCCTAGAAGATGAACATTATTTCATTTGAATTAGATAGTCATTTGAAGTTCTGACATAAATCAAGTCATTAGAGACTAATAAATCCTTTTTTTTTTTTTTTTTTTTTTTTGCAGTATGTGGGCCTCTCACTGTCGTGGCCTCTCCCGTTGCGGAGCACAGGCTCCGGACACGCAGGCTCAGCGGCCATGGCTCACGGGCCCAGCCGCTCCTCGGCATGTGGGATCCTCCCGGACCGGGGCACGAACCTGTGTCCCCTGCATCGGCAGGCGTACTCTCAACCACTGCGCCACCAGGGAAGCCCTTAAATCTATTTTTATTAATTAATTAATTTATTTTTGTTGTGTTGGGTTTTCGTTTCTGTGCAAGGGCTTTCTCTAGTTGTGGCAAGCGGGGGCCACTCTTCGTTGTGGTGCTCCGGCCTCTCACTATCGCGGCCTCTCTTGTTGCAGAGCACAGGCTACAGACGCGCAGGCTCAGTAGTTGTGGCTCACGGGCCTAGTTGCTCCATGGCATGTGGGATCATCCCAGACCAGGGCTCGAACCCGTGTCCCCTGCATTAGCAGGCAGATTCTCAACCACTGCGCCACCAGGGAAGCCCCTAAATCCATTTTTATAAACTGGGTGTCATCTCTTAATTATTTGTTAGAGCTCTTAACATTAAGGATATCAATCCTCTTCCCAGTTTATTCATACTTAGATTTTACTTATGGCACTTTATTTAAAGATATTTATGTAAATTCATTTACTTACTCAACTAAGAATTATTTAGTGCCTACAATGATGAATACAATCAAGTCCTCGCCCTTGCAAAGCTTACAGCCAGCTATAGTCCATCAAGTTTCCCCTCATTTAAAGTCCTGCTAAGTACAGCCAAAACTGTATATTCACTCAAGTTATCACATAGCACTTTTATGCATCATAGTTTACATTTAAATCCTTAATTCCTTCAGTAATTATTTTGGTATAAGGTATACAGAGTTACAACTTCATTTAAAAATATTTTCCCAGTAACTTACAGTACCATCTTTGCCATACACTGGACTCATATAAAACATAATAGATTTGGATTTGTATCTGTTCCTGAATTTTCTATTCTGCCCCAATCATCTATCTATTCTCAGGCCAAAGTGTCACTATTTTCATTACTGTCACTTTTTTAATGTATTTTAACAGCTTGTAGGGCAAACTCCCCTTCCTTTTTCTTTTTAAAAGTTTTTCTGGGGCTTCCCTGGTGGCGCAGTGGTTAAGAATCCGCCTGTCAATGTAGGGGACATGGGTTCAAGCCCTGGTCCGGGAGGATCCCACATGCCACGGAGCAACTACGCCTGTGAGCCATAACTATTGAGCCCGTGTTCCACAACTACTGAGCCTGCGTGCCTAGAGCCCAAGAGCCACAACTACTGAGCCCAAGCGCCTAGAGCCCACACGTGGCAACAAGAGAAGCCACCGCAATGAGAAGCCTGTGCACCGCAACGAAGGGTAGCCCTTGCTCGCCACGACTAGATAAAGCCTGCGCACAGCAACAAAGAGCCAACACAGTCAAAAATAAATAAATAAATAAATATATTTATTAAAAAAAAAAAGTTTTTCTGACCATTCTTACAAATTTTAGATCTTTGGGTGGGGCGTTCATTAATTAACTTAGTATTATTTATTTTTCACAGCAGAGGATATATTTTTCTTGGCGCCACTTAGGGAGCCTGTGCTGCTCACTGGTAGGATTCAGGTGATTGGTGCCTTGCCTCAGCCACTGTATGTTTATTTATAATGATCTATTACCACCTCATCTTAATTGAATTATACGGCAAATTATGCTTTATCAGTGGAATAACAGTAACAGCCACAAAACAAATTACAGATGTTCAAGATGGTATAACAATGAATGCACTGTCATCCAAAATCCTACTTACAAAGTTCCGAGCGTATTTGAGAATATATATCAATTACCTTGAGGATTTAGGATGGCACTAAATGTATACATTAATTTGAGGAGAAATGACATTTTTACAGTATTAAGACCTCTTATTCGTGAACGTTTAAGTCCACCTTCATTTATTCAAGTCATCTTTTTGGTTCAACACTTTGCAGTTTTGTACGTAATCTTTTCCCCATGCATACACCCACACTTTTCAGAACAGGCTATACTTCATATACAGCTTTATCACTTCATTTTCTGCACACCTAAATTATGTGAACATCCTTCAATTTCATTTTCTATCATAATTTTCAATGACAATATAGTAGTCCAGGGCTCCCCTGGTGGCGCAGTGGTTGAGAGTCCGCCTGCCGGTGCAGGGGACACGGGTTCGTGCCCCGGTCCGGGAAGATCCCACATGCCGCGGAGCGGCTGGGCCCGTGAGCCATGGCCGCTGAGCCTGCGCGTCCGGAGCCTGTGCTCCGCAACGTGAGAGGCCACAACAGTGAGAGGCCCGCGTACCGAAAAGAACAAACAAACAAACAAACAAAAAATATATAGTAGTCCATCAAATGGATTTACCACAATTTATTTAATTACTGTTGAATATTTAGTTTTTTTTGAAACTGTGACTATTATTAATAGCTCTCTGAAGAATATTTGCATATATACATCTTTTTGTCCACTTGCTTTTCCTTAGGACAGTACTTCTCAAACATTTCACCAGAGTAGAGCAAACAAGTACCCACAACCAACTCGGGGGCATTGGCACAAATGACTTTCTGCAACTGCAAGGATTTAAGTCTCATGATTTATTTCAATAATTCAGGGACTTCCCTGGTGGTCCAATGGTTAAGACTCCGAGCTCCCAGTGCAGAGGGCACGGGTTCCATCGATCCCTGGACGGGAAACTAATATCTCGCATGCCGCGTGGTGCAGCCAAAATAAATAATAATAAAAATAAATACAACTAAAGTATTAGAAAAAAGAGATCATATATATCATTTGTTTTACTTCACAATACACTGGTATCTGTTTGCTTTAATGCAGAAATGTTTTAAACCATACCACCAAGTAACACTGATGACACCCAGTTTATAAAAATGGACTTCTCTAGTGGCTCAAATTATATCAGAACATCAAATGATTATCTAGTTCACGTGAGATAATGTTCATCTTCGAAGAAATCAAAGAAATGCTAAAACAGCTCTTGTTTTCCCTGGGGCCTCCTATATACCCCAGCACCTCACTGTTTCCCAGAGCACATCCAACCAATTTGAGAAGCAATGCCTTAGGAAAAAACGCTAAAAGCCGGTCACCTTTTGAATGGTCAAGCAAAGATCCAGAAAGAATGCTCCTGATTTATATTTATTAACATAGCAAGATCTCTAGGACACATCAGGGAAATAATAAATAAATAAACCCACTTTATTAAAAAAAAGAAAAAAAGCAAAATAAAACAATGCTGTGTGTTTATGGTGTGTATGCCAATGTATGGAACAAGCTCTGCAGGGCTAACAACAGACTTCTGACAGTAGTCACTCTGCAGGGAGGTAACTGGGATTTGGGGTACAGCAAAAGGTGGCCAAGGAGGGTTTTGACCATACAAGCTATTTCAAAATTTTGACGAAGACATTATTTTACTTACATTAATCGTACAGATGATGCCCACGGGGTGGCGGGGAGGAGCGGGGGAGGTGGCAACAGCATTCTACGTGCAGATGTCTAATAGTCTGGATTAATAAAACTTTCTTTCAGCACTCACCTACGTACACTGGCAATGGTCTCTCTGTTTTTGAAACGACTGAAACGGGCTGTGTAGTTTAAAGTTTTCATGAAGACCTCAGAAAGTTCCTGTTCATCCTCTGCACTCTCATTTTGTTGCTTTCGATGCTCCAGAAGCATATGAACTTCTGAATTTAGAAGTGTCTCAGCTGTTTCAAACTCTATTTGTGAGAAGCATAAATGTCAGCTGAAAATATTCCTCCAAAAGTCAGCTTCTAAACGTTCCTTTTGCCTTTGAGACTATCAGCAAGTCTCTGTCCCTGCAGAAATCCAGAGGCTTCAATATCCCACAACTGTACAGTATTTTTCAGGTTTTTTTTTTTTGCCATGCCGCGTGGCTTGTGGGATCTTAGTTCCCCGACCAGGGATTGAACTCGGGGCCCCCGGCAGTGAGAGCACCGAGTCCTAGCCACTGGACTGCCAGGGAATTCTAACTGTACAGCATTTAAAAAACAAATAAACAAACAAAAACCTAAATAAAAAGTACCTAGACAAAACCTAAATATGAAAAACTGGTTTACTTTATCATGAAATTAAGAAAACCATCTCCCTCTTAGTTATTACACCATAAAAAAGAAAACAAACATATATTTCCATTATGCCCAAAACTTCCATGAAGCTATCCTATGGAAGGGAGTATTACACCTTGAGTCTATAAAATACAATACTAGAAGCAACCTATATGTCTATCAACAGATAAATAGTATTATGGTACAACCATTAAGTACTACCTAGCCCTTTGAAAGAATAGAACAGTTCTACACAATATATCATCAAATTTTTAAAAAGCTGTATGATTTCTATAGCATAATTCTATTTTTGCAAAGAATAAAGTGTATAAGTATATATTTATAAATGAGCACAGTTTGGAAGCATAAGCACTAAACTATTCACGGTCGTTTCCTCTGGGTGAAAAGGTGTGGAATTTCATGTTTTACTGTGGATATAGTAATTTTTTTTAAAAGAAGGGTACTGTTAAGGCTTCCCCCACTTATTTTGTGTTTTCCAGTACCTGTAAGATATGATACTTTAAAATCTTAAGCTTTCTACTTATTTTGGGTTTTTAAATTACAAATTAAGCACATCACATTGCAAAGAGGAAGTTCTCTGATAGCAAAATGTGCTTTACTCCCAGCCATCTGACAAAGATTCTCTCCCTGACCAAACTCCAGGCTCTTTCCTGTCGCCCTCTTCTCCCCAAGGACTCAACTTTGGTCCACAGAAACTCGACGAGGGCTTCCCTGGTGGCTCAGTGGTTAAGAATCCGACTGCCAATGCAGGGGACACGGGTTCGATCCCTGGTCTGGGAAGATCCCACATGCCGCGGAGTAACTAAGCCCGTGTGCCACAGCTCTTGAGCCCACGTGCCACAACTACTGAAGCCCGCGCGCCTAGAGCCCGTGCTCCGCAACAAGAGAAGCCAACGCAATGAGAAGCCCGCGCACCGCAACGAAGAGCAGCCCCCGCTCGCCACAGCTAGAGAAAGCCCACATGCAGCCAAAAATAAATAAAAAATAAAATAAATGTATTTAAAACACTAACAAGATTTCTAATAGCTCCAGGCCGCATCCCTGGGATGACTCTAGCCCTTTACAGTGGCTGTTTATGAAAACTGAAGGCTGCCAAAATAACTGTTCCAGCCAACACTTGAAGACAGGGCCCCTGTGTCCCAGCCCAGAGCGAGGGGTGTGGGAGGGTAGGAGTTAAACGCCAGTTAACAAATCCAAAGGGGTTTCAAATGGACCAACCAACCCCCCGCTTCCCGCTTTTCGTAATTTTTCACTTCCCCGACCCTGAGGCCCCGCTCACTCCGTTCCTTATTCCTTCATTCTCCCTTTAATATGCCCAGTCACCTCTACAGATCGAAGTTTAGATGAGTCCACGCTTGACTCTCTGTCCCACTGCAATAGTATATTACTGATTAAAATCTGTCCTTTCCCCTTTAGTGCCAGCTTTATCTTTGACACATCCCTCCAGCACTTCACAGCTTATCGGATAAAACAAACTACTTAAACAGGAGCAAGAGGCCGCCCAGGGGCAGTGTGGAGTTGGGCGCCGACGGCTCCAGGGCTGCAGGCGTGGATTCCGGCTGGCCCGCTCCCGCGGCACCTTGCCCTGCCGGCCCGCATCCCCCTCCTCCCTGCCCTTCGCCGCTCCTGCCCAGGCCTGCGGCGACCACGCAGGACCACGGGGGCAGTCCGGCAGCCCCAGGCCGCACCTTTGGGAAAGATGAGCTGTGAGGCGTCCTCCTCTACGTCGCCAGCCCGCGGATCACTGCCACCGGCCGCCATCGTCTTGCCGCGCACCGCAGCCCACACCGCCGGAAGCGGAAGCGCTGAGCCGCGACCAGGAAGGGGCGTGGTCTTGGTGATGGGGCGGGGCTCCATTGGGGATGGGCGGGTCGTGGTGGTGGGCGGGGTCTCGGTGGGTGGGCGGGACCCCGACGGGGCGGGCGGGGCCGAGGGACTTGCAGCGTCCTTGCGCTTCCCTTAAGGAAGCGGAGACCGGCCAGAGCCGCGAGAGGTCAAGGGGGTTCCCGGAGGGCCGAGGGGCATCTTGCGCTGGTCGCTTCCGGAGAAACCGTCCTTCTCTTCTCCAGTACGCCCTTCGCCGCGCGTCGTGGAGACTGGTCACTTGACCTTTCTGAGCCTCAGCTAACTCACCGGTGAAGTGTGGATGACGATACCTGCTTCCCAGGGCGTAGGGAAGGATTAGATGAGATACAGTAACGCGCTGACCGACCCAAGGAACTGTCGTTGATGGGAAGCTGGGTAGGTGACTCCGAAAACATACAGTGTAATTTCTTGCAATGCCTTAAGCATTTAAAATGTTTGATTTGTAGTGGGATTTTTCCAATAATTCTCAACATGTGGATAGTGATATTGAGAGGCCTGTTGGAACATTTGGATGATACTTAGAAAAGTAAGCAGGGGCTTTCCTGGTGGCGCAGTGGTTAAGAATCCGCCTGACAATGCAGGGGACACGGGTTCAATCCCTGGAATCTCTGGTCCGGGAAGATCCCACATGCCGCGGAGCAACTAAGCCCGTGCGCCACAACTACTGAGCCTGCGCTCTAGAGGCCATGAGCCACAACTACTGAGCCCGCGTGCCTAGAGCCCATGCTCCGCAAGAAGAGAAGCCACCGCAGCGAGAAGCCCCGCACACCCTCAACGAAGAGTAGACCCTGCTCGCTGCAACTAGAGAAAGTCCGCCGGCAGCAACGAAGACCCAATGCAGCCATAAATAAATAAATAAATAAATAAACTTTAAAAAAAAAGAGGGGCTTCCCTGGTGGCGCAGTGGTTGAGAGTCCGCCTGCCGGTGCAGGGGACACGGGTTCGTGCCCCGGTCTGGCAGGATCCCACATGCCGCGGAGCGGCTGGGCCCGTGGGCCATGGCCGCTGAGCCTGTGCGTCCAGAGCCTGTGCTCCGCAACAGAAGAGGCCACAACAGTGAGAGGCCCGCGTACCGCAAAAAAAAAAAAGATAAGTAAGCAAATGAAAAAGTTTCCAACTTGAGAGAAAACAGATGGCTGTACAATGAAGGAAATAATCACAGTGCACTACTTGGCTCCGGAGTGAACCACGTTTAGGTATCATGTGAACTCTGTTAACAGTAAATGAATGAGGATATTACCAGACGAGAATATGTACTTGTATTCCTTTGATTTAAAATATAATTTTCACAAAGTTAATTTGCCTTGTATCTGTATTTCCAGAAGAAATGTATCCGGTGAATTAATGGCAGGTTATATAGTATTGTTAGAGCTTATTACCGCCTTGAAGGGCTTTCCTACACAGTTCATTACAGCTGTGGACCGATGTCCCGAGGAGTCTGGGGACATGCAGCAGCTGGGTGTGGGAAATGGTCCTGAACTCAGCGTAGGCCCCTTTCTCTCATCTATCCATCCAACAGGGCTTCACAGAGCAACTACTACTTACTGGACTTACCATGGGCTGCCCCCAGGGCTAGCCGGATACCCAACACACACAGCAGGAGAGAAGTCAACAGGTGAAGAGAGAGGAAAGGAGAGTAACAAATAACACATAGTGATGTTTCATAGGTTGGTTTGTCTACATTTTCATTCAGGAAAACCATCATAAATACTTAAGTGCAAAGCCCTGAGGTTAAAAAGATGAATCAGTCCTAGAGCTGTCCCCAAAAGGAGCTCACTAAGAGCAGTTGATGCAAGATCTGGACTTATCTTCCATCATAAAAGACAGAAAGTGGCAAGGGGTATGAGAGATACGGAAGGATACAGAGAAAGAGGTCATTATGCTCCTCAAGAGCTACTACGGTTCTTTATACTGTATTGGCTCAGGGTCAAGTTCTTCAACCAGCCCAGCGAGTGCCTTTCAAAGGCAGATATTCAAGCCAAGGTCACAGACCCTAGATTGATCTGGAAGCAGCTTTACAGCACTTCCTCCACCCTCAGTCTCACAAGAACCACCGATCTCTGACCACATGGCTTAGTTCACGTTTCAGACAACAGAATGAGTTTAAAATGGCAAATTTTGTGTTATATATATCTTACCACCACCACAAACAAACAAACAAAAATGGAATTCCATGCTGTTTAACTGCAAATATGGAACACTAATCTCTAGAACTATAATTTCTCTTGAAGGAACAGAATTCCTCTCACACAGCCCAGAGTTATTACCAAAGTCTGTGTTTAACCAGTTGTTGTGATCTATTTCCAAAATTATCATCTAACCCTGACAGCGTATACCTGTGGCCAAGTTGTAAGGGCTTCAGAACTGGGTATGTTAAAAAAAAAAAATTTTACATCCTTGCAAATAAAAATTTAAACCAAGACTGACAATATCAGCATATGGATGTTTGTAAGGTTTGAAAAATTATTCCTTGCCATTTTCTCCAAACACACCTCATCCTTTCTGGGCCATCCAAAAGCAAGAAACATTTTCCTTTAGGTCAGACCACACCAACGTCCCAGGGTCTTTGTTTGGGTTAACCTCACCAAATGACATCTTAAATTTGAGCATCCCCCCCACCCCCGAGTTCAGGTTGTAGCTTTCTGGGCAAGGTCAGTTTCACTGGAGAACCTAATGAGAACTATGAACCTTCTTTCTAGAAAAATCCAAATTTTAAAGGGTTCACAAACCTTAGTTCAGAAAAGTTGGCTCAAAAAACCCAATGGCATTTTTATGTAATGGCATTACATAAAAAAAAAATAAATAAAAGTGCAAGGTTATTGGGTATCATGAACACCACACAAAAACATGCAGGCTGAATAAATATGATCTGGTTGGCTGTCTTTAAAAATAAAATGACTAGGGGCTTCCCTGGTGGCACAGTGGTTGGGACTCTGCCTGCCAGTGCAGGGGACACGGGTTCCAGCCCTGGTCCGGGGGGATCCCACGTGCCGCGGAGCAACTAAGCCTGGGCGCCACAACTACTGAGCCTGCGCTCTGGAGCCCGCGTCCACAAGTGCTGAGGCCCACGCTCCTGGAGCCTGTGCTCCACAACGGGAGAAGCCACCGCAATGAGAAGCCCGCGTGCTGCAACTAGAGAAAAGCCCTCGCGCAGCAATGAAGACCCAATGCAGCCAAAAATAAATAAAATTAAAAAAAATTTTTTAAATGACTATTACTACTATTCAAAAAAAAAAAAAAGAGGCAAGACAAAGAACAATTTTTACCCATTATGATTTATTCTCTACAATACTTTGTTAAAGAGTTCAATGATTTGCACTCAGAAGTTATATAGCCAAGAGGCAACCAAGTGTAATACAAAGAATTGGTCTAAAGTCTTTGCACTGAAGGCCATACAAAGTCTCTTGCTTCAGGGAAATAAGAATGAAAATAAACAAGAAGAACAAATAGCTCCCTAGGCTCCAGAATCTCAATAGAAAATAACATCAACAGTTAGTGAAATTTTAGGTGTTAACATATCATGGAAAACAGATCTTGTGCAAATATTAAAATTAACACCCAGGACTTTTGTACAGATGATATTTATTATAAACAATAAAATATATGTAATGTCTCAACTACAAACCTTTCACGTTGAAAGGGTCTCTAACATGAGTTGCTTTTTAATATCATGAAGCGAAAAAGTTTAAGAACCTCACAGTGGAAACAATCCAACACCGACGAACTCTAGCGATCAGACATTCTCTTTTAGTTAATGGAGAACAAGGACAATTCGAAATTACAGAGAATGTCCCAGCTGTGGGTATTATGAGACAAGCCAACCTTCCAGACCAAAAGGCACTCACAGCTAGGGATGAAACGAACTCCGAACCAAAGCAGCCGAGGTGGAGCTGGTTCCTTGAAAGCAGTGGTTACTGTTCAGCTTGAGCAGCCCAGGGACAAAGGAAACACCGAGCAGAAAAACCTTCCCTTCTCTTCAAACCCACCACTCCCGCTACGTGGACTGGCCGCCCTCATCACTGCTGTGGTCAAGCACGTGGAAGGCAGGTCAGTTCCAGTTCGGAGCTGTCATCTCCCTACGCAAAGCTGCCACGTGGATGATCCAGACTTAGTATTTTTCCTGAGAGCCACCTGCCATACATCTTCAGGAGGTGACCTTGACCGTATACTTCCAGACCACTTCCTGACTAGGCTCCATTCGGGACAGACACTGACAGTGCCATTCCTCACGGGGCCAAAGTTTTCCTCGGTCGACTCCTGAGTCCCCTCGCCAAGGCAAGAGGACCTCGAGCATCTCCACTGCTGGGCTTGGATGGGGGCGTGAGGGAATGTGCAGGGAGTCAGGCTTCTTCACTCCAGAAAGTGGAGAGAGCCCACGGAGCCCTCGTCAGTGTGGTGCTGGGCTTCAGGAGCCCGATTCTTGTGCACTGCTATTTCCCCCCCCCCATTTCCTGGGTTTTAAAATCTTCTGTTCATTTTCTTAAATGGCAGGTATCCTACCCCACCCTCAATAAAATAAAAAAACATACTATACGTTGGGGAAGACAAATAGGGCAACATTTCTACGAGAAAAAATAGGCTTGAAAGAGCATGGCACTGAAAATGCTTGCATGACCAGTCTCACTGAGCGTGCTCAGGGGTGAAAGTTTAGCACCATTTTTTTTGCTTTTTTTAAACTTTAGAAATTAAACACAACTTTCAACATAGAAGACTTGAACAGGAATGAGTGTAGCCCTATGTATCAATACTGTTGTACAAATTGGAGGTGGGCGGTTTAGTCCAGAGCTGCTGACCACCCTGACATCGATCCATGGCACCTAAGAGTAACTGCCGTCACATTTATTTGCAACAAGACATTTATTATTCTCAGCAGCAGGAAATCACGAAACAACACCTTCCTCTTTGGGAGCCTGTTTTCACGAACACCGCGAGGGAAAGGCGGCGGCGTGCAGCAGCCCAGCCCGCGCATCCAGACGTCAGCCGGCGCTTCCCTTGCCCGTTCCACACCCTCGCCAACAGCAGAGGACTGTGCCGAGCTCACCTGCTCACCCTTACCCATCTCTTCAAGAAACGAGACAACTATGCCTAGAATGGCACGTGTGTCGTTCCTCAGATTGTGCCTCTGCTCCCCCTCCCCCGTTCCTGGCAGAAGCAAACCCCAAAGACCCTTTGACTTGAACATCTGCCCATTTTCGGAAAGCCACACCACTACCACATAAACATTAAAAATAAATTAAATCTAAACATTGTGTTCACTGGGTTGACACCCAATCCGCGTCGAGAGTTCTCTAAACACGTTGTTGAAAACCAGTGTATCACCCGTAGGGTCCTTTCTTCCAAGTGGCCACCTCTTCCTGTGAATCATTTCAGCAGTGCCTCTGTGACCATGTTTTCAAAGCGTCTTTCAAGTCCCCAGCTTCTATGAACTTTGCCACCATACGAGTGAAGAATAGGCAAGAGGGAGGAGAAACTTGCTGACAGGTATTTGGAATCAGCAACAACGAGAAAGGGAAATATGCCACATGAAAGGATGAATGACCTAGAATAAAATGAGCTATTTGGAACTCTGCCATGGTGGGGTAAAGATTCCCGGCATGTTAGGCAAGATAAAGATTCACCTTGTTTAATGACACAGCTTTGTTCTAAAGTCCTGTAAGGACTGTAACAGCAACAGTTTTCCCACTTCTACAGGCAAACCAGAAAAAGGAACTCCTCTGCTTAAAGGTCTCTCAGGATGTTTGCCGGAACAGAAAAACAGCTTAGAGACCCTGGATTCTCTCCTATGCCGACGTGCCCTTCTAGAGCCCGACCCAAGTGCTCGTCTGAACACCTCTGCCCTCTGAGAACCTAGATCCAGCTATAGGCACTGCCACCAGTAGAGGAGTGAGGTAGCCGGGTGGTAAGGAAGAGGTCTCTCCCTCGACACTGCATGCAGCGATGCCGTCAGGACCTCCCGCGGGCATCCCAGTCCATTCCTCTGCAGGCTACACCACAGCGCTCTGTTCGATACCAGGAGACTCAATGCAGGAAGAGTGCCAGAAAATCCAACTGATAGTGGGATGAGAATTAAAACCTTTGAGGCTAACTGAGCAATGAGAGCTGCAACGCCATCCAAAGGGCTTCCGATCTTGAGGTGGGTCTCTGTCCAGGAGCCGCAAACGACTCACGGTGCCCACGTTCGACCCTAACATGGCGTCCACTTACGAAGCATGGAGGTGGAGATCAACTCGTGGTATGCTATACACTGGAAGTTTAAAAAAAGGAATTTAAAACAACCTAAAAACGTTTCTTGTTGGTCTCCGTTGCCCAGACTGCCAGGGGAATACACCTACTCGATCTGGGGAGGCTGCAGGGGTGTGTGTGGGCTAAGCCTTCACGGACCATCAATTCCAGCTTCCACTGAGTGGCCAACACACAGGCAGCAAATCACCAGCGGCACCTGCAGCCAAGGTCTTCTGAACCCACACGGAATTCTCACTAGTCATGGAGGAGCCCCAATCCAACGGAACCCCATACTGAGGAAAGGCTGAGATAAGGCTTGGGCCCCTCAAGTTCTGTTTCATTCGATGTAACCCCGCCCCCCTCAGTCAGCTGGAGGCAGACTTGGCAACGGAAGCTAGCATCATAAAATGGTGCAGTAATAAAAGTAACTGGACCAGGAAGAGGAGGCATCTGCTCCAATGATGTCATAGCCATTGGTGGCCACGGGGGGGTGGGACTGGTCATGCAGCCGTGTGTCAGGAGTAATGATTGTAGAGGGGCGGGGCATGAAGAGCGCCATTCTGGAAACAGTGCTGTCGAGAAGCAATATATTCTGCATAACTGATTGTCACCTTCTCACTTCGGTACCTGTGTAAGGAAACAGGAAAGGGTATTAGGAACCCCAGATACTTCATTTTGTAGTCACGCGGCAGAGAAAACCAAAAGCTTATTCCACATTTTGAAAGAATAAAATGGAAGACCAAGAGCAATCTTACTTACAGAGAATGAAGACGACAGCACAAGAGAACAGTGTTGTTATTACAAATGAACGAGATGGAAAAGCACACTCACAATTCACCCCTGAGAATCTGTTTTCTGCACATCCCACCTTTAAACACTTCATATGCTTATCACCAGGCTGCTCTTAAGCAATCTGCTACTAGGGTCTGGGTGAAGAATTTCAAGGTCAAATTACATGGGTAGCAGACTGGAAGATGGCTGCACCAATGCCCAGTGTAAAACGCATATCTACTTTCAGGTTAAAATGTGATAAATTTGACAGAAATGCAACCTCCACTTGCAGAAAAGCAACAAACAAGTTATTTATAAACTAAAAGGGGCACAGATACCTAATTCTGGGTCAAATTCTGACGAAGCAGGTTAAAAGATCCTGGGGCTATAGAGGATGGGTCTCACTTTCCAGATGAATATGCCATATCATATCACAGGGTCATCAGAACAGAATTCATAGCACTTTGGCCTTGCTCTGGAAAGAGCCATGAGTCAGGATGCGAAGCATGGGGTGTTACAAACCTATGGAGCCTACTACAGACCACAGGAGCTGGGTGTGACAATCCTTACCCAGAGCCATCTCTTTCCCACTGTAATCACTCCTCCACTGCAAGGTGATTATTCCTGAATTTTGACAGGGAAATGGCTGTTCAAATAAATTATAATAATAATGATAATAATAATGCTTTGTATTTGAAGATTTTTCTTTTTTTTGGAATCCAAAGCATTTCAAAAACACGGGGTTATCTTCCAGATAGACCTGTGAGGTTACGATATTGATTATTCAGCATTTCACAGATGAACGGGCCAACGGAGGTCCACAGAAACCCCACAGAAGCTAAACCTTTCAGTGTTTCCGAGTTCAGTAGGGATGGGAAGAGGACTGACATCTACTGACCACCTACTACAATGTTGCCTGGCCCTGGACTAGAACTTCTTCATACATTACCTTACCACACCCTGAAACGACCCCAAGGCATTACCATTCACCTCTTACAGACAGGAAATTTTTTTTTCTGCTCTGAGAGGTGGAAAAACTGGCCCAGGTCACACAGCTAGGAAGTGGTGGAGCTGGGATTCAGAGTCCAGTCCATGCATATTTTCCTACTCTAGGCAGCCTCCCCGTAGAAGTATTAGCCGCAAACAGGCAGAGGCGTTTCCTTGGAACTATTCCATCAACAGGCCACCTGACTACATGTGATGACTTCAACTGACCCTGGACTTCTGTACTGAGAGCCTTTTCTCCTGCCTTCAGCCTTCCCGCTCAGCCTCCCAGCAAGTGGGTCTGACAAAGACACCCACGACCTGCTCAGCGGCTACTCTGCTCCCACTGTGCTAGCAGCTTAGCCGTGGACACGCCCAGGATGCTGGGGAGTCTCTGCCTTTGCTGCCACTGCTTCCTCAGAGCTTCAGCCTCACCCATACGTCTTCGGTTTAGAGACATTAACAGAGAAAATTTTTCTCTTCCCCTGTCTGTCAAAAGTATCCTCCATCCAACCCCAAGTGAATTCAAATGACAAGGAAAATAAGACAGTGGCTTACCTGGTGAGTTTGATGGTTTTTCTGAATTCACTGGTAATGGGAGCCTTAAAGCCACCTTTCCTGAGCAAGGAGTCTATCGTCTGGATCTGATCCCAGTCTGAGGAGAAGGCAGGCACACTGAGGTCAGCGCACAGCGACACAAGAACGGGCCGTGCTCTGACACCACAGTGACAGAACAGAAGCAGCCCGGTGTGCTGCGGGCGGAGCAAGCCTGGGCACTGCCCCACGTCCCTGGAGCCCCGTCTGCCTCACTGGCAGTCCAGGGAGAATCCGAGATGTGAGATGACGCCCGACACACGTCACTAACGGCTGTCCCCAGGCCCCCTGCTTCTGAGTCTTTCCTGTCAGATATGATCCCAGTATAACTATCTAGGAGCAAATATGGTCCCAGCGTAGACCAGCCTGTAGGCCCAGTGCTGTAACCAGGGCTGTTCTGGGAGAAGAGAGAATTCATACTCTGCGCTTGTATTCCTTCGTGTGGCCTTCCTTCGTTTCAATGATTTCTAGGAGTCGTTTTCTACTACAGAGACTTGACAGCAGGAAGGAAACTATTCCTTTAGGAAGGCTGGGAAGGTGTTCACACGTCTACTGCTGTGTTGTTCTTGAAACATTTTCAACAGATATAACCAAATATATCAAACTGAAAACCAAAGAGAACCCCCTAAATTACTGCAGTAGGTGCCTTGATTTTAAAATTTTCCCAACTAGTTTTCAAACGGCAAAAGTGCTTGATCATTTACCTATATTATCATCACATCTCACTCTCAGGAAGTAACTCCTGGTGTGCCTCCTTGGACAGAAATGCCAGATTTAGGATCTCAGTGAAGCGGTTAAAAGGCTTCTTCCTTTTTATGTCGTATCCTCACTGCTTTTGAAAAAGTTTAAACACAACGACGACGGGAACCAACAAGGCAAGCCCTCTCCACAACATCAGTTCGCTGATACACTGAACCGGATATTTTTCTCTATTCCAGGTTCACACCTAACAGATACATATTATTTTCAAAACACAGACCAGCTCCAAGAAAGAAAGAAAACTGGGTCATACACCAGACTGCACGAGCAGCATTTTAAGGTATTCTTCTAACTATGCTTTGAAAGAGAAAACCTGCCTGACCCATTTCCTACCTTTCATGTCCCACTGTAAGAACTAAGTAGCTACTGAGTTCTTTCAAAACACAGGAGAGATTATGTTCTGCATTCTTCCAATTATCACACTGTGTAGTAGCTCACGACCAGAAGGTCAAAACCCACTAATACGGGCAACCTCCCTTTACAATGAACTCCAGAATATGACCAAGTTGACTGCTGGAATTTCCCTACAGTTAACCACTGCAGTTTTGGGGGCCAAGAAATACCACTACTCACTGAAAGTACGTGAAACGAGCAGCTGGGCGTGGGAAGTCTTTACCCCTCTTCTCTTCCCAGCCCCTACATCTTTGGGGAGCTTCTCGTTCTTTAAGAACTTGACAGATATGGGGAGAGGAAGAAAGGCACTCATCCTTAGTTACAGTTAGGCTGAAAGGCAACACACTCCACTCTCCTGCCCTTTACTTGGCAGCACTGTGAACTGTATCATTCACGGAAATTCCATGTGTCCAACTCACCTTGTTCCTTTGCAACCTCAGGTAAATATGTGGCTGTACGTTTGACGCCTTTTTCATTGACGAATTCAATTCGAATCCCATGGACCCCAACCTACAAAAACACACAACCGGTAAATGGCATTTACTCACTCTAGTGGAACTTCAATTATCCTCATATAAATCGACACTGCCCCCTGACCAGCTTGACCCAGGGCTGAGAAAAGGGGAGGCTCTTGCCTTTCATGACTTACTCTCTCTCTCAGGCATGGAAGCCAAAGAAACTGCTGCTTTAGGGAAAGTGAGAGTCTACGTGCAGCCACCTCTCTGGGAGTACGGAGGCTACAGAAATCAATTCTCTCAGCAGTTCATCCAAAGATCTTGAATATTCCACCTTTAATCTACTCCATTAAGAGAACATGCCACAGGGTTTTGATCTGGGCTCCTGACTCTGCACACATGGCTCCTGATAAGGGCTTACCACAAAGAATCAGGAATGTTCTCCTTTATCCCCATTCCTATTTCTTATTAGACATGGGAAAAGGATGTGCAACAGAGTAGACTGGGAAGAATGGGAGAAGAAAGCCTTCCCATTTCTTCCTACTTCTGATACCGCAGCACCTTTTCTGTCACCCAGGTTGCCTGCAATTCCTCCCAAGCTCAGCTTTCACATCCTCAGACCCTCGCTCAATGAAGGAGACACGTTACCATGTACTAACCCGAACCCAAATGCAACGAGAGACGCAGAGTTCCAAATGCGGCTGCTCTCACCTCCCAGTCCAGGTAATCACCGGCATCCTCAAAGTTAGTAAGGAGGGAGACAGAGCAGAAAAGCTTAGGCAGCTCCTCTCGGGTCAGGGGGGGGAATCGGCTGTCCTTAAGTGCACTGGAGGGGACAGAAAACACAAGTGAGGCTGCTCCAGGGTTGGGAGCCAACATCATGTGCCGAACGCTTGTGGCTCTTGAGCTCTGCAGAAAACATCCACTATCCATCAGCCCGAGCATGCTGCCAACAACCTGACGCCACTAACTGCCTGCACTTGGACTGGAGGTGACTCACCGGATTACGTCCCCTACATTTCCTGATTAGCCAAAAGAGAACACTCGGACTTCACCACTCAGAAGAGACAGGCAGCTCTTTTTCCATTCTTGCCAATCACCTGCCAGTCTTGCGTGCGGCTGCCATTACCTGGTTAGCGTGTATTCCCTGAGTCCTGAATGAAGATTCATGGCTGAGAAGGTCCCAATGCAGCCACGAAGCCGCTTGTCCCGCCCCGTCTTCCACGTCACGAAGAGCGGGCTGAAAGAGCAAGCGCACGTCGGTCAGGGAAGAGGCAGGTCGGGGCCCCACCGCCGCCCCCCAAGGGCGGCCGAGCGGGCTGCCTGAAAGGCTCTGCCCGCTGCGAGCCGCGCGGCCCCGGGGCGTAGATGGAGAGGAAACCGCCGCGAGGCACGAGAGGAAAGGCGCCTGCTCACAGCCTCACTCCACTCTACCACCACGTGGACGCGCCGTTTTCTTCCTCCTCCGCCCAGGACTCAACTCGTTCTTTCTTCTTCTAGTTCTCCATGTCTTTCTCCTCTTGTTTACTCTCTTTTCAGGTGTCTATGCTCCCAGTTCCACCTTCATGAAGACACACGGGGCCTGCACACCTTCTCCGCTCAACCCCACATCGTGCCCATCATTATTTCTGCCTCTCCTGCTCATAAATTCCAGAAAAAAAGAAAAAGTCTCCTCAAGAAAGCTTGTGCTCGGGGAATTCCGCGGCAGTCCAGGGGTTAGGACTCTGCGCTTTCACTGCCGAGGCCTCGGGTCCGATCCCTGGTGGGGAAACGAGGATCCCGCAAGCCAAGTGGCGCCGCTAAGATACAATAAAAAGCTTATTCTTAGCAGAAGTTAACCACTTTCTAGGCCCAAGTCATGCTGCATTAGGCTACATCCGATTGACGCTGACAGATGTTTTAGGCAGAGGTTACAGGGCTGTCCCCTCTTCCTGAAATTCCTCCATATTCCTATGCCCTTACCTCTTTGATTCTTGAGTTAACACTTCTCAAAAGCAACTTAAATTTTTAAAGTTATCTAACTTTGATCATTATTACAAAGCAGGATCTCCCACCTACCCATCTTTTCCTTCCAGGAAAACACCTGAACACCACCAGCCAAAGTTAATGTTCCAAAACCTGCTCAAAAACCCTTCAAGAATTCCACTGTCTCCACACCCTACACTGCTGCGGCCACCACCTACTCTTCCAAACCCACGTCCCTCTCCTGCAAGGGACACACCTGACCCCACTCAGATCAAGGCTTAGCCTCTCCACCGACTCAGTCAGGATTTTTCTGTTCACGGTATCGCACGGCAATACTTCCCTAAAGAGTGAGCACATTTTTCTCTGCATTTCTTCTCCTCTGACACAATCACAGGAGTAACTTCCTCTCCACCTCTGCCCAGACGGTGTGTGAACACTATTTAGCTTCTGTGTGTGATCTGCCAACTCAAGTCTTCCGAGAGCAAGGACTGTTTCTTCATACTCCTCCATTCCCTGCCCAGTGGGGCTACGCACCGCCTCAGTATGGCATTAACAGTCGAGGAATGATGATCAGTCAGTGAATGCTCTAAGAGCATCTCCTAAAAAAATAAAAATAAAAAAGCAGCAGTGCTCTTTAAAGCCACCTCAAAGCTGCTTCCAATTGAGAAAGAAAGCATTGGCATGAGCATCTTCACTTGACTTTACCCTTTACACATATTCCTTATTAAAGTCATTGACACCTCGAGGGGACTTGGGACAAATAACAGTCTTGAACTAAAAACAGTAAAGCAAATTCTGACATTCCTGGTGGGGTGCCGGCAGCCCCATGGGACTGACAATGAACCAAGTGAGGGGACCCTTGTTAAGAGCATCTCAGCTCCCACTAAATGAGCTCCTAGTCTCCCACCTGGCACCCAGACACTGGCAGGTCACTTGGGCTTCAACGGTGCTCGGGTCCACAATGGTGTGATGGTGTGACTTCTCCACGTGAGAGGTTAAATGACCTACCCACTGCCATTTGAACCAACAGAAGACCAAGAACGAAACCCTCCTGATTCCCGGAACATTACTTTGACAAGCCAACCACTCCTGCAAACACAGCCTAGTACCCTTCCATTACTGAGCCCAGTGAGTGTCCTAGACATTGGCTGCACGTTTCTCATCATCCTATTCCCAACAACCTTTGCCCAAATCATGTTAAGCTTTTTGTAAGTAGCAGACTCTCTCAAGAGAATGCCCCCGACAGAGGCGTCATGCCTTTCTCACCATCCCCGACACGCGACCGCTTTACTCACTAGGGGTCATTGGTGAATCTAGGAAGGCGTGGCTGTGGGAAGCCGTAGAGGTGACAGTAGAGGACGTCGAAGCAGTAGCAGCACATCTCTGCGGTCACCACCAGATTCTTGGTGGTGCTGGCAGTTCCATTGGGCCTAGGGAGAGGGCTCAGCGCTCCCGATGCGGGGTTCATCCGTGTAATGGGAGGGTTTCCAGGTCCCAGAGTTAAGTCCGACACGTTCTCGCGACCACCGCCGCCGTCCACATGCTGGTGGTTCTGAAGAGGCCCCGCGCTGGAGCCGGGGACGGCTGTGGACTGGCTCCCGTGACCGTGCGTCCCACCTGCAGACAGCTTAGGCTTCTTAACCCCACAACAGCCTGCTGCCAGCTTGGGCTCCAGTGGGGGGACGCAGCGTCTTTTTCCCATCCTGAACCAGTGCTTGAGGTCTGGAATGCTGCGGAACCCTAACCCAGGAGAGAACATGCAAGCATTAACTCAAATGGTTAGCCGCAAGGAGAACACAAAATTCAAAGAGAAAGGGTCTCCATGGAGAGGGTAGGAGCCATCAAATTCTTTCTTGCCCAGGTCACATTGGTTGCAAAGGGTGGCAGACCAGTGGGCTAGAAGAGACCGTTAGTTCCAGACCGAAGGTGCCTAACCTCTTCCTCAGGGGGAGCTGTTTTCCATTTTCCATAAAGGTTATCATCGCCACGGACGGAGGCAGGCCATAAGCAGCTCCCTCTTGCCCAGGACTCCCTGGGCAGAAAGAAGGGTGGGGTGGCAGCCAGCGTGCAGCTGAATGGGGACGCTTCAAGACCGACTGGAAGACTACACTTGACCTGTCAGGTGCCTCATCAGGACGCTTTCTCTACCTTTTTAGAGGCTCCAAACTGAACCACCCTATTTTTAAAGAACCCCAGAGGAACTTTCATGCTTTTCCTTGTTTTTTTTTTTTTTTTTGCGGTACGCGGGACTCTCACTGCTGTGGCCTCTCCCACTGTGGAGCACAGGCTCCGGACACACAGGCTCAGCGGCCGTGGCTCACGGGTCCAGCCGCTCCGGGATCTTCCAGGACCGGGGCACGAACCCGCGTCCCCTGCATCGGCAGGCGGACGCTCAACCACTGCGCCAGCAGGGAAGCCCTGCTTTTCCTTGTTAACCACATCCTTTCCGCATTTTCCTCATCACTAACCTCAATTTCTCTGTGTAATTTTAGCCCCGGACCTCTGTGAAGATGAAAGGCAGCAGCTGTTCTGACGAGAGCACGCTTTCTAACACCGGGCTCCCCTCCCACCTTTCCGTCCTCACAGCTGTCCTGCACAGCCTTACTCATTTTCTTTGGTTCTCCTCTGAACTCACTCCAAGTTCTACACTTCTGTCCTTTCAAGACCCCATTCAAAGAAAAGCTACAATCTAGCAGAAACCTTTATTCACACAAATGACCCAAGCTTCACAGCCCTTTTGTGAGGCAGCCATTTCTGCCCTGTCATAGCAAGGCAGACAGATGCAAAGCCATCAGCTTAACCAAATGCGGCATCAGATGGCCCAGGAAACCGGAGAGCCGCAACTGATTAAGGGGAGGAAGGAATCTTTTTCCACTAAATTCTTTTTCTTAAAAAGCCTAAGGTGAAGATATATAGTTATAACATGATCAAGATCCTTTCTGTTGTCTGTGTCTGTAATCAGCAGGCTCAGGAAAAGCGATCCTAGTTATTTCAATGTTGATAATACCAAAGTTTGTAAAATTCTGCTGACTTGAGAAAAGTACACTTTGTTTTTCCTCAAGTCACTACCTGTTAGTTGTAGCCCTCCCACTCAAAAAAATATATATAATCCCTACCTAAAATTTTCCCTGTGGTTTGAACATGTAGCACACAACTGCCTTTTAGGCACTGCTCTACTGTACAGTATTTTGATTGTAAATTCTACAACCTTTTACATCAAATTAGATATGCACGTACCCGTTTGCAATGCCGTAATTTCTACAAAAACAACCTGCCACTTTCGGTTGAATGAGATACAAAAATTTCACAAATATTGCTTATGTTCTTGATATATGCTGACCCCTAACAAACACACATTTTTGTATCTAAGACAGTTCTTCGGAAGATGAAAGATGTCTCTAGCAGAGGAATAACAGCTTGCATGCTTCAATGTCTGGCCTGAAACAGGGGCTTCTTTTTGAGAAAGCCTCACGCACGTGATGCAGTAAAACCTCCAATGACTTGATTGTTTCTGAGCACGGATATCACTGCCTTGTTCGGACTGTTAAGAGAGGGAGCAGAAGATCTCGGTTAAAAATGCTGCCTCCACGCAGTGGTTGAGAGTCCGCCTGCCGATGCAGGGGACATGGGTTCGTGCCCCGGTCTGGGAGGATCCCACATGCTGCTAGGAGCCATGGCCGCTGAGCCGCTGAGCCTGCGCTTCCCGAGCCTGTGCTCTGCAGCGGGAGAGGCCACAACAGTGAGAGGCCCGCGTAAGGAAAAAAAAAAAAAAAAAAAAATGCTGCCTCCAGAGTCAAATGGCCTGCGTTCAAATCCCGATTCCTCCAGGATTAACCTCTCTATGCCTCAGTTCCCTCAAACTGGGAATAACAGGAGCACGTGCCTCATGGGGCTGTTAGGAGAACTGAGTTTAAAATGTGTCAGCTGCTTCCATACAGCGTCTGGCATAGAGTCAGCTGCTCTTATCATCTGGGCTTATCATCTGCTCCCACCAGGATGGAAACTTCCGGAAGGCCAGGACTTTGCTGGGCACTCGGGGCTTAGAGCATCGACCAGGTGCTCTTTAAACAGGATTTCACTGAATCCTCAAAACCACTCAGCAAGGAGGACAACGTTACCATCATTTTACAAAGGAGGAAACTTAGGTTTAATGAGCAAGATAATCTGCCCAAAGCCAGACTGCCGCTAAGTGGCAGAGTCAGGATTTGGACCACAGTCCATCTGTGAGACTCCAAAGCCTGGGTCTTCCCACCAAACCACAAAGAAGAACGAGGCCTGCCAATAATATCCATGGGATCCAGTCCCCTCCCTAAGGGCATGATTGAAAAAAAAGAAAAAAAATCAAGGGTATACTAAAAACTAAAAGAATAGTTTGCAAAATCTTGCCAATAAAAATGGAGCAGGGAAAAAAAAAAAACCTAAGCCCAAAGCCAGTAACTCCGCCATCCCGCTGACAATCATCAGTACCCCTGCCATTGTCCCTTGACTCCACAAGGGACGGCACTGCCCTCTGAGCTCTTACCTGACTTTCCACCTTGTGCATAACTGTGTGCAGGGGGTTTAGGACACGTGTTGAATGAAGCAGAGGGACCATCTCTCGAGAGCTAGAGTTTTAACAGCACCAACAGGGCCCTGAGGCTCTGCCTCTAGAGTCCCAAAATTCAAAGAGGCAAAGAGGAGGGATAAAATAGGTTAAAGAAAGAAATCTTTCCTCATTCGCCTTACACCAAAGCACACCTGAGCGAAGGGTGAAATGTCATGAGATAGTGGCAACTCAGGTGTTTCTCTGCAGGTGCTATCAGCTACCTGACTGTGAAACATCCTACAACAGAGCAATAGAAGGGATTTTCAAACCATGCCAAGGCAGGTGAGCTCAAGCCTAGGAAGGTTCTGCCTACACATCACGTACAATCACCGATCCGCAGTGGGGCATGATCACAACTGACACCAAGAGAATACGTTTAACAATTCCCCCTCCCCAACTATGATTTGTAATCTGTAGAACCCACCCAAATCTTGTGGTTCCTTAGGCCCGAGCTTTCTCTGGAGGCCACTAAGCAAACAATTCAACAGATATTCTCAGTTAGTGACCAAAGGCAGAGTTAGAGACCTCCTGCCTCAAAAATATATTAGAAGGCATTTCTTTAAAAATTTGTTCCATAGGGCTTCCCTGGTGGCGCAGTGGCTGAGAGTCCGCCGGCCGATGCAGGGGACACGGGTTCGTGCTCCGGTCCGGGAGGATCCCGCATGCCGTGGAGCGGCTGGGCCCGTGAGCCATGGCCGCTGAGCCTGCGCGTCCGGAGCCTGTGCTCCGCAGCGGGAGGGGCCACAACAGTGAGAGGCCCGCGTACCGCAAAAAAAAAAAAAACAAAAAACAAAATTTCCATCAATTTAAATCTATAGAAAATTTCAAACATATGCAGCCTACTTACTCCATCTCCCCACCTCCTACTGAATTTTTAAGGTTTGATCTTAAAGGGACCAGTATTTTACCTATCTGTCAGCGTCAAGCAAACGTTAAGTGAACGACAGGAAAGACTGAAGGTGCTGGCAGTGAGTACTTTTACTTACCATATCAACCTCAACCTATCAATTTCATCAAGCTCCTCTTTAAAGTGAGACTCTTCTAGCCCCACTCCAACAAAGCGGGCATCTCACCACAGTGAGTGTCCCAGACTCGGCTCCCGGGACTGTCCTACAACGACCAAAGACACATTCATTTCTCCAACCGCTCGGCTTCTGAGGGCACAGTGTGAGATCCCTCGGAATAACAGCATTTCAATACAACAGGCTAACCTGCTGTCTGACCAGCTGAAAACCAATACCCCAACGGCATAGTCTACCTCTTCTAGGACTGTCTGCATTTGTTCTCACTCTTCCCCCAAACCTCATAAACACTACCAGCAATGGTACACTGATCATAGCAGGAGCAAATAAATGTTACTCCTGTCAAGCTGGTTCATCTGAAGTAATGGGAATCAGGCAAAAACCCTTGCTTTGTAAACACATGTACCACTAAGACCTTCGGGGCCTTCAGTTGGTTACTCTTTCAAAGCTAAACTCAAGGGCCACTTTAAGGGCCAATGGCAGTGATGTCATTTTCCTACTGTCTGTCCACTTTAGAGTGAACAATGAAAAAGAACTAGTTAAAACTGGATTTCCACCAGATGGAGACAATACCCACACTTCCACAAAAAGCTGGAGGAAATAACAGGAATCCCTGTGTTACCTCTTAAGACCGCCTAACCTAGCAAGTGTCAAATGAAGTAAAGTTGCTCTCAGTGTTGAAAAAGTCACCACACCCTTTACCTGACATGCAGTATTCAAGGGGTCCTGGCCTTCACGAGGGTGCACAACAAAGGCACCTCTCCGGCCCCCTCTGTGGGAAAGCTGAGCAGTGTGTTGTTGATCTGGGCCACTTAAATTCCAGCCAGCAATGAACTCACCAACACCTTTAGTCTCAGAGGCCGAGCCGCATCTGTGTTTTTTCTTTCGCAACACCTAACACAGTGCCTCGCACATGGTACACACACCAACAACCTTATCTACAGATCTCCCAGCAATTCCATTTAAGTTAGCCTTTCTAATAAAAAGAATATTTATGGCACAACCTGACTTTTAGATACTCTTGTTTCACTGTGAGGTGCTGACTGTTGAGTGTGTCAGAAGCTGAAACTGACCAAAATACAAGTATCTATTATTATCAACAATGTCAACTCAGGGAATTCCCTGGCGGTCCAGTGGTTAGGACCCGGCACTATCACTGCTGGGGCCTGGGTTCGAGCCCTGGCCGGGGACCTAAGATCCCGCAAGCCTCGGGGTGTGGCCAAAAAAAACAAAACCAAAACCAAACCAAAACACAACATCAGCTCTACTCAGCCCAAACCAAGGAATGGTTTAATTCATAGCAAGGTGGAGAGCCAGCGTGGACAATCCGTTCTAAAAAACACGTCAAATATCCCCTACAGTAACTTCTTGGTTTGGTTTATGGTGGTAGCTGGCTTCTTGGCTAAAACACAGTAACTGGTCAGTCCTAGACTTGGCCGCAGGTGCTGTTTAACTGTAGGTTGCTCAAGGCTTTCCTTCCAAAGGACACACCTAGTTTCTAAACTGCACTTGAAAAGAATTTTCTTTTCTTTATCAAAGATGGGGCGCTTTAAGAGCTACCCAAGGGAGCATTATTTGTCTGGAGGGCAATTTACGATTTCAGGGGTTAATACACAACTATACTCCAATAAAAATTTTAAAAAAAGGAGTTAAGACAAATGATGTCTCATAAATTGCTGATGTTATAAACATAAACAAGGTGTGGAGACCAGTACTGAGGGGAGGATGTGAGGACACCCTGACAGACATGGCTGGCTGGACAGGAGGGCCTTCCTCCCTTGCTAGGGGTCCCTTCCAAGGCTCCTAAGTCCACTGAAAACAACAAGCTGGTGCCTTCCCAGAGCAGCTCCCATCTTCGGAGGACACAGCCCAGGCTTTGGGGTTACTGTCTAGGCTCAAATCCCCAATCTGACTTACCAGGTACAAACTCAGGCAGCCTGTCACATCTCTGTGGACCTGGGCTCCTGCTACCACTAAGAGGGCTTAGTTGTGAGCAATTCACTAAGACATGAAAAGCACCTAGCACTTCTCTGGCACAGAACTACTATTCATTAAAGCATCTGCTATTACTAATAGTAGGACTACCTTTACCGATAAAAGTAGGGTTTGTTATATAAATAACATAGCTCTGAGTTCTTACAATTTCTAAAGGGATAAATGTCCTCATAATAAAATTCTATTAAGAACTACCATGTAGGCTCAAAGATATTATTTTTTAAAAATTTTTATTGGAGTATAGTTGATTTACAATGTCATGTTAGTTTCAGAGGTAGAGCAAAGTGAATCAGTTATACATATACATATATCCACTTTTTTTTTTTTTTTAGATTCTTTTCCCATATAGGTCATTACAGAGTATCGAGTAGACTTCCCTGTGCTAGACAGTAGGTTCTTGCTAGTTATCTGTTTTACATATAGTAGTGGGTATATGTCCATCCCAATCTCCCAAGTTATCCCTCCCCCACTTCTCCCCAGGTGACCATACGTTTGTGTTCTACAACCGTGACTCTACTTCTGCTTTGTAGATACATTAAAAGATCATATTATTAACATGGGGTGATTACTCTAATGACCTTGATGCTTTTCCTCTTTGGAGAGACATGCTTCTAATAAGTCATCCACTGTTTTTTTCATTGTGAGACACCAGAAGATATAAGGAATAGTGGGCTGAGAGCTGTGCACAGTTCTGTTCTACAAGGGTCCTCTTTTAAGCTTGCAGCCATACACTAAAAAGAAACTAAATTTGTTGTTGTTATTACAGATACCTTGATATATATTGAGTACTAACAGAACTACTGAGTCACAGTAGTTAGATTTCCAACAATAACCAGATTAAAACATCTAGAAGAGCCTGGAGGGGGAAAAAAAAATAGAGAGAGAGTCATCTTCTGAAGCCCCAAACAGCCTATGCGGGGGCATGACCTTCTAACATAGAAAATGGATTTGGAAGGTAGGCAAAAAGCAAAGAAAAAAGAGGTCTCTGTATTTTCTTCTGTTATTATTTACTCTCCGGATGTCTATTCAAACCAAGCTTTACGCAGAAGGGAACAGGCTGCTGTTTCCTCTGTGACACAGAGTTGAACTGAAATTCAATTTAATCATTATTTGAGCAGTGAAACGGCACCTGAGCTATAATTCTGGCCTACTTATTATGGAACAATTCCAAGAAACAGACGAAAGACCCACAAACATTCTGGTCATCATTTCAAATAATCATTTCTACACGAAAGCCCATCATACACACATAAACAGCCAAAACATTTGCTGTGTGAAAATTTTCCCTGCGAAAAAGAGATCTACCCATACAATTGCTTTTAAAATTTACAGATTTAGAAAAATACACAGTACTATACACTTTCATGTCAACTTAGCTTAAGGAAAAACATGACCACAAGGAGTCAGATGCTCTGTTTTCCTTTTAGATCCCCTCCCTTTACTCTGTGAGCTATGGCAGGGTGCCAGATTCTTCTGGGCCTTGGTTCTTTCATTCGTAAAATGAAAATATTTGTCCTCTGCCTTCCTCACAGAGTGGCTGTGAGCCTCCAGTAAGATGCGAAGCGATCTGGAAAACTCTCTTACAAGTGTTTGCATACCGTTATTAACACATTTGAGGGGAACGCGGCAGTAATAAAAATTTTTCCAGAACTTGGTTTACGTGTAGACTTTTAATTATTTTTAAGAAAACAGTATCACCCTAGCAGATTCAGGGCAAAATGTTCCATAAATCTCTGAAGATTATACCCATGTGGAAGACACCCAATAATTGACCTTGACAGGAACTGCATTAACCTACAAGTTATGATCTTTGTCTTTAAAAAATGCATAATTTGGGAAGCGGTGGGAGACGGGAAGGGTAAGTGTAATACTACACCACCATCTAGGTCACTCTAATGGGATTATGGAAAATAAACTTGTCTTTACATATAAAGAGAGCAAGTGGAAGGATTCAGCAGCTTTAGGACACCCTCACGGAAGCAGAATTAACAGAAGCGAACAAAGTAAACCTACATCCTAAAGTCCTAGCACAGGCCTAAAACGAAAAAAGAGAGCAAAAGCAACAAAATTCTAGTCTAAGTATGTCCAAGGTAATACTCACTGAAAGCAGAAAGTTTGTATTGCCAGGGGAACAGCTATAACAGAGGAGGGGAGCTATTTTGTCTCTGAAATGAATTTTCTTCCTTCCGATTCCATTCCTTCTTCCTGTACCTAAGATGGAAATGCAGGTGCAGTGAATGAACAAAATCAAGGCAGTGCCGGGGTAAGAGATGGTTTCTGAAAAACTACAACTCAACAGAGCAATTTCTAGAAAGAAAAAAAAAGCTAAGGAACAGGCTTTCTTTAATTCAAAACATTTCAAAATCTAAATATAAGGCAGCAAGGGCAACCCCATGCACAAAATCATCTCATCCCTGGTGCCGTCACCAAGCAGGGAGGACGGGGGGATCAAAGGTTTTATTGAACCTGAACATTAACACACATTAAAACTTCCTCTACCACTAATTTAGACCAAAACTTGTTCTCAGGCCAAGATACACCATTTCAAGGTTCTCCACTGGCTTCAGAATACAAACAGATGCCCAAATCCTCTGCAAAGATGGTGCTGAAAGATTACTGGACAGCATGCCAGGGTCCTGAGGCCAGGCCATCTTGTTATCCCAGGTGGAGATGATAACTGTAGGTAAGAGTCACCCATCATACTCTTCGGCTGGCATAAATCTCTTCGTAATCTCTTCACCAACTCTCCCCACCCCCCCCAGAAGTAGAGATGTGAGTTATTCCCAAAGATGTAAACAGGAGACTCCAGGCCCCACCCACTCTATCCTAGGAGAGGACAGTGAAAGAGGATAGGCCCAGAGGGATAAGGGTGAGGGAGTGTGGCAAAGTGAGGAGTTCAGATCAGGACAGGGGATGGAGGAGGGCGAGGAATGAAGGGCAAAGCTCACAGCCTGGGAAGGAGGGAGGCATAAAACCCACAAGAGTGTCAGGTGGAGGGATGATGGAAACGGGGACTCTGGGTGGATAAGGAAGGACAGAATGAGGGTGGAGTTGGGAAGAAAGAGAAGAAGAGGCGAAAGCGTGCGTGTGAAAGAGAGTTCAGCAAGGAAAGGGCGAGATACAGTGGGGAGAGGAGAGGCCAGAGTGGGGAGGGACCAAACAGGCAGAAAGAAAGGTGAATGGTAAGGAAAAGGGGGTGGAAGGAAAGCGTGCGGCGCCGGGAGTAGTGGTGGGACGACCCAGCGACTGGTAGGGCAGCGACGGCCGAGCCGCGGGGGTGGAATCCAGACGTCGGGCGGGGGAGGGGGCGGTGGGACTGGGGGCGAGGGCCGCCAGGCGGCGCCGGAGACCACCAAACTTTACACGACCCGAGACTGCTTCCTGGAGGGAGTGCAGAAAGGAGCTGGAGCCTCGCCCGGCCTCGCCTCGCGGCCCGGGGGCAGGGGCGCCCGCCCACCCCCCTCCCCAGCACGCCTCCTGACCCCCCCTGCTCCCGGCGGGCACACGCGGCCCGCAGGCCCCGCCTGCCGCCTCCTTTCACCGCCGCCCGGGAGCTCCCCCCAACGCTGTCCCGGGACCCTCTTCCCGAACCCGGGGGGGATCCGCTCCCCGGCCCCTCCGGTCGCCCCGGGGTGAGGAGGCCCGGCGCGCACGGCGGCAGCTGGAGGGAGGCCGGCCCGGCGGGCACGGGGGAGGAGGGAGCGGCGCGGACCGAGTTTCCCACCTTTCCTCCTGGCCCAGACGCAGCCGGGGCAGACGGAACCTCTCGCGCTCTGCCTCCTCCTCCTGCTTCATGGAGCCATGCACCTGGGTGGGGGCTCCCGAGAGAAGCGGGCCGCGGGCGGGCCAGACGCGCGGCGCGGACGGGGCGGGGCCAAGAAGGCCGGCGGGGGGCGGGCGGAGGAGGAAGCGGCGGGGCGGCGGTAGCGGTAGGAAAGAATTGCTAAAGGTATTCCCCGGGGCAGCTGGAGGACTGAGCCGAGCCGGGACCCGAGTCTTCCGGTATCCCAGCAGCCACCGGAGGCAGTGAGGTAATGGAGGAAGAATGTAGGGAGTCCTCCAGTGGTCCACACGCCCTCTAGCGAGTCGCCAAAACCATAGAGATTAGGGAGCCATCGGAGCACCACCCCGCTATTGTCACGTGGCCTGACTCCGCGCACTTTATTGGCTGGCGCCGACTCTACGGGATTGTATTTAGGAGGCTGCTTCCCAGTCTTCGGGCCGAGTCCCCGGCAGTTGGAATAAAGAAGGCGAGGCGGTGAGGCACCGAGAGGAGGCTGGCCAGCTGGTTTCTCCCCCGACCCAGGTCACTGAGCGGGCCGAGCGGAGCGCCCGGCTGTCAGGCCGGCCGGCGCAGTGCACGCCGGGCCGCCTTGGCTTCTGCGAGCGAGCGCAGAGCGCGCCGGGAGTTGTAGTGTGGCCGGCCGGGCGGCATTGTCCGCGACGCGGCCCAGGTGCCGGTTGGGGACGTCAGCCGGGGTGTCCCGGCCTCGCTGCTCCGCCCTCTCCCGCGTTAGGACCCAACACTCACCTGCCCACGGCTTTTCTTCCCGAGCGCTCACGCTCGCGTCGCTTCCCCCGACCGGGCCGCAGCCTTCGAAAGCAGCCAGGAAGGCGCAGCTCAGACCAGCTTTAAATGCAGCTGACCCACTGGCTCCGGCCAGGCCTGCGGGGAGGTGTTCCAGGCTCGGCCTCCAGGCCAGCCTCCTCGTGGACGGGAAGGGGCAAACTACACCCGGGTGGTGCCAGGAGCCCACCTCTCTGACTTGACCCTGTGCGTCCCCAGCCTGGAGACGACTCAGGTGCAATTACCCACAGTACAGGCTTAATTCAATAGGTCGACTAAACACATTCCTCAGCCCTATAGCAGGGCAAGAGCCTCAAACAGAGCACTACAAAAAAACTCAGTTTTTAAAAATCAGTAGTAAATCATTTTACTTTCAAATCCTTGCTATTTGATTTGACGACTTAACGTTTTTATTTTAATTACAGATGGATTTGCCCTAAAAGTCTTTTATTTCTGCCTTGCTCCCTCACCCTAACCACTCCAAACAAACCGTTTAGGCCCTGCAGTAAAGGCATGCCCTATTTTAAAGTATTGCCAGTCTTGTTAAGGACACACACTCAACCCCACAGTTTTGTTTATGCACAAAGGAATCCTTAACGTGTTTGTCTTCAAGGAGCAAAGAAAAGTACCTAGTAAAAAATGCAAATCATATCTAACAGTGAAGCTTTCCAGCAAAAACCTTCTGCTCTGGAATGCATAATGTACTAAAGCATAATAAGATCTACTACAAGACTTTTAGCATAATTACCTGTAGGCAGCAAACACCGAGAGTGATTGGTGCCTCTTGGACCTGGGACTCACAGAGAACCTGGCAAAGCACAGCAGTGGAAGAAAGGGACAATGATGCCTTGCAGAACGGGAGGTCGATTTTTTTTAAAAGCCATCTATAGCAGTCTTCATAATTCCTGTCACAGTCTTGATGAGCTTATCTGCTGTTGAGGCCCACATTGGCCAGTTTCTAACCTCCGTCGGCCTGAAAAACTACAAATTAGATGATCACATGGCCTAGAGCCAGAAATGCAGGAGGCAGCAAGCCAGAGTTCATTTGTTTGTTTCTGAATTAGAAGACCAAATCCTGACTTTAAATGATCAGAATAAATTTCACGTAGTGAAGGTCTTTCCAGCTCAAAGTCTTAAAACATGGCATCTGCAAAAGGGCCTCAGGCTATTGCTCCCAGGGCGGCGCTGTGTTGTCTTTAAACAGCCCACAGATAAGGGAGTTACTGCTCCCTGGTTATCAGGCTGCCAGGAGGTAAATGATGGAACCAAGTTGGATTTGAAACACTCTCAAAACAAAAACAAACCTTGCCTTGAGCTGTCAATGGCATTTTACTGAGAAGTAGGACCCAGACACTGCTGGTGTTGTTTACTGACGCCAAAAGGCAAAGGGTCAGGACTTTAAAAAGTCATTTTGGGGTCACCTCACATCAGGAGGCAACAGTGAACTGGTGCAAAAAATAAACAGAGTGGGGGCTTCCCTGGTGGCGCAGTGGTTGAGAGTCCGCCTGCCGATGCAGGGGACACGGGTCCGTGACCCGGTCCGGGAGGATCCCACATGCCGCAGAGCAACTAAGCCTGTGCGCCACAACTACTGAGCCTGCGTGCCACAACTACTGAAGCCTGCGTGCCTAGAGTCCGAGCTCTGCAACAAGAGAAGCCAGTGCACCACAACGAAGAGTAGCCCCCGCTCGTCGCAACTACAGAAAGCCCACGTGCAGCAACGAAGACCCAACAACGAAGACCCAATGCAGCCATAAATAAACTTACTTTTAAAAAACGAGAGAGAATGGAATCGGACTGCATGGTTTCAAATTCCAGTCCTGCCATGAATACCTGTGACCCGAGGGCAAGTTCGTATGTCAGTAAAATGGGGATTGTAGCAGTCCCTAACTCAGAGTTGTTATGAGATTTAAATAAGTTTATGCATATAAAGCTATGATAAGGTTATCACGTCAAAAAATGCTGCGTAACTGTGAGCCTCATTAGTAGGGTGTTGAATAAGCATGAAATTAGCCTGCACACCAAACATACATTCTTTTGGATGTGCACCTTGGATTGGCAATGCATTCATGCACCAAAGGCATTTACCAGCCTGTGGCAATGAAATAAGATTTCGCAGGATATATTGATAGGTGTTATAGATTTCATTTGTCCCATTTTCCAGACTGACATGAGTCTGGTCTTGGTAGGAGATACAAAGTCTGCCTCTGTGCTCTGGCCTCCACAAAAGTGCCTGTCTCCTGTGTATCCTCCACAGGATAAATCCATTTGGACACTTAAAAGAGATGTTGAATACTTACCTGATTAAAATAAATCTTTATCTGTATATACAAATGTCTACGTAGTTCAGAAATGTGTAGTTTAAATAAACTGATTAGACTCACGGTATTTTGTTTGTGGTAGAGTTAAACCATATTACTCTGAGAAGATGCGTTTTTAGACTTTGTATGTCACTTGGGTACACAATTCATCAAAAAGTTTCTAAGCTTCTACTAGCATTATTGGTGGAGTAAATGAAACCAAGTTGGAAAGCTCAAGTCACACATCCATTTATCTTATAAATACTTTTAATGTCTAGTCTGTACTGAGAATTTTGTACTGGTTTTTATTGAGAGATACGCATGTAGAATGCGAGACTCTTAAGCGTACAGCTCGGCGAATTCTTCCATTAGTGTACATGTGTGTAACCGCCGTACAAATTAAGACGTAGAAATTTCCAGCAGCCCAGAATGCTTCCATGAGCCTCCGCCCAGGTATTAATCTCTCTTCAAAAGATAACCATTATTCTGACTGCTACCATCGTGGAATAGTTTTGCTTCCTCATGAATGTCAGAGAAATGGCCTCGTACAGTATGGATTCTTTTGTGTCTAGTTTCTTTTGCTCAACATTATGTGCTAGGAATTCATCCCTTTGGTTTTGTGCAGCTATAGTTCACTATTTTTCTTTGCTGCATAGACTACTATGCCATTCAATACATATTGAATGAATATACCACAATTTGCCTCTCCAGCATTATGTTAAAACAATCTTGTCCCCTTCTCCAAGTCTAGCGATTTAAGATTTTTTACAAAATCTCCTGGGTTTTTTTTTTTTTTTTTGGCAACCTCAGTGTAGTTCATCCTCAAATGGCAAATCCTAAAAATGGCTATTGTATCCGTCAGGACCCAGTCGGGAAGGAGGTAAGTCAGCAATACATCTTCACTTGTCTAGCCTCGGCGTTATGTCACCTGTCCTCACTGTCGTCATCATGCCAGCAGAGAATTTAATCTTCCTGACATTCCACAGAACATCACACAGATCCATTACATTCATGACATCTTGCTGCACAGACTGAGGAGCAGGACGTGGCAAGTACCTCAGATGCATTAGAAGCTCACATGTGCTCCAGGAGGTAGGAAGTAACCCCTAATCCCGGTAATGAGTTATCCTATCAATTAAGATCCAGGAACTAGAAACTTTCCTTTGAAATGCTATAGGCGTTGCAAACCAAAGGGATAGGCCACCACCAGCTGGTGCTGGATTGAGAGACTGTTGCAGCTGGTGCTCGGGCCTCTGACAGTACCTCAAGATGAGAAGGGACGCTCAACTCCCCTGCCACCTTCCGGTCTCCCACCAGCGCCTCCCATTGGCAGAACCTGAAAAGAAATCAGATGGCAAGGGCGTCTGGGAAATGTAGTTTATCGACTCCAGTCCTATTATCTCAGAACAGAACAGAGAAAGGCAGGCTTGGCCTGAGCAATAATAGATAAATAATGGTGCGGCCGTCGCTTCAAATGTTCACCAAAATAAGACCGCCCTCTGGTTTTTCTGAGAATATGCTAGTAGCAGTTCCTTCAGGTTTGTGTTGAAACCTTCGACCTTTGGGGCCTTATCTGAAAGCTGGCACCGTCCTGAACTGTCTAGCACCTTAGGGCTTGCTGACTTTCCTGAACTTCTAGCTCCTAAAGCTGCAGTGCTTAGGTACACAGGAGGGGAAAGAAAGGGCCAGAGGTCAGATATACTTTCCCTTCTTCTCCCTGAGGTCAGTGGGACACATTCCAAAAGTCAATGCCTTACTTTAAGGCATTGATATAATACCTTAATATAATACTTATATATAATTACTTTGTGTTTCTCAGAGATGGAAACAAATGAGAGCAGTTGAAGACTACCACCTTTTTTTCCTTCACTGTTCTGTTGGGAGATCTTTACGTGCAGACGTGATGGGGGAAAATGAGACTGAATAAACAGTTAACATCTAACCAATACAAAAATAAGGGTAGGAGACGGGGACCCAGAAGGAAGGAGCTGGTGAGAAGCCACAAACCCAGAGACTGATTCGTGCTCAGGAAGATTGCAATTAGCTTGGGGTTTGCTCAGGGAAAGCAGAAGTAACCACGTTGAACGGAAATCACTGAACAGACACAGAGGGATAGAAAACATTCAGTCACTGAGGGTGCACACCACGGCAGAGTAAAAGCAGCTCAGTATGCCTGAAAGCATCACGAATCCTAGCTCGCTGACCCTTGTCCCTCGCTGCCCAGCAGAATTCATGCAGCCTTTCCAGCTGAAGCCATGCAGCTGGTGTGTTGAACATGTCAAAGCACGAAGTACCACAAACTTCGCTACAACACTGGGCACAAATGTGTCCATCCAAAAGAGTGGATACATGAGTGAATTTCAAAGGTCATAAATATTTTCTTACTTCTCAGGGCATGGATCTTAACGGATGAGGAAACAGTTCCTAAGCTTTAGAGCCTCAGGACCCTGGCACACGTTTCTCCAGAGAAAGAGAGCGCCCAGACATCTCAATGAGTGATTATTTTTCTTCCAAATTACACAAAGCTGTAGGAAGGAGGATGCAGGGAGAACAGCAAAGGAGGCCAAGGATGGGGAGGGGAACGGAGCATCTCTGCTCAGGGAGATGTGTGCACAAGTGGGCACACCCCGGACCCACCTACTCCCTGTGTTGGTTGGGAGTGAATATGGTATTTCCAACCTCTAAACACAGACGTATTTTTGACTCCGCACCTTGACAGGACAGCAATAGTGCAGCTTCTGCCAGCAGCCCGACTTAGATACAAAATCTCCTCTACATATTCCTATCTCTTGCCTACTCAGAGAGAGGGCTTCAAAACCCCCCATCAGAACTGAGTTTTCCCCTACATGTGGACTCTAAAAACAAACAAAAAAGCTCATAGAAAAATAGATCAGACTTGTGATTACCAGAGACAGGAGTGTGGGAGGAGGGAGAATTGGAGGAATGTGGTCAAAAAGCACAAACTGGGCTTCCCTGGTGGCGCAGTGGTTGAGAGTCCGCCTGCCAATGCAGGGGACACGGGTTCGTGCCTCAATCCAGAAGGATCCCACATGCCGTGGAGCGGCTGGGCCCGTGAGCCATGGCCGCTGAGCCTGCGCGTCCGGAGCCTGTGCTCCGCAACGGGAGAGGCCACAGCAGTGAGAGGCCCGCGTACCACACACACACACACACACACAAATCACAAACTTCCAGCTATAAGATACCTAGTATTGGGGATATAATATACAACATGATGACTATAGTTAACGCTATATGTATGTATGATATAGAGGAACATCATTAAGAGCAAGTCCTAAGAGTTCTCATCACAAAGAGAATTTCTTTTCTTTTTTCTTTTCTTTTATTGTATCTATATGAGATGATGAATGTTAGCTGAACCTATCGTGGTAGTCATTTCACAATATATGTAAATCCAACCGTCATGCAGTACACCTTAAACGAATACACTGATGTATGTCCATTGTTTGTCAATAAAACTGCAAGAAAAAAGAAAGAGAGAGACTGTGGTATTGGCTGAGGGACCAACACATAGATTACAGAACAGGGAAGACAGAGACGGGCTACTGGCTACCCAGTATGGCCAACTGGCTTCTGACAAAACAGTGAGAAAGCAATTCAGTGGAGGAAAAGAGTCTTTTCAACAAATGGGGCCGGAGTAATCAGATACCCTTAGGCAAACAAAACAAAACAAAACAATATGAAAAGAAAAAGAAAAAGAATCTGGCTTCACGTCACAACTTGTACCTGATATTAACTCAAAATGGATCAAAGGCTTTAAAGTGTAAAACGCTAAAACTCTTAGAAGAAGCAAACAGCAGAAAATCTTCAAGATCTAAGGCTTGGTGAACAGTTCTCAGACATGAAAACCAGAAACATCATCCGTAAAAGAAAAAAATGATAAGTTGGTCTCATAGAAACATTGTCTCCGTGAAAAACCCCCTCTAAGAGGATAAAAAGACAAGCTACAGAATGGGAGAAAATATTTGCAGACCTCATATCCAATAAAGGACTCATACCTAGAATATATAAAGAATTCCCAAAACTTCACTGTAAAAAACATACACTCCAATTAGGAAATGGGCAAAATGTATGACTAAACTTTTCACTGAAGAGGATATACGGAAGGAAAATAAGCACGTGAAAAGATGGTCAGTATCACTGGCCACTGGGCAAATTAAGACCACACTGGCCACGGCATGTGGGATCTCAGTCCCCAGACAGGGATCTCACCCTTGCCCCCTGTGGTGGAAGCATCTTAACCACTGGACCGCCAGCAAAGTCCCCACACTGGGATGTTCTTACACACCTATCAGAAGAGCTGAAATAAAAAGTAGTGCATATGCAAAACGCCGGTGAGGATGCAGAGACACTCAGTTCCTCATACAGTGTTGATGGCAATGTAAAATGGTACGACCACTTTGGAAATAGTTCAGCAGTTTCTTAAAAGCTAAACATATACTTACCATATGATCTGACAATTGCAGCAGTAGACATTTATCCTAGAGATGTAAAAAGTTATGTCCTGGGCTTCCCTGGTGGTGCAGTGGTTGAGAGTCCGCCTGCCGATGCAGGGGACACGGGTTCGTGCCCCGGTCCGGGAAGATCCCATATGCCGCGGAGCAGCTGGGCCCGTGAGCCATGGCCGCTGAGCCTGCGCGTCTGGAGCCTGTGCTCCGCAACGGGAGAGGCCACAACAGTGAGAGGCCCGTGTACTGCAAAAAAAAAAAAAAAAAAAAAAAAGTTCTGTCCTCACAAAAACCCTTATTCTATTGTCATAGCAGCTTTATTTGTACTAGCCTAAATCTCGAATACTGCTCAGTCGTAAAAATGAACAAACTCTGGCTGCCCAGCCCTGCCCAGAGGGAGCTTGAGGCTCAGGACCTGGGGGCCGTGGGCTCTGAGACCTCAAGGAGCACACCTCTACCATGCTTCAGCCCAGCCTTCAGGTCGGCTCAGCTTTCAGCTTCACGGCAAGGTCAGGATGCAGCCAGGCCTGGCATCTCATCCTCCTTGTCCCAGGGAGTGGTCAGGCCTGACCCCATGATCTAATTCAGGCCAAAGACAGTTGCCGAGCAAGATTGGCGGCTTGCCTTTCTCCTGGCACTGCCGGCTGGGGTCTTGCCGCCTTGGCGCTTATGACCCGGAGGAGCTGGGAAGAAACCAGGCTGATTGTACCATCTGAGCCTAAGACACAGTCCATGCCTGGAGGTAAAGCTGCCCCCAGGCTCATCACTTATGTGCGCCAATAAATGAGGTCTTCTATTAAAAGAATAGGCATAATATAAAGTGACCCTGGAACAGGTCACATGGCATGAGACAACAAAAATGCCTCTGCCTGAATGCGAGAGTAGCTGAAATCCTCAAGTCTACAGGAAAGAGGAGTATGTTAGGGAAGAATTATTGTGCATCCCCTGAGCTCCATCTTCCATCCTCACAGAAACGGAAGATCCTAAAGAAATCAGAAGATTTTTGCAGGAGCTGTCACCCAGTTTTCTGACCCTGCTTTGTATCAGTGTCATTAAGGAATAAATTTCCAGTTCTGTCAGTGGAGCCAGGATTGGCTCTAAAGAGTAAAGACTCAAAAGACGGGTGACAAATAGGCAAGGTGTAATGCCTCCCCCGTCCCCGAGAGCCAGGACTGGGGTGTGTACTTGGGGTGTTGCTGACCCAGGAGAGGCCACAGTTTCTCACACTCCAGACTTCGCCGGAGAAGCGACATGAATGTGGTTTCAGCAGCTTCAAGGAAACTGGTCCTTCCTTGTTAGCCTTCACTTCTCTCAGCTGGTGCCGAGGAAACGGCAGGCTCCAGGGGCGTGGTTATCGTTCCTGTCTATCCGAGGGGCTGGCCATTGCACCCTCCCTGGGACAGGTCCACGGGAGGGTGCAACGTCCCCCTGATTTTTTTTTTTCGGTACACGGGACTCTCACCGCCGCGGCCTCTCCCGTTGCGGAGCACAGGCTCTGCAGCCATGGCTCACGGGCCCAGCCGCTCTGCAGCATACGGGATCCTCCCGGACCGGGGCACAAACCCGCGTCTCCCGCATCGGCAGGCGGACTCCCAACCACTGCGCCACCAGGGAAGCCCCTAATTTTTTTTTTTTTTCATTTTCAATTTTATTTGTTTATTTTTTGGACGCGCTGCGAGGCTTGCGGGATGTTAATTCCCAGACCAGGGATCGAACCCGCGCCCTCGGCAGTGAAAACGCAGAGTCCTCACCTCTGGACCGCCAGGGAATTCCTGAGCTGATCCTGATTTTTAGCAAGAAGAGTGGGACATTGAGGAGATGGGGCCCAGGTAAGGCACAAGTAACCCACCAATCCTCTGATCTCAAAATCAATCCACCTGCCCCACAGGAAACATCGTACTGGTCCCAAATTTCACACTACGGTATTATAACAAGCTGTATTAGCCAACTTTATCATTAGGACCCAGAGACTTCAACAATTTGGGCAGAAAATTACTCCCAAATTCTCATCACAAAGTGACACTTTTTGTGAGATATTTCAGGAACCTTGGCAGGAAGCAGGAACTGCCTCAAGATATCTGAACTAAACACCTTTTCAAATAATTGTGAAGGAAGTGATGTTTAAAAATAAATTACAATAGAAGAGGTGCTATAGACTGAATGTTTGCGTCCCTCCAAAATCTGTCCGTGGAAGCTCCGCATCCCTTCTCCCACGCCTTGCCCTCTGCAACTCTTCCATTGGCCGTTCCTGAGATGTATCCTTTATGATAAGCCAGTAACCATGAGTAAAGTGTTTTCCTGAGTTCTGTGAGTCATTCTAGTGAGTACTGAAACTGAGGAGGGGCTGGGGGTACCCCTGATCTGTAGCTGGTCTGTCAGAAGTAGGGGTGGCTCCCCAGGACCTGCAATTGGCGTCTGAAGCGGGGGCTGGGTTAGGTCTTGTGGAACTGACTTCTTAAACCAGCGGGGTCTGCCGCTAACCTGGGTAGTTAGGGTCAGAACTGGATTGACTTGAATTGTTGGACATCTAGTTGGTGTCAGAGAGTGTCTGACGGTTGGTTTCAGAACCACAGGTACACGTGGCCTTTTCTCTGGCTCCAAAAGGAGACATCTGTGGGGAAGGAGCCTGGGCGGGCAGGCCTACTCGTGTATCTAGTGCATATCAGATGCTTGGTACCTGTAGAAGAAATGTTGATTTAAAGTAAGTATTGCTGAAATGCCTTGCAATGTGGGACATTCAGGGTATTCTAGTAAAAGTTGTAGGGGACTTCCCTGGTGGTCCAGTGGTTGAGAATCTGCCTGCCAATGTGGGAGATGCAGGTTTGGTCCCTGGTCAGGGAACTGGGATCCCACGTGCCGCAGGACAACTAGGCCTGAGCACCGCAACTACTGAGCCTGCGCACTCCAGAGCCCATGCGCCACAACTAGGGAGCCCACGTGTCACAACGAAAGATCCTGTGTGCTTCAACTAAGACCCCATGCAGCCAAATACATTAATTAATTTATTTAAAAAAAAGGTGTAGGACATTTACCAAAGGTTCTGATTTGAAATTATGATCTGTGCCTTTCACTTTGAACTTAGTCCCATGTGACAGGCGAGGCCTGGCTTATCAATTTCATTCTGAGTTTATAGAATATAAAACCTGTATTTTAAAAAATGCCTTTTCATTATTTGCAACCTTCTCCAAATCAGACACAAAAGTCTTCATGTGAGGGGATTCCCTGGAGGTCCAGTGGTTAGGGCTCTGAGCTTCCACTGCTGGGTGCCCGGGTTCAGTCCCTGGTTAGGGACTAAGATCCCGCAAGCCGCACAGCACGGCCAGAGAAAACAAAAAGTCATCAGGTTTCCCTGGTGGCGCAGTGGTTAAGAATCCACCTGCCAATGCAGGGGACACGGGTTCGAGCCCTGGTCTGGGAAGATCCCACATGCCGGTAAGCAACTAAGCCCACGCGCCACAACTAATGAGCCTGCGCTCTAGAGCCCACGAGCCACAACTACCGAGCCTGCGTGCCACAGCTGCTGGGGCCCGCACGCCTAGAGTCCGCACTCCGCAATGAGAGAAACCACCACAATGAGAAGCCTGTGCAGCACACGAAGAGTAGCCCCCGCTCGCCACAACTAGAGGAAACCCACGTGCAGCAATGAAGATCCAATGCAGTGAAAAATGAATAAACAAATAAATTTATTAAAAAAAATCCTCATGTGAGCTGCATAAAGATACATGTGTTAACCAGAGAGAGGGTGGATGGGCAGGAGGGAGGAAGGGAAGACACACTGTTTTGTTTCTTGATCAGCTGTGATCACACAGGTGTGTTCATTTTGTGAAAGTCCACTGGGCTGTTTACTTAGGATTTATGTACTTTTCTGTATGGGCTTGTTACTTAAAAAATAAATGAGGGACTTCACTGGTGGCGCAGTGGTTAAGAATCCGCCTGCCCAGGCAGGGGACACGGGTTCAAGCCCTGGTCCGGGAAGATCCCGCAAGCCGCGGAGCAACTAGGCCGGTGCGCCACAACTACTGAGCCCACGTGCTGCAACTACTGAAGCCCACGCGCCTAGAGCCCGTGCTCCACAACAAGAGAAGCCACCGCAATGAGAAGCCCACGCGCTGCAACGAAGAGTAGCCCCCTCTCGCCGCAACTAGAGAGAGACTGCGCGCAGCAATGAAGACCCAATGCAGCCAAAAATAAATAAATAAAATAAATAAATTTATTTTAAAAATACGCTTTAAAAACAAATGACAGGGTCTTCCCTGGTGGTCCAGTGGGTAAGACTCTGCACTCCCAATGCAGGGGGCTCAGGTTCGAGCCCTGGTCGGGGAACTAAGTCCCACACGCATGCCAAAACTAAGAAGTCCGCATGCCCCAACTAAAGATCCCCCATGCCGCAACAAAGGTCCCATGTGCCACAACTAAGACCTGGCGCAGCCAAAATAAATAAATAAATAAATTTTAAACATTGACACTATTCAAATAAAAAGTTCAAATCCTCTCAGAACGGTGAGGATTAAGAGATCACATATGTAAGGCACCTGACAGTTTTTAGCGCACAGGACATACTCGTTAGAGTTTATGTGTCAGCTCTGCTCATTAGATGAAAGGCCAGGTGAATATGCAAATGACCAAAGTGGGTAAGGAATGGATCACCAGTCCATGACAAAGAGTAAGATGTTCACAGAGCAAAGTGCACAGATTTGTGCACTTAGTTTGCATTTAGTTCCTCCACCTACCAAGCAGGTCACTTTACCTCTCTGAGCCTTAGCTTTCTCACCTGATTAATAACTGCCCAACAGGTGATTTGCCACGGTTAAATGACACACATAAAGGCCCTGTCATGGCACTCTACCTGTACACACACAGTGGTGCTCAGTAAGCAGTAAGCATGATGGTGATTGTTATCAAGTCCAAGCTCATACTGCTTGCCCTACAACAGGAAAATAAATCAAGATTCAAGTCACTGGGGCAAGGAATGGTGAATTTATTTGGAAAGCCAGCAGACCAAGAAGATGATGGACTCGTGTCCCAAAGAACCATCTTGACTAAGTTAGAATTCAGGTTTGTTTTATACTAAAAGGGGAGGGAGTAAAGTCAAACATTTCCTGGTTCTGGTCAGTCTCCAGAGGGGATGTGTTTCTTCTTTCCTGCAGTCATTCACAGGTGGACCTGGTTGGGATGTTTCCTGTGAGCTAAATAAAGATATTTTAGATTAACACTCATTACCTGGGAGGCAAGTTTCCCGGAGATGGGCCATTATGTGTAATTTAAGCTTATAGGCCACACCCCTTTAGTGATTAACTTGTGATAGAATACAATGATTCTTTTTTCCAAAAAATAAATAAATTTATTTATTTATTTAATATTTGGCTGTGCTGGGTCTTTGTTTCTGCACGCGGGCTTTCTCTAGTTGCAGCTAGCGGGGGCTACTCTTTGTTGCGGTGCACGTGCTTCTCCTTGTGGTGGCTTCTCTTGTTGTGGAACATGGGCTCTAGGTGTGTGGGCTTCAGTAGTTGTGGCACGCAGGCTCAGTAGTTGCAGCTCGCGGGCTCTAGAGTGCAGGCTCAGTAGTTGTGGCACATGGGCTTAGTTGCTCCGTGGCATGCGGGATCTTCCCGGACCAGGGCTTGGACTCATGTCCCCTGCACTGGCAGGCGGATTTTTAACTACTGTGCCTCCAGGGAAGCCCCCGATTCTTCCCTATTACATGATGACTGGGAAACCTTGCATGCAAAGCCCTCACACTACTGCAGTCTGCGCCATGGATGTGCAGGCAGCTTGAGATACAGATTCTCCAGTGGCCATGAACCCCTAAACATTTATTGGCTGAAGCTTTCAACGTTGCTCTAGAAAGTGAAGCTTTCCAGGAAACACTGTTCACAATCTACCTTCAAGGAAATGATCTGCAGATGCAGCTGCTCTGTCCACGCATTAAGCTCATTGCTGGTAATGGCTGTGACAAGACCATCGTGCCAAACACAGTGAGTGACCTTAGAAAATGTAAGCTAATGGCAGTTTTATGTTTTATGGAAGCTTTTCCTGTCTATTCACTGCCAACAAGAGCCAATCCTGGCCTCTCTGGCCTGCATCTCAGCCTGGACATTTTAGGAAACCCAGCAGGAAATTACATCAGGGCAGATTAAAATGGCTCTTGGATATCCTGTGAAACTTAGGAGTCAAGTCATCCAACTAAAGCCTGTGGAAATATGATATGTATTAACACGCACAAGGACTTCCCTGGTGGTCCAGTGGTTAGGACTCCGTGCTTCCACTGCAGGGGCGTGGGTTCAATCCCTGGTCAGGGAACTAAGATCCCACATGCCACAGGCTGCGGCCAAAAAATAAATAAACATTTGGAAAAAAGAAAAACACACACAGTGTTAATTGCCACCACTTACTCAGGTCCCGCTATGCGACACATGATGGTAGACACGTCCACACATCACTCCCGTAACAGCAATTTCCAGGATTTACTTAACCACCAAGGTGAGGAGTAGTCTCATCTCCTGCAGCCCCTATGCTCTCCCATGTCACTTTGGCCCTACAATGACTAAAAGGCCATACATCATCGTGTTCTAGGTATACGAGGTCCACATTATACTCTCATAGTATCTGTACATCAAAGATCAAGAATGAGTAGATGGGATGGGCTTCTCTGGTGGTGCAGTGGTTGAGAATCCACCTGCCAATGCAGGGGACACGGGTTCGAGCCCCGGTCCGGGAAGATCCCACATGCCGCAGAGCAACTAAGCCCGTGCGTCACAACTACTGAACATTGTGCTCTAGAGCTCACGAGCCACAACTACTGAGCCCATGTGCTGCAACTACTGAAGCCCGTGTGCCTAGAGCCCGTGCTCTGCAACAAGAGAAGCCAGCGCAATAAGAAGCCTGTGCACCTCAACGAAGAGTAGCCCCGGCTCGCCACAACTAGAGAAAGCCCACGTGCAGCAACGAAGACCCAACACAGCCATAAGTAAGTAAATAAATAAATAAATTTATTAAAAAAAAAAAAAAAGAATGAGTAGATGGGGCTTCCCTGGTGACACAGTGGTTAAGAATCCACCTGCCAATGCAGGGGACACGGGTTCGAGCCCTGGCCCAGGAAGATCCCAGAAACCGAGGAGCAACTAAGCCCATGCACCACAACTACTGACCCTGTACTCTAGAGCCCAAGAACCACAACTACTGAAGCCCGCACACTCTAGTTCCCGTGTACTGTAACTACTGAAGCCCGTGTGTCTAGAGCCCGTGCTCGCAACAAGAGAAGACACCGCAATGAGTAGGCCCCAGTCACCATGACTAGAGAAGGCCCGCGCGTAGCAACAAAGACTCAACGTAGCCAAAAATTAAAAAAAAATCTATTAAAAGAAAAAAAAGAATGAGTAGACGTGTCTAAGGCCAAGAGCCAGACAACTGTGCTGCGGAGGGAGTGTCATCTGAGTGCTGCCCATGGGCGCCTGCATTCTGTCTTTGCAGACCTGCTCTTGCAAAGGAGTGGGGCCTGTGGACTGGTGACCTGAGCAGAAAGGGGGAAAGAAAGGTTCTCAGAAGGCGTGTCATCTTGCTGCTGTGCAAATGGGAAATTCAGAAAAAATGTTCCTGAATGTTCTGCGGGAAAAGACTTGTTTGGTTAACTTCAAGGCCCATGTTAACGTGCATGAATGTTTCATACCCAGGCATAAGGGAACTTAGGGTAAAAAAAGAGGGCAGGGCTTCCTTGGTGGCGCAGTGGTTGAGAGTCCGCCTGCCGATGCAGGGGACACGGGTTCGTGCCCCGGTCCGGGAAGATCCCACATGCCGCGGAGCGGCTGGGCCCGTGAGCCATGGCTGCTGAGCCTGCGCGTCCAGAGCCTGTGCTCCGCAACGGGAGAGGCCACAACAGTGAGAGGCCCGCGTACCGCAAAAAAAAAAAAAGAGGGCAAATGAGGAGCTTAGCTTTTGTTTGTTTTTTCTTGAAATGAGATGGTAACATCAAGGCACAATTATAGACTAAAATTAATTAGAAATTAATAAGAAAAAGATACACACACACACAACCCTCCCCCCCAAAATTGGCCATAATATGAATAGGCAATGAATAACATAAACAATGCAAATGGCTAATAAACATAAGTAAAAGTGATTGACCCTCCTGGCAATTAGGAAAATGTAAATTCGAATATTTTCCCACCGTCGACTGGTACAATGTAATACTACTGACACTTGCCAGTGTAAGGGAGTGTGGACACGTGGGAAGTGGTGATGCAGCCCCGTGGGAAAGTGACTTGGCGGTGATCTCGGTGAGAGGGGGGTGTGGGTGGGAGGAAGGCCTCGGTCCTTGTCTTCTTTGAGGAAAGAATTCAGCCGAGAGACAGAGATTGTGAAACAGATCATAATCTGAGTACATGTGGAAGAGCGCAACGGCGAACTCAAGAGTGAGTTGCACCCAGTAGGCGTGCTTAGATCTCTTACATGGGGGCAGTTTTCCTGGTTGTCTCTGGCCAATCATCTTGCGTGTGCCCATATTTGGCCTGACTCAGGGTCCTTCCTGGCAGGTGCACGCATCTCTCAGCCACGATGGATTCCAGCACGAAGGTTTCTAGGGGTTGGCAGGACATATTATGGGCTGGTGGCTCCTCCCTCCTTTGGCCCCTCCCTAGACTAGAGGACATCCTCTGTGCATGTGGTGGGCTGGGAAATCCCCTTGACCACGAGAATGAGGAAAACGTGGTTGCTTTGTCTTCCACTCAGTCAGGGCCCAAGGCTCCTGCTAGTATCTTATCTTGAAGCGTCAGCAGGAGACTGGTTGCAGTCGTTCAGCCTGGGGCCCGTCGATCTCCTACCTCAGCAGCACCTACCAAAATCCAACCTTAGTCCTGTTTTCATTAGGCTACAGACACTGTGATATATTTCTATACATACATGTATTTCTCTGTATGCATATATATTTGCATGCCACAGATTGGAAAAAAAAGACCAGAAGGATGTATAGCACCTGTTAGCAGTTTCCTCCGGAGAACTACGTTTTGTCACCACTCCATCTCTAGGTGTCACGCACATGTGCACAAAAACGTGAATACAAGGTGGTGCAGCATCGTTGACGATGCAAAAAAAGAATTTTTTACCACCTAATTTCATCACCAGAGAAACTGAGTCCAGAGTGCACTAGGGTGGATTCATATAAGGAAAACCACGTGGTTGGGAAAAAGAGCCTGGTGGAACTCCACACCAGCAAAGATTACTCTCTAAGAAACTGTGAAGGGAAAAAGCCAGCGACCTACTTGGTCTCATTTCATCACTGTCAAATCGCTGTGATGTGTCTCTGTACATGTTTATCTATCTGCATGTGACTCTATGGTAAAAAAGACAGGAGGTATAGACCCAGCTGTTAACAGTGGTTCCCCTGGAGAGGAAAGGCAGATGTGGAAGGGCAGGGGGAGAAGTGAACGGGCTCTTGTTTTCTTTCCTTTCTGTGACTCTGCCCGTAAGCAGAGGGGACAAACGAACCAACGTGGATTTCTCACATCAGTGGCGGGGGGGCCCCACTCTCACCAGACCTGCTAGCCAACGCTGCATTGAAAGTTTTTACCCCCTTCACAAGGATAAAGTATTACTACTATAAATTAACACGTCAAAGTTTAATAAAATGTCTGGAATGGATGTTAATTTTTATTAAAATAAGGAAACAGAAATATTTCTAAAAGGAGAGAAGGAAATGCAAAGTTTGAATATTGGTCTTGTTAGCTGTAACCACACATAGCTGTATCTGTTATAGAAAGGAAATGTAACCCAAGGGTTAGAAATGATCGAGTCCAAATATTTCATTTTACAGATAAGGAAATTGAGGCCCCAAAGGGTAGAGTGACATGCCCCTGCCACAACTGAGTTGCCAGCCCCATCAGAGCACCATCAAAGTCTCCAAACCGCCAGGCCAGCGCTATTCCAAGGTATGAGAAGCTGTCTTTCTGTGATTTGTTACATTGCAGGGGCCTTGCTGCATGTTGAGATTAGACCCTCCAGCAAGGGGCCCGGAGGGTGGGGAGGAAGGAGCCCTGGAGGGCGTGTGCCCCTCCCACGGTGTCCGGAAACTTTAGGTCCCTGGCGCCAGTGGACAGGGCGTTTGAGGTCATTCCTGTCCCCAAACCCTGGACACGATCCTAGGCCAACATGCTTAGGCCTTTGGAAAATGCTTCTGTGAAGAGGAGAGACCTAGGGGGACGGGAGTGAAGCACTGAATACATTTAATAGGATTTAGGTCCTAATCCGTTATTCCCCAAGGCAAAATTTAACCGCCTCTTCATGGCAAGAGGCTGATCTCTTTTCTTCCTACACAATCACTTTCAAGAGCTGAAAATGAGAATAACAAACTTGTTTGAACCTTAAAAAATATGTGAGCAAAATAGCTGTTTTAGGTGTACTTTTTAAAAATGACAGTTTGAAAGAGATCTAATTCATAGACCACAAAACTGACTTTTTTACAGGGTACGATTCCGCGCTTATTAGTATATTCAGAATTGAACAACCATCACGATTTACTTTAGGATATGTTCATCACCCGAATGGAACCCCACACCCTTTTCAGCCACTTCCCATCCTTCCTCTCCCCAGGCCCTGGCAACCACTGAGTGCCTTCCTTTCTCTATGCATCTGCCTCTTCTGGACAGGACCCTTCAAATGAATGTAATTATACAGTCTGTGGTCTTCGTGATCAGCTTCTTTCACGTCACCTAATGTTTTCAAGGTCTCTCCATGTGTCAGTACTTCATTCCTTCGATGGTTGAATACGAATCCATTATATGGATATACTGCATTCTGTTTATCCACTCATGAGTTGATGAACATTTGAATAATTTCCACTCTCCCCCCCTTTTTTTTTAAAGGTAGAGATTTTAAAAAAAATTAATGAATTATATTTATTTTTGGCTGCATTGGGTCTTCGTTGCTGCGCGTGCACTTTCTCTAGTTGCAGCGATGGGGGGCTACTCTTCCTTGCGGTGCGCAGGTTTCTCATTGTGGTGGCTTCTCTTGTTATGGAGCACGGGGTCTAGGTGCACGGGCTTCACTAGTTGTGGCTCATGGGCTCAGCAGTTGTGGCTCTTGGGCTCTAGAGCGCAGGCATAGTAGTTGTGGCGCACGGGCTTAGTTGCTCCGCGGCCTGTGGGATCTTCCCGGACCAGGGCTCGAACCCGTGTCCCCTTCATTGGCAGGTGGATTCTTAACAACTGCACCACCAGGGAAGCCCTAATTTCCCCTTTTGGGCTATTATGAATAATGCTGCTGTGAACATTTGTGTACACGGATCTTTGTGGGCATGTGTTTTCATCCCACTTCACCTAGAGTGGAATTGCTGTTTCATATGGTAACCCTAGGTTTAGCATTTTGAGGAACTGCCAGACTGTTTTCCAGAATGGCTGCATCATTTTACATTCTCACCAACAATGTATGAGCCCTCAATTACTCCATATCCTCAACAATACTTGCTACTGTCCGTCTTTTTATTTATTTTTTAAACAGATTTTTTTTAATTAAAAAAAAATTTTTGGCTGTGTTGGGTCTTTGTTGCTGCACGCAGGCTTTCTGTAGTTGCGGTGAGCAGGGACTACTCTTTGTTAAGGTGCGCGGGCTTCCCACTGCAGTGGCTTCTCTTGTTGCGGAGCATGGGCTCTAGGAGCGCGGGCTTTAGCAGTTGCAGTGCGTGGATTCACTAGTTGTGGTGCACGGGCTTAGTTGCTCCACGGCACGTGGGGTCTTCCCAGACCAGGGCTCGAACCCGTGTTCCCTGTACTGGCAGGCAGATTCTTAACCACTGCACCACCAGGGAAGTCCCTACTGTCCGTCTTTTTATTTTCTTATTTATTTTTTATTTATTTTATTTATTTTTTTTGCAGTACGCGGGCCTCTCACCGTTGCGGCCTCTCCCGTTGCGGAGCATAGGCTCCGGACGCGCAGCCTCAGCGGCCATGGCTCACGGGCCCAGCCGCTCCGCGGCATGTGGGATCCTCCCGGACCGGGGCACGAACCTGCATCCCCTGCATCGGCAGGAGGACTCTCAACCACTGCGCCACCAGGGAAGCCCTTGTCCGTCTTTTTAAATGAGGGCCATCCTACTGGGCATGAAGTGGTATCTCATTGTGGTTTTGATTTGCATTCCCCTAATATCTTTTAATGTATATATTTTTGATTTGCAGATCTTTTTTTGGAGAAATGTCTGTACAAATCCTTTGCCCATGTTTTAATTGGGTTGTCTTTTTATTGAGTTGTAAGTATTCTTTATATATTCCGGATACAAGTCAGATAAGTGATTTGCAAATATTCTCTCCCAGTCTGTGGGTTGTAGATGCTCTTTTTGTAGCTGGAAACGGCATGGCGCCTCACTTTCCTTCACAAAATCGTTTGGCAGTTAGCTGCAGTTTAGTACTTGAGAAATTATTCTTCTCAGCCTGAAGTGCTGGCAGAGCTACAGGTAGTGTTCAATTACTGATGGAAGAAACGCCTAAAGTCCTCAGTTTTGAGAAAGAAATGGGGTATGTGTGGAAGCGCCCTTGCATATTTGAAAGACTGCATTATTTCTTTTCTTCTTGTCCTTAAAGGAAATATAGGTCTCGGAAAAGCGAAACTATCAAGGGTAATCCTGGTAGGAGCCCCGTTTGGGGACTGGGGGTAAAATCTTTTATGCCCAGCCCACAAATTTGGCTTTTCTATCATGAGACTTATTCATTCGGCACAGAACAAGTTAATGAGAAATGGGCATTTTCCCAGCCATCTAACTGCCGTTTACGTAACAGTACCCTGCCAGTAAGGGTTCTCTATCTCAAATGACAAAAATCCACCCAGGCTGCTTTGAGAAGGCGAAGAATTTGTGGAAAGACATGGACATCTTTGGAAAGAATCAACTGGGTTCCAAGGCCGTGCAAGGAGAACCACAGTCAAGACTATCTTCCCACAGGACCTGCAAGGACAGTAAGGCTGCCGCTGACCGGTACGAGACCCCAAAGCTCACCCAGGGACAGGGCTGTGGGCACTGGCGCCCCAGGAAAGGGGAAGCCTTATCAAAACCACTAGGGGTGAGGAGTTTCTGCTACTCCTGACCCTCTGTATCTTAGTGATGTATTCCAGGCCACGGATGACACTTCTAGAGCTTTCCCGTATCCAGTCTTTCCCTCTCTGCCAGGGACAGCTGAAGTTATGCTCTCCTATTCCCTTGCAGTTAAGACAGGGCAATGGGCTGGGAGTCAAAGTGACAGGTGTCACTTCTGTTTTTGTTTGTGGTTTTTTTTTTTTTTTTTTTTTTTTGCGTTACGCAGGCCTCTCACCGTTGTGGCCTCTCCCGTTGCGGAGCACAGGCTCCGGACACGCAGGCTCAGCGGCCATGGCTCACGGGCCCAGCCGCTCCGCGGCAAGTGGGATCTTCCCGGACTGGGGCACGAACCCATGTCCCCTGCATCGGCAGGCGGACTCTCAACCACTGCGCCACCAGGGAAGCCATGTTTGTGTTTTTCTTTTCTCTTTTTTGGCTGTGCAGCGTGGCATGGGGGAATCTTAGCTCCCTGACCAGGGATTGAACCCGCACCCCGTGCAGTGGAAGTGAAGCATCCTAATCACTGGACTGCCAGGGAATTCCTAACTTCTGGGCTAAAGCATTTTATTGCCTGTGTGAACCCCGCTCAGCTGGTTATCCCCTGGGGTGTTGACAGTGAGGGCCAGGTGTTCCCAGCCTTGCAGCTACAGGACAGTGACCCTATGTTGATCCGGGTCTCCAGGTGACAGCGTGGAGTGGAGCCCCGGACAACCAGCGTTGGGTGTGGAACGTAGACACAGAACACCGGCACCGCTGAGCCACTGAGATGACACAGCTGTTTGTTCCTGGGGGACAAAAAGCAGTCTAACCTCTGCTCACCACCTGAAAAATACATACAAACAAGTCAAAAGGCAGCAGGAGGGGAACTAGAAGGAAGTTTAACATTTTTCTCCTCATCTTTAAAAGACAGGAGTCAATGATCCTCCTTTGTTTATAATATTTATGAGACAGGCTTGGACCTGGGACCCTTTGCTGCAGTGCTTGCACCTGAACAGAAGGTCTCCTGGAGCAACAAAATACAAAGGAAATATAAGGGACTAAAAGTAAGTGCGTGCATTCAAGTGTGGTTGGGGCAAATTCTGGACAAGATACAAACAGACCGGAAATCCCAACTGCCACTTCTGAGGACCCGGGAGCAAAAGCAGGGGGTCGGGAGCAAAAGCAGGGCACTGCACGTGCCCGCTGCACACACCACCACCAAAGGGGCGGGCAAACCACCTAAGCTACCCCTCCCGCCGACCCCTGGACCCACCCCTACCCTCAGCCCATATAAGGAACAAGCTTGCCCCTGCAGAGTGAGTGAACAAGCAAGGGAACCTGTTGTTGGTTCTCGCTCCCGAGGCCTTGCCTGAATTTCTTATCTGGCCTCTGATCAATTTCTATTGATTAAGTAAGGAGGCCAAGAACCCTGGTCAGTAACATTTACATTTTATTTCCAATGATATTTCCCCCACTGTTTAATCATGGTTCTAATTTTAACTTGATTCCATTTTCACCTTCAGTCCTTTTACCTTGACTCCTCTGTTGTTGAATTCTTTCATTTGAATCTTTCTTATTTAGCTAGATTTCATTTTGGGTAGCTTTTTCAGCAGTCCGTCTGTTCCTCTTGTATTTAAAGAGATATCTTCACGGTGTATAAAATTCTTAGGTCAATCTTTCCCTTAGAATTTGGTAGGCATTGCTCTATAGTTTTCTGTTATTGCATTTGGTATGGAGAAGTCTAATGTTTGACCCCTTGAAGAAACTTGCTTTTTTTAGAAAAAAAAAAAACAGCTTTATTGAGATATAAATACAGACCATAAAATTCATCTGTTTAAAGTGCACAATTTGATGGATTTTAGTATAGGTAGAGTTTTGCAACAATCACCCTAGTCTAATTTTGGAAAATGCTCGTTGCTCAAAGAGAAACCTCCTCTCCCGTAGCAGCCACCCTTTCCCTCCTCTCTCCGGCCCCTGGCAACCATTGCTCTGTGATGAATTTGCCTAATCTGGACATTTCCTATGTATATGGACTCAGGCAATATTTGGTCTTTTCTGTCTGGCTTCTTTCACTTGGCATAATGTTTTCGGTCAAATAATATTCCACTGTATGGATGACGGATGGACATATCACATTTTGTTTATCCGTTCATCAGTTGATGGATATGTGGGTTGTTTCTACTTTTAGGCTATTATGAATACTGGTGTTATGAACATTCATATACAAGTTTTTGTGTGGACATATGTTTCAATTCTTTTGAGTGTGTACCTAGAAGTGGAGTTGCTGGATCACATGATAATACTATGTTTAACCTTTTGATACATTGCCAGAACATTTTCCATAGTGGCTGCACCATTTTACATTCCAACCTACAATATATGAGGGTTCCAGTTTCTCCCCATTGTGGACAAAACTTGTGATTGTCATCTTATTTATTATAGTAATCCTAAAGGGGGTGCATTTGTATCTTAATCTGGTGTTGATTTGCAAAACTAATGATGTTAGGTATTTTTTTCATGTGCTTACTGGCCATTTATGTATCTTCTTTGAATAAATGTTTATTTAAATCCTTTGCCCATTTAAAAATTTGCATTATTTATCTTATTATTGAGTTGTAAGAGTTCTTTAAATACTCTAGATACAAGTCGCGTAGCAGAGACAAGATTTACAAACATATTCTCCTGTTCTGAGGATTTCCTTTTCACTTTCTTGATGGTGTTATTTGAAGCACAGAAGTTTTAAATTTTGATAAAGTTCAAATATTTTTTTTTTCATTTATCACTTGTGCATTTGGTATTGTTTCCAAGAAGTTATTGCCTAACTCAGTGTGTTGCAGGAAGGGGGACCCCTCCAGGGCCTGAGAGTGGGCTCTTGTCTAAGACTCGGAAATGAACTGTCCGAGGAGACACATGTGCTGACAGAGCAAGAGACTTTACTTGGAAGGAGGGCCCAGGTGGAGAGCAGCAGGGTAAGGGGACCCAGGAGAGCTGCTCTGCCACGTGGCTCGCAGTCTCGGGTTTTATGGTGATGGGGTTAGATTCCGGGTTGTCCCTGGGTGAGCATCTTGCTTGGTCCATATTTGGTCTGACTCAGGGTCCTTCCTGGTGTCACGCACATCCCTCAGCCAAGGTGGATTCCAGTGGGAAGATTCTGGGAGGTTGGTAGGATGTATGGACTGGCGTCTCCTCTCTCTTTTGACATTTCCCGAATTCTTCCAGTTGGTGGTAGATTGTGAGTTCCATGTTCCTTACCAGGACCTCCTGTTGTAAGAGAACTCTTGCAGGTGGTTACTATCCAGCCTGGCCAGGATGGGCAGTTTTGGGTAGCGGTTCCCCTAACAACTGTACTATGTTTTCTTCTCAGACAAAGCAAGAGACTTCATTGGGAAGGGGCGCCTGGGCAGAGAGCAGCAGGCTAAGGGAACCCAGGAGGACTGCTCTGCCACGTGCTCTATACCTTAAGTTCTTACATATAGGTTTTTGAAGCATTTTGATCCAATTTTTGCATATAGTATGAGGTGAGGATCCCAAATCATTTTCTTGCATGTAGATACCCAGTTGGCCTAGTATCATTTGTTGACAAGTCTGTTCTTTCCCCATTGAATTGTCTTCAGTGGAGCCTCCCTCTTTACGTCTGGATGTCTGAAGAACTGTTTATCCTTAAAGTTCAGAAACTTAACCAGGAAGGGTTTTTATGGCAATTGCCCTGTATCACTTTTTCCTTATGCCTGTTCCTTTTTTTTTTTTTTTTTTTTTTGCGGTACGCGGGCCTCTCACTGTTGCGGCCTCTCCCGTTGCGGAGCACAGGCTCCGGACGCGCAGGCTCAGCGGCCATGGCTCACGGGCCCAGCCGCTCCGCGGCACATGGGATCCTCCCGGACTGGGGCACGAACCCATGTCCCGTGCATCGGCAGGCGGACTCTCAACCACTGCGTCACCAGGGAAGCCCATGACTGTTTCTTTGACATGCAATAGATGTAGGTTCATTTCAGGGAAAACTATATTGTATACTGGGAGAGGGAAATTTAAAAAAGGAATTAACATCTCATACTAAAATTCAGTAAGATTTTTGGTCTTTAAATGCATAAAATTTAACGTTATTTATATTTTAAAAACAGTGGTGTGGTATAATACATTCAATAAAATGATTTCTGCCCTTCAGCTCAATTATCTACCCCTCATCACAGTGTAACGTCCAAAGCTATGATCACCATAAGTTAACACTGCTTTTTTGTCTAAGTGGGAGAACTTCAGGAGATTCACTAATTTCTTGTTTGTACCTCTCTGAGTAGATTAATATTTTTTACATAACGGGGATATATAATTTTATATTAAAGTCATCATTACTTTAAAAAGTCACCACCTTCAGTTTTTCAAATACCTTTAAGCACATTTCAAAGTGATTTTATTCCTTAATATTGGAAGGGAACAGTTGACTGAAACCACCCGCCTTGGCCAGGCCCACTTGCCTGAGCTGTCTCACAACAGGAGGTCCCAGTAAGGAACATGGTGCTGCCACTGAAAACTAACCGGGAGAATCCGGGAGGGGCCGCAAGAGGGGGCAGACACCAGCCTCCAGAGCCCTTCTCGCTGGAATCCATCTCAGCTGAGAGATGCACATGCCACCAGGAAGGACCCTGAGTCAGACCAAATGTGGGCCAAGCAAGACGACTGGCCAGAGACCACCCGGAAACTAACCCCATCACCATAAAACCTGAGACTTCGAGCCACATGGCAGAGCAGTTCTCCCGGGTCCCCTTACCCTGCTGCTCTCCGCCCGGGGCCCCTTTCCAATAAAGTCTCTTGCTCTGTCAGCACGTGTGTCTCCTCGGACAGTTCATTTCTGAGTGTTAGACAAGGGCCCATCCCGGGCCCTGGAAGGGGTCCCCTGTCCTGCAACAACATCACTGCAACGTTACACTTTACTAATTTATTTTCTCCAGTTTTGTTGAAATATAGTTGACACATAACATTGTATTAGTTTCAGGTGTACAATATAATTATTTGATATATTGTATATAGTGCAAAGTGGTCACCACAACAAGACTAGTTAACCCGCGTCACCATACAGTTACATGTTTTTTCCTTGTGATGAGAATTTTAAAAATCTACTCTCTTAGCAACTTTCAGATACACTAAAGAGTATTGTTAACTCTAGTCGCCATGCTGTACATTACATCCCCATGACTTATTTATCTTATAACTGGAAGTTTGTACCTTTTAACCCCCTTCACTCAATTCCCCCTCCCCCATCACTTTACTAATTTCTTACCTAGAGATTCTTCAACTCTGACCAAAGTAGCTAAATATTCATCACTGTCTGAACATTGGCCCTTCGGAACTATCTTAAAGGCTCTGCACAGAATATTCCATTTCATCGTCTCGTCAACACCTCGGAAATAGAAATTATTATTATCTCAGTTTAACTGATGTGACAAATGAGGCTTAGAGATGTTAATTAGCTTTCCCAGGGGTAATTGAAGAAATGCAGGAAACAAAATCCTATTTGGTGCCCTTATTGCCCCCCACTTCCCTCTCCAAGCCCCTTGAAGAATTCCCGTGACTCTTTTTAAAAATAATTAATTAATTAATTTATTTTTGGCTGTGTTGGGTCTTTGTTGCTGTGTGCGGGCTTTCTCTAGTTGTGGCAAGCGGGGGCTACTCTTTGTTGCAGTGCACGGGCTTCTCATTGCGGTGGCTTCTCTTGTTGCGCAGCACGGGCTCTAGGTGCACGGGCTTCAGTAGTTGTGGCTCGCGGGCTCAGTTATTGTGGCTCGCGGGCTCTACAGCGCAGGCTCAGTAGTTGTGGCACATGGGCTTAGTTGCTCTGTGGCACGTGGGATCTTCCCGGACCGGGGATCAAACCCGTGTTCCGCGCATTGGCAGGCAGATTCTTAACCACTGCGCCACCAGGGAAATCCAGAATTCCCATGACTCTTACGGATAAGTGAAAATTATGTAGTGGGGCGTACAAGACCCTGAGCCATGGGCTCTGGCACATTTGTGGTTTTCGCTCTCATTACTTCCCCTTGCATCCTGCCCTTCCGCTTTGCCATTTGTTGCTTTTTCCTTTTTCTGAAGACTATTTATCCTTTATGATTTATGGGATTTCTTCCCTACGTATTCTATGTCTAATCTACCAACTTTTTAACCTGCCCACATTCATTTGGTTCAATGTTGTCTCTCCCTCCAGACTATACGTTCCTGGAAGGCAGAGACTGTCTGATTCATCTTTCTGCCCCAATAGAGTCACTCAGGGCTTAATAAATATTTGTTCAATTCAATTTCAAGATCTAGTTCAATTGCTATTCCCATTCTGTCACTCCTATCCGGTGATGATTTCCTTCTCTAAACCCTGAAAGCACTTTTATTTCGTGTACCTGATTTACCGCTTAGCACGTGCTGCTGTCTATTGCTGCTTTTCTTTTTGATGTAAACAGTCTGCAATAAAACAGCCAGAAAGTACAAACATGCTTCGCTCTATCTGTCCTCAGACTTAACCCTAGACCTTGTTCACATTAGAAACTCAAGACAAAAGAGAGCAGCATGTTTTCCAAAATGCAATTGTTACACACTTAAAAAAATTAAAAAAAAAATGAACTTGTGTTAGGTAGAAGTCTTGGATGGCCCCCAAGTTCCCTTCCCCTTGGTGTAAACGACCTTCTTCTTGCCTTGAGTGTGAGTGGGACTTGTGTATATGATGGGATCTTACGTTCATAATTTGATTTCATCATGTGGCAAAACTGAAGGGATTTTGCTGATGTGATTAAGGTCCCTAATCAATCAACTTTAGGTTTATTAAAAGGGAGATCATCCTGGGTGTCCTGACCTAATCAGGGAGCCCTTTAAGAGAGGCTTAAGACACTCCTTTGGGCCTTGAAGAAGCAAGCCACCAGGAGTTCCACAGGAATGAATTCTGCCAAAAAGCATGTGAGCCTGGAAGAGGACTCGGATGAGAGGCCAGCCCTGGATGATACCATAATTGTTGCCTTTCAGACCCTGATCAGGCTCCTGATTATGCGTCCTGAGCTCCCGAATCATGGAAACCGTATGTATCAGGGTTCTCCAGAGAAACAGAACCAATAGGATATATAGATATATGTATATAAGAGGAAATTTATTACAGCAATTTGCTCACATGGTTATGGAGGCTAAGTTTCCCACAATCTCCTGTGTGCAAACTGGAGAAACAAGAAAGCTGGTGGTATAATTCAGGTTGGTATAATAAGGAGGATATACTCACGACAATTAGAGTCCTATTCAGAAAGCACCTCAGCTGGTCATAGTTCTTTACCTGGTAGGGTGACTCAAACCTTCGTTCTTGAAGGGTCTGGGCCATAAGTAGTCCTGCCTGGATTGAGCTGCTGTGGTTTTCCATTGACCTTAATCACAGGGCATGGAAATACTAAGAGATGCCCTAAGGTATCTTCTGTATTCCAGATACACTCTTCTTTACCTCCATCGTGGAGTCCAATTTCCCCATGGTCATCTAGATCAATCACCAGAGAAACTCCCTCCCTTGCCTGTTGATTCAGAGGCATGAGGAATGCAAAGTGGCCTGGTGGCAGTCTTCACTTTCAGTTCAGTGGAATCATTGTTGTGTCTCCTGGTGGAAGCATTCCTCCTGTTGGAAGCAAGACCTCTAAGCCAGCAGAACAAAGTCACAGGAATTGGAAGCAAAAATTTTGTTAGGGGGTCACTAAGGGTAACAGTGAGTGGTACCACTACCATTTCTACCCCTTGATTCCTAGACCTGTGAGTCCTGGCTATCAGAGAAACAGCACCATATATTGGACACTGATTCAGAGAATATACAGTCTTCTGGAGAACCTTGACCCAGCCCTGAAAGGTATTGCCACCTAGCTGGTGCTGTAACTGAGTCTTCAAAAGGCCATTCCAGATACAAGTAGAGATTATCATACTAAGCGAAATGTCAGAAAGAGAAAGACAAATACCACATGATATCACTTATATGTGGAATCTAAAATATGACACAAATGAACCTATCTATGAAACAGAAACAGAATCACAGACATAGAGAACAGATTTGTGGTTGCCAAGGTGGAGGGGTTTGGGGGAGGAATCAAGTGGGAGGTTGGGGTTAGCAGGTGTAAGGTTCTATATATAGAATGGATAAAAAACAGGGTCCTATTGTATAGCACAGGGAACTATATTCAATATCCTATGATAAACCATAATGGAAAAGAATATTAAAAAAAGATGTATATATATGTATAACTGAATCATTTTGCTGTACAGCAGTAATTAACACATTATAAATCAACTATACTTATTATTAAATCAAGTATACAACTATACTTATTATTATTAAAAAAAAAATAATAAAAGAAAAGATAAAAAGGCCATTCCACCATTCTATCAAGTCCGCTGCTTCAGGCTAGTGGAAGGTATGGTAAGACCAGTGACTTCTGTGAGCATGGGCCCATTGCCACACTTATTTTGCCGTGAAGTGCATTCCTCGATCTGAAGCAATGCTGTGTAGAATACGATAACAGTGGATAAGGCATTCTGTAAGTCCACGGATGGTAGTTTTGGCAGAAGCATTGCATGTAGGGAAGGCAAATCCACAGCCAGAGTGTCTATTACAGTAAGAACAAAATGTTGCCCTTCCCATGATGGAAGCAGTCCAATGTACTCAACCTGCCACCAGGTGGCTGGCAGATCACCCCAGGGGATGGTGTCACATGGGGGCTCAGTGTTGATCCCCGCTGCTGGTAGCAGAGCGAGGCTGGCCTCGATGAGTGGAAGCCCATGTGTAAGCTCCATCCCTGCCACCATGGCCACTTTGTTCATGAGCTCGCTGGGAGATGATAGAGGTGGCTGGGGAGAGAGGCTGACTGGTATCCATAGGACAGGTTATCCTATCCCCTTGATTATTAAAATCCTCCTCTGCTGTGGTCATCTTTTGGTGAACATTCACATAGGACACAAATATAGTCTTATCCAGAGAGGTCTATTCACATACATCTTCCCCAAGTTTCTTTGTCGCCAAAGAAATTCATATTCCTTCCAAGTCCCTGACCATCCAACCAAATCATTGGCCACAGCCATGAATGGGTATATGATCACATCTGGCCATTTATCCCGCCAAGAAAGTGAACAGCCAGGTGCACTGTCTGAAGTTCTGCTCGCTGGGAAGATTTACCATCACCACTGTCCTTCAGGGATGTCCCAGAAAGGGACTAGTGTGCAGCTAGTGTGTCCCAGAAAGGGACTAGTGTGCAGCTGTCCACTACGGTGCCTGCATATCACGTAGAACCTTTTGTAAACCAGACCTGAGTCTTTTTTCCCTCTGTCAACTGATTGTAGGAAACTCCTCATGAGGCCAAGAGTACAGGCTGGGAGAGAGAAGGCAATGTAAGAGGAATGGGGACCATTGGCATTTGGGCCACTTCTTCATGTAACTGACCTGTGCCCTCAGGACCTGCCCAGACTCAATCACATATATATTCCACCATCACGTGACGATGGAGCATTGCCATGCACACCCAACTTTATGGCTCGGTGGGTCAGATAACACTCAGTTCACGATGCGTAGCTCAGGTCGTACGGTAATCTGGTGGCCCACGGTCAAGCATACAGTCTCTACTAAGGCCCAGTAGCAGGCCAAGAGCTATTTCTCAAAAGGAGAGTAGTTATCCATGGAGGAGTTATCCATGCAGGGTCTCGCTCCAAAATCCTAAAGGCCTGTGACACGTTTCACACACAGGAGCCTGCCAAAGGCTGCAGACAGCATCCTTATCCACCACCGACACTCGAGCACCACTGGATGTGGTGGATCATACGGCCCATAGCAGAGCAGCTTGCACAGCAGCTGGACCTGGTGTAGAACCTCCTCTTGTTCTGGGCCCCAGTCGAAACCAGCAGCTTTGGGGTCACGCAGCAAATGGGCTGAAGTAACACACTCAAATGAGGACTACGTTGCCTCCGATATACAGAGGCTCACTAGGCATTGCCTCTTTCTCGGTTATAGGAGAGGCCTTATCCTTCAACACAGAAGGCCTATCTTGACATGCTGCACACAACTGTGTGCAATGTCACTGAGGTAGGAGGCCCCTGAATTTTACTTGGCTTTCCTTCTCATCCTCTGACACGTATCCTACCAATAAGTCTAAAGTAGTGCCTACTTCCTGCTTACAAGGTCTAATCAGCATAGTGTCACCAACGTGATATCCTGTGAAAGGGAAAGGTGATCAAGATCCCTGTGGACTAAACTGTAACATAGCGTGGAGAGTTGATATACCTCTCCGGTAGGGCAGTGAAGGCTGAAAGCAAGCTGCTCTGGGGAGCTTTATGGACAGGTGAGGAGGAAAAGGCCAGGTCAATAGCTGCATACCAGGAACCAGGGGATGTGTAAATTTGCTCAAGCCATGCAACCACATCCACTACAGCAGCTTCAGTTGGAGTCACCACTTCGTTGTTCATGTTAATCCACTCTCATTCTCTAAGATCCATCAGTCTTCTGCACAGGCCACATAGGAGCTGAATGGGGATGTGATGGGCATCACAACCCCTTCAACTTTCAAGTCCTTGGTAGTGCTGCTAATCTCTGCAGTCCCTGCAGGAATGGGGTATTGCTTTGACCGATTATCTTCCTAGGAAGAGGCAGTTTTAATGACTTCCATTGGCCTTTCCCACTACAACAGCCCTCACTCTGAAGGTCAGGGAACCAATGTGGGGATTCTGCCAGCTGCCTAGTATGCCTATTCCAATTCTGCATTCTGGAACTGGGGAAATAACCACAGGATGGGCTTGGGGACCTACTGGGCCCACTGTGAGATGGACCTGAGCTAAAACTCCATTGATGACCAGAACCCCATAAGCTCCTACTCTGACTGGAGGGCACCTGACATTTTTGGGTCTCTTGAAATCAGTGCCTAGTCACAGCCAGTGTCCCTGAAAGGTCTGGTTATTCCCTGTTCCCCAGTGCATAGATATTCTGGTAAAAGTGGTAAAAGGCTGTAGGTCCCTTTGGGGAAGGCTGGGAGGAAGATTAACAGTATACATTTTTGGTGGTGTACTGGGGTCCTTCCTCAAGGGGACCCAGACTCCCCTTCATTCAAAAGGTTCTGGATCTGTCAACGGGCTCAAGTTTGGGAACTGAGGGGGTGTGACTCTCTAGTTTTATAATTTGAGCTAGACTTTTGTTCACTTGACCTAGAACTTTTCTGCTTATACAGATGAAGAATCTAGTAGGCTTCCTATCTATTTCATGTCTAGTAACCCCATGATTAACTAGCCAACACCATAGGTCTGAGTCCTACGGCAAGTCAAAATATTCAGATTGCTGCCTTGACTCTGCTGTCCACTGCGGTAACTATGCCTGCCTGGCCTCTGGTGCTATGAAGCCAGAAAAGCACTCCTTTGGGCCTTGCAGAGGCAAGCCATCATGTGTTCAATAGGAAATTATGCTGAAAAACCACGTGAGACTGGAAGAGGACTCAGATGCTATCCCAGCCCTGGGGGATACCATGATTGCAGCCTCGTGAAACCCTGCCCAGGGCTGCAGCTATGCTCTGCTCGGTTCCTGAAGCATGGACACTGACATAATAAATACTGTTGTTTTGTATTTGTGGTAACTTATTACACAGCATGGAGAACTATGAGAATATGGATAAATGTAATGAGAAGAAAAAGCAGGGATGATTCACACCCTGAATGAATTAATTGTAGCAACCTGATAGCCATAAATCCCTGAGAGTGCTTTAAAAATACCAATCATGGGAATTCTCTGGCGGTGCAGTGGTTAGGACTCTGCACTTTCACTGCTGAGAGTGCAGGTTCAGACCCTGGTCGGGGAACTAAGATCCCGCAAGCTTCAAGGCCAAAAAAAAAAAAAGGTAAATAAAGTAAAATAAAATAAAAATACCAATCACATGCTATTAAAATGGTAGAAGTTAACTTATAAGTGAGCATTTTATTTTATTTTATTTTTGCGGTACGCGGGCCTCTCACTGTTGTGAAGCACAGGCTCCGGACACGCAGGCTCAGTGGCCATGGCTCACGGACCCAGCCGCTCCGCGGCATGTGGGATCTTCCTGGACCGGGGCACGAACCCGTGTCCCCTGCATTGGCAGGCGGACTCTCAACCACTGCGCCACCAGGGAAGCCCATAAGTGAGCATTTTAAAACACTGGTATGCTAGTTTGAATGAAAAGATTATACACACTTTCTTTGTAAAGTTTCCACTTCGTCTTTGTAAAACAAAAAGGTAAACTATATGTGAATCAAGAATTTTATTAAGAGAATTTTATTAAAGTCAGTCAAACTGACTTTCAATTATAAAAGGTGTTGACAAACAATTACTGATACACCAGAACTGAAGGAATATTGTACCTTTGAGGCCTTCTTGAGGAACTCACTGGAGAACAAGTTTTAAACAACAAAATGGAGATTTTGACATAAGGACTGGTGGTAAGCACTAAATATATAGTTATTTCTAGAACTAATACTAATTGAAGATTACAAGGGAGAGTAGTATGCTCCCTACTGTTGATGTGCTGATATTGTAGTATAGTATAACAATTTAAAAAATGAGGGAGGGACTTCCCTGGTGGTCCAGTGGTTAAGACTCCGTGCTTCCAATGCAGGGGGTGCGGGTTCGATCCCTGGTTGGGGAACTAAGATCCCACATGCCACATAGCCAAAAAAATAAATTTTAAAAATAAAAAATAGAGCTTCCCTGGTGGCGCAGTGGTTGAGAGTCCGCCTGCCGGTGCAGGGGACACAGGTTTGTGCCCCGGTCCGGGAAGATCCCACATGCCGCGGAGCGGCTGGGCCCGTGAGCCATGGCCGCTGAGCCTGCGCGTCCGGAGCCTGTGCTCTGCAACGGGAGAGGTCACAACAGTGAGAGGCCCGCATACCGCAAAAAAAAAAAAAAAAAAAAAAAAAAAAAAGGGGAGGGCTTCCCTGGTGGCACAGTGGTTAAGAATCCACCTGCCAATGCAGGGGACACGGGTTCGAGCCCTGTGTGTGGGAAGATCCCACACACCGCGGAGCAACTAAGCCTGTGTGCCACAGCTCTTGAGCCTGTGCTCTAGAGCCCATGAGCCACAACTACTGAAGCCCGCATGCCACAACTACTGAAGCCTGCGTGCCTAGAGCCCGTGCTCCACAACAATAGAAGCCATTGCAGTGAGAAGCCTGCGTATTGCAATGAAGAGTAGCCCCCGCTCGCCACAACTAGAGAAACCCTGCGCTCAGCAATGAAGACTCAATGCAGCCAAAAATAAATAAATAAATAAAATAAAATAAAACAATGAGGGGAGAGCCTTCAAGGAGGTGGAGCTTAATTTTTCATCGCTTGAACATGGGCTATACTTAGTGACTTGCTTCCAAAGAGTAGTTTCTGGAAAGGAGGTGGGGCGTAACTTTACAATTAATCACTACACTTAAATATGCATTTGTATATCTGTCTATTAAAAAGTCCTAGAAAGAATTACATACCCAATAGCAATAATCATGCCCCACTGCCTAGACTGTGATGTTTAAACACCACTTCCTAGTAATTGAAACCAGAGATTCTTAGAGAAATGACCAATTTGTGAAGCAGGAAATATACAAGATGTGTTTAGAACATCTTGCCGCACCAGAGAGCAACATCGAAACAAAAGGAATCAGGAGTAAACCTGAAGATGCTCCTACTGGCTGCTAACATTATAAAGAGATAATTAGGCAGCAAGAACTCCTGTTGAAAGAATACGTCACACACAGTCCTACCAAAATAAAAAATCAAAAATGAACAGATCAAGACTCTGGATCCAGAGGACAGAGAATCACGTTTAACTATACTATTAAGTACAGTTGGCAAAAATCAGACTGTGGGGAAAGGACTGAGTTCCTTAACCAACAAATTCTAAGAAAAAAAGAACAGGAAGGCCACCTTTGATTAAAGATTTAAAAGGCATATCAACAATGGAATATTACTCAGCCATAAAAAGATATGGAGTTATTTGTAGTGAGGTGGATGGACCTAGAATCTGTCATAGAGTGAAGTAAGTCAGAAAGAGAAAACCAATACCATATGCTATCACATATATAAGGAATCTAAAACAAAACAAAACAAAGTTTCTGATAACCTAGGGGCAGGACAGGAATAAAGATGCAGATGTAGATAATGGACTTGAGGACAGGGGGAGGGGGAAGGGTAAGCTGGGACGAAGTAAGAGAGTAGCATGGACATATATACACTACCAAATGTAAAATAGAGAGCTAGTGGGAAGCAGCTGCATAGCACAGGGAGATCAGCTTGGTGCTTTGTGACCACCTAGAGGGGTGGGATAGGGAGGGTGGGAGGCAGGGAGATGCAAGAGGGAAGAGATATGGGAACATATGTATATATATATAACTGATTCACTTTGTTATAAAGCAGAAACTAACCATTGTAAAGCAATTATACTCCAATAAAGTTGTTAAAAATAAATAAAAGGCATATCAAAGACAATAAGAAAACAGGCAAGATGAACTGTAATGTTTAGATAGACATAATTGGTTATTAAAATCATAGAGAAATGCAAAACTATGATTACAATAAATGTCAAGATAGAGGAGTCCATTAATGCCAGAGTTGATTTAGTAAGATAAATCACATTTTGGGCCATAAAACATGTGTTAGCAAATTTAATAGAATAGAAATCATACAACGAATGTTTTCAGACCACAGTGAAATTAAACTAGAAACCAGTAACAGGAAGATAACTGGAAAATTCCAAAATATTTGGAAATTAAACAACATACTTCTAAATAACACATGGGTCAAAGAAGTTTCAAGAGAAATTAAATATTTTTTGAACTAAAGGAAATTGAAAATACAAATTTTCAAAATTTGTAGGATGAAGTGAAAGCAGTTTTTTGTTTGTCTGTTTGTTTTGACGTGGACCATTAAAATATATATAATATTTATATTTTTTTGGCTGCGCCAGGTCTTAGCTGCAGCACACAGGATCTTCATTGGTTGGGGAACTAGATCCCACATGCTGCAACTGGGAGTCTGCATGCTGCAACTAAGAAAACAGTGTTTAGAAGTAACTTTCTGGCTCTAAATACATAAATTAAAAAATGAAGAAAGACTGAAGATCAATAATCTAAGCTTCAGGCTTCCCTGGTGGCGCAGTGGTTGAGAGTCCGCCTGCTGATGCAGGGGACACGGGTTCGTGTCCCGGTCCGGGAAGATCCCACATGCTGTGGAGTGGCTGGGCCGTGAGCCATGGCTGCTGAGCCTGCGTGTCCAGAGCCTGTGCTCCGCAACGGGGGAGGCCACAGCAGTGAGAGGCCCGCGTACCGCAAAAAAAAAAAATCAAAAAAAATCTAAGCTTCCACTTTAGGGAACCAGAGAAAGAATGGCTATTTAAACCTAAAACAAGCATAGAAGTTATAAAAATCACAACAGAAATCAATGAAATTGAAAACAGGAAATCAACAGACAAAATCAACAAAACCCAAAAGTTGGTTCTTTACAAATATTGACAAAACTCTAGCTAGACTAACCAAGGAAAAACAGAAGTCACAAATTACTACTACCAGACATTGAAGAGGGAACTTTACTATTGACATTACAGGAATAAAAAGAAGCATAGGGGAATACTAGAAACAACTGTATGCCAACAAATTAGATAACTTAGATGAAATGAACAAATTCTTAGAAAGACACAAACTACCAAACTGACTCATGAAGAAACAGAAAATCCAAATAGATCTATAAGAAATAAACAAATTGAATTAGCAATCAAAAAACTTCCCACAAAGAAAATCCCAGGACCAAGTGACTTCACTGGTGAATTCTAAAAAACGTTAAGGAAGAATTAATACAAACCCTTCACAAATTCTTCCAAAAGAAAGGACAGCAGGGAACATTTCCCATCTCATTCTGATGGGAATCTATATTACTCTAATAAAATCTATATAACTCTAATAAAAAATCTATATAACTCTAATATATCTATAATCTATATAACTCTAATAAAAAATAGACAAAGACATCACACACAAAAAGAAATGCACAGAATATCTTTAATGAATATATACTAAAAACCTTTTAAAAATTAGCAAATCAAGTCCATTAATAAAAAGGATTATACATCATGACCAAATGGGATATATCCAGAGAAACACAAAGTTGATTTAATATCTGAAAATCAATTAATGTAATACACTACACATCAATAGGATAAAGGACAAAAACCACATGATCATCTCAATAGATGTGGGAAAAGAATTTGACAAAATGCAACACCGTTTCATGATTAAAAAACACTCAACAAAGTAGGAATAGAAGGGAACTTAATCTCGTAAAGGGCATCTATGAAAAACTCATATTTAACACCATACTTAATGGTGAAAGACTAAATGCTTCTCCCCTAAGATCAGGAACAAGACAAGGATGTTTTCTCACCACATATGTTCAATATTTACTGAAAGAGGGAAGGAAGGGAGGGAGGGAGGAAGGGAGGAAGGAAGGAAGGAAGGAAGGGAAGGAGGGAGGAATGAATAAAAGGTGTGGAAGGAAGGAATAAAAGATGTACAGACTGGAAAGAAAGAAGGAAAACTATCTCTCTTTGCATATGACAGGATCTTGATCTTGTATATATAAAATTCTAAGGAATACAGGAAAAAACTGTCAGAAGAAATAAACAAGTTTAGCAAGTTTGTGGGAACACACAAAATCCAAACTGTATATACATAACTTCAAACTGTACTGTAGTGACATCAGGAAAGATGGCAGAGTAGAAAGCTCCAGGAATCTATCCCTCCACTGACCCAACCATCAGATTGCCAGGAACTGTCTGAAGCAACTACATGGTACAGCCAGTAGAGTAGAAGAATACTTGCACCATCCAAGAGACAGCTGGATGAAGAGGCTGGTAAACTTTTGTGTATTTCGGCTTCAGTGAGATGGTGGCTGCTCTTCCTTAGTCTTAAGCCCTGGAGCAGGCAGCTATGGAAACAGCAGCCTACACACACTCCTGGTGTGGCTTGCTGGACCCAGAGTGGGTCCTAAGGACTTTGTCCTCCAAAAGATGGGGTTGTGGGTTCTGATTTGATAAATGAGCAGCAGCCATGGAGGTGGGCCATTGTTTCAACCCATGGGCTAATGGGCCTCCCAGACATGAGTTTAAAGAGATAGGCTTTTTTCTCTCTTTTGAGAGCCATTTAAGGAAATCTTTGTCAGTACACTGGCTGACTGTAGAGACAACAGAAGAGAAACTTCAGTGAACATACACAACAAAGAATATATACTTTGCAAAAAATATGGAAAAGCTACAGAAGGATGGCTCCAGATATCAACAAAGAAAACTCAGCAATCCCTGATGAGTGAAGTATTAGATTTCCAGAGAGTTACCACAACATGATGCCCAGAGCATCCACTTCTCAACAGAAAATACAAAACACAAAAAGAAATAGAGAAGTATGGTCCAGTCACAGGAAGTAAAGAGTCTAAGGAAACTATCCCTGGGGAAGGCCAGATACTAGAATTATTAGTCAAAGGTGTTACAGCGACTATTTTAAATGTTAATCAGCTAAAGGAAAACCATAAACAAAGAACTAAAGGAAATTAGTAAGGTGACATCTGAACAAAATGAGAATATCAATAAAGGGATGGAAACTATAAAGGGCAATGAAAAAGAAATTCTGGAGCTGAAAAGTACAATAACTGAAATGAAAAACAGAGGGATTCAAAAGTAGATCAGAACAAGTAGAAGAAAGAATCAATGAATTTGAAGATTAGATATTAAGAAATTAACCAATCTGAGGATAAAAATAATGAGGAAAAAATAATGAAGAAAAGTGAACGGAGTCTAAGGGACCTGTGGGATACCATCAAGCAGAACAACATATACATTATAGGAACCCCAGAAAGAGAAGACAGAAAGGGGCAGAAGAAATACTTGAAGAAATAATGGCCAAAACTTCCCAAATCTGATGAAATATATGAATACACACCTCCAAGAAGCTCAACAAACCCCAAACAGGGTAAACTTAAAGAGATCCACATCTTTTCAAGGAATACATTATAGTCAAATTGCTAAAACTCAAAGACAAAGAGAGAATCTTGAAAGCAGCAAGACAGAAGTGACTCCTCATGTACAAAGGATCTTCAGTAGGGTTAACAGCAGATTTCTCATCTGAAGCCATGAAGATCAAAAGGCAATGGGATGACATTCTTAAAATACTGAAATAAAAAAGCTGTCACCTAAAAATTCTATATCTGGCAAAACTATCTTTCAAGAATGAAGAAGAAATTAAGACATTTCCAGATAAACAAAAGCTGAGGACGCTCATTACCAGTATATATGCCTTATAAGAAATCCTAAAATGGGGACTTCCCTGGTGGTCCAGTGGTTAAGACTCCACTATCCCAATGCAGGGGGCCTGGGTTTGATCCTTGGTGAGGGAACTAGATCCCACATGCTGCAATGAAAAGACCTGGTGCAGCCAAATAAATAAATAAATATTAAAAAAAAAAAAGAAATCCTAAAATGAGTTATTCAGACTGAAATGAAAGAACACTAGACAGTAACTCAAAGACATAAGAAAATATTAAAAAACAGTAGTGAAGGTAACCTCATAGGTAAATAAAAAGCCAGTATTACTGTACTTTGGGTTTAGTTTATATTTATAATACCTCCCTTTTCTTTTACATACATACATACATACATATATATATATATGTGAGTGTATGTGTGTGTGTGTGTGTGTGTGTGTAGCTGTGTTGGGTCTTTGTTGCTGCGTGCAGACTTTCTCTAGTTGCAGTGAGCAGGGGCTACTCTTCACCGTGGTGTGTGGGCTTCTCCCTGAGGTGGCTCCTCTTATTGCGGCGCGCAGGCTTCAGTAGTTGTGGCAAGTGGGCTCAGTAGTTGTGGCTCACAGGCTCTAGAGTGCAGGCTCAGTAGTTGGGGTTCACAGGCTCACCTGTTCCTCGGCATGTGGGATCTTCCTGGACTAGGGATCGAACCTGTGTCCCTTGCACTGGCAGGCAGATTCTTAACCACTGCGCCACCAGGGAAGTCCCAATGTCTCCCTTTTCATATATGATTTAAAAGAAACATGCATAAAATAATTATAAATCTATGATAATGGGTATATAATGTATAAAAATGTAATCTGTGACAATAATAACATAAAGAGGGAGAGGAGGCGATATACAGGAGCAAAACGTTTGTATACTATTAGAACTATTATTCAAAGCACATTATCATAATTTTATGATGTTAATTGTAATCCCCGTGGTAACTCCCAAGAAAATAACTTTTAAAATATACAGAAAAAGAAAGAAGGGAATCAAAATGGTACACTGCAAAACTAACTTACTACAAAAATGGCAGTAATGGAGGAAATGAGGAATAAAAAACATGGAAGATACACAGAAAACAAATAGCTAAATGACAGAAGTAAACCCTTCTTTATCAGTAATCACATTAAATGTAAGTCCTTTGGACTGGACATTTGTGTCCTCCCAAAGTTCATCTGTTGAAATCCTAACCTCTAATGTATTAGGAGGTGGGGCTTTTGGGAAGTAGTTAGGTCATGAGGTGGAATCCTCATGAATGGGATTAGTGTCCTTATAAGATGAGACACGAGAGAGTTTGCTTCCTCTCTGCTCTCCCCCATGTGAGGACACAACAAGAAGACACTCACTGCAAATCAGGAAGAGTGGTCTCACCAGTCATCAGGCATGCCGGCACCCTGATCTTGGACTTCCCAGCCTCCAGAACTGTGAGAAATAAGTTTGTTGTTTAAGCCACCCAGTCTATGGTATTCTGTTACAGCAGCCTGAATTAGGATAACATGTAAGTGGTAAGGAGATTGAGTTAGTAATGAAAAACCTCACAACAAAGAAAATCCCAGAACCAGATGGCTTCACTGGTGAATTATACCAAATGTTTAAAACAGAATCAATACCAATTATTCACAAATTCTTCCAACAAACTGAAGAAGAGGAAAAACACCTTCTAACTCACTCTATGAAGTCAGAATTACTTTGATACCAAAACTACACAAAGGCACTACAAGAAAAGAAACAACAGATGAAAATCTTTATGAAGATAGATGCAAACACCCAACAGAATACTAGCAAGCCAAATTCAGCAGCATACGAAAAGGACCATCCCATGACCAAGTGGGATTTATTCCTGGAACACAAGTATGCTTTGACATATTAAAATTAACCAATGTAGTAAATCACATTATTAGAAAGAAGGAATAAAACCACATGATCATTCCAATTGTTGCAGGAAAAGCATTTAATAAAACTCAATATAAAAACATTCAATAAACCAGGTATAGCAGGGAAATGCCTGAACACAATAAAAGTCATACGTGGAAAACCCACAGCTAACATCATACTCAATTGTGAAAGACTGAGAGCTCTTCCTCTAAGATCAGGAACAAGGCAACAGTGTCACCTTTCACCACTTGCATTCAACATAGTTCTGGAATTTCAAACCAGAGCAATTAGGCAAGAAAAACAAATAAAAGGCATCCAAATTGGAAAGGAAGAAGTAAAGTTCTCTCTGTATGCATATGTTATGATTTGACATGTAAAAAAACCTAATGATTCCACAAAAAACTGTTAGAGCTAATAAATTCAGCAAACCTGAAGGATACATACAAAATCAACACACAAAAATCAGTTGTATTTCTATATGCTTGCAATGAACAAGGCAAAAGCAAATTGTAAAAGCAATTCAATTTACAACAGCATCAAAAAGAACAACGTACTTCGCAACGTAAAATGATGCAGCCACTATGGAAAGTAGTTTGGTGGTTCCTCAGAAAGCTAAACACAGAATTATCATATGATTCAGAAATTGCACTCCTAGATACATATCCAGAGGAACTGAAACCAGGCACTTGAACAGAGACTTATATGCCAATTTTCGTTATAGCATTATTTATAATAGGCAAAATTTATAAACAATCCAAGTGTTTACCAGTAGATAAATGGATGGAATAAAATGTGCTATGTACATATAACAGAATATTATTCAGACATAAAAAGGAAAGAAGTTCTGATGCCTGCTACAACCTGGATGAACCTTGAAAAGCTCATGTCGAGCAAAATAATGCAGACACAAAAGGACAAATACTGTATGATTCCATTTACATGAGGTACCTAAAAATAGGCAAATCCACAGAGACAGAAAATAGTTTCGAGAATACCAGTGGTTGGGGAAGGGGGAATGAGGAGTTACTGCTTAATGGTTACAAAGAGGTAATGAAAACATTTTGGAAATAGTCGTGGTAAAGTTTGCATAACATTGTGAACGTAATTAATGCCACTGAACTGTATAGTTAAAATGGCAAATTTTATGTTATGTATTTACTACCATTAAAAAGTTAATAATGTAATATATCAAAAACCAATGAATTATATACTTTAAATGGGTGAGCTGTATGGTATGTGAATTATATTTGTCAAGCTGTTTCAAAATAAATAAATAATAAGTACAATATTTAAAAAATCAATTGTATCTATATAGTAGCAATAAGCAAACAAAAAATGAAACCAAGAAAGCTGTTCCAACTACTCAGCCATAAAAAAGAATAAAATTTTGCCATTTGCAACAACATGGATGGACTTGGAAAGTATTATGCTTAGTGAAATAAGCCAGACAGAGACAAATACTGTATGATATCACTTACGTGTGAAATCTAAAAAATAAAACGAACTAGTGAATATAGCAAAAGACGAAAATAGACTCACAGACACAGAGAACAAACTAATGGTTACCAGTGGGGAGAGGGAAAAGGGGGGCAAGATAGGAGTAGGGGGTTAAGAGATAGAAACTATTATGTATAAAATAAATAAGCTACAAGGATGTATTATACAACACAGGGAATATAGCCAATATTTTATAAGTGTATGAAGAATAGCCTTTAAAAATTGTAAACCATTATGCTGTACACCTGAATACTGTAAATCAATTATACCTCAATAAAAAATTATAAAATAAAAAAATAAAGCTAATCAAAGGGGCCTGCCACAAATATTTTTGCTACATAGACCAGACCGCTACATTTTTCCTACACTTACTAATGCCAGTAATTATGTGTCAATGGCAGGAAGCTGTAATGACATGAAGAATCTACTACAATACAGATTATGTCTTATTAAAATCTGTAATAACCAAGGGGCACAGAAAAAAACTGTCTTCCTCTGGGCCTGACTGTATTTCTGCTTGAATGTGTTAAGTGAGTTGTATAATAAATTAACAATAGTTAATATTAAAAAAATAAAGCTATTCCATTTACAGTAGCATAAAAATAATAAAAGTTAGGAGTGAGTTTGACAAATGAAAAACTTTTACTCTGAATATTATAGAACAATTGAAAGAATTTAAATTAGAAGTAAATAAATTCTAAAATCAGTCCAGGTACACAGATCAGAAGACTTCATATTAAGGGGGGCAAATTTTTCCCAATTTATCTATAGATTCAACACAATACCTATAAAAATCCCAGATGACTTATTTGCAGAAATTGACAGGCTGTTCATAAACTCACCTGGAAATTCAAGGGGCCCAGGACAGCCAGAACAATATGGAAAAAGAGTTCCAAAATGTAGAACTCACAATTTCAAAACTTATGGCAAAGTTTTAGTAAACAAAACAGTGTGGTAGTGGCCTAAGGCTAGACCAAGGAATAGAACTGAGAATCCAGAAATAAGCCTTCACAAATACAACTCACTTATCTTTGACAGATGCCAGGACAATTCAATGGTGAAAGAATAGTCTTTTCAACAAATGGTGGTGGAAACACTGGCTAGGCATGTGCAAAAGAATGAAGTTGGATAAAAGTCCTAGAAGAGAACATAGGCAAAACATTCTCTGACATAAATCACAGCAATGTTTTCTTAGGTCAGTCTCCCAAGGTAATAGAAATAAAAGTAAAAATAAACAAATGAGACCTTACAAATCAAACTTACAAGCCTTTGTACAGCAAAGGAAACCATAAACAAAACAAAAAGACAACCTATGGACTAGGAGAAAATATTTGCAAACAATGTGACCAACAAGGGCTTAATTTCCAAAACATACAAACAGCTAATACAATTCAATAACAAAAAAACAAATAACTCCATCAAAAAATGGGCAGAAGACCTAAATAGGCATTTCTCCAAAGAAGACATACAGATGGCCAACAGGCATATGAAAAGATGCTCAACATTGCTAATTATTAGATAAATGCATATCAAAACTACAATGAGGTATCAACTCACACTAGTAGGAATGGTCATCATTAAAAACTTTACAAATAACAAATGCTGAACAGGGTGTGGAGGATGTGGGTGTGTACACTGCCAGTGGGAATGTAAATTAGTGCAGCCGCTATGGAAAACTGTATGGAAGTTCCTCAAAAAACTAAAAATAGAATTGCCATATGATCCTGCAATCCCACTGCTGGGTATATACCTGGAGAAAACTATAATTCAAAAAGATACATGCATCACAATGTTTACAGCAGCACTATTTACAATAGCCAAGACATGGAAACAACCTAAATGTCCATGAGCAGATGAATGGATGAAGAAAATGTGGTATATACCATAATTCCACAATGGAATATTACCCAGCCATTAAAAAAGAATGAAATAATGCCATTGCAGCAACATGGATGGACCTAGAGATTTTCATACTAAGTGAAGTCAGACAGAGAAAGACAAATAGCATATGGTATCACTTTTATGTGGAATCTAAAATATGACACAAATGAACTTATCTACAAAAGAGAAACAGACTCAGACAAAGAGAACACACTTGTGGTTGTTGTGAAGGGGGAGGAGGGATGGATTGGGAGTTTGGGATTAGCAGACGCAAACTATTATATATAGAATGGATAAACAACAAGGTCCTACTGTAGAGCACAGGGAACTATATTCAATATCCTATGGTAAACCATAATGGAAAAAAATCTGAAAAAGAATATATGTATGTATAATTGAATCTCTTTGCTCCACAGTAGAAATTAACATAACATTGTAAATCAACTATACTTCAATTAAAAAAAAAAAGAATGAAGTTGGACTCCCTACATCACATCAGATGCAAAAATTAACTCAAAACAGATTCAACTCCTAAACAGGAGTAATGGTTATAGGGCGCAGGGCTTGTTTTGGGGGCAATGAAAATACCCTAAAATTGACTGTGGTGACGGATGCACAACTCTGTGACTATAGCAAAAGTCACTGAATTTCACACTTAAAGTAGGTGAATCGTATGTTATGCGAGTTATAGCTCAATAAATATTTAAAAAAATGAGATGAAAGATTATCACTACTGTACCTACAGACATGGAAAGAATAATAAAGGAACACTAGGAACAGCTCCATGCCCACAAATAACTTAGACAAAATGTTCCAATTCCTTGAAAGACAGAAACTACCAACACTGACACAAGGAGAGAGACAATCTGAATAGGCCTATGTCTATTTAAAGAATTGGATCAATAATTAATCATTTCCCAAAAAGAAAAGTACCAGGTCCAGATGTTTTTACTGCTGAATTTGACCAAACATTTGATGAAGAAATTGTACCAATTCTCTACAATCCCCTCCCAAAAAGAGAACAGAGAGAACATTCCCTAACTCATTCTATTACCAAGACACTGAAACCAGACTTAAGGCATGTACGAAAAAGAAAGCACAGACCAGTATCTCTCATGAACACAGATGCAACTAAGTGTTGGCAAACTGAATCTAACTATGTGTAAAAAGAATTATACACCATAATGAAGTGGGATTTATTTCAAGTGTGCTGGTTTGACTGGCTGGTTCAATAGTAAAAAATTAATGTAATCTATCATACCAACATGCTAAAGAAGAAAACTCGTATGATCATATTAGTGATGCAGAAGAGCCTATGACAAAATCCACCATTCATTCTATGATTGAAAACTCTCAGCAAACTAGGAAGAGGGGAGAACTTCAACTTGATAACGAACATCTACAAAAAAACCCTGCCGCTAATGTCATACTTAATGACGAGAAACTGAACACTTTACCCTTATGACTGGGAACAAGGCAAGGATATTCCCTCTTACCACTCCTACTCAACACCTTACTGGAAGGCCTATCTAGTGCAATAGATAGGAAAAGGAAATAAAACCTAAACAGATTGAGAAAGAAGAAATAAAACTGTATTTGTTCACAGATGGAATTACTGTTTACATAGAAAGTCCTGAAGAATCAACAAAAAAACTTCTGTGAATACAACATCACAGCACACAAGGTTAACAATACATAAATGTGGACTGCTTTCCCATATAACACCAGAAAACAATCAGAATTTGAAATAAAGAATTCCCTGGCGGTCCAGTGGTTAGGACTCCAAGCTTTTACTGCTGAGGGCCCAGGTTCAATCCCTGGGGTTGGGAAACTAATGTGCCACAAGCAATGCGGTGTGGCAAAAAAAAAAAAAAAAAAAAAAAAGTACCATTTACAATAGCACACACACAAAAATGAAATAATTAGGTATAAATCTAATGATGTACAGGCTCTACATGAGGAAAACTACAAGACTGATGAAAGAAATCAAAGATCTAAATAAATAAGGAGACAGTCCATGTTCACAGACTAGAACACTCAACATTATTAAGATGTCAATTCCTTCCCAACTTGATCTTAGATTTATGTAATCCTAGTCAAAATTCCAGCAAGCTGTTTTATAGATATTAAGAGTCTAAGATTTATATGAAAAGACAAAAGACCTAGAATAGCCAACACAATACTGAAGAACAAAGTTGGGGAACTCATACTCTCAACTTAAAAACTTACTGTAAAGCTACAGTAATCAAAACAGAGTGGTAAAAAAAAACCAAAAAAACCCAGAGTGGTACTGGCAAAAGAATAGACAAGTAGATCAATGGGACAGAATACAGAGCTCAGAAATAGACTTCCACAAATACAGTCAACTGATCTCTGGCAAAGGAGCAAAGGCAATTTAATTAAGAATAGTCTTTTCAACAAATGATTATGGAACAATTGGACATCCATGTTCAAAAAAACCCCGAAAACCAAAACCCAAAAAACTTTACACAGACCTTACAACTTTCAAAATAATTATCTCAAAATTGATAATTATAGCCTAAAAGTAAAACACAAAACTATAAAACCACGATGACAAAACATAGGAGAAAACCTAGGTGACCTTGGGTTTGGTGATGAGTCTTTAGCTATTATCCAAAAGCACAATTCATGAAAGAAAAAACTGATGTTGTACTTTATTAAAATTAAAGACTGCTCTTCAAAAGGTACCATTTATTACGTAAATGGCAACATAAGCTACAGACAGGGAGAAAATATTTGCAAAACACACATCTGAAAGAGGACTGGTATCAAAAATATATAAGGAACTCTTAAAACTCAATCAGAAAACAAACAAGCTAATTAAAATATGGGCAAAGATCTGCACAAATACTTCATCAAAAATGATATGAAGATGGCAAATGAGCATTTGAAAAAATGCTCAACACCATATCGTTAGGGAACTGCAAATGAAAATAATGAGAAACCACTACACACCTGTTCGAATGGCTAAAATCTAAACACCGACAACACTAAATATTGACGAGGACGTGAAGCAACAGGAACCCTCACTCATTGCTGGTGGGACTGTAAAATGGTACAGCTGCTTTGGAATATAGTTTGGAAGTTTCTTACAAAACTAAACATGGTTTTACCTTATGACTCAGCAATCACTCTCCTAGGTTTTTACTCGACTGATTTAAACCTGAGATTCCACACGAGAAGCTGCATTCAAATGTTCACAGCAGCTTTACTCGTAATAGTCAAGAGCTGGAAGCACCAAGATGTCCTTCAGTGGGGAAATGGGTAAACAGACTGTGGCATAGTCACAGGGCAGTAAAAAGAAACAACTTAGGATACATTTAACACATGGAAGAACCTCAAATTATGTTGAGCAAAATTGCCAGACACAAATAAGTACATACTGTGTGATTCCATTCACACGAAATTCAAGAACAGACAAAACTAATGGGTGTGGGTGGGAGGACACAGGTGTACTCGACTACAAAGGAGCTCCTTCTGAGGTTACAGTAATGTCATGTATCTTTATCTGGATGTTAGCCATGGTTGTATATGTGTCAAAATGCACAAAACTGTAAATTTAAGATTTGGGTATTTTACTCTCTGTAATTACATCACAATAAAACGGATTATTTGGGAGGGAAAAGTCAAGATAGTGGTTATTTTAGGGAGAGGTAGAGCGCTGTGATTGGGATAGAGCATTCTGTGGCTAGCAAAGTTCTATTTCTTACTCTGGGGGACCATTTCAAAGTTGTTCTTCCTTTAAGAACTTATAAAGCTATACATTTGTTTCATGTACTTTTCTTTACCTGTGCTGTATTTTACTATAAAAAAGTACAAAAACTTAACATCCTTTCAAAGGTGTCCATTTCATCACAGGTTGGGCTGGACTACATATAACCTCTAAATAACTTCTAAACTCTAAAACTGTGTGATTCTATATTATTACTATGATAAAAATCAATGAAAATATTCTAAAGCATTTTCTATTTAATGATCTTTTGAAATACCTAGGTTTAAGAAAATAATATGAAAGATTTTCTAGACCAAGCAGATGGATTAAAACTTTTTCCCCAGGGACTTCCCTGGTGGTCCAGTGGCTAAGTCTCCCCGCTCCCAATGCAGGGGGGCCTGGGTTCAATCCCTGGTCAGGGAACTAGATCCCCACGCTGCAACTAAGAGTTTGCATGCCGCAACTAAGACATGACTCAGCCAAATAAATAAATAAATATTAAAAAGAAAAACAAAACAGAAAAACTTTTTCCCCCAGATTTATGTTTAATTTTCTACTGTAAAGAACAGAAACCATAATCGACGTCCTACCTCAAATATATTTCTAATTCTTTCTCATCTTTAAGTATGTGAATGATAGTTTTCTGGACCAAGAGCCACTGGGTGACTGGACTTCTCAGCACTATCTCCTGGTCATATATCCCTGGAAAGTACAACCAACATAAAATCACCGATTAAGGTGTGTACTGACATTTATCCATACAAAGAACAGAAACGTACAAAGTAGCTGTGTCTGTAATAACCAAAACCTAACAACCTGAATGTCTTTCCACAGGTGAATGCAGAAACAACTTGTGGAAGGAATATCCATATCCATAAGATGGAATGCTTGCTACTCAGCAAATAAAAGCAATGAACTATTGAAACAAGCCACATGAGCAAATCTCAGCATAAATTTCCATTATGCTGAGTAAGAGAAGCCAGACTCCCTCCCTCAAAAAAGAATATACTGTGTGATTTCGTTCAAATGAAATTCCAGAAAATGCAATCTGGACTGACAGAAAGCAGATTAATCTTTGCCTGGAGATGGGAGGTGGTGAGGCAGGGAGGGGGGAGAGGCAAGAAATCACAAAGAGGCACAAGGAAAATCTGGGGTCTGATATCTTCACTCTCTTGATCGTGGTGATGGTTTCATGGGCATATATGTATGTAAGATCGTATCAGACTGTATACTTTAAGGTGCTTTGTTTTTAAATAATGCTGTACACACATATAATTCATCTCCCCCTCCACCCTCTCCTATCTTCTGATCATATTGTCCTCATAAGGTGAGGGAAAACAGAAAACACCACCGTTCTAACCTGCACTGGCGGCAAAGTTTGTACTGACAATCTTCCTTTGACCAGGGTTATCGAAGTTTTGTTTAAACAGAGGTAACAATTCTTTGAGACAGAATAGGTCTATAAAGCAGGATCCAAAGTACCTGGGTCCTGTCCTTCAGAGCCAGCACATCACATATACCTGGGCAATATGCACAGATGAGAAATGGAGGCAAGGAGCCCTGTGCTAGCACAGGCACTATACTGCACACAACACTAAACCGGCATCGTCTAGTACACAGTCAGTAATACCTTCAGGTTGAAACACTCCAGTGAAGCAGCCTTGACTGTTCCGAGGACCTCTTCAGCTTATGCTATGCAGGCCATGTGGCCTAACCGGGGGAAGGCTGAAAGCCTGCTTTGCTTCTCTCTTCCCCAATCCTACAACAGATGAGAGTTTACCATTCCAGTTCGAGGAAGGCTGTCCCGGGAGGGCCATCTCTGGTCCCAAAGACTGGATCACTCGGCATAGACTCCTGTCTCAGATCTGTGCAGGTCAAGGCAAAAAGCAAGGCTGGGCTTCCCACTTGAGCTAGTTCACAGGAAGCAACCTTGTAAAGAAACTCCACTCTCCAGGAAGCTCTACCCCTAATTGTCCTATAACATGACCAATTTCTATCTGCAGTGGGATACAACGTAGTCTCGTATTTAAGATAACCAAAAGCCAACAGGCTTCACCATCTGTGACATCTTCAAGATACGAGGGTAAGTGGAACTCTATGTGGAACAGTAAAACTTTAACAGAGTAGACTCAACAACGTGAGAGAAACTACAGTAGGGTAAACACTCGAGTGATGTGCAGTACAGCACTGATTAACTTACAAAAAGATGTAAACTGCTTCTGTACAAAAACCTCTTTGAGTCCTTTATTAACGTTTGGAGATGTGTGGTACATACAATCAACAGCATCACACCAGCTACAGAAGTACAGGTAACCAAGAATGTACTTCAGAACAAAGATCTCAGAGCAACTTACGGTGTTGCCTGCTCCGAACCTCCACAAAAACCCAACTCTGACACACGCAGGACAGACAATATAACAATTTCACTTTGAAATGGTTCTTTAAAAAAATGACAAGAATCGATAGTTCAAACCCTTTAAAGTGAGATGTGGCAGGTCTCTCGGTGCCATGGCACTGCTTTAGAAGGCCAGCGTGGGCATCTGAAGGTCAGAGTAAGGACCGACTGGGGTGAAGGGAAGAGGTTCGATTTTCAGCGTAGAGAGAGAACAGATGGTCTGAGTGGATACTTTCAGTCCAGGCTCAGTATGGGTCCTGCAGGAATCCAGCAGATAAATACAGTTTATCAACTGGAAGGCCGAAAAACGCCAGCCAGTCACTTGTGTCACTGATTCCAACTGGGAGACACTGATGCATCAGGAATCATGGACGACATGGTAAGTCTAAGAGGGAGACGCCTGAAAGAAAGACTGGAGTCCACTGTGTCAGATCAGCTCCGATCCTTCCGTGTCACTGGATGCTATGGGCCCGTCTGCTTTCGAGCGTGAGTTAAGGAACGCTGTCTTAATTTCAATGTTCTGCTTTGAAAATAACCAAAGCCCTCCCCCACCCCCAACACCATTCTTCATAAATTCTGTTTCCAAAGTCCTGATTCGGGGTCTAGACTTTTTCCTTTCGCTTCAATTTTGACACCTTCTTGACAGTCCCATTCTTATTTAGAAGCTTCAGGACACGATCTTTGTGATCTAAAACCTTAAGCATGGAGTCTCTGGCCTCACTGATTTGATCCATCACAAGTTTACACCTCTGCATATTCCCCTGAAACAAAAGACATCACATCGTCAGTAAGTAATCTTCGAAACAATGTGGCTTTTAAAGAACTTCTCACCTTTGGATTGAGCCATGTTGAGGCTTTCACACAGAAAAAATGTTTTAGTGTTTCTTGACAATGCAGGCTGAAGTAACAGGTTTTTACTAAAGACATTAGTGGACGAGAGAGGGAAAGGGAGAAGTAAGGAGAGCGAAAGGACTCCTTCAAACCTGTATTAGTTCATTTATTCGGTGTAAATCATCATCAGTTGCTGCTTTTTTCTTTGGGATGATCCCTTCTTGTAGGTTGGTGAGTCTTTCATAAACATCGTGTTCTAGATTTGTCTGCAACAAACAAGAGGGAGGGCGTCATGACCTCGGAGATACTTTTGTCAAACTCAGGCAAACAACCCACCCTGAATCACCTGTGTAAACTGGTATCGGATCTGTCTGGGTGATAAAATCATTTCTCCCAATGACTAAGATTCAGTAAAGAAAATTGATCAACAATTTACATTACAATTTGCCATAATTCAGAGTCCATCTTCCAGGATAACTTTTGTTTTTAGATTAGTTTATTTATTTTTGGCTGCATTGGGTCTCCGTTGCTGCACACGGGCTTTCTCTAGTTGCAGTGAGTGGGTGCTACTCTTTGCTGGGTGCGTGGGCTCTAGGCACTCAGGCTTCAGTAGTTGTGGCTCACTGGCTCTAGAGCGCAGGCTCAAGAGTTGTGGCGCACAGGCTTAGCTGCTCCGCGGCATGTGGGATCTTCCCGGACCAGGGCTCGAACCCGTGTCCCCTGCATTGGCAGGTGGATTCCCAACCACTGTGCCACCAGGGGAGCCCCCAGGATAACTTATTTATTTATTTGTTTGTTTGTTTGGTCGCACCACACGGCATGTAGGATCTTAGCTCCTCGACCAGGGATCAAACCCGTGCCCCCTGCAGTGGAAGTGCAGAGTCTTAACCACTGGACCGCCAGGGAAGTCCAAGGATAACTTTTAAATTCTGCCAGGAATTCACAATCCCTCTGAAAAACAAGTCTGTAAGTTTCAGAGAAATATGCTTTTATGCTACATAAAAAAACTAGCCATGGCACTACTTTAAAAACAATACTCATAAAAGACAATGTTCTTCAGATCATTGCTACTCCAAAGATGGAAAGACTTTGTGAGGTTTTTTTTTTATTTTTATATTTTGCGGTACGTGGGCCTCTCACTGTTGTGGCCTCTCCCGTTGCGGAGCACAGGCTCCGGACGCGCAGGCTCAGCGGCCATGGCTCACGGGCCCAGCCGCTCCGCGGCATGTGGGATCTTCCTGGACCGGGGCATGAACCCGTGTCCCCTGCATCGGCAGGCAGACTCTCAACCACTGCGCCACCAGGGAAGCCCGAGGTTATTATTTTGATCACCTCCTCTTTACCTTGTTGAAGGAAGGATTCCCGCCTAGGGTTATGGAAAGGGCTGAACACCTAACACATTGGACAGAAGAGATCAACAGCAGTTTACTAGTCAGTATACTCACAGCCCAGGGGAAGAGGACACCGCACACCACGCACGGCCACATGGGGGCTGCACTCCATGACAAGCAGGGAACGGAGTGAAGGAGTAGGGGCTGTAGGAGGCAGGCACTGCAGTATCAAGAGGGAGCGGTGCCCCCTGGTGCTCCCGGGAGGATGTCACCGGCTTATCTGAGTATCGCAAGCTGGCAGAGAACTGAAGCCCACTATTCAGGAAGAAGTGGGAACTGTGCCTGGTCCCCACGACAAGCAGCAGCGTGAGGAGGAGGAGCTTACACAGCTGGGTCACCTGACGCCCCCTCTTTTTCAGATGTCACGGCAACAGGTAACACTGAACCTTAACTGTACATCTTACAAACTTAAGTTGTTCAGTATATTTCACTTATGGGGACCAAAACTAAGATATATTTAGATTACAATTACATCCATCCACAGAATAGGTAACAGTAATTATAATATCACACAGCACACATAAAAATTCTACCATGACCCACGTTAACTGGGAACGCTTCGGAATCACTCTAAAGAAAATGTTCTATGAACTCAGACGTCTCCAGCATCCATCCTTCTTTTCAGCAGGACGTAACAACTGCTAGAGCTCCACCTACCAGCTGCAGCAACTGGGCAGCACAGAGGTGAACCTTCCAGCCTTGGGCACGACAGGATACTCCTTTCTGATTAGCTATTTCCTGCAGCATAGCTTTCTTCTCCTCTGGAACCATTAAAAAAAAAAAAAAAAAAAAAAGTATATTTCAATTTTTATAGAGCTAAAGTCACTTGTGTTCAAGCCACTACTTTATTAAGAACTTTACTTAAATATCTTTAAGTCACTGAAAATACAAGTCACAACATGAATAAAAGCTCTTTTTGTCCACACCAGAAGAATTCTTTAAAGACCTACTTGTGCTAATCTAGTGAGTTCAAAAGAGAGTAAGTTAGTACTCTAAACTCTTAAATGAAGGAAATGGTCTTTAGTGGGTTGGAGCCTTGCTCATGTGTGAAGCTTGCCAGCATGTGGAGAGTTTGGGCATGAAGCTTAGAAGCTCCGTGGTGTTATCTAGATCTTGGAGAAGTCACAGGGCTCCAACCTGAGTCACATTTAAATGTAGGTAGAAAAGTCCAGTAACCAGCACTGTAGTAAAATAAATAGGAATTGTATCATTTGGACTGGGGAAAGAAACTAGGATTGAGGGGTACCTGTCAAAGGTGAGTTTAGCTGTATCTGTGAAGTTTTAATATCACTGTTTAACTAGGACTTAAAATGTAATTACATAGCACATGGATAATTAAAAAACATTTTTTTAATTAAAAAACTTATTTTATTATTTTAAAAATTAATCTTGAAAAAACCCTACCTATATGTTTGTCAAAACTGATACAGTATACAACGCCAAGACCAAACTGGACCGTAAATGATGAACTTTGGGTGATACTTATGTCAGTTCAGGTTCAGCAGATGCAACAAATGCACCACTCTGTGGTGGTGTTGACGGTAGGGGAGGCTGTGCGTGTTCGGGAGGGGGTGGGGGTGGGACATGGAATATCTCTTTTGATATGGTTGTGAACCTAAAACTGACGAACTTTACTTCTCAGAGCAATTAAAAAAAACCTCTGTCTACTAGACAAATATTAGCATGAATGGGATGAAAGAATTTTAACCTTTTTGAGAGAACTGTAGATTCACATACAATGGTAAGGAATAATACAGGGAGATCCCGTGTACTTTTTTTTTTTTCCACATCTTTATTGGATTATAATTGCTTTACAATGTTGTGGATCCTGTGTACTCTTTATCCACTTTCCCCCAGTGGTAAGATCTTGCAAAACTACAGTCAATATCACAACCATGACACTGACAGAGTCCACTGACCCTATTCAGATTTCACCAGTTTTAGATGGATGTGTATATTTCATTACGAGCATTAAAAAAACTTTTTAGTTTCACAGAAGTTGCAGAGATAGTCTAGAGATATATCTGGTAAGGGACCTGTATCTAAAACATAGGAAGAATTCTTACCACTCAATGATAAAAAGACAAACCAATTAAAAAGGGCAAAGGATCCAAAAAGACATTTCTTCCAAAAAACATATACAAATGGCCAACATCACATGAAGATATTCAACATCATTAGGCATTAGGGAAATGTAAGTCAAAACCACAGTGAAGTACCACTTCCGACCCATTAGGATAAAAATAAAAATAAAAGAATAAAAAAAAGAGTAAGTGCTGGTGAGGATATGGAGAAATCCGAAGTATCCTCATGCCCTGCCGGTGGGAAAAATGTATTTACTTTGGAAAACGGTCTGGGAGTTGCTAGAATGTTAACTATAGCTAGCAAATAACCCAGAAATTCTATTCCTAGGTATATGTCCAAGAGAAATGAAAACAGGTGTTCCCACAAAAATGTAGACACACGGGGCTTCCCTGGTGGTGCAGTGGTTAAGAATCCACCTGCCAATGCAGGGGACATGGGTTCGAGCCCTGGTCCGGGAAGATCCCACATGCTGCGAAGCAACTAAACCTGTGCGCCACAACTACTGAGCCTGTGCTCTAGAGCCCACGAGCCACAACTACTGAAGCCTGCATGCCTAGCGCCCGTGCTCCACAACAAGAGGAGCCACCACAATGAGAAGCCCGTGCATCGCAACAAAGAGTAGCCCCCGCTCACTGCAACTAGAGGAAGCCCACGCGCAGCAATGAAGACCCCACGCAGCCAAAAATAAATAAAATAAATTTATAAAAACAATGCAGACACAAATGATCACAGCACCATTATTCATAATAATCAAAAGGTGGAAACAACCCAAATGCCCATCAAGTGATGAATGGATAAATAAAATGTGGTATATATCCATAAAATAGAAGATTATTCGGCAGGAAAATGGAATGAAGTACTCATACATGCTACATGGATGAACCTTGAAAACATTACACTAAGTGGAATAAGCCTGTCACAGAAGACTGTATAATATATGATTCCGTTCATAGGAAATGTCCGGCACTGGAAATCTACAGAGATGGAAAGCAGATCAGAGGTTGCCTAGGGCTGGGGGTATAGGGAGGAGTGAAGAAGGCAGGACTGGGGAGGATGGCTAAGGGTCGTGGAGTCTCTTATTGGGGTAATGAAAATGTTTTAAAACTCACCGTAGTGATGGACGTGCAACTGTGAACATACTAAAAATCACTGAATTGTACATGTTAATAGATGAATTGTATGCTACATGAATTATAGTGCAATAAAGCTATTACTGGGGAAAAAAGACAGTAAAGAGGTCAGGTATTTCTCCTTCACCACTGTCTACATCTTAGTAACTGTAGTACAGTATCGCACCCAGGGAACCGCCACTGATGTAAAGTAAGTATACGCTATTACATCATTTTAGACTGATGTGACTGCCACCGCAATCGAGATTCAGAACTATTGCATCACCACAGACATCTCTCCTGTGCCATACCTTTATGGTCACACCACCCCTGCCCCATGATTAACCCTCAAATCCACTAATTTGTTCTCTATCTCTATAATTTTGTCACTTAGAGATTGCTATATAGATAGAATCACATGATATGTCCTCTCTTTTTCTTTTTGGTATGTGTCCTCCTAAGATTAGCTGTTTCCACTAAGCATAAGCACAATGCCCCTGAGCTCCATCTAAGCTCTTACATGATCAATAGTTCTTGCCTTTCCATTCCTGAGTAGTATTCAATGGCACTACAGTTTGTTTAACCATTTGATGTCATTTGTGTTGTTTCCAGATTTTGGCTATTACCAAAAAGTTGCTATGAACACCTGTGTACGGATTTTTGTGTGAACACAGGTTTTCATTTTTCTGGGATAAACGCCCAGGAGTGCAACTGTTGGGTCATATGGTAAGTGTATGTTTGGTTTTTATAAAACTGCTAAACTTTTTTTTTTCCAGAGTAGCTCAGCAATGTATAAGAGACAACTGACTTGTGATATGACAGTGTTCTTCTAAGCTGCTTCCCCAGTGAAACTGGGGAAAATTTTTAAATAACACTTTAAACCTCTGGGGAAGGTCCTAAGGGCAAAGAGCAAAGCAGAAACATCTACTCAAGCAAATCTACGAAAATGTGGAAAGAACAGGCAGTCTGTGGTATTTAAACCAAGACCGCTCCCTCTCTCCTCTCTCCAGTTGAGAGGCGGTGACTCCATCCCAGATTGCTGCATCCCAGCCCACAGAGCCCCCTCTCCGCCAGCCGCTAGGGAGATGGCTCTCCTCCAAGGAGAAGCGAGACATTTCTCATCCTGCTCCGTGCTCCCTGCTGCTGAGGCCAAGTCCCGGGCGAGTCGAACTGACGTGGGGGCTCCCTTCTTTTGCTCAACCCCACTTGTGGGATGGAGACTGTACCTTAGGCAAGGCGTGCTGGGAACACTGGGGCCCCAGGAGCCCTTCTCCTGGCTTGTTAAATGGTGGCGTCACATTAGGAGAGGCAAACCAAGCGGACATACCCCAGGCTACTCACTCCTCTTCCCCTACTCTGAGTGCTCACCTCCTAGAGCAAGGTGTTACTCAGAGAAAAGGCTGTCACCGTCCCACTCCCACCTCCAGAGCCCTAGGCTCAGAGATTCTGCCTGGAGGGAGAAACAGGCCATAGCACAGGAAGCTTCTAATCTCTTCCCAAAGGAGGTGGCTCCATTTTCAACAGAGTACGCAAGTTCATATGCTCCCCAAAGCAGCGGAGAGTGCAGTCAAAGTGGGAGGAAACGGACAGACCCAGTGAAAGGCGCGGCCTAGGCTGTGGGCTGACCAGTTTTCAGGAGAGAACAAAGAGTAAGACAGCTGGCAGGAGCTCTCCTGGGGGCAGAACAAACATCAAACACTGACCTCAAAACCATTCTGGCAAGGAGCTACAATACGACTGGATTAGTTTGCAGAGGAATTTGTGTTTAAGGTCAAATTCCAGTACTGTGTTCTAGGAAATCAAATGGCAAGCAAGTAGTGGGGTTTATCAGCTGGATGTAGTCAGGGAAACAGTGGGGGAGAACCGTACTAATGCCACTGTCTTCCCAGGTGACTGTGGGCACCCAAAGCTGCGCCTCCCCAAGCAGTAATGTCAGAGGCTTATTAACACTTGGTGGTGTTGGCCGGGTGCAGGTGATTAGACTTCACTAAAAGAATCCAGCCAGTCGCTAAACAGATAAACAAGCAAACAGCAAATAACTATAGTGGGTCTTGGAGGAGATGGGGAGATCAGTGCCAGGAGTTGCTACAATATAGTATCTAAAATGTCCAGTTTCTAACAAAAATTATGAGGCATGCAAAGAAACAGGAAAGTATGACCCATACACAGGGAAAAAGAAACAGGCACCAGAAACTGCTTGAGAGAGTGACCAGATGTCAGATTTATCAGAAAAAGATTTCAAAGTAGCCATTATGAATAAATTCACAGAATGAAAAGCATGAGTGAAGAAGTAAAAGAAGGTATGATGATCATGTCACATTAAATAGAGAAAATCAGTAGAGAGACAGAAATTACTTTTTAAGAAAAGAACCAAATGGAAATGCTGGAGTTAAAAAGTACAGTAAACAAAATGTTAAAAATCTACTAGAGGGGCTCAACAGTAGATCTGAACTGGTACAAGAGAATTAGTAGAGTTGAAGACAGACCAACAGCACTGAAGAACTGAAGGGAGAAAGAAATGAAGAAGAATGAACAGGGCCTCAAAGAAACATGAAACACCACTAAGAGCACCAAAACATGTATAAAGGAGTACCAAAAGGAAAAGAGAGAAAGGAGGAGCAATACTCAAAGAAAAAATGGCTGAAGACTTCTCCCCTTTACTGAAAACCAGTAAGCTATATATCCAGGAAGCTCAAGGAACCCTAAGTATGATAAATGCAAAGATACAAACGGACATATTATAGTATTATAAAAATGTTGAAAGTCAACGTTGCGAAAATCTTCAAAGCAGCAAGACAAAACATGATGCATCATTTACAAGATAACCCCAATAAAATCAGCAGCTGACTTCTCTAGAGAAACAATGGAGGCTAGAAAGCAGCGGGATAACATTCAAAATGCTCAAAGGAATGTATGAGAGATCTAGCTTCTCTACATCCCCACTTGGCATTATCAGTATTTTTAACTTCAGTTATTTTGGCTGTGCTGCGTGGCTTGTGGGATCTTAGTTCCCTAACCAGGGATTGAACCCTGGTCCCCGGCAGTGAAAGCGCCAAGCCCTAACCACTGGACTGCCAAGGAATTCCCTAATTTCAGTTATTTTGGTAGGCATCTCAATTTAAGTTCCTCTAATGGCTAGGGATAAATGCTTTTTAAAAATTAAATTTTACTGCTTTCTGTTCCAGAATCCAGTCAAGATACCACAGTACATTTACTTGTCATGTCTCCTGAGACTCCTTCTGGCTTGATGGCTTCTCAGACTTCCCTTGCTTCTGATGACCTTGACAGTTTTAAAGAGTACTGGTTAACTATTTTGTAGGACGACCTTCTAGTTAGATTTGTCTGATGTTTTTGTTAGGATTAGATAGTGGTTATAGATTTTTGAGAGGAGACATAGAGAAGTACCATTGTCATCACTGCCTGAGAAGGGTACGTATTATTACATGATTCATTACTATTGAAATTGACTTTGATCACCTGGCTGAGGTGATGTTTGTCACATGTCTCCACTGTAAAGAGAGAGAGACACCCTCTTCCACACTGCACACTTTGGAACAAAGTCTCTACATAGCCCACACTTAAGGACTAGGATTTATATTCCCTTGGACATCTTCTCAGGTGCTTGCCATCCATGTATCTTCTTTGGCGAAATGTCTCTTTATGCCTTTGTCCATTTTCTAACTGGATTATTGTTTTTATTTACTGTTAAGTACTGAGAGTTCCTAATATATAGTCCTAGACATGAGTCCTTTATTAGAGATGTAGTTTGCTAATATTCCCTCCCAGTCTATAGCTTGTCTTTTCATCCTCCTAATAGGGTCTTTCACAGATAAAAAAAGGTTTTATGAAGTCCAATTTATTGTTTTTCTTTTAGAGATGGTGTTTTTGGTGTTATGTCTAAGAATTGTTCACCATGCCCTAGGTTTTGAAGACCTTCTCCTAGGTTTTTTTCCTAAAAGTTTTATAGTTTTACATTTAAATCTATTATCCACTTTGAGTTAATTTTTGCATGAAGTGTGAGGATTAGGTTGAGGTCCCCCCTGCCCCCACCAAACATATGGATGTCCAGCATTATTTGTTAAAGAGACTCTCCTTCCTCCATTGAATTCCTTTTGCACTTTGGTCAAAAATCAGTTGGCCATATTTGTGTGAGTCTATTTCTGCATTTTTTATTCCATTCCTATCATCAATACGTCTATCCTTCTGCAAACACCATGCTGTTTTGAGTACTGAAGCTAAAGAAGATTTGGTAAGAAGATTTCTGTTGTTTTTCAAGATTATTTTACCTATTCTAGTCCCTGTGCCTCTCCACATAATGTTTAGAACAAGCTTTACTAAGTTTACAAAAACCTCTGTGATTTTGGTAGAAATTGCAGTAAATGTATTGGTCAATCTAGGGAGAACTGACATCTTTGAGTTTTTCTAATCATGAGTGCTGTATGTCTCTTCATTTGGATCTTCTTTCATCAGCATTTTTCAGTTTTCAGCAAACATGTCCTGTACATGTTTTGCTAGATTTGTACCTGAGTATATCACTTTGGGGGGAATAATTGTAAATGGCATTATGCTTTCAATATGTTTCCACAACATTCCAGGTATCTAAAATTATAATTGATTTTTTTCATGTTGATATTATAGCCTGTGACCTTGCTGAACTTATTTACTAGTTTCAGGGGTTTTTAGTAGAATCCTTGAGATTTTCTATGTAGACAATGATGTCATTTGCAAATAGTTTTATTTATTCCTTTCCAACCTGCATAGCCTTCTATCTCTTTTTTCCTTACTTTATGATGTGGCTAGAACTTCCAGTTCTATCCTAAGTTAAGAGTGGTGACAGAAGACAGTCTTATCCTTTTGCTAATCTCAGGTAGAAAGCATTCAGTCTTTACCATTAAGTATAATGTTAGCTCTAGTTTTTTTGTAGACTTTTTATCAAGTTGAGGAAGTCTTCCTCCTTCTCTATTTTTGAGTTTTTATCATGAAAACGTTTTGAATTTTGTCAAACAAATTTTCTGCATTAATTGATATGATCATGTGATTTTTCTTTAGCTTCTGTTGTGGGTTGAATTGTGTCCCTCCAAAAGATGTTTAAGTTCTAACCCTTGGTACTTGTGAACGTGATCTTATTTGGAAGAGGGTCTTTGCAGATGTAATCAAGTTAAGAAGTCATACTGAATTAGGGTGGTCCTAAATCCAAAGAGTCAAGAAACACAGAGAGGAATGCTCTGTTGGAGACGGGGGCAGAAACTAGAGTAATGCAGTAGCAGGCCGAAGAATAACTAGGGTAGCTGGCAACCACCAGAAGCTAAAAAGAGGCAAGGAAGGATTCTTTTCTACAGCCTTCAGAGAGGGCATGATCCGGCTGATACCTTGATTTTGGACTTCTGGCCTCCAGAACTATGAGAGAATATATTTGTTATTTTAGGCTATCCACCTTGTAGTACTTTGTTATGGCAGCCCTAGGAAATTCATATAGCCTGTTAAAAACAGTGAATTACACTGATTTTCAAATGCTGAACTAACCTTGCAGAGCTGTAACAAATCCTACTTGATCAAGGTGTAAAATTCTACCCAGATATTGCTGGATTAAATTTGCTAACATTTTGTTAAGAATTTTTACAACTATATTCATTAAGGAATATTGATATGTAGTTTTCTATATTTGTACTCTGTCTTGTTTCTGTATCAGGAAAATATTGGCTTCATAAAATGAAGTGTTCCCTCCTATATTTGAAAGAGATTGTGGGAAATTGGTGTTGATTCTTCTTTAAACGTTTGGTAGGGCTTCCCTGGTGGCGCAGTGGTTGAGAGTCCGCCTGCCGATGCAGGGGACACGGGTTCGTGCCCCGGTCCGGGAAGATCCCACATGCCGCGGAGTGGCTGGGCCCGTGAGCCATGGCCGCTGAGCCTGCGCGTCCGGAGCCTGTGCTCCGCAACAGGAGAGGCCACAACAGTGAGAGGCCCGCGTACCGCAAAACAAACAAACAAACAAAAAAACGTTTGGTAGAATTTCCCAGTAAAAGTATCTAAGCCTATAGATTCCTGTTTGGAAGCTTTTAAATTATGGATTCAACTTATTTAATGGTTATAAGACTATTCAGATTGCCTGTTTCTAACTGAGTTTTGCTAGTATGTGGCTTTTAAGGAATTGGTCTACTTCATCTAAGCAGCTGACTTTATGAGCATAAAGTTGTTTGTAGTATTTCCTTATGCTTTTAATGGCTGCACAGTCTTAGTAATATCCTGTTTCCTTCTTTTTAAAAAATTTTTATTTCATATTGGAGTACAGTTGACCAACAATGTTGTGTTGGTTTCGGGAGTACAGGAATGTGATTCAGTTATACATATACATGTATCTATTCTTTTTCAAATTCTTTTCCCATTTAGGTTATTACAGCATACTGAGCAGACTTGCCTGTGCTACACAGTAGGTACTTGTTGGTTATCTATTTTAAATACAGCAGTCTGTACATGTCAATTCCAAACTCCCAATCTATCCCTCCCCACCACTCTTCCCTCCTGGTAACAATAAGTTCGTTCTCTAAGTCTTTGAGTCTGTTTCTGTTTTGTAAAGAAGTTCATTCGTATGTTTTTTTTTCCCCACATATAAGCAAAATCATATGATATTTGTCTTTTTCTGTATGATATACTTCACTTAGTATGATAATCTCCATCCATGTTGCTGCAAATGGCATTATTTCATTCTGTGTAATATTCTATTGTATATATGTACCACACCTTCTTAATCCATTCCTCTGTTGATGGGCACTATGGTTGCTTCCATGTCTTGGCTATTGTAAATACTGCTACAACGAACATCAGGGTGCATGTATGCTTTCGAACCATGTTTTTCTCCAATATATACCCAGGAGTGGGACTGCTGGATCATATGGTACTTCTATTTTCAGTTGTTTAAGGAACCTCCATGCTGTTCTCCATAGTGGCTGTACTAATTTACATTCCCACTAATAGTGTAGGAAGATTCCCTTTTCTCCACACCCTTTCCAGCATTTATTGTTTGTAGATTTTTTGCCAATAGCCATTCTGACTGGTGTGAGGTGGTATCTCATTGTAGTTTTGATATGCATTTCTCTAATAATTAGTGAGGTTGACCATCTTTTCATGTGCCTCTTGATCATCTGTATGTCTTCTTTGGAGAAATGTCTATTTAGGTCTTATGCCCATTTTTTGATTGGGTTGTTTGTTTTGATGACACTGAGCTGCATGAGCTGTTGGTAAATTTTGGAGACTAATCCCTTGTGAGCTGCATCACTTGCAAATATTTTCTTCCATTCTGTGGGTTGTCTTCTTGTTTTGTTTTTGGTCTCCTTTGCTGTACAAAGCTTTTCAGTTTAATCAGGTCCCATTTGTTTATTTTTGTTTTTATTTCCATTACTCTGGGAGACGGATCAAAAAAGATACTGCTGCAATTTATGTCAGAGAGTGTTCTGCCTGTTTTCCTCTAAGAGTTTTATAATGTCTCGTCTTACATTTAGGTCTTTAATCCATTTTATTTTTGTGTATGGTATTAAAGAATGTTCTAACTTCATTTTCTGACATGTAGCTGTCCAGTTTTCCAGCACCATTTATTGAAGAGACTGTCCCCCCTCCACTGTATTGTACTATCTCTCCTCCATTGCCTCCTCTGTCATAGATTAATTGACCACAGGTGCATGGGTTTACTTCTGGGCTTCCTATCCTGTTCCATGGATGTATACTTCTGTTTTTGTGCCAGTAACATACTGTTGTGATGACTATAGCTTTGTAGTATAGTCTGAAGTCAGGGAGCGTGATCCCTCCAGCTCCATTTTTCTCTTTCAAGATTGCTTTGGCTAATACGGGGTCTTTTGTGTCTCCATACAAATTTTAAGACTGTAGATTGCCTTGGGTGGTATGGTCATTTTGAGAATATTGATTCTTCCAATCCAAGAACACAGTATATCTTTCCATGTGGTTGGGTCATCTTTGATTTCTTTCATCAGCATCTTAGAGTTTTCGGAGTACAGGTCTTTTGCCTCCTTAGGTAGGTTCATTCCTAGGTACTTTATTCTTTATGATGTGGTGGTAAATGGGATTGTTTCTTTAATTTCTCTTTCTGATCTTTTGTTGTTAGTGTATAGAAATGCAACAGATTTCTGTGTATTAATTTTATATGCTGTAACTTTACTCAATTCACTGATGAGCTCTAGTAGTTTTCTGGTAGCATCTTTAGGATTTTCTATGTATAATGACATGTCATCTGCAAAAAGTGAGTTTTACTTCTTCTTTTCCAATTTGGATGACTTTTTTTTTTCCTTCTCTGATTGCTGTGGTTAGGACTTCCAAAACTATGTTGAATAAAAGTAGCGAGAGTGGCCATCCTTGTCTTGCTCCTGACCTTCCAGGAAATGCTTTCAGCTTTTCACCGTTGAGTATGATGTTAGCTGTAGGTTTGTCATATATGGTCTTTATTATGTTGAGGTATGTTCCCTCTATGTCCACTTTCTGGAGAGTTTTTTTTTTTTTTTTTTTTGTGGTACGCGGGCCTCTCACTGTTGTGGCCTCTCCCGCTGCGGAGCACAGGCTCCGGACGCGCAGGCTCAGTGGCCATGGCTCACAGGCCCAGCCGCTCCGCGGCATGTGGGATCCTCCCGGACCGGGGCACGAACCCGCGTCCCCTGCATCGGCAGGCGGACTCCCAACCACTGCGCCACCAGGGAAGCCCATCTGGAGAGTTTTTATCATAAATGGGTATTGAATTTTGTCAAAAGCTTTTTCTGCACCTATTGAGATGACCATATAGGTTTTATTCTTCAATTATTTGTTAATATGGTGTATCACATGGATTGATTTGCAGATATTGAAAAATCCTTGCACCCTGGGATAAATCCCACTTGATCATGGTGTATGACCCTTTTAATGTGTTATTGGATTCGGTTTGCTAGTATTTTGTTGAGGATTTTTGCGTCTATGTTCATCAGTGATATTGGCCTGTAACTTTCTTTTTTTGTGGTATCTTTGTCTAGCTTTGGTATCAGGGTGATGGTGGTCTCATAGAATGAGCTTGGGAGTATTCCTTCCTCTGCAATTTTTTGAAACAGTTTCAGAAGGATAGGTGTTAGTGCTTCTCTAAATGTTTGATAGAATTCAACTGTGAAGCCATCTGGTCCTGGGCTTTTGTTGTTGGGAGTTTCTTAATCACAGTTTCAATTTCAGTACTTGTGATTGGTCTGTTCATATTTTCTATTTTTTCCTGGTTCAGTCTTGGAAGATTGTACCTTTCTAAGGATTTGTCTTTCTTCCAGGTTGTCCATTTTATTGGCATACAGCTGCATGTAGTAGTCTCTTACGATCCTTTGTGTTTCTGTGGTGTCAGTTGTAACTTCTCCTTTTTCATTTCTAATCTTACTGATTTGAGCCCTCTTTTTTTTCTTGATGAGCCTGGCTAAAGGTTTATCAATTTTGTTTCTTTTCAAAGAACCAGCTTTTAGTTTTATTCATCTTTGCTATTGTTTTCTTCATCTGTATTTCATTTATTTCTGCTCTGATCTTTATGATTTCTTCTAACTTTGGGTTTTGTTTGTTCTTCTTTCTCTAATTGCTTTAGGTATAAGGTTAGATTGTTTATTTGAGATTTTTCTTGTTTCCTGAGCTAAGATTGTATTACTATAAACTTCCCTCTTAGAACTTTTTTTTGCTGCATCCCATAGGTTTTGGATCATTGTGTTTTCATTTTCATTTGTCTCTAGGTATTTTCTGATTGCCTCTTTGATTTCTTCAGTGACCCATTGGTTGTTTAGTAGCATATTGTTTAGCCTCCACATGCTTGCGGTTTTTGCAGTTTTTTCTTGTAGTTGATTTCTCATCTCATAGCATTGTGGTTGGAAAAGATGCTTGATATGATTTCAGTTTCTAAAATTTACTGAGGATTGATTTGTGACCCAAGATGTAATCCATCCTGGAGAATGTTCCATGTGCACTTGAGAAGAATATGTATTCTGCTGCTTTTGTATGGAATGCTCTAAAAATATCAATTAAGTCCATCTGGTCTAATGTGTCATTTAAGGCCTGTGCTTCCTTACTGATTTTCTGTCTGGATGATCTGTTCATTTTTGAAAGCAGGGTGTTAAAGTCCTCCAGTATTACTGTGTTACTGTCAATTTCTCCCTTTATAGCTGTTAATATTTGCCTTATATATTGAGGTGCTCCTATGTTGAGTGAATATCTATTTACAACTATTATATCTTCTTAGATTGATCCCTTGATCATTATGTAGTGTCCTTCATTGTCTCTTGTAATAGTCTTTATTTTAAAGTCTATTTTGTCTTTTATGAGTATTGCTACTCCAGCTTTCTTCTGATCTCCATTTGCATGGAATACCTTTTCCCGTCTCTTCACTTTCATTCTGTATGTGTCTCTAGATCTGAAGTGGGTCTCTTGTAGACAGCATATATACAGGTCTTGTTTTTGTATCCATTCAGCCAGTCTATGTCTTTCGGTTAGAGTATTTAATCTGTTTACATTTAAGGTAATTATCGATATGTGTGTTCTTATTGCCATTTTGTTAACTGTTTTGGATTTGTTATTGCAGGTGGTTTTTCTTCCCTTCCTCTTTGTTCTCTTCCCTTGTGATTTGATGCTGTGTTTGGATTCCGTTTTTGTGTATCTATTGTAGATTTTCAGTTTGCGGTTACCATGAGGTTTTGATATAGCAGTCTATATATAAATAAGATTGTTTTAAGTTGCTGGTCTTTTAATTTCAAATCCATTTCCAATATCCTGCATTTGTGCTCTCCTCTTCTCACAATTTTGCTGGTTTTGATATCATATTGTGTGCCGATGATTTCCTACCTTTACTGTATGTTTGCCTTTTACTGGTGAGCTTTTCCAATTGTAATTTTCTTGTTTCTATAGTAGTTTTGGTCTCTTCTTTTTCTCTTAGAGAAGTTCCTTTAGAATTTGTTGCAAAGCTGGTCTGGTGGTGCTGAATTTTCCTAGCTTCTGCTTGTCTGTAAAGCTTTTGATTTCTCTGTCGAATCTGAATGAGAGCCTTGTTGGGTAGAGTAATCTTGGTTGTAGGTTCTTCCCTTTCCTCACTGTAAATATATCTCACCACTCCCTTCTGGCCTGCAAAGTTTCTGCTAAGAAATCAGCCGATAACTTCATGGGAGTTCCTTTGTATGTTATTTGTTGCTTTTCCGTTGTTGCTTTTAATATTTTTTTCTGTCTTTAATTTTTGTCAGTTTGATTACTATGTGTCTCAGCGTGTTCCTCCTTGGAATTATTCTGCCTGGGACGCTCTGCGCTTCCTGGACTTGGTTGACTGTTTCCTTTCCCATGTTAGAGAAGTTGTCAGCTATTATCTCTTCACATATTTTCTTAGGTTCTTTCTCTCTCCTCCTTCTGGGACCCCTATAATGCAAATGTTGGTGCATTTAATGTTGTCCCAGAGGTCTCTCAGACTGTCTTCATTTCTTTTCATTCTTTTTTCTTTATTCTGTTCCATGGCAGTGATTTATACCATTCTGTCTTGCAGGTCACTTATCCATTTTTCTGCCTCAGTTATTGTGCTATCGATTCCTTCTAGTGTAATTTTCATTTTAGTTATAGTGTTGTTCACCTCTGTTTGTTTGTTCTTTAGCTCTTCTGGGTCTTTGTTAAACACTTCTTGCATATTCTCGATCTCTGCCTCCATTTTTTCCGAGGTCTTGGATCACCTCTGCTATCATTATTTTGAATTCTTTTTCTGGTAGGTTGCCTATCTCTACTTCACTTAGTTGTTCTTCTGTGGTTTTTACCTTGTTCTTTCATCTGGGACGTATTCCTCTGCCGTTTCATTTTGTCTAACTTTCTGTGATTGTGGTTTCCATTCCGCAGGCTGCAGGATTGTAGTTCTTGCTTCTGCTGTCTGCCCTCAGGTGGATGAGGCTAGATTAGGCTTGTGCAGGCTTCCTGATGTGAGGGACTGGATCCTGCCCAGTGGTGGGTGGAGCTGTGTCTTGTTCCTCTGGTGGGCAGGGCCATGCTCAGGAAGACTTTAAGCTGCATGTCTGCTGAGGGGTGGGGCTGTGTTCTGCCCTGTTGGTCATTTGGCCTGAGGTGTTACAGCATGGAGCCTACAGGCTGTTGGGTGGGGCTAATGGTGGCCTCTGGGAGGGCTCACTCCAACGAGTACTCCCCAGAACTGCTGCTGCTGGTGTTATTGTCCCTGTAGTGAGCCACGGCCATCCCCCACCTCGGCAGGAGACCATCCAATACTAGCAGGTAGGTCTGCCTGTCTCTTATGGGGTCACTGCTTTTTACCCCTGGGTCCTGGTGTGCATGGGACCTTGTGTGTGCCCCCCCAAGACTGGAGTTTCTTTTCCTCCCAGTCCTGTGGAATTTCTGCAATCAAACCCTGCTGGCCTTCAAAGCCAGATTCTCTGGGGGCTCCTCCTTCTCTTGTCAGACTGCCAGGCTGGGAAGCCTGATGTGGGGCTCAGAACTTTCACTCCTGTGGGAGAACATCTGTGGTATAACTGTTTTCCAGTTTGTGAGTTGCCCACCTGGAGGGTATGGGATTTGATTTTATAGCGACTGCGCCCCTCCGATCATCTCTTTGTGGCTTCTTCATCTTTGGATGTAGGCTATCTTTTTCAGTAGGTTCTAGTGCTTTTTTTTTGGTTGATGGTTGTTCAGCAGTTAGTTGTGGTTTTGGTGTTTTTTTAAGAAGGGCTGAGCTCACATCCTTCTACTCTGCCATCTTGAGCTAATCTCTGACACAGAATATCATGTGTCAAGCACTGTTTGTTGCCATGCTTGCATATGCAGTAAGTGTACGGCTGTTGTCTACAGATGTTTGCAGTGCTGCCTCTCCTGTTTCCTTCTTCATATTCATGATTTATGTCCTCTCTCTTCTACCTTCTTCAGTCTTGCTAGAGATTTATTTTATTGATTTTTCTTTTAAAGAATTAGCTTTTTCATTTTATTACTTTCTGTTTTCAATTTCACTGATTTCTGCTTTTTTCACTATTTTCTTCCTTGTACCTGCTTTGAGTTTATGTTGTTCTTCTTTTTCTCGTTTTTTTTTTTTTTTTTTGCGCTACGCGGGCCTCTCACTGTTGTGGCCTCTCACGTTGCAGAGCGCAGGCTCCGGACGCGCAGGCTCAGCGGCCATAGCTCACAGGCCCAGCCGCTCCACGGCATGTGGGATCTTCCCGGACCGGGGCACAAACCTGTGTCCCCTGCGTCGGCAGGCGGACTCTCAACCACTGTGCCACCAGGGAAGCCCCTTTTTCTCGTTTTTTGATGTAGAAACTGTGACTGAGATATTTCCTCTTTTTTTTTTTTTTTTTTTTTTTGTGGTATCCAGGCCTCTCACTGTTGTGGCCTCTCCCATTGCGGAGCACAGGCTCCGGACGCGCAGGCTCAGCAGCCGTGGCTCACGGGCCCAACCGCTCCGCGGCATGTGGGATCTTCCCGGACCGGGGCACGAACCCGTGTCCCCTGCATTGGCAGGCGGACTCTCAACCACTGCGCCACCAGGGAAGCCCTCCTCCTCTGTTTTGATATAAACATTTAGTGCTATAGATTTTCCTGTTGGCACTGCTTTAGCTGCCTTCCACATATTTTGGTATGTTGTTCTTTTATCTTCATTCAGTTTTAAGTATTTTTAAAAACTTCCCTTTAGACTTCCTCTTTGACCCATTATTTAGAAGTGTGTTGCTTAATCCATGGCTTGGAGGTTTTATCTGTCACTGGTTTGATTCCATTTGATTCTAGTTTGATTCCATTATGGTCAATGAAGATACTTTATATTTTTCTATATGATTTCAATTCTCCCTAATTTGTTGAGGTTTATGATCCTAAATATGGTCTGTCTTTACATGTTCTGTGTGCACTTGAGAGAATATGTATTCTGCTGCAGTTCTAGTGTCCTATAATGTCTACTAGATGTTGGTTCGTGGTGTTCACTTCTTGTATATCCTTCTGATTTTCTGTAAAGTACTTCTATCAACTGCCGAGAAGAGGGTGTCGAAGGTCTAACTATGACTGCACATTTGCCTATACTCCTTTCAGCTGTTTTTGCTTCATATATTCTGAAGCTCATGATTTTTGTTGCCTATATAGTTTTAATCAGTATGTAATGCCTTTTTTCATTTTTAGCAATTTTCTTTCCTCTGAAGTCTACTTTTATTTGATATTATTATAACTACTCGTTTTTTGATTAGTTTTTGCATTGTACATATTTTTCCACCCTTTTACTCTCACTCTACTGACACACTGTATCTGAAGTTTCTTACAGAAATAATATAGTTGGATCTTTTTTTATCCTCTCTGCCCATCTGTGTTTTAATTGGTACTTCCAGACTATTTACATTTAAGGTAATTACTGATATGTAAGGCTAAGCCTGCCATGTTAGTATTTGTTTTCTGTGCTTCTTATTCCCCTATTTCTCTTTTCTTTCCTCCCTGTGAATTACCTGTTTTTAGTACTTCACCTTTATTTCTTTGTATGAATATGACTTTAAAGCTTAGGCAAAACAGTTCAATTAAAGTTTAATAGTCAAGAGACTTGGCACAAGATGATTAATATGTACATATCCAAACAGAAGATTTAGGGATCATCAGTATTTTCAGCTGTCAAATAACCTTTCCTGAGATAGCTTTTGAAGAGTGAGTTCCAATAAGCAATAAGAATCTTTTATGGCTTAAAATGTTACCAGGAAAACTGTAAATATTTTCCTGCTATGATATGGAATTCCTGTGGTGTGAAGAAATGTCTGGTGGCTCATATCCTGCTTCCACCAAAGGCCAACATTCTCTGATTTCTCTTTCAAAATCTCACCCTCTTTTCAATCCTCAGGGTGTACTTGTGAGGAAGAAAAGCTGGGCAGTGCAGCCACCTCTGTACTTCCATTCAGATAGTGAACTGTCAGGACCTTCACTCCTGCTGATAGGCATTAATTAGTCAGTACCATCCAAATCAGACTCATCTTGAGGCTTCAAGGAAGCTTCCAAGTAAAGTTTATTTGAGGGAATGGGAAATATGACCAATTCTCTGAAAACTTACACTTCTCTGTGCAATGATTATATTTGAGATTAATGACACAAAGTCTATCCCTAGAAATATTTGCAGATATTCGCAAAGTACTATCAGCCATTTTTATTATAAGTGGGTTAATGAATGAGAATGTTATTCTCAAGTTCAAAACCACAAAGACATTCACTGAGTGCTTGCACTGGACCATTCCAAGAGCTTCACATATGTTGAACAAAAGGTCTTTTGGAAAATATACTTCCTGGGGCTTATCACACGTGTATATCTGAGCATCCTGGAACTACTGTGGACCATGTCCAGTAACAGTCTAGTATAGCTCTTCCTCAACCACTTTGAGGGCTAAAGAGGTCATCTGTGACCACTTGAGGAGCTGGCAACACATGCTGTCATTTATTCATTAGACTGTGTTTCCAGTAAAGTACACAAAGCTTTCTGAGGCAAAGGATAATTTTCCAAATTTTATGCTCAACTGTGTATTCTATCTAAGTTAAACAATAAAGTCTTGAGATTTTATAACAAAAACTTATGGTTCTTTTTGAAACTGGGAAACTGTGATTCTGTTTTTCTATTCTACTGTGATTTCAATATAGCTGAGTGAAAGACCCATTGCAAGTGTTAACACCGAACATTTCTGGGGAAACTGACCTTTGACCCGGACGTCACTGTACCGCTGAAAGTGGTGGTATGCAGCTTTCCAGGGGTTCCGATAGTGACGGAGCAAGGTAATGGGAGGTCTTGGACGCACTGGGACATACCTCACACCTTCTTCATCTATTCAAGAGAAGAAAAAGAAGACATTAAATAGCTTACTATCTATTTGCAACAATCTTCCTGGTATAATTCCTGCAGGTAAGCCGTAAGTGAAACCTGGCTATGTAAACAGCCTCAGGGATGGACCCCTGACTTAAGTGGGAAGCTTCTCATGACAAAATTTAGCTCAAGTGAGCATTACCGATATACTCCTTGGGAGGAGACTTGCGCTTCTCTGCCTTCACCAGAAGACTCTTGGCAGTGGACTTCTCATCATCAGTGCTGTTTGTCTCCATCATATCCCCTTCTTCTGTTGAAATCACGTGCTGCTGCTTCCGAGGCTTTTTCCTTGGCGAAGCACCGGGTGGTAGGTCACTTGTAGGCATGGACAGGTTGTTAGCCAGCAATGCAAGAGACGGAGACACACTGTTGGTAGCCAGGGGGGGAACTGCTGTCATAGGAAAAAGGGTGCACACATGCATGAGAGCCCAAACACAGTGGAAAGTGTCACTTGATTTCCATCAATGAGAAAGATGAGGAAGACAGGAAAAAGAGCTAACATTTATGGAGTCTTCCGACATGCCCAGTGCTATGCTAAGCACTCCAACTGTGGCAGAGGCTGCCAACTGCTTTCTAATACCTCACATCTTCACCTCCCTTAGCACGAGCACCCCTCACTTTGAAATGGGCACACTGTCACTTGGCTGGAAGACCATATTTACTAGTCTCCCTTACAGTTCACTGCGGCCTTTTGAAATGAAAATACAAGTGCTCTGTAGCACTCTTAAGAAGTTTCCTTAAAAGAAAGAAGGCATGACCCACTCCTCGTCTTCTTCCTGTGACCCTGGAACTCAGATGGCATAGCTGGAGTTCCAGCAGCTATCTTGAATCAAGAGCATGAGGGTCAAATGCTAGGGGTGATAGGAGCTTGGATCCCTAATGATTTTACGGAGTCCACATACCATGCCTGGACTGTCTGCCTCAGGATTTGCTTCAAGGGAGACAATAAAACCTTACATGTTCAAGCCACTGTTTTTCAAGCCTTTGAGCATTGATTTCTAGGAGACAACCCATTAACTGATATAATCTTAAAAGTAATCTGAGCAAGTAGGCATTATATTATGCCCCAATTTAAAGATGAGAAAACGTGGCACAAATCACACAAGTAGGAAGTGGGACAGCTGGGAGCTGACAGAGGCAGTCTGGCTTCGGAGCCTGGACTATTTAACTACCACAGTCCACTGCCCCCAGATAAGCAGCATTCTCAGTACAATGTTAACATCATTTGTTTGGGCTTGTATGGATCATGTGTCTGGGGACACGCAAACCATGAGAAAACTTCACCTCAACTCTTCTATACCATATATCCTTGGCCTATCCTTTCCCTCCACCCTTCCTCAGCCACCCACTCCCAACAGTCATACCCTTCACTCTGTCATCACATCTCAATTTCTAGCATCTGACTTTCCAGCCCAAAGATAGCCCAACTATCTTTCTGGGTCACTTCTCTTAGTAACTTGCCTCCAATAATTCCTAGACCCCATTAGGAACTATTATCCATTAATCATACCACTTATTTGCTGTCACTCATCCCTCAAATGTCCACTCTCTCCTATCACTGGGTTTTAATTCTCCCATTAATTTTATTCACTTTATTCGTTTATTGTCCTTTCTTTTGCTTCACTGTACTCACGGAGCAAAAAGCACAACAGGCTAAATCCAACTCTCCAACTAGTTTGCACCTGTGCAGCTGAGTGTAGCCAGAGAAAAACACACAGCAACGGGCACAGGTGTCCTGTTAGCATGCTTGCTGACCTCGAGCAGGCCCTTGCTGCTGGACGATCCTCCCACATCTGCCAAGTCCATTCACCCTCAACACCTCCTATATCACCCCTACCCTCAGCTATGACCCTGCTTTCTATCTTACTGGAAAATATAGAAATAATCAGAAGGAAATGTCCATAAATTCCCACCAGCTATACGTACTTACATGCATTGTGACCAGGCACTTCCTTTCTCTCTGTGATTTCAGCAGACACAGATTCCTTCACATACACAATAGGTCCCACCCACTCTCACCTCCTCAGACATCGCTTCAGGAATTCATCTCTTTTTCCTGCATCATCACTTCTTTCCCCTCTACTGGATCACTCCCATTAACATACAAACTCATTTGTCCTGTCTTAAAAATAACTTCCTCTTGGCATCATTTCCCTTCAGATATTGCCCTTCCTTTTTCTAGCGCTTTATAACAAACTCCTCGAGTGCTGTTTATACTCCCTGTCCCTAAGTTGTTTCCCAGCTTTCTCTTGAACCCACTCCCATCATGCTGTGGCCAATATCATTACGTGGAAACTGCTCTTCTCGAGATCTGCGTGACCTTCCTACTGCTAAATCCAATGGTCCTGCTCAGTTCTTACCTCACTGATCTCTCACCAGTCATGGCCCTTGTCCTGGCCGTCTAGGACCTCACACTCTACGCTTTCTCCCTCTCCCTCTGGCCCCTCCACTTAGTCTCCTGTGCTAGCTTCGGCCTCCTCTCCCTCCTCAAAATGGTGCAGTGCCGCAGGGCTCAGTTCACAGCTGCTTCTGTTTTTTATCGTGCGCTCATTCCTCAGATGATCTTATCCATTAAGATCTAACTTAATGGATAAGATTAAAAACTAACTCCTGATCTCTCCCTACACAATGGAGCCCCCCCCCCCCCGCACCCTCCCCTACCTCAACTGCCAGCAACTCTATGCTTCCATACACTAAGGCCAAAAACTTTATAGTTGCCTCTGATGCCGTTCCTCATGCACAACATTCCATCTTAATAAAGAAATCCTCTCAGTTCTACTTCAATAATATATCTAGACTCTCACCACTTCATGCTACTGGTACTGCTCCTACCCTGGCTGAAACCTTCACTAGTCCCTGCAATTAAGGCAGCAGGCTCTAAACACATCCCCCTAATTCCACCCTTGTTCCCAGTCTTTCTCCCACAGAGCAGCCAGAGTGGTCTGTTAAAAATGGAAGTGAGCTCAAGTCTCTCTTCTGCTCGGAACCCTCTGATAGCTCCCACCTCCCTCAGCAAAGCCGAAGGCCTTACAGTGGCCCGCAGGCTCTCACAGTCTTGACCGTCTCTCTGACCTTGTCCATCCCGCTCCCCTCATTTACTGAGCCCCATCTGCCGTTGCCTCTGCTATTCTTTGAGCACACCAGGCTTTTACATTTACTGCTCTCCCGGTCTGAAATGACCTTCTTCCAGATATCCTCATGGCCAGCATTTCATCTCTGTAATGTCTCTGCTCAAAGATCATTTCCTCAGTAAGGCCCTTCCTTTAAAACATTCTTAAAAATCACAGCTCCAGCCCTAACTTTCCCTTATATTTTGTCTCTACTTCATTTTACCGTCTGTTGCCCTTGCGAGAAGGTAAGTTCCAAGAGGATGGAGTTGTGCTTGTTTTGTACAAGGTTGTATCATCAGTGCCTGGTGCAGAGCCCTACAGGACAAAGGCCGGTGCAGAGCCCTACAGTTTGAGGAAGGGCTACCGCCAACTTCCTAGTACCGAGAGGTTAAGAGGAAGTATCCAGTGCGTTGAAAGAGCAGATGAACAGCAAAAGTGAGACCATTTCCTTTCCCCTCCAGGGTTATCCACAGTACCTTTCAACGGAAGTGCTGAGGCTAAATATGGGTGCCATAGAAGGATATTTCCTAGCATAATAAAATGAAAATAAATAAGCAAATAAATACACAGCAGGTTTAAAAACTGTAGACATAGCATGACCACACCTCATAACTGAACAGACGGCATGGGAGATGGGGGCCTTCATGCCGAATGGTTAAGAGGGTAATACTGGGTAACTATGGGACAAACTGACTTGTTTTCCACTTTGGCTTTCTCTGTATTTTATAAATTTCATACACCGAACGTTGCTTTTGTAGTCAGGAAAAATAAGATTACACGTAAGTTATTAAAATAACAGAAAACCAACCAAACAAAAAGAAAACCTTTAAAGTGATCTGCCTTTTACAAACTAGAAGTTTAGAGTTGAGAAGAGGGAGGGGGTAATGGTAATTTTGGGATTTTACTAATCACAAATAAATTTATCAAGAGACCACTTTCTACAACACAAATCTTACTTTACTGCATACACAAGGCAACAAAAATTGGCAGGGAACACACTGTAAACTAATCAGCACTTAGCTATGATTGTACTGTGAACCCCTTTTCCATGGCAATATTTTCTTAATGAATACAAGAAGCTATGTTCAAAGATATTCTTGGGGAAATAAAATCTTTTTCAAGATTTTGGTGAGAAAATTAACTAGAAAAGGGTAGCAATATGGCTTTAGTTTTCAAAAGGAGCGCAATGCTTTCTTCTATTTATTAAAAACTAATGAAATACAAATTTCAAATGGGCATCAAGGCGTCAGACTTCCTGGCTGAGGGTCACACGAGAGTTTGGACTCTGAGGAGAGTTAGGAAAAGGGGAAGAAGCAACTGCCAGCAAAGAGCATACTGTGAATGAACTTACCAGAAACTGGCCTCATGATGTCCACTGGTTCCACTTCTTCTTTAACTTTTATCTCAGGTACAGGAGGGCCCAAAACAGAGGAGAGACTGCTGCCCACAGCCACTGGCGGTGGAGGGGCAGTGGCAATGGTGGTGACGGGTGGAGTGACGGGAACTGCTCCAGGAATGGTCGGAAGGGCAACTGCTGGTTGTGATGGGGGGCTAGCTGCTGCAATCATAGTTGGAATGGCTGGTGGAGGCTGCTGAGCGGTGGGTGGGACTGCAACGGTGGGCTGATCATTATTTTGATTGGATATGGTCTCCATAGACACAGTGACTGGAGTGGCCATCGATACGTGGATCTCTGACTTGGGTTTGGCACTGAAACCCAAAAGCAAACACAGAAAGTTGCCTTAACCTGCATCATCTCAGAAGGTGAATATTTGTCCAATTCTTTTTGTACAACACACAGCACAACTAAAACTCTATTCCTTGATTTTAAAAGTTGAACTTTAGGGTAACTTTTAAAGGGAATTCAAGTTTCAGAACCATCCCCATCGTTTTTATAGGCAGTAATAAAATTAATTTAGAAAACGAAGAACACTTTAAAGAAATCAAAGTCACATCACTGAAAGACAACCAATTTTCATTACATTAGTATATTTTTCCCTCCAAGAATTCATTATTGCATATGTTGCCTTAGGAGGTTTTTTTTTAATAACAACTATACTCACACTTCATATGTCAAACCTACTTCTTATAAAACAGGAAACTCATGCACATGGAAAAGATCGAAAAGAATATAAATTGAGAATAACTTCCCTCCACTTCGAACACCCAGCCCTCTACCCAGGGTCACCACAACATTCCGGTATGTTTTACCAGAAATACTTCAGACATCTAAAGTAACTACAAATACAGTCTTCAAAAATGTATATTCTATTTTTTTCAGTTTTATAAGAAGTCATTGATGTCATTACAAATTCTTCTCAAACATTTTTTTAAGTAAAATATTTCATTTGATAGCTGTAAAGCTTTACTGATTTATATTACTGCTGCTGAAAATTTATATACTACTGCTGAAAATTCAGAATATCAAAAGCAACACAAGACAATACCCCTCAAGTTCAAGGCCCCAAGCAACAGGACTTATATAGGCAAAATATTCAGTATTGACCAAAACCTCACACCATATACAAAAATGAACTAAACAAGGATCATAAATCTAAACGTAAAAATGTAAAACTATAAAACTTTTATGACTGGAGTTCTTAGACATGATACCAAAAGCACAAAAAACTGATAAATCGGGCTTCATCAAAATTAAAAACTTTTGGGCTTCCCTAGTAGCGCAGTGGTTGAGAGTCCGCCTGCCGATGCAGGGGACACGGGTTCGTGCCCCGGTCCGGGAAGATCCCACATGCTGCGGAGCGGCTGGGCCCATGAGCCATGGCCACTGAGCCTGCGCGTCCAGAGCCTGTGCTCCGCAACGGGAGAGGCCACAACAGTGAGAGGTCCGTGTACCACAAAAAAAAAAAATAAAAACTTTTGCTTTGCTAAAGACCATTTTGGGAGATTGAAAAGACAAGGCAGAGACTGAAAAATATATCTGCAAAGCACATACTGCATATATCTGAGAATATTATGCTAAGTAAAATAAGCCAATCACAAAAATACAGTCGGCCCTCTATACCCACAGGCTCCACATCTGCAGATTCAACGAGCAGTGAATGGAAAATATTTAGGGACAAAAAATTCCAGAAAGTTCCAAAAAGCAAAACGTGAACTTGGTGCATGCTGGCTACTATTTACACAGCATTTACATTGTATTAGGTATTATAAGTAATCTGGAGATGCGTAGGTTACATGAAAATACTATGCCATTTTATATAAGGGACTTGAACTTCCATGGATTTTGATATATGCATGGGCGCAGGTCATGGAACCAATGCCCCGAGAGGGTACTGTGCGGGGGACACAGGCTCGAGCCCTGGGCCGGGAAGATCCCACATGCCATAGAGTAACTAAGCCCGTGCACCACAACTACTGAGCCTGTGCTCTAGAGCCTACGAACCACAGCGACTGAGCCCACATGCCACAACTACTGAAGCCCGCGTGCCTAGAGCCTGGCTCCACAACAAGAGAAGCCACCGCAATGAGAAGCCCGCACACCGCAATGAAGAGCTGCCCCCGCTCGCCGCAGCTAGAGAAAGCCTGCGTGCAGCAACGAAGACCCAACACAGCCAAAAATAAATAAATAAAATTAAAAAACAAACAAAAACTTTCTAACACTAATAAATGAGTTTAGCAGGGTTGTATAATAAAAGGATCTCCTATGTTGCAGGTATGAATTTTAAATGGTCCAGTTACCCCGGAAAACAGTTTGGAGGTTTCTTATAAAACTAAAAATATACATGTACAATGCAACTCAGCAACTGCACTCTTGGGATTTTTATCCTACAGAAATGAAAATGGGTGGAAAATGTGGTCTACCCAGAGCACTGTACATGAATGTTTACAGCAGCTTTATTTGTAATAGCCCCAAACTAGAAACAACCCCAATGTACTTCATTGAGTGAACAGATAAACAGATTGTGCTACATCCATATGATAGAACAGTACTCAACCAAAACAGTACTACAGTGCTACCACTTGGCATAGACTCTCAAAAGTACTGTGCCAAGTGAAAATAAGCTATATAATTATATATATAATTATGCGATTCCATTTACATAAAACTCTCAAAATGACAAAATTATAGTGATGAAGAACAGCTGAATGGCAAGGCGTTAGGGTTGGGGGAAGGGTGTGACTGTAAATGAGGGAATGTCTCTGTTGTAATGAAACAATTCCATATTCTGATTATAACAGTGGTTATACAAATCTATTCATGTGATAAAATTTCAAAGTAGTATATACCAAAGGAAAAAAAAAGGACACTATAAAAATTGGTGATATTCTAATGAGGTCTGTAGTTAAGTCAACAGTATTGTACCAATGCCAGTCTTTTCATTTCAAAAATGTACTAGAGTCATGTAAGATGTAATGATTTGGGGAAGCTGGAAAAAGGGTACATGGGAAATTTCTGTACTACTTTTCCAACTTCTTGTGAGTCTTAAATTATTTCAAGATAAGCATTTTAAAAAATAAGGGTGGTGTAGAGATAAGGATTATTCTGGAATTAAAGACAATTAAAAGATAAAATAGGGCTTCCCTGGTGGCACAGTAAGAATCCGCCTGCCAATGCAGGGGACACGGGTTCGAGCCCTGGTCTGGAAGATCCCACATGTTGCAGAGCAACTAAGCCTGTGCACCACAACTATTGAGCCTGCGCTCTAGAGCCCGTGAGCCCCAACTACTGAAGCCCACATGCCTAGAGCCCGTGATCCACAACAAGAGAAGCCACCACAATGAGAAGCCTGTACACTGCAACAAAGAGTAGCCCTCACTCGCTGCAACTAGAGAAAGCTCATGCACAGCAACGAAGACCCAACACGACCAAAAAAAAAGAGATAAAATAACCAGAGACATCAGCAAAAATATATGAGACTTAGGATCTCTGAAAATTCCCTTTCATAAAAGCAACAAAAAACTGGCAAAAAAAAAAGAAAGTCAGAAACAACTTTTTCAGAACTCCTAGAAATTAACCAAAGGCTTTCAACAATCTGGCAAAACTATTCAAGAAAATAGGCTGAATCTTGGTAAGAACAGTAAACTTTGTGGCGTTTTAACTTGCACTGTTTCCATTCTTCCATTTCCAGCTCCACAGTAGACTTATCAGCCAACAGCCCACACTGACAGTGAAAACCAGCAGCCTTGCAGCTACCAGAGGGGCCAGAGCCACTACAAACCCTCTTTACCAAAGAATTACCATTATATGACCTGTCTGCTTGTTCCCATTTGCAAGGCTGTCTTATTTAACTTGACTTGGAGCTTGTCAGTGCAAACGACCTTTTCCCAAGGTGTGTTTTTGGAAAATATTAGAGGCAATTGATCAGTTTCCCAGCTGACTGAGAGGATGATAACAGTTGAAGCAAACAATAAGCTACCCAAAAAACGTGAAAGGAAAAACTGGAGAATGAAATATCCATAGGAGATTTGAACAGCTCTGACATATTTCTGGCAGTCTAGGAAGCAACACGCACATTAGGGCTGTGTGCATACCCGGGGCTAAGCACACGCCCAGGGAAGAACTGAGAAGGCCCTAAGTCTCACCTCTGGCTGACTGTGAGGCTCTGTGCAAGCAGGAAGAGAGGGCTTAGGCAGAGCTGTCACCTGCCTGCCTAAGTGTTGACAGGGTACCCAAGACACACACAGCTCTCTGGCAAACACATGGAGACTTATTGGTTCCAGGCATTGAAGAAAATCTGTTCTTTCATTAGCTGACTACAAAGTTAACCAGGTAGATTTCAGGGGCTGCATTAGACAAAGATACAGATTTTAAAGAATTAGTTCAGAAAAGTCACTAAACAACTACAACTACAAGGAACAGCAACAAACCTGGGGAGGGGTGGGAGTCTGATGTTCAGAGTTGCCACATTATATTGGTTGCCTAGAGAGCAACCAATGCGGACTGGAGGGATGTTACCAAGAACAAATGACACAGAGATCTATAGGTCCACCTTTATTCAGAGCTTTTCTATACGTTTGGTGGAGAGTTTGAAGATGAACTAGTGGCTGGCAGGGAAAACCTAAGCAAACATGAATAGTAGCCTTGTAGTATTGTATTATGTGACTTCTTTTAAAATTCAATTTTTATATCTATTTTTTAGCATCTGGATTTACTTTCTAAATCTACTGTTTTCTAAGATTTCAACTTTTCTTAATGTTTTGTTTTGAATTAGTATTCACGTTTCGAAAGATGTATTGAGAAGTCTCCTTCCTCTAACCTACGCACTACCATCTCTACACAACACCAGTCTATTTCAGTATTTCAGTGAATCTAAGTTGCCAACACTATACAATACACCAATATTTTGTGAATAACTTAAAAATACATTATTTAATGATAGGATATTAACATGCAGTCAATTTAAAGTTACATATTGATTTCAGAGATGCTGACATGCATATGTTTGATCTTACTTGTATCACAGCATGTTCTGTATGGTTTTGGTTTTGTTTCTTTTAAAATTTTTGTTCACTTTTTTCATTTCCACCCTCTATGCCTACACTGTTTTTTAACTGTACTTCATTCTGTGATGGTTTCTTCTAGATCTTTACTGAATTCTGTCCACTCACGTATCATCTCTTTATGTTTTCTCATTTATTCTTGGAAGTCTTTGTATTTCATCCTTGTGTTCTGTTTCATAAAAGTGGTGACTATTTTGTTAAGTAATTTCTATTCACAGTCAAATATTCTGTTATAAATTTCATTTGTTCCCTGTAAATGTTTTTCTGGTGAGTGTTCTCAGTGAACAAACTAGTATATTTTGTTGCTTTTTTCCTACTTTTTAAACTTATTTTCCCATCAATCCTTCTGTTATTACTCTTCGGTAAATGAGTTGGGCTATTCCAAGAAACAGCCATTTACGTGAGACTCCTTGGGCGTGGGAGGGTAGGAAAACTGCTCTTTCAGCTGGCTGCTTTTCACAATCCAAATACTCTCTTCTTTCAGGTGCCACAGAAACAGACTGCCAACTGCAAAAAAAGGCCAGCCTGGGTGCCTGTATGGGGCCCACCCCACAGCTTCTCTGAACCATACTAAGCCCAGGAAAGAGTCTACAACAGCCCCTCCTCACCCAAGTTTCTGCACGTTTTTCTCACAAGGGATAAACTTTTGTATTGATACATCACAGTGTGCTCTTCACCTTCATGAACTACTTTTTTTCTACCACTTTAAAAATAACTCCATATGCTACTTTGTTTAAAAAAAAAATCTTAAACAACTGAAAATAAGTGTATTACGTTTGCAAATTTAATATCTGGTGTTGGCAAGAATGTGCAGGAAATGGGAACACATAGCTTGTAAGCATGTAAAAAGGTAGAGTGATTGGAAATCAGAATTTAAACCGCACGTTTACTTTGACCCATCAATGCTACTTCCAGAAATCTATCCCTGAGAAATGTCTGCAACGAGGCTCAATGATAGATAATGAGATTCACTGTAGTAATGTTTATTACAGTGATAAATGGAAATAACTTAAATGTTCATTAATTGAGGACTTAATTATGGCACCAGCCTATCTGGGAACAGCACACAGTACAGGAATACAGTCTCCTTTTCTGGTTTTGTACTTTCCTGACCTCTAAAGATGGTTATGTCCTAAGGTGTGGTCCTTGTACCACTTCTCTATTTATACTCACTGTCAATGGGAGCTTTTCCACTCTCAAGGTGTTAAAGCATACATACAACATACCTTAGAGATAATGCAGGCTTGGCTCCAGACCACTGCAATAAAATGAATATCGCAATAAAGCGAGTCACACAAAGTGTTTGGTTGCTCAGTGCATGTAAAAGTTATGTTTACACTATACTGTAGTCTATTAAGTGTGTAACAGCATTATGCCTGAAAAAACACAATATACATGCCTTAATTGTAAAAAATACTTTTTTGCTATAAAAAGCTAACCATCATCTGAGCCTTCAGGGAATCACAGCAGTGACATCAGAAATCACTGATTACAGATCACTATAGCGGATATAACAATAATGAAAAAGTCTGAAATACGGTGAAAATTACCAAAATGTGACATAGAGACACAAAGTGGGCAAATGCTGGAAAAAAAAAAAAGGCACTGATAGAGTTGCTTGATGTAGGGCTGCCATAAACCTGCAATTTGTAAAAAATGCAGTATCTGTGAAGCACCATAAAACAAGGTATGCCAGTACCTGCTTTAATTCCCAAATCTTAATCAGCAGCATGGACCTCCATCTTCAATTCCAGAATTGTATATACTTCAGAAATATATACCCAGCTATGCACGTGACACCTCCACTTGGGTGTGTTTAACCACTTGGATATCTCAAAATAAAATATCTAAAAGTAAACTCCTGATTTCCCCCTTGCTATTTCTCACTGCAGAAAGGGTAATTCCTTATCTGTAGTTGCTCAGGCCAAAATTGGTAGCTATCATTGCCTCCTTCCCCTTCTCTCCACTCAGAAAATTCTGACAGCTGTACCTTCAATACATATTGAGAATCTGAACTCTTCTGAAGACTTTTACTACCTCCATGCTGGTCCAAGCCACTAAGAGAGTCTGAGGTTTTATCATCTCCTACTTGGTCTCACTGCTTCCACTCTTGTCTTCTTTCAGTTGATTCTCAGCACAGCAGCCAGAGCAATCCTTTTAGAAATAAGTCAAATCATGTCACTCCTATGCCTTAGCCCTCGGATGGCACTCCTGTCTCACTCAAAATAAAATCCAAAGGATTTTGAATGGCCCACAAAGCCCTGTATACGTAATCTGGCTCTCATTGTTATCTCTGAACCATTTTGTACAACCCTGCCCCTCATTCTAGGCTGCTCTCCCTTGCTGCTCCTTGTTTATTCCTAATATACAGACAGTGCTTACTTCACACAACACTGATATGTGTGACTTTCACATACATACGTGTAACTGTATTCCCCCAGTCCCCCACCAACACTGTTCGAATTTCAGTTACTACAGTATAATTATTAACTGTGAGTAACTTCATAAAGTGCAAACTTTGCTACTAGCTCTTCGGTCCACAAATCGCTCTGTAACTTACAGACATGCACATCACTTCTTTCGAAGTATGTCGTTGACTGGTTGATTACTGCACATCTACTTCTCGGTTCATGCAGACAGCGAAGTGTGTAGTTGTGCTGTCTAGTTTCCTAGTGATAAACCCAGGTGAAATTTTACAAAAATGAACGACTGACAGAGAACTGGCCAACAGCGATGAAAATGCAGGAAAAAATGTGATAAATCTAGAAGTAAAATGGGATGTGATTAGAAGATCTGGAAATGGCAACAGCAAAGATAATTTAGGATGAGACCTAGGCTTGTATGAAGCTATGGCTTGGACCACACTGAGAAAGTCCAATGAATATAAAAAAGGTGGTAAAGTCATTTTACTGTAAGCCACTATAGTGAAACGGAGTATTTACTTCCATTCTGGATTAAAGACTGTAAAAAAACCCCACAACAACCCAATCACTCAGACCAAAGTGTTGAATTAACTGCCACATTGAAAGAAGATGGAAATTACAGGGAGGATTAAAAAAACCAAAAAACCAAAGCCTTTTACAGCCAATAAAGGCTGGATTCATTTTTTCAATAGTCAGCATTAATTTGATTAATGTAAGCTATCTGGTGAAACTGCTAGCACAGATAAAGATGCTGCTGTGGAATGTGCACCCAGATTCCAAGGATTAGTTAAGGAAGATGGTTTGATAAAAGGATAAAGATGTCCCTGGAAGTGATGCTGGTAACAACCTCACATTAAAGGAACTTCTGGAAATAATTTACAACACTGAAAAGACAAAGGATAGGGACTTCACTGGTGGCACAGTGGTTAAGAATCCGCCTGCCGGACTTCCCTGATGGAGTAGTGGTTAAGAATCCACCTGCCAATGCAGGGGACAAGGGTTTGAGCCCTGGTCCGGCAAGACCTCACAGGCCGTGGAGCAACTAAGCCCATGCGCCACAACTACTGAGTCCCGTGTGTCACAGCTACTGAAGCCCACACACCTAGAGCCCGTGCTCCGCAACGAGAGAAGCCACCGCAATGAGAAACCCGCGCACCACAACGAAGAGTAGCCCCCACTCGCCGCAACTAGGAAAGCCTGCGCACAGCAACGAAGACCCAACACAGCCAAAAAATAATAAATAAATAAATAAATTCTTAAAAAAAAAAAACCCGCCTGCCAATGCAGGGGACACGGGTTTGATCCCTGGTCTGGGAAGACCCCACACGTCGTGGAGCAACTAAGCCCATGTGCCACAACTACTGAGCCCACGTGCCACAACTACTGAAGCCCACACTCACAGTAATGAAGACCCAATGCAGCCAAAAGAAAAAAAAGATAGGATAAAATGTCAGGGCAGACCCAAACTTAGAAAGGAGTATGACAATTCACTGAAGCATAGAAGGACTCTTGCGCTGTATCGTAAGTTATTCAATGTGAATAAGGGAAACATTGTTCCAACTACAGTCGTCCCTCAATACCCACCCCTGCAGATACCAAAATCCATGGATACCTGTGGATGCTCGAGATGTGGAACCCTTACATACAGAGGGCCAACTGTACTCTTGATTAGCTTTTATTTATTTATTCTTTTTTGGCTATGCTGCGCAGCTTGTGGGATCTTTGTTCCCGACCAGGGTTTGAACCTGGGCCCTCAGCAGTGAAAGCGTGAAGCCCTAACCCCTGGACTGCCAGGGAATTCCCACTTGATTAGCTTTTAGAAAGAAATAAAACACTTAATTCTCAGCGTTTCTGATGTTCAAATTACAGTGTACTAAGTAAATTTTAGTTTTACTATGTTTTTCATTTCCCTACACATTTTAACTGACAGTTAAGAGAGTTTTTGATATGTTCACAAATGTTTTTAAGGTCACAGAACAATTATAAATAACCATGCACAGTTTCCGTTTATGTGGTTATTTGCACATTCCTGCACTAATGTACAAAGTGGTGACTGCAAATACTCCTACCTCAAAGTCTTAGTCCCTGCTCTTTCCTCTGCCTGACACAGTCTGACATCAGGGAGCATGTGGCTTATTCCTCCATGCTCTTAAAGCCTCTGCTCAGAGAGGCCTTTCTATAAGTCATCACCCCTTCCTCCCATCACTTATATTCCATTTACACTGTTTTCTTTTTCTTCACATATTTATTATTTCTCTACACTCACTAGATAGTAAGCTTAAGGAGAATGGACACTTTCAGTCACTCTTATATCCCCAGATTCTAAAATGATACTTGGCACACATATGGTATTCATAAATATTTTTTTGAAGTTTTATGAAGAAGTAGATATAAATATATTAACATGGCAAGCTATTACAGATATAAGTATAAAATGCAGTATATAAAACAATCAACAAAATCCTGTTTTTAAGAATCTATCAATCTATCTACACGTGTATGTAGAAAAAGATGTGGAAAGATGCTTAACAAAACTTTAACCAATCAATATTACTCTGCGGGAGTGCGACTGGAGGGGGGGTGGAGAATAGGACGATTTTCTCTTTATACCTTAAATATTTTTATATTGTCTCATTTTCTTTTCCAAAATATTACTTTTAGAATCAAGGAGATAAAGAGTAAAGAAAACAGAATGCATTAACTATTGTCACGATGCCATTTTCAATAGCAACAATAACTGGGTGTTTACTGTGAGGCAGGCTCTGTTCTAAGTGGTTTCAATACACAAGGAGCCTAGGAGGCAGGTGCTGTAAGTATGCCCACTTCATAAATGAGGTAAATAACGGTCAGAGAGGCTGAGAAACGTGTCCAGATCTCATAGCTAGAAAATGGTTCTTTCAGATGCACACACTAGTGGTTCTTTTTAGAGGCAAATGATGTGAAGTCTGCGACATGTATTAGACTTTTCTGTCCTCAATGATGTGCTCACCCTGCAGGCCTAGGCGACCCAGACGTACTCCGCATAGAGCTCTCCACTCGAGGGCTAGCCACTTCAGGAGGCTGAGGAGGAATGAGGGTTTTCCGAACTGCCATTCTGAAAGAGTAAAGAGACAAACCCAGACGGCATTAAAGGATAAGAACTACACATTTGCTAAGTGTACCTATGGCTAGGTATTTTTTAATGGATTTTCAAATTTTACCAAAGTAATGAAGGCAGATTATTTAAAAAACCAAATAGTACTAAAACGCTTTTAATAACATACAGCAGATCCCTTCCCCCTGCCTCCCCACTTCCTGCCTGTCTCTCTTCAGGAAGCAACCATTGCGACTCTTTTACCTGCTTCTTCTACCTTCTACCTACATATCTCCTTTGTACTTAATATTAAAATTTAGGGACTTCCCTGGTGGTGCAGTGGTTAAGAATACGCCTGCCAATGCAGGGGACACGGGTTCAATCCCCGATGCTGCAGAGCAACTAAGCCCATGTGCCACAAGTACTGAGTCTGCTCTAGAGCCCACGAGCCACAACTACTGAGCCCACACGCCACAACTACTGACGCCCTCGCACCTAGAGCCTGTGCTCCGCAACGAGAAGTCACCGCGATGAGAGGGCCGCACACTGCAATGAAGAGTAGCCCCCCCTCACCACTAGAGAAAGTCCACACGCAGCAATGAAGACCCAGCGCAGCCAAAAAAAATAAATATATAAAACATAAATAAATAATAAAAAAATTTAAAAATAAAATAACATTTAAATCTGTTTAGCAGTTACAATCATTATTGTACCTATGTATTTATATTGACCTGAGGAACTGAGTGAAAACAGTTGATCAAGGTAGCTAGTGATCAACTGTGTCACGCAGTAGAGAGGCCACACGTGGCTCCGACTGACCACTAACTACTGGAGCTTAGCAATGTGGAAGTCATAAGTGATCTTGGCACATTTAGTTTTGGCGGAGTGGTGCAAGCAAATGCTAGAAGAGTCCGTCTGAGACGAAACGGCTAGAACATACCACTTTGCAATGCCTAACTGTGAATGGATCCAGACACTGATTGTAAGACTGCTAACATCTCAAAAAGGTTGACTTCCACACAGCATACTTCTCCTGATAAAAAGACTAAACCACCAACTTAGGAAGGAGTCTTGCCAAAAGGGGAGAAAAAGTGAAGTTCACCAAGCCTTTAGATTCAAGTAACAACTTAGAGAAAATGTGGAGGAGAGAATAACAAGTGAAACCAGACAATGGGGGCAGGGGGTTGGATTGTGTTCCCTAATATGACCCATCCGAGTCCTAACCCCTGCTACTCGCGAATGTAAAAAAAATAGGGTCTGTGCCAACGTAATTAAGTAGATAAGATCATTCTAGACTTAGGGCAGGTCCTAAATCCAATGATCGGTAACCTTTCAACAGAAAGGAGAGGGAGATTTGAGACACGCAGACACAGAGGGAAGGCCATGTGGATATGGAAGCAGAGGTTGGAGTGGTGCATCCACAGGCCAAGCAACACAAAGGACCGCCAAGAGCCACCAGAAGCTGGAAGAAGGGCACGGTGTGGATCCTCCCTGAGAGTGTTCAGAAGGAACCAACCCTGCCGACGTGTTGATTTCAGACTTCTAGTCATCAGAACTGTGAGAATAAACTTTTGTTGTTTTAAGCCACCAAACTTGTGGTAATTTGTTATAGCAGCCCTAGGGAACTAACAGAATGGGGATGCAATTGACAAATTCAGGGAGAGAGTTGGGAGGGGAGAGGAAAACTCTACAGGACAAAAGACCAAGTTTCTTCAACAGACAAACTGCAAGGAAAAAAGAAATGGAGGTAACATATATTAGAAGAGTCTTAATAGACATATCGACCAATCGTAATGTGTGTACCTTATCAGAATACAGACTCAAATAAATAATATAACAAAACAAAATTTGTGACATTTGAGATCACTGGAAGTTTGAACAATGACTAAATATTTGATAACATTATGGGGTTATAACATTTTTTTAAAGTATGTATTTCAATAAACACATGCTGAAATATATACAAATATATACAAACAAAATGATGTGTTCCCTATGATTTGCTTCAAAATAATATGGCGGAAAGTGGTGGAAAGGCATACAGATAAACCATGAACTGATAAGTTAATAACTGAAGTTGAATGATGGATATAAATTCAGATGTTCAAATCTGTATTATGTTTAAACCTTCCACAATAAAAAGTAAGAAATAAACAAAAAAGCAAGACCACTCAATCCCCCATTCCTCAGTACAAACAAGCCCTCCAAACCCCTAAAGAGATACACTACTATAAACCCACAGAATGACCAAACTTAAAAAAGAGTGCCAAATAACAAGCGTCGATGATGATGAAGGCAAGGACCCCACTGCTGGTGAGAGTGTAAATGGGTACAAACACCTGGACAAACTGCTGGCATTACCTGCTGGAGCTGAAAATGAGCACAGCCCACAGCCCAGCAAATCCCCTCCGAGGTACATAACAGCACTGCATTTATGGATGCATCAAAGGTGATGCACAAAGATGTTCGGGGTAACATTATGGCCCTCAACTGGAAATAACCCAAATATCCATGGTTAAACTATGGTATTCTCAGACAAGGGCATTTTATATAACCATAAAAAAAGTTACAATTATATGCAGTAACATGGATCAATCTCCCAAAATCAAGTGAAAGAAGATGGACCCACACAAAAAATGTGTATGATTCTACGGGAGCTCAAAAAGAGGCAAAACAAATCCATAGGGTAAAAAGAAAAACTGAAAAAAAAAAAAAAAAGAAAAGAAAAACTGGTTAGTAATCTTTGGGAGAAAGTGCTGGTAATGTCCTGTTTCTTAACCGATACAGCAGTTATACGTTTGTGCTGACTCATTACACTGTACATACGTTATCTGTGCAGTTTTCTATACTTCAGTGAAAGTGCTGAAAGAAAGAGAGACTGGAAGAAGTGGGGCTAGCAAACAGAGACAACGCCTTCATTTTCATTGCAAACAGGAGCAAAAAAATGGGGCAGAGAGTGGAGCAAAGTGGAAGAAATGATAACAAGTTTATACTTGTTTATGTGAAGGATCCACTAACAAGAAAAAACTGATGGAGGAGAGAGGCACAAGAGCTGGAGCAGTTCTCACGGAGGTGAGACGGGCGGCAGTCAGGCGCTCTGGAGAGACGCCCTGAGAGCTCAGCTCTGAGTGATGAGCCCACCACTGAGAGATGGAGGCGGAGCTGGAGACAGAGGCAGGCAGGCAAGCATGTGACAGCTAGCTTGTGAACTTCTCTTCTGTGTGTTTCCATTTTCTCAAGAACGTAGCAGAAAGAAAAAAGTAGGTGGGCACATTCATTAGCTACAAGTGAACGCGGGAGAGGAGGCGTGGAAGTCTGGAAAGGAGCAGAGGTACACGGGTGTCTGGAGGAATGGCCAAGGAAAGCAGACTGTGCTGGTCCGCTGGGAGATCCCAGGCGAGGTGTGTGAGGTTAAGGCGGACGAGGCAACACTCTGCTGCACACAGGCAAGCGGCACAACACAAATTAAGCAGAACACTGGATTTTAACTCTGACTTTGACAAAGTGAAGAGGATGACAGGGAAGTTGAGGCTGCACGCAAGGAAATGACTGCAGCGCACCACAGACTCTGAACCAGGGAGGGCAGACAAAGGGGCCAGGAAAGGCAGTGAGGAAAAGTGAAAGGGTGGTAAGGACCAATAGACTGAAGGCTCCCAACTGGGTCTTGTTGGGAGCCGCTGCCAGGGACGTGGAAAGAGAGGCGGGCTGTGGGACCCTAGGGTACAGAAAAAGCTGCTGAACTTTTGTGCCGTGGAGTGCTAGCGCTCATGGGTGTGCCCTGCTGAGGGAGGGCGGATGCAGAGGATGCATTCAAGCAACTGAGAGGCCAGAGAGCTGGGAAATCATTTCTGTTTACATTAAAGTTGAAGATGGTATGACACAGCCAGACACTATGTACCTTCTGAAGGACAAACACAGACCCCAAATCAAACATGAATCTGTCCCACAAGGTAGCCACCAGCCACATGGGGCTACTAAGCACTTGAAAGGTGACAAGTGCAACTGATGAGCATGATTTTTAACAATATTTCATTTAAACTAATTTGAATTTAAAAACTGGTACTTGATTCAGTTACTGGAAAACTTTTCAGTGTGTCTGGATTAAGCTGGCTATGTGAAACTACTTTTTCAATTGCAAATTTTATGAAATCTAAATACAGGCCAGGAAGCATGTCCACTGTTGAGAAGGATGGGCCTGAAAGTGGCAGTGAGGCCCAAAGAGGACAGCCACCCCACCTCCAGGCCCAGTGACAGGATGGAATGGGGAGGGAGAGACAGCCACCACCCTGGGGAGAGTCGAGGAAGTCGAGACCCCGAAGAAGAGCCAGGTTCCAATTAAAGCAAGAAGCCATGCTCAGAGAAGAGGTCAGGCCACAGGGGACTGAGATGATGACGGACGATCTCAGAGGGCACAGCAGAAGGGACTTTGGAGGTGACGAAGCATGGGAGAAGGGCCAGATCTCATTTTGTCCAGTGCTGTGAAACTTCAAAATATTTTACCTTGGTGCCAGTTTGTATCCATTGCCATCTACCGTACCAAGCATTTCATGGTTCGTTAAAATAGGAAACTCTTACCCTTCGGTTTTGGTGATTTTCTATGAATTATTTTTAAGTCCTCCTCTTCTCTTCTCTGATCTGTCTTGCTGAAACCCCATCACATGGAGGCAGGATCTCCTGAACTGGTGCTTTAAATTTTGGGTCTTTTCTCTCCTATTCTCTATCTCTTTGTCTTTTTGCTCTACTTTTGAGAGATTTCCTCAATTTTACTTTTCAAGTTTTCTACTGAGTTTTTGATTTCTGGACACATTCTTGTTCTCGGAATGTTCCTTTTGTGGAGCACGGCCTTGCTGTTTCATGGATGCAGTTTTCATTTGTCCTTTGAAGATGGTACTGACAGTGTCTCTCTCTGTTCATGTGTTCTTATGTTTTGTTTTTAGTTTTATTCTCCTTGCCTAGCCTCTGCATCTTCCGAGCTGCTTTTTTCAGTGTGTTCGCTGTGGCTTCTATCTTGCATTGTTAGAAGAACCCTCAGATACCTGACATGCTTGGCTGCACGCTCATGAGGAGGAGTGGGGGGACTAAAAAGCCGGTTGGAAGCTCTGAGCTTGTGGCGGGGCTTGTTTACTTTAAGGGCAATCGGAGCCCTGTCCTTAGTGTCCTTAAACCCCTACTGTTGGTATCCTTAGCTCTTTCCCCTCGGGCTGGAACGGACCCTAGAAGCAGAGTACAGTTGTCTTCTCACTTTCTGTCAACAGTTAAATTCAGCTGCCAGGGTCGTGTCAGCCACGAGGGAGAAGTCTCAGCACTCCGCACAGGCTTGGTCCCCTAATCCATTTTTGGTACAGCACCATGCCCTTCACTGTGCTGGCTAATCCAGGTGGGTACCCCCAGTTCTTCCCGCTCCTGGTCCTTTTGAAGATTCACAATTTAAACAAGGATGGTTCTCAGCGCTCTTCTCTGCAGACTTAACGTTCACCTTTTTCACAGCTAAGGGAGCGAGTGAGCACTTGCCTATTTGCTTTCCAGCTTCAAAGACTTGTTGCTGTTGTGTCTTCTCCTATTCTCCCCACCTCTGTGTGTTTATAATCTTTTTTTAAAAAAATATTTATTTATTTACTTACCCACTTACTTATTTTTGGCCATACTGTGTGGCTTGTGGGATCTTAGTTCCCCAACCAGAGATGGAACGTGCGCCCTTGGCAGTGAAAGCGTGGCGTCCTAACCACTGGACCACCAGGAAATTCCCTACAGTCTTTTTAAAAAGCCTCTTACTATAAGTTCTGTAGGGTTTTGAGAGGAAGAGAAATTTAGAAGTGCATATTCAATCTGCCATCTTAACTACAAGCTCTGCCTTGTGTTTTCATTAATATGGTTACTGTGTCATGGACTGACTTAGTATTAAGACAGAGACTCTGGTCTCTGTTATGGCAGAGCACATACCTTCCCACCTATGACCCACCAACTCAGAAGCTTATATGACAACACAGAACACTATTTGCTACTAAATATGACCCTTAATACACTTGGGAGACTGCTTGCCCCGAGCAACAATTCATTTAGGACAACGAGGAAAAAATACACAGCACACATTACTGTGCCTAGCTAGACAAGCCTGAAGAGTTCACTTCAAGCTACTTTAGGGGTTCTAGGGTTAAACTCTCAGAACCAGAGAGAACTCCTAAAAGTACGTAATATGCAACACATGCTTACAAATTGACACCCAACTGACTCCTGGATTCTTACCATCCTGCAGTCTGAGCTTGGCCAGGCTCTACTGAATAACCCGGCGGTCAAGTTATTTTGGAGGAAATTGAGTTTGCTATCAGCACTGGATTACTGCCTACTGTTTACACCAATTACTTCTAGAATTAGCGGTGTCCTTTGGCACTTCTGGATCTACTCACCCATCTGTGGCAGGTTTCTTCCGGAGTATACTTGGCCGTGGGGACGAGCCCTGGGCTGGAGCGTTGGTGCTCGCACTCTGGCTGTGAGTCTGCACCACAGTTGTTGCTGCTGGAGCAGCACTGAATGGGTTGCTAAGAGGGTTGGCTACAATTGTGGCTCCATCTGCCAACACCACTGCTGGAGGACAGGAAAGAGCAATGAAGAGAAGGAAACGGAAGTAACATCACTAAAATGTCACGTAAGACAAAAAACAACGATCAGACCACCACAATCAAGAGTATCCATGTTAGGACTGTCCAATTTCAAGAAGATGAGGGATAAGGACAAAAGCAGATGGCAAATTGGGGAGGTTACAAAGTCTACTGATGCACGATTAAGAACGTCTTTTCTTTGCTCTACAATCATAATTACTAATAAGTGAGATGAGATACATAAAGTATACAGTATACTGCAAGAAATGTTCTGCTACAGTTTTTTGGTGAAATACCACCACCTCTCAATTCCTAATAATCGTACCAACATTCCAGTCTATCTTTACAGCTTTACAAACAACTCCAAAAAAAATCTTAGGGAATTTCCTGGGGGTCCAGTGCTTAGGACTCTGCACTTCCACTGCCAGGGCCCAGGTTCAATCCCTGGTCGGGGAACTAAGATCCCGCAAGCCACGCAGCACGACCAAAAGGTAAAAAAGAAAATGAAAATCTTGAAATGGAATGAGAACACTAGTCTTATAAGGTGAATGTACTCCCTCAACTAAGAGCTCTTTTAGAACGCTTCTCCCCATGTGCAAGCGCACGTTAGGCTGTTTATGTACGTAGTTTCTAATGCTTACAAAGACCCTGACAGGTAAGTTCTAAGCAACTCATGTTACAAAGAGAAAATTAAGGCCTAGCGAGCTTACCTGAGACCACAAAGCCAGCAAGTGGCAGAACCATGATTCAAACCCTGTGTACCTTTTCCCTCCACGCCAACTTCCATGTAAAAAATTAAAATTACCTGAAGTCTTTCCTTCAGGCTGAGGCTGCTGGGTCCCTATTGGTGCAGGCTGAAGTCCTTGGGTGCTGATTGGGGTTGCTGAGTGAATGCCCTGTGTGCCTATGGGGGCTGGCTGGATCCCTGGGGTCCCAATGGGAGCTGGCTGGATGCCCTGTGTACTGATGGGGGCTGGCTGGATCCCTTGGATATGTCGAGCGTGGGATGCATCCACTGTCATCAACTGCATGGGGTTCAGGTGGACTGTGGACGCCACCCCGACTCCAGTCTGAGCCGTGATGGCAGAGTTTGGAGCCTGAGCTGAAACTAAAAATGATGCAAAAAGTGACAAAAATGTTAGCTTTGATTGGCACAGTCCACATAAGGAGAAAAACACTCAAATTAAAACAATTTTTCCACTGTTCAAGATCTAAACTCTCAGTTAAAAAAAAAAAGTGCTACGTAAACTCTATACGTTGAGGCTTCCCCCCCACTACTTGCACCAATTTGATACGATCTCTGCAGATTGCTAGAAATAGCATTAAAATGAGAAAAAAGCAATCCTTTATTAAAAGCCAAATGTGAGCCAGGCAACTATGTAAGTAATTAATATAAAACTTCTGAGATACATCCATGCCTCCAGGTCAAGAATCTTTGCTTTAATTGATAGAACCACTATCACAGGCACTTCTGAAATACAGTAGTTGCGGATTTTAAATTCCAAAATATGCACTGAAGAGAGAAGTAACTTGTCCTTTTATCTATCAGGCAAACATATCATCTGTGTATATTAAAAACAAACAAAACTGAAAACAAAAACATTCCCAGGAAGCGACAAAAAAAAGAAGGGATTTCTCACTGTTTGTGGAAAGAAAACAAACAAACAAAAGACTTTTCTTCTCAGTCATCAAAACAATCTGGAAAAAGATATACGTATCCCCATGTTCACTGCAGCATTATTTAGAATAGCCAAGATATGGAAACAATCTGTGTCCATTAGTGGATGAATGGATAAAAAAGATACAGTATGTATATCCATACACACATAATGGAATATTACTCAACCATTAAAAAAGAAAAACCCGAAATACTGCCATTTGTGACAACATGGATGGACCTAAAGGGTATTATGCTTAGTGAAATAAGTCACAAAGAGAATGACAAATACCATATGATCTCACTTATATATGGAATCTAAAATGCAGAAAACAAAAATAAACCAAGCTCTTGGATACAAAGAACAGACTGGTGGGTGCCATAGGCAGGGGTGGAGAGTGGGCGAAATGGGTAAAGGTGGCCAAAAGGTACAAACTTCCAGTTATAAGATAAATAAGTCATGGGGACGTAATGTACAGCATGACGACTATAGTTAGCAATACTGTATTGTATATTTGGAAGTTGCTAAGAGATTAGATCTTAAAAGTTCTCATCACAAGAAAAACAATCTTTAACTGGACGGTGACAGATGTTAACTAGACTTGTGGTGATTATTTTGCAATATATATAAACATTGAATCATTAGGCTGTACATGTGAAACTAATATATGTCAATTACCTCAATTTTTAAAAAACAATCTAACTGAATATGTTTTATAAACCAAAGAGATAAAGGTTTAAATTATTATTATGCATAAGAAAAGTATAGTGAAAAGTTACTATGTGTAAATTTATAGTCATGGCTATATTGTAATTCTTCCTTTGTAAAATATATACACACACAATTTCCAGAGCATTATAGCTTCTTCCTGAAAAGTGTATCTGTGCTATTTCTGTTAAATAACAGTTTTTGGTCATTTGCCTGCTGTTGAACCTGCAGTCTAGTCACCACTCCAAGCCTTTTTAAGATCCAACCTTATTTCACACTTTGTGTTCTCACTCACACTATGTTCCTGCCCAAACCAAACCACTCTGTTCTGACCACATACTCCAGCTAATACTTTATTCACAGACAGAAATGTGCTTTTCTCCAAACCCACTACGGCTCTGCCCTATACTTTCTGAAAGATGCTTTCCAAATGTCACTTCCTTCAGGAAATCACTCCTGACCTCCAACCCTACCTTCTCAAGTGGACATAACCTCTTACCTCAGAAGCAGCATGGCTTTGCTCAAGCCCCTCTTTTAAGATTTAGCATATTATAATATCTCTTCATGTCTAATCTTCCTACTAGGCTCTAAGCTTGTTGAAAGCTGTTTAAAAGTCAACTTTAAAAATAGAGCCTAGCATAGGAGCCTTAACCAGGACCTTACAAAAAAGTAGGGTTTCAATAAATATTCAATAGGATACTGTAAGCTGGTTACTAAATCATTTTTTCATTTGTGTCCATCCATGTTTAGATTCACATGTCTGAGAAATAATATATTACCTCTCATCTGCACCAACAATGACAGTTTGATCCTGGAAGAAATAAAGTATTGAACGTACTATTCATTTTTCTGTGTTAGTATCTATCAGGGCTACAGCAGTGATGAAAGAAGAATAATGTAGAGAAACAGACGACTGGCAGGATCCCCAACACTTCAGACAGTGCTCTTATGATGGATTTTTACAATAAAGGTTTATATAGAATGATAGTGTCTGCATAGTTGATTCTAGGTCAAGAGAGACTCTGCGTGCCCTTTTCAGCTGGCTAGCATTCAGAGAAATACACAGTGGTCATGAATGACCTTCTCCATAAAAGCAAAATGACTGCACTGTTATAGAAGTTCTGTTATAGAATCATGTTATAGAGTTCTGTTATAGAACTTCACTGTTATAGAATTCAAGGTAGTAGATGAAGGAGAGAACCTGAAGGCAAGTGCTGTTACTGATAAAGAGACTTAAGAATTTTCAGCAGTTAGTGTAACACACACACACGTGAAATTTACTTCCTAATTGTCAACATGCTTCTATGATACTTTTCGCATCCTACTTTTGGCAACAATCAATTAAACATTATTCTACTTTATAAGATTGTTAATAAAAAAACACTGTTATGAAGTTCCTTTAAAAAGAAAGTTTTGAAAAACAAACACCCCCTACCCCGCAAAAAAAAAAAAAAAAATCAAAACACACACATAGAACAATGTAGAGATGGAGGAACCTATTTTCAAAGCTATTTAAACCTCAGTATTGGGACTTGCCTGGTGGCGCAGTGGTTAAGAATCTGCCAATGCAGGGGACATGGGTTCAAGCCCTGTTCTGGGAAGATCCTACATGCCGCAGAGCAACTAGGCCCGTGCGCCACAACTACTGAGCTTGTGCTCTAGAGCCCAAGAGCCACAACTACTGAAGCCCGAGCACCTAGAGCCTGTGCTCCACAACGAGAAGCTGCTGCAAGGAAAAGCCTGCGCAGCTCAATGAAGAGTAGCCCCGCTCACCACAACTAGAGAAAGCCTGCACACAGCAACGAAGACCCAACACAGCCAAAAATAAATAAATAAAATAAATAAATTTATATATATATTAAAAAAAAACCCTCAGTGTTTGAAAGTTTTAGACTAGCACTGTCCTAATGAAAATATAAGTCATACATGCAATTTTAGATTTTCCAGTAGCCACATTAATAAATTAAAACGCAGGCCAGGGCTTCCCTGGTGGCGCAGTGACGACGCAGGGGACGCGGGTTCGTGCCCTGGTCTGGGAAGATCCCACAGGCCACGGAGCGGCTGGGCCCGTGAGCCATGGCCGCTGAGCCTGTGCGTCCGGAGCCTGTGCTCCACAACGGGAGAGGCCACAACAGTGAGAGGCCCGCGTACCACACACATACACAAAAAAACGCAGGCCAAATTAATTTTAATGACATATCTTGTTTAACTCAATATATCCAAAAATTATCATTTCAAAATATAATCACTATAAAAGTTATTAATAACATACTCTACATTCTCTTTTCCATATTATGTCTTCAAAATTCAGGGTACATTTTACTCTTAAAACACATCTCAATTCAGAGACTAAATTTCAGAAATATTCGATTTGTATTTTGATTCCATAAAATCTACAATTTTGAAAAAAGTAGTTGCATATCACTAAGTTGCACCAAACATATTTGAAATTTCTCTCATTTTAATTAAGTAAAACAAAAAATTCAGTTCTTCATTTGTGCCAGATCCCCTTCAAATGCTCAATGGCCACATGTGGGCGCAGCTGCAGTCCTGGACGGCACAGCAGACAGGCAACGGCCACAATCTGACAACCTGGCTTTCTTATGCCTGAAGTGAGCTGAGGGTCTCACAGGAAAAGACTATACAAACCCTGAGGTTTAAGTAGCATTGTTTAGTCTGGATTGGCAAAAAGAACACTATTTACCGGACTGGATAGTGAATTTTGAGCACAACTGGACGAACATTAAAAACACAACAAATATCCCACAAAACAATAGAAGCCTCGTAAGAGTACAGCTTTATTCGTTTTTAACTGCACTTCCATTTTAAGGGATAACAAAAACTGTTAACATAATTATCCTCAGGGTGGGATAAAATCATGCTACTATCACTAATAAGTAACAACTTTTCAGATTTCAGGGGTGGTGATTTACAACCTTAAAGCTTCAGATTTCAGCCTTATCTGAATCTGAAAATAAAAGCTAGAGTAATTAAATCCATACTAGAAATATTCACTGATCGATTTCTATCTCATTGCATGCAAAAATTAAAATGTTAAAAGTCATCTTAACAGTGGGGCTCATACCTGGATACTGTCGAATGGTGGACACAGAGCTGGTGATCGGGGTGTAGGTGTGAGCAGCCAGTGGGTATGCAGAAGGTGGGTACGTTGGCAGAAAGTACTGGAACTGAACAGGAACAGATGGTCTATAGATGGAACACAGATAATATGAACCAAAATGGTTTTTCTTCTTTCCCTTCAAATGATCCTATCCCCTACAAACTCTTTTTACTTTTAACTGCCATACTAACGTTTCCTAAATTGCATCCCAAACAATTATATCAAAGGATACAGACCTAGAGAGAGTAATATTTTAACACGGATGGACCTAGAGATGATCATACTAAGTGAAGTAAGTCAGAGAGAGAAAGACAAATACCATATGATGTCACTTACAGGTGGAATTGAAAATATGACACAAATGAACTTATTTACAAAACAGAAACAGACTCACAGACATAGAAAACAAACTTGTGGTTACCAAAGGGGAAAGAGGCGGGAAGGGATAAATTAGGAGTCTGCGATTAGCAGACACAAACTACTATACATAGAATAGATAAACAACGAGATCCTACTGTATCGCATATATATATATAAAAAACTGAATCACTTTGATGTATACCGGAAACTAACAACAACATTGTAAATCAACTGTACTTTGGTAAAAAAAGAAAAGAAAAGAAAAAAACTAATAAGCATTTCTATACGCCATAATAATCAAACAAGAATATTTAAAAATGATCCAATTCTGAAATTACTTCATGTGCACTCCACCAGGTTCTCACTGTGGGGTGGGAGAAGGGAGATACAAATACGGAATGGGGGAGGTAATGGAGCTAGACCAGAGATACCAGAATGTACTTAGTTTTTAAAATGTTATATACTTCCTACCTCTCTGCCTGCTGAAAGGGCCTAGAAGTAGTGACAATCCAGTAACAACAAACAGAGCTAATGGCTAGATCTTAGTTTCTAAATGATGCAAAGGAACCAGGGCTCCTTGGAGAAATGGCAGATTCCAGGGCTCAGAGGGACCAAGTTCACGAAGAGTTTCAAGTATCTTAATGTGGTGAGAAGTAAGGAAGGGCCAGAATGACCAGGACATAGCAAAACCCAGGAACTAGTCTGAAGGGGCTCCCAAGGACGAACCTGGAGACAATTTGAGCCTCGAAATAGATGACAGTAATGGATTATAATTATGAATAAATAAAACCAAATCCACGAGCCCATGCAGATGTTCAAAAATAAAATACACAGAAAAATAAATAAATGGGGATAGATGAACTTTCTTTACATCAGAATGTCAACTGATAAATATCAACGAAATGATCGAACAAGTCACTATCTTGCAACCATCATATTGCAACCATCAACTGATTCAGCCAGGAATCATCAATAGAAGTAAAACTGCTGAGTGAAAGCTTATAAGGACACTTATAGTCTCAAGGTATTTCCACACAAATTAGTTATTTACAAAAAAGAAAAGTACACCGTTACAGCAGAAAAATCTGGCATCACCTTCATTAAGTAATTAATATTGAGATAACTATTAATGGGACAAAGGGTGAGCATGAGCTCTCTGATGTAATAACAGTGAGAAGAACATATCACCTAATGGTATTCACTTCAAAAATGCACAGCCTGAATCTAACTCCGAGGAACAATCCAACAAGCCCAAATTGAAGAATATTCTGCAAAAACAATGGCCTATCTATACTCTTCAAAAATGTCAATGTATGAAAGAGAATGGAAAGCTAAAGGATCGTTTCAGTTCCCCATACTGTGGTTAAGTAAGAACAGCTTTGTTCTCTTGAGATGAAAATGGAAATACTTAGGGGATAAGAGGTCATGATGCTGCCACCCTTACACTCAAAATGGCTCAAAATAAATTAAAAAGAGAAGTACACAAGTCAAAAAAAAGATACTAGAACATTCATCAAAAGGAGAACGAATAAATACAGCACAGTTTCATAAAATTAAGGAAATTACACAATGTATTAGATTTTCAGGGGGAAAAACTGAAAATAAAGAAATACATGCCATATTCGTGGGACAATTGGTTTCACTGAAAAATCAAAACAATTCGTGACACGATGGGGCACATTCCCTCCTACCTATTGTCACTTCGGGTTTCCATAGCCACAGGATTTGGAGAGGCTCGATGTCCTGAAATGGGAATCAGGCTACTCCTCTCTGCAGGGTAATCGGGTTGGATCCGAGGAGAAGTATGTGTGATTTGCTGAGGCACCACCTTAGCTACAAAAAGTATAATCCAATTACATTACTGCTCATATGCTTTCATTGGCATGCCAAAACATTCTTGGCCAGCAACAATCTTAAGAATGCAAACAGTAATAAGAAGCCTGGATTTTTAGTTTTAATCAAAATAAAAAATGAAAAGATGAGTACCTATGGTGCAACTGAATTATTTCAATCCAATAATACACTGATATATTTACACTGCTATCTGTCAAAGCAGGGTTCAACATTAATACTTTCAGCAACTACATCCTTTTCTCCTGACCTGGCTTCTTGGAGACCTTTTTTTTAAAAGGAGAAAACTTAAAAAAAAAAAAAAAAATCAACAAAAATTTGAATACAGAAATGGCAAACACCTTAGATTCTTTTCAGGGGCCCATAACTAATCAGTAATAATGTAGCTAGTAAGTAATGAGAAGGTCATTTTAATTTCCAAGTCTTAGGTTCCTCATCTATGAGGAGGCCTTCTCTAGAAAATCACTTGATTTCTAAAGTCTTTTGAGTTTCCTGTGACTTTGCATAATATTTTATGGCAAAATCAAAATGATCATACAGTTTTCAAATTTAATTCTATCTGTAAAGACCCAAGTCATACCAACGGCAGGCACGCAAACACTAGAGACTGGGATGATGCCATCACGTTACCCAAGGTGCAGCACGCTGAACACCAAAGGTAAGCAGCAACCCCCCCGGGCCCAGACATTTTCTGAGGGAGGCAGCTGGAGAAGTTTCTGCAGGATGATGGGTGAGATGCCCAGTTTGACCAGCGAGATGGCCTCTGCTGGCTAACGCAGAGAGAAGCTGGCATGATGTATTTTCCATCAGTAGTCAGTCGAGAGGGTGCTGAGGGAAAAGTGAGTAAGCCTGTGTTTTCACTGTGCCCATAAAAGGTAGGAGAAAATTATGCTTCCAATAAAAAAGCAGCTGTGTTTGGCACAGTAGCTAACATCAGATGGTAACCACACACACACACATGAATCATACCTTTACTTTTTCCTAATTAAAAGGGCCATACATCCTCAATTATTTAGACAAAAAAAAACTTCAGGAAAAACATAATGCAGAAATGGTAAGTTGGGGCTATTTTCAAAGATAATCCCTGTTTTCTGTAGGCTGGCATCATCTGATTCTTTTTATAGTTCTGAGACCACTGTCATGTGTGGAGAAAATAAGGGTGGCATTCTATTGGAAATGGGCATTCACTGCAGGTGAAAACCCTATGCTTGGGGTTATCAGGCTCTTCGTCTGATCCAACACATTCCTATTAATAACAATCGCTGAATTCAATATCTAATCTCACCTGGAGAAAGCAAGTGACACTTAGAAAAAGCCACTTAGGTGATTTTAATATAGCTCTTATGCCCTCAACTTGAAAATCAATGCTCTAGGGTTAATATCAGTTTTCCCTTCTCAACTGAGGCCCTTCTGTACAGGGATCCCATTATGATGTAACAAATATCTGAGTTACTACACAAGAAGAAAACAAAACTAGAGCATAAACCTGACGGAACTTCGACAAAAGCAATCACACTAAGTAGCAGATGTTTAAATCTGTTTGGACACTTCTGTCAAATGATTTTCAGATCTAGAATTTAGTAAATGGTAAAAATTCAAAGATAAGTGAGCTGGGGAGTTAGAGAACACAGCAATACAGTAACTTAGGACAGGTAAGAAGTTGGTAGTTTTAGCCAAATGAATGAAGATTATTTGTCTCCTGCTACTTTCAGTGAGTTTACTTGCACAGTGTTTACTCTTAGGAAGACACAGTGACATTAACAAGAACTGATCTCTAAATAATTCTCCACAGAGAGGGTTCAAGACACAACCAGACAGCCCCCTAGGGTACGCTGCCCCTCTTTACTGGTCTGATTTTCTTCATAGCAACACATTCCCTAGTGAGACTCTCGACTATAAAAATGAAAAGAAGGGGCTTGGCTCTGACTTGACAGTGCTGCAGATAACTGATGACACTGTTAGGTATAGCCAGAAAACAGCCTGAAGTGACAACATGGAACAATCAATGATCTTTTTCAACGAAAGTGCTGTAATGCTGAACCTCTAACCCCACTGCCAGACTTCGCAGAAGTGAGATGAAATTCAGAGGGTGTGACAGAAGTTTGGTTTCCCCAATGCCAAGCTGGAGTGAGCAGTAACGTGAAAAAGACCGCAGTTATTTTCTCTGCTAAAAGCCGTCTGTGGGGCTGAGTACCAATTTAAGGGCTGGAATGGCTCAGTTATTTAAAAGAGGAGCAAGGGTTTCCTGGGTCCTACTGTTACTCTGGAAAAGTGCCTTCAAAGTTTGCTAGGAGGGCTGTGGAAGCTGCAGCCTGTCACACATGCAAAGGAAGGAAGCAGGGAGGGAGGGACCACCCCAGTGCTGGGACACAGCAGGTAGGGGAGACACTTCTGTGTCTGGTCACCAGATTTCTGACCGTCGAGCATGTCAGTGCGTCCTCTCACAAAAGGCAGCCTTACTTCTAAAAGTACAGCAGATTAAAACTATGGCAGCTGTCCCACATCTCTGGGAGTGAAGGAGAGTGAGATGGCACACTCACTGTTACAGAAGCAAGGCACAGGTAACACTAGAAACTAAAACCTGTCACTTGTGGGTGAAAGGAGTGTTCTGCCTCATAGGCCACGGCCTCTGCTTTGGAAGCTGTGACAGTAAGCTATCAACTCTGACGATAGGCATTGACAACTTGCCGGCCAAACCTTGCTGATGCCTGTTTTGGCCCGTGAGCTAACAATGGGTTCACACTTTTAAACAGCAGCGGGAGGGAAAAATCAAAAGAAGACTATTTTGTGACACCTGAAAATGACATGAAATTCAAATTTCTGTGTCCGTAAAAAAATCTAACTGAAACACAGCCACACCCGTTTGTTTACATATTGTCCATAGCTAGGTAGTTGCGCACACCCGTGAGGCCTGCAGAACCTAAAGCATTTACGATCCGGCTCTATGGAAAAAGCTTGCCAATCCCTGCTGTTGATCACTAAAGTCTGGCTGCCAGAAGTTTTTCAAAGATGTTTTAATACTGTAGATATACACATATTTAAAAGGGGAATAAGCAGAGCCTGGAAGGAATTTTAGGATGGTCATGAAGTACCTTGGGTGGCACCCAGATAAGAACCTCGGGGAAGTGACTTGAGGGTTAGCATTCTTCCCACTGTTGCATCACCCAGAGATTTTTCCTGAACAATCTGTCAGTGTACAAGGTCTCTTCACTCCAGATCTTTGCTTCTTTCTTGCTTTTCCTGTTGCTCTTGTCAAACTTTTATCAGTAAAGTTAACTTACTTTTTAAAAAGGTAAACACAGAAAAGGTAAAGGTTGATGAATAAGTCAAAAGTGGAGTTAAAGTAGTTTACTTTGAGCTCTCAGAGATGGTTATCTTCTTTTTTCTCCCCCTACCATCAAAATGCCAAATCTGTATATGAAATAATACTCAAAGTTAAAGTCAGTGTTGCTTTGAAAATTAACAATTAAAAAAAAAATCAACACTAGCCAGCTATATGAAGACCTGGTCAGCGGGGCTGAAAATTCCTTGTAAGCTTCTGTCTGAAGGCTGCACACCACTTACCAACCGGGATGTTTGAGGTGGTCACTGCCGTAGCATGGGATGAATGTGAGGGCATTGTCATGGTAACAATTGTACTCGTGGGAGCTTGTGTGTGTGACACCGATCCTGGACAGGAGAAAAAGGGAAATTCTTCAACAATGGCCTCTCTGCACACATTACAGATTCTCAAAAACCCAAGAAAAGCTCTTGGGAAAAAGAAAGAGAATTTTTCTAACCTAATCCTTGTTCTCTGCCTGAAGCTGAGAAATAAAGAATGAACCCACGCCTTATGCCTTCTTCCTCCCTGGCAGGAAGAGCAGGGCTGCCGACTTACCAGCCGTGGTTGCAGAAGGAATGGTGTTGGTTGCCAAAATAGGTGCTACCGTTGCTGCAGCCACTGGTGTGCCAGTACTGAAGATCGTTTTCTGTGGGTGGGGGGGACACCCCAGAACACAATTAGAAACAGGAACATCTCCCACCCAATCCCGTTTAAACGCAATCACTGCCTTCGATATTGCCAGGCTTTTAGCAAGTTTTGCACAATTCTGGTTTTAACCCACAGAGTATACAGATGGCTCTTCATCTCTGGTTTTACCTGAGCCATGGTATGGAGCTGCTGTTTTGGCGTCCCTAGCGCAGGGTGAGATGGCAGTGTGATTCTTGTTGTCACATCCCGTGACTGGGCAGGACGCTGAATACTAATTGCTGCAGACGGTGGATGCTGGAGAGACAGAGTTGGCCGACTGGGAAGACAGAAAAGACATCACGATCTATGACTTGTCTCCAGACGCAATGCAGGCAGCCAAGGCCACTTACTGTCTCGTGCTGGATCACAGTCAGAGTTTTATTTTTCACAGGTCTGTGAAGTCCACATGTGAACCAATGAAGTTAACTGCCCATCGAGTTTCTCTCCTGAAACTGCCATAAGCCTCATTCTAGAAGGTATCAACATGGACCATGAACCAAATAAATTAATCCTTAGTCATACTGAGTATCCTCGATATAATTAATCAACACTCTCTGACCATCTCGAGTAAGCATTACTATAACGAACACGTTTCACTCTGTGGACAAATCTGAAGATACACACTAAGGTTCTAACAGTTGAGGTAACATTACAGAAAACCTTGATTAACGGAAGCTTAACCTGTGACCTTGAAGCGCTGACTTCCTTCCCCCAATTTTATATCATCCCTTACCAAAAGATAAAGTTATAGTTATGACTGCCTCATAATTGAAAGGGATATCAACATAGACAGCATGTCAAATTATCTGGCAAGCATGCTACTGAAATTGCAAAAATGGTAAGAAAACTTGACAGTATATCAAAGTTGACATCTCAAACAGAGGGGAGAGAATGGGCTACTTAATAAATGATGCTAGGAAGACTACACAGCCATTTGGAAAAAATCAAATGAGATCCATACTTCACACAGTACACCAGGATAAATATGAAAATGAGGAAAGGTTTAATGGAAAATAAGAAAGTACATGAAGAAAAGATAGAATTCTTTAATAGCCTTGGAGTGGCGGAGAGCTTTCTAACAATTAAAAGCTCTAAAAATCCAAAAGCTATAAAAAAAAAATCAAGAAATTTGACTCTGTAAACCAATAAGCAAGCCTCCCAACACAGTAAAACACACTACAAGCAAAGTAAAAAGACTCATAGGTGAAAGTGTAATCTTAATATATGAAGAGCTCCTAGAAATCCATGAGAAAAATAACAGCCCAATAGAAAAACAGGCCAAGGATATGAATAGTCAGTTTGCTAAAAAGAAAACACAAATGGCCCCTTAACAAAGGGAAAAGACTAAGTCTTCATCAGAGGAAGAGAAATGTAATTTAAAAGACACTGATATATCATTGTTCACCTATCAGATTGGCAAAAATCCAAAAAATTGACAGGGTACTCTGTTGTTCAAGCTGTAAGGGAACAGGCACTTTTAAATATTCTGAAGGGAGTATAAACTAGTACAAACCCTATGGAAGGCAGTAAGACATAGGTATCAAAATTACAATCACATATACCCTCTGATCACTTTTGGGAATTTATCCTATAGCTATTCTTGCACACATGCATAATGACAAGAATATAAAGTTATTCACTGCAATATTATTTATGATAGTAAAGTAAAGAAAAGAACCTCAAATCCACATACACGATGGGTCATCATACTGCTGCTAAAAGAACAATGAAACTCCACGTACTGAAATGGAAAGCTTTCAACATACGTTGTTATATGAAAAAACCCAAAGAGGAACATAAAATCTTGAGACTGACACACTGCCGGCTGCAGTAAGAGGGCAGCTTAGGAATCTATGAATTAAACAATTTTGGGGGTAAAAAGGATAAAAGTTAAGAATTACATGTGAATTCGACTGTATTTAAGAAACACTGAAAGGATACCCCGAAAGCTATGAACATGTTACTTTACAAAGGCAAAGGGAAAGGAACATAGGAACTTGGTAGACGTGCGACAGAGGAGTGATACTCCCTACTGAATACCTTTTTATGTTTTTGTATTTTGGAACCATGTGATTATAAATGAGGAAGAAGAAAACATGAAAAGTTGAGCCGTAAGGGTGAAATGTGATTGGGACCTCACGTATCCAAACCAATGGTTTCATCACAGGGATCCTCTCTCAAAATGCTTTAAGATCAGAGCTGGTGGAATATTAGTGCATAAAACTTACAAACTGAATAAAGGACGGCTTTCTCCCTATAGAAAGAGAACTAAATGGTATATTATTCAAGTTCAAAGGAAAGCTGAAAGCCTGGTCATAGGTGCAACTATGACACCTGGTGGAACTTACTGAGGAGAAAGCCTACTATTGAAGACTGGATTTTTAATAGTTGATGACTTAGGTCAGCAGAGTACAGTGAAAGCTGCCCACTCCCAGCATTTACAATGAAATGCATTCAGAGAGATACATGTACACATAACTAAAATAATCACAAATTTTAGGATGGAGGAATCTAATTATGGGAACAATTCTGAAGATACCTGTAACAAAGAAGAATGCCAACAGAATCACCCGGAAAGGATCTCCTAAATTCAAACTTAAACGTGCTCATATTTTAAGAGGTCCAGCTCATACAAAAATATACCCCCAAAAGAGTATTTCTATTAAGTATTTAGATATGTGAAGTGTTTCTGAAAGCATAGACTATACTAGTCTTTGATTTTCATTTACTCTAATGAAAACTAACAAGTGTTAACACATAAAAAGTGTTAATGACCATTACATGTCAGGCATGTATTAAGTGCTTTATATATTAGTATTAATATATACATATTTACACCTTAATATTTATACATTAACTTCCATTTCAAGGAAGGTAATACTACCGCCTTTTTCTAGGTGAGGAAATTGAGACATTTACTCTTTCACCTAGCACTCCCACTTCCAGGAATACACCTTGAAGGCACACCATCACAAACATGCAACATATGCCAAAATGCCCATCGGTACATCCATTAGCTAGGAAGTCAGACATTAGGAATTTATCACAGTTAGAGATAATTTAAGTAGAAAAACCATCTGATCATTAGGGTTTTGGTCTGTTTAATTCCCTAGTGTATTTCCAGTGCCTAGAGCAGTGGCTGGCACAGATGAGGCACACAATAATATTTGTTACAGGAGTGAAAACGTAGTTATATGCTAAAAATATATCTGACAAAATTCAGTATCCATTTTTTAGTAAAAACAATACACTGGAAAAGATAATTCAACAACATGGTTTAAAAAAAATCTAACCCTAGTTTTCACTGTATACACATTTATACCTTTTGAATTTCATCATACCATCTGAATATATTAATTTTTTGAAGGTACTATAAAGCGAACATGAATAACAGTCTATTTTATATTGGGCTGTTGTGTCTCTTTGTACCTCAAGCAATATATTCAATTACCGAGAAGTAAAGTGTCTTCATTTTACTGAAGAGCGGACTAAGGATCAGGGAAGTTAAAAACACTTATAATGACACACAGCTAGTAAATGACAGAGCTAGTGGTTAAAGTTACACCCTAGGCACTACTCTGCATGTAAGTGTTATTTTCTTCAGAGCTCTGTTCTGGGCCCTCTTCTCATTATATTTATTCCCGCTGGGTAGACTCGGATACCTAGAGCATTAACTGTAGCCCACGTTAATGACTTCTCAAGCACAGACATCTCTTCAACTACCTGTTGCCACAGATACACTCAGTGTCACAAAACTTAACCTTCTCTTTAAAATCTGCTTCCGGGGCTTCCCTGGTGGCGCAGTGGTTAAGAATCCACCTGCCAATGCAGGGGACACGGGTTCGATCCTTGGTCCGGGAAGATCCCACATGCCGTGGAGCAACTGCGCCCATGCGCCACAACTACTGAGTCTGCGCTCTAGAGCCCGCGTGCCGCAACTACTGAGCCCGCGTGCCACAACTACTGAACCCACGTGCCTGGAGCCCTTGCTCTGCAACAACAGAAGCCACCACAACAAGAAGCCCGCGCAATGCAACCAAGAGTAGCCCGCACTCGCTGCAACTAGAGAAAAGCCCATGCACAGCGACGAAGACCCAATGCAGCCATAAATAAATAAATAAATAAATAAATCTGCTTTCTTTCCCTTGTTTCCTTTTCATTTACTTGGTCAAGCAAGGAAGAAACCAAGGAGGCATCTCAGACTGCTTCCAACTGGTAGACAAGTCTTCCGGATGGTCTCTAGTTCCCGACAGCTCTGTTCTCCATGCCCTATCCCTCCTTCGGTCCAGTGAATCACTTCTTGTCCATATTGCCGAAGGCTCTTTCCCCGGCACCCATGTAATCGATGGCAAGAATCAAGCAAGACCACTGGAACACTGCATGCTCCTGGCAAGACTCTCATGCCACTGCCTTCCCCAACTTTCATAGCTTCACCAGCACAATATGCCTGCGGGTCGTGAGGACAAATACCTTGATGTCTTCAGCCCTGACTGTGTCACTCACAAGAAGCATCAGAGACCATCCCTCATTGACCAGATTCTCTCCCTGTATGGCTCTGTAAATCTCCTAATTGTACTGACTTCACTTCTCAAACACCCAACCTTTCTGCTATACCCTCTGGACTCACAATCCATCTTTAGCAAAATCTCCTGTATCCTCAACCTCTTCTGTGAATATATCCATTATCTTCCTGCCCTAATGAATCTTGGTTCTCCCTTGAGAACACTGCTTCCCTCGACAGCCCTCTCAACTGGGAGCCATTTTCTCTCATAAACCTCCTCCCCATGTATATTGCCCTCCTAAATCATCTCCTCCCGAACTCTTCTGTGGACTCCAGACTCATATATTAGGCTTTCTCAACATCTCCACTTGGGTGCTCAGAAGTCAGCACAACCTTAAAAGTGCCCCAAACCAGAGTCTGGAATTCCTCCCCAAACCTACTCCTCCCATTCTTCCCCATCTCAAGTTTAGGCAACTCCACTCTCCCAGCTGCACAGCCAACCAGCGCTGGCAAAAGCCTGACTGTTCTCATTCTCTAATAACCCCGTACGTGCTTCCTCAGAAATCCCCTCCGCTACCTTCAAAGTTCTATTCAGAATCTAACCACATCTTTCCACCTCCAATGACCATCTCTCCTGGATTCCTGCCATACTCTTTGAAACATCCTGCTTCCAACTTTGCCTCCCCACAGCCAACTCTCTCCAGCAACCAGGCTGATGCAGCTACTTCAGATCATGGCAGTGCTCTGTTCCAAACTCTGCTAAGGCTTCCCATTGCCCCCCGGCGCAGGCCAAATCCTAAGAGTGGTTCCTAAGGCTCGGCATGACCTGGGGACCTTGCTACCTCCCAAAATTATCTCTGGCCACTCTCCTACCATTAGCCTCTTGCTGCCCCTTTATGCGGCAAACATACTCCTGTATCAGGGCCTTTGCACTTACTGTTCCCACTGCCTAGAACACTCTTATCCCAAACAACCATATGGCTCATTTCACATCTTTCCATTTTCTGTTCAACTGCATTCTTATCAACAAAGCCCTTCCTGATCACCTTACATGACAAAGTAAGCTCCCCGCACTGCCTACCCTGTCACTCCAAATCCCATTCGCCCTGATTTTTCCCCAAAGCACTCTCTGCCACCTAAAAAACTATATATTTTTTAATGGTATGTCTCCAGCCACAGTTTCTACAAACAGAAACTCTATGAGGGCAAGAATTTCTTTTTATTTGTTCACTGCTTTATCCTCAGTGTCTAGAACACAACATATAGCTCATTAGAAAAAAGAAAAAAGCACTCAATAAATATTTGTTGAGTTGAATGAAAGAAGGAAAAGAAATAGGGGAGAGAAGAAGGGAGGATGACAGGATGGCTGATCTTCAAACCCCCAAATATACCTAAGTGCGGAATCAGTGGCATGGGCTGCTGTTGTAGTAATCACTGGAGACTGAGCTCTGGTGGCCGACACAGTTGCTACCACAGCAGGAGGGATGGTATTAGAGGTGGTCACAGGTGGACGAGACTACCAAGAGAAGAGAAAAACATATTTCATTGAAAGCAAAATACAGTATGCCCAAAACACTGCAAGTATAATTTGAAAACTGGGCCTCGAAATAAGGGTGTTTATGTCCAAATGAAAATAAATTCTCACCATTCTGATAACCGAGTTCTCTTTTCAGATAGGTTGTTAGAAGGCCAAGAGCCAGAATTATCCCAAAAAATCCAATGCTGGTTGGAGAGTACACAAGCCCCTTCTTTTCGAATATGACCAGACTCAAAATTCTGTCCTACGATTAGTACAGACTGGAATCTAGCCCTTCAGCTCTAGTTCCCACAGAGCTGTCGCTGGTCCTGGAGCAGACACTTTTCATGACGACACAACCTAGGGCTTTCCACAGAGGGCCTACTCAGAACTGGATGCTGGCTCTCATGCCATCTGAGGGCAAAAAAGGCAAACACGTGGTAACAGCATTCTTTACCAGCGGAAGGTGCAGGGTGCCCAGATGCTTTCTAGATGTTTCCATATGGATATACTTCCCTTACCCCTACATCTGTGTGTAAAATCTTCACCTGACTAACGAGTTCCACACTGGGCTTCACCCGCTTGCCCACTGTCAGATTCTCCAGTCATCTGAGCTCTCCTGAGTAGTCCTTCTTTCCTGCTCCTGCCATGTGCAGGTTAACTCAGCAAACTCTGCCCATTCTTGACCTGTTTCTCACCTGCAGACCTCGTCCCCATGGCGCTGCTCTCACAGCCTGTCCTCTCACACTAGGACTGCTGTGCCGTCTTCCGCACTACTGAGCTCTTGACCTTGGATCTCCTCTTTCTCCAACCCTTCCTACCATTATACTCCTGGGGCCCTAATCAGTCTCCAAACGTGTTTTATTACCAGCAAGGTCTTTTATTTTGTTTAATGTGAAAGCTCTAGGCTAGACATATCTTACCCCGCGTCCCAGTCAGCACTCTTCCGTAGTATCTTAAATCCAGCTATTTCATACATGCTACCAGTCTGGCCCCAAAGGCACTGAACTTCTACCTTCTGTACGCAATTCAGCTAGATTAATCTTTCAAAGATATTTCTTTGACCATATATCAGTGTATTCCAAAGACGCAGTAGCTCTCTGCTGTGTACAAAATCAAGTTTACAGTCTTCATCTTAGAGCCCCGAATTTAGAGACAGACATGGTATCACGCAGTAACACGTTATACTTCAGTAGTACTGAGGCCACAGGTTTCCTTGAAAAAAGTTGAAAGGCATGGACCGTCTTCCTCAAAAAGCATACCTATGTGCATAAAATGTCTAGGGGTTCACACACCCCTATCCAACTTAGAATCCCTCAGTTCTAACTAGGCTTTACTCCACATTGTGTACAACCACCACTACCTTCCTCGCCTTGTTCACAGTGCTGCCCCCCTTCACGTCTCTGAATCCCCACTGCCACACCCATCCCAACCAAAAGCCTTCCCTTACTACCTCTCCTAAATTCCTACAGTGGATCACATGACACTGTATGTAATTCAGCCTTCTCTACATCTTGGCAGCTAGATCCAAAGTCGCTTGAGGTTCAAGGACTCGCACAGTGCCAAGCAGAGTGAATAACTCAGAGTAGGCGCTGAACGCTTGCTGGCTGACTACCCACAACCCTGGCGTGCCTGGATTGGCTGGTGAATGATGTGCTGTACTGCCGGCTGAGCTGCAGCAGCATTTGGCAACTGGGAAGTCGGCCTCAGGACCGTGGTTACTTTAGAACTGGACATCACAGCAGCAGCTGCTGCACCTGGAAAAACAGTATTTTTTTCATTAGTATGGCTTCCGGGCTCATGATTTAAATAGCTACAATTATATTCCCTATAAGCTCAGTATGTCAGTATTCAGCTTAAGTGCTTTATGTATACTTCCCATTTCATCATACAGAAAATTAAGAGAACGTGCGCTCAAGGGCTGAGATTTCATAAGATCGATAATCTGTATTGCTTCTTCAAGGGTGTTCTTAAATGAAACTGGCTATTTTTTTTTTTTTTTTAAACTGCAAGTATGTAGCAGTGAAGCACAGCACGGTGCTGTTATTACCCTGATTCAAGCCAAGGCTGCAGCAGTTTAACCACCAGTGAGAGTTCACTTGAACCACCACTGCCTTTGTACCATCAGTGCCAATATCAGCACTGACAAAAGGGCACACGTCCTAGTTTCGACCTCACACAGATCCCCCTGCAGTCTGTGAACCTCACTCTGAGAACAACCACTAAGTTACACTGAGAGAGAGTATTTGTTAGCCTGATTCTGCCGACAATAATTTTATCCTCTCCAATAGAAGGTAACAATTTCTGATCAAGTAACTGAAAAAACTCATTAAATTTAATACCTTACAACCTATCAGCACTTAATTGTAAGAATAAATTCATCTTATTGCCATGTGAATAAAAAGATTTGACTAAGCATTTTCACTAAACTTCAAAAATACTCAGTATTAACATTTGTGACTTATTTATTGAAAATGAAGCCCATATTTACACAACCACAGCTTTCAGGAGTTCCTCAGTATAAAGGACAATTTTTACACCATACAGAAAATTTGAATTGCTCTGAGTTTACACACATACACATATGTGTTGCAATACAACTATAATAAGCACCTATTAGGCCACACTAAAAATGTGCATTAATCTAAGTTTATTTCTGCTGTCCTGCAACTCTAAAAACCTCATTCTGGATATGCTTTGTGTTACTGTATCTTCTACCAAACGTACACCTGTCACTGCATTTCAGGAGTCTGAAGAAAACACGCAGCCTTTATTTACCTCGAGGCAAATGAGAAGCTCCAATGTGAAGAGGGGGCCCAGGTGCGTTGCTCCGGATGATCGACATCTGTACGTTTGTGGTCATGATGTGATGCAGGTTACTGGGATGCCCCTGCAAGAAACAGGATGCAACGTTATTTCCAAGTGCCTGGTCTTAGCCACGGGTGCTTAGCCATTGCTTCTAGGAAGTCAGCTGCCTCCAAATGTGGGTCATGTTGTTCCTCTTAAGATAGTGAGCACCCCAAGGGAAAGGACATTTAGTTTCCTTTTCACAGCATACTGCACGATGCCCTGTGCCAGCAGGCATGTGGTAAGGGGCAGGGAGGACCCATCAACTGCCTTGAATCTAGCTAGCTGTTAGATTCCTATCACTGATGACACATCTGACTGTCCACTTTCAGACACTCTCATCTTCAATAGTAGTCTTTTACCCTTGTTTTCTTTGTCTTGGCCTATAGCTTATTTTTTCTTATTATCACTATTTCCTTTACACGCCACTGCACTCACGTATGCTTTATGCTAGCCAAGATCTCTAAGTAAATTCAGTCAGCATCCAACGGGCACTCGCCCATCAGTTCTGCAGCTCACCCCTACGTGTCCCTTCCTCACACCTGCCCGATCCTGATGCCAGTGCTTCTCAGGTGGGCATTCCAGCACTTCTGGGAGGACTCAGCAATATGACAAAATGAAAAACACCACAGTGCACCTTTTTGGAATACCATTTTTCTCCTGAAAACTTGAAGGGAGTGAGTTGTGAGATTCAGTTTTCATTGGTAAGTAATTTAAAATATTTAAATAAATCAAATACATATTATGGAGGAGGACTGCAATTTCAAAAAAAAAAAAATTAAGTTAAAACATGAGACTTTAAAATAAAGGTTCACAACTGGTAGGCTGCTGAGGGAACCCGCCAGTCGCCCAAGAGACACACATCACCGTCCTCAGAGAACAGCCTTAGAGAAGCACTGCTGCTGTGAGGCTGTCCTCAGCCCACTGGAGTTCTGCGCCTGTAACCAAGCACAGCCGGACTCCTGTGCTCCTCAAGGTCACGGGCTGTCTTATCTAGATTTGCTTCTCACACTGCAGGGGGTGCCTCGTACACAGCAGATACCCACTACGTACGGGCCGAATGACAAGACCACTGTGCATACTGGTCTCACTCCCGAGGCCATCCTTCTCTGTCCACTCTCCTCTTGTCCCCTTGCAGATACCGGTGACCAGTTAATTTTTGATTTAGTCCAGTGCCTAATGTACTGCTGGCATTCAGTAAATAATGATCAACAGTTTGGCATCTCAGTTTGAAAATCAGCAAATTAAGAGGAAAAAAACCTGTTGTCCACTGATTGTTGCCACAGGAATGGCTGCAGCTTGAGGGATGCTACTCTCCATGGTAACGGTAACCTGCCCTGGAAGCTTGGGGGGAAGTGACAAGGTGGAAGGTGGAGCAGGAGCAATGGGACGGCTAGGCACGGTGGGCTTCGGGGGCGGCTGCGAACAGAAAACCACACGACACAGATCAACAGCGTTTCCAGCGATGCCCTTCATTCCACACACGCGCACAAATCAAACCTGGAGAGTGCCAGGAAGGATGCCCGAAGCCTCACATGTTCTATCTCTTAGCATCACAGCCTCTCCATTGAGGTGCTAGCATTGCCATGTTACAGATGTGGAAACATACAAAGCAAGGCTAAGTCCCTTGCTTAAAGCCACACAGACAGTAAAAACTAGAACTGGGAATAAAGCCCAGATCTGTATGGCTCACAGCCCACATTCTTTCTTCTATACCGTGCCGCCTCCCAAGTTTGGCTGGAAGTAAACAAAACTCCCAGTAACTGACACATATCCATATGGTTAATACACAAGGCGATATTCTGATACACCCAAATTAGCAAGCTATCAAAACAAAACCTTGGAGAAGAGTGCCACTCCAAGATAAAAGCTACACTAGCATGCCCATAACTTGAAATAAAATCCACGTCAAAATGGGTACGAGAAAAGATCCTGTGATGCCAACTGCCCAGCGGCACGAGACTAGGCACTGCAGAACAGCGCAACTCTGAGTTACAGAGAGGAGCTGAACTGATAGGTCAAAAAGAAAAAGCTATGATCCTAGGATACAGCCTAAGACTCTGTGAGCACTGTCAGAAATACTAGCCAGTCTTTAGCTGTCGTTCAATGTGAAATTTTAAACCTCTCCATTACCTTCATAAGTCCCTCCGAAAATGAGAGTGGCACTGCTGGCGTCAGATGTGCTGGCGGGGCTGTCACTGTGACAGGTGTGCCCGATGCAACAGCATGGTGTGTAGACAACATCTGCACCTGTGGATAGGGCCTTACCACAACAGGCTCTTGCTTCTCTTCACGGGACTGTAGGGAGCTGCTGGAACCCACGTGCTCCCTGGCAGTGACTTCAGCATCTCGACTAGATTCATCGTTGACTAGTGAAGACATGAAGGGTGAAACAGCGTGTCATGCCCTTCCAATATCAAATAATATAACAGCACATGTAAGAGTGGCGCTTGCAGCTAAGTTGCAGGGTTGATAAACTGACCGTTTCCTTCTGAGATTTTCTTAACAAGGAAAATTTGGGCATCAAATTCCCCTGATGGAGAGCAAACTCGAAAGTCACACCTTTGGAACATGGGACTTGTTTTAAAGATTGTAATTTCCTACTCCTATGAACAAAGGGCCTGAAAACTATCTAGAATGACCTCAAATACTTGAAATTGTAATATAAGATAAAAGACAATTTCATTTAAAATATTTATTTAAAAAGTTATAAAAACCTAATATTAAAAAGGTGACTTGGGGACTTCCCAGGCGGTCCAGTGGTTAAGAATCCATGCTTCCACTGCAGGGGGCACAGGTCTGACCCCTGGTCGGGGAGCTAAGATCCTGCATGCTGTGTGGTGCGGCATCCACCTCCCCCAAAAAAGGTAACCAATTTCTCAGTCCAAATCCCTACAGAGTGAACAAGTAAAGCTCTATCATTATTACAATGCATGCACCCTTTGAGACTCAACAATTCCACTTGCGTGACTGTACCCTATAGATACACAGCATGTGTGTAAAATGACTCAGGTACAAGTTATCTGTTTCAGTATTTTTATACTAGCAAAGGAACCGAAAAACCTACATGTCCATCAATAGGGGACTGGTTAAATAAATTATGGTATACTCACACAACAGACTACCATGCAACTATAAAAATAAAACAAGAAAGCTTTTTAGGTACTCTTATGGGAAAATGTATAATATATATATATATAGTGAAAAAGATATATGAAAATACCAAGGTACAGAACAGAGAAAAAGTAAATAAAATACACACAAATATAAATACATTTGTATTTGAATATGGATAACATATCTCCAAAGCATCTTGTTTGCCTGAAAGGAAAGAAAGTGGATGAGTGGAGGACAGGAAGGAGAGATATTTTTCAGTGTATATTCTTTTTTCTTTTGGAATTTTGGACCATGAGAACACGTAACGTATTTAAAAATTAAGTTAAAAAAATCAAGGAACTGGGACTTCCCTGGTGGCGCGGTGGTTAAGAATCCGCCTGCCAATGCTGGGAACACGGGTTCGATCCCTGGTCCGGGAAGATACCACATGCCACGGAGCAACTAAGCCTGTGCGCCACAACTACTGAGCCTGTGCTCTAGAGCCCGTGCACCTAGGGCCCACGCTCCGCAACAAGAGAAGCCACCGCAATGAGAAGCCTGCGCACTGCAACGAAGAGTAGCCCCCACTCGCCACAACTACAGAAAGCCTGTGTGCAGCAACAAAGACCCAATGCAGCCAAAAATAAATAAAACTAAAAATAAATTTTAAAATGCTGTGAATTCAGAACACAATGATAAAAAATTTATTAAAAATCAAGGAACTAATGTAATGAAAGAGGAGAGTCTGTGAAAATATTAATTTGCACTATCATTTTCCCAAAACAACACTGACATTATTTTTCTGAACATAAAGATTATACTTACATAAAAAATTTTAATTACTTGGAAAACTATAAAGAAAGTAAAACTGCTCCCAAAGTCTATCCCCTAAAGGCACCAAGTTACTATTTTGGTAAAACGTCAGACACTTCTCAGCTCTTTAATCTTAGGTGGGTTTTTATTTACTTAACTTTTTATTTAACTATAACCTTCATAAAGACAAGTGTATAGCTCAATGAACTTTTACAAACGGAATACACCCGAGTTACCAGCCCCGAGATCAACAAGCAGAATGCTACTGCTTCCCCATAAACCCTCTGTTCAGCCTGATTCCAGTCACTGTACCTCCCAATGATACTCACTATGCTAACTTCTAAAACTATACGTTACTGTTGTCTATTTTTGAACTTATATATATATATATATATATACTCGTAACAAATGTACCTGGTTCTTGTCTCTCTCACTTATAGGTATAAGATTTGTGCATATTATTACATGTAGCCATAGCTCCTTCATTCTCAGTACAGTATGCCATTGCTTGAATAAATCACAAATTACCCATTTTACTCACAGTTAGTTTTCAGGTTTTTTTTTACTATTATGAATAGGAATGCTAGTAATTATTCACGTGTATGACTTTTGGTGAACATTACCATTGCTATTGGATTCCACCTAAGAGTGGAATCGCTAAGTAATACAGAATATACACCGCATCATTTCAAAAGTGCTAAATGAAATTCTATTGAATAGATGTACTATACCTTTTTAAACCATTATATCATCGATGAGCAAAAATTTCCAAATTTTTGCTATTGTCAACAACTCTAGAATAAATATCCATATGTACTCTGAGTCCTTGTTCAATGATCTCCTCAGGAAAAAAAATCAGAAATTTTCTCTTGGAGGAAAAAAGTGCTGGGAGAAAAGATTAACATATTTTATATTCTGCTATACATTGACCCTTCTCCTAGGTCATTCAGATTTTTAAAAATTTTTGATTTTTAAAACCGCTTTATTGAGGTATAACTTGCATACAATAAAATGGCTATTCTAAAGAGAGTTCAATGATTTTTTTTTTTTTACATTCTCACCAACAAGTTAGGAGCAGAATGGCTGGGTCAAATGGTAAACTTCATATGAAACTGCCGAAGTACTTTCCAAAGTGGTTGTATTATCTCATGTTCCCACCGGCAGTGTATTAGCGGTCCAGTTGTTCCTCATCCTCACAGATTCTTGACACACAGACATTCTAGTGGGTGTGTACTGGGTATCTCATTGTGGTTTTAATTAACATTTCCATGCTGACTGGTAATGTTGAACTTCTTTTTATGTGACCATAGGCCATTCATATACATCTTCCTTTGTGAAGTATATGTTCATATCTTGTCCATTTTTTAATTAATCAGGTTTATTAACTGAGGTACAATTTACATATAAAATCTAATTTTTTGTATAAAACTAAATTTTCACAAATGTATTCAGTACTGTTATCACAACACAATCATGACATAGAACATTTCCCTTACTCTACCAAGTTCATTCATGCCCCTTTGCAGACAATTCCCTCCCTCCCACCCCTACTCCTTAGAAACCACTGATCTATTGATGGTTCTATCACCACTGCTTTATCTTTTCTGGAATTTCATAGAAATAGAACCACACAGTATGTGGTCCTTTGGGTCTGGCTTCTTTCTCTCAGTAAAATGCTTCTGACGTTCATCCACGTTACTGTTTATAATGCTAGTTTGCTTCTTTTTACAACTGAGTAGTATTCCACTGTATGGATTAAACCAAACTTTGCTTATCCAGTCACCAGTTGATAAAATCTGGGTTCTTTCCAGGGTTTGGCTATTATGAATAATGCTTCTATGAACACTGAAGGAGAAGTCACTGTATGTGTGACACACATTTTCATTTATCTTGGGTAAACACCTAGGAATGAGACTGCTGGGTTGTATGGTAAGCTTATGTTAAATTTTTTAACACACTGTGCCAAACTGCTTACCAAAGTGGCTGGATTACTTTGCATTCCCACCAATGCATGGGTTCTGCTTGCTCGAGAAACACGTCAAAACTCGGTATTGTCAGTCTTTTTGTTTTAGTCATTCTAGTGGGTGTATAGTAGTTTCTCACTGTGGTTTTAATTTGCATTGCCCTGAGGAGTTAATACAGTTGAATATCTTTTGTGTTTATCTGGCCTTTATATAGCATCTTTGGTAAAGTGTCTATTCACATATTTCATCCCTTAAAAACAAACAAACTAACAACAAAAAAACACAAGCTGTTTGCCTTTTTTGCTATTGAGTTACAAGTTTTTTATATATTCCAGATGTAAGTCCTTTGCTGACACATTTATCACAAATGTCTTCTCTCATTTGGTAGCTTGCCTTTTTATTTTACTAACAGTGTCTTTTGCAGAGCAGTCATTTTTAATGTTGATGAAGTACAGTTATTAGTTGCCTCCTTTATAATCAATGTTTTTCGTGCCCTAAGCAATTTTTACTTACTCTAAGGTAACAAATAGTTTCTCCTATATTTTCTTTTAGAAATTTTAAGTTTTATACTTAGGTCCATAATTATACATTTCGAGTTAATTTATGTGCACAGTGGAAGTAAAGGTCAAGGTTTATTTTTTTTCATATGGATATTCTGGTGTTCTGGCACTATTTTGTTAAAAAGACTATCATTCCCCTATTGAATTATCTATGTACTTTTATCAAAAATCAATTGAAAAAAAAAAATCAATTGACCATTATGTGTGGGTCTATTTCTGGATCCTCTAGTTTGTACCAATGATCCAGTGATTTATGCTAATATCACATTGTCTTGAGTAGTGCAGCTTTATACCAAGTCTTGAAGTAAGGCAGTGGAGTCCCCCAACTTTCTTCTTTTTTGTCTAAATTGCTTTGGCTATTCTAGGTCCTTTGGTTTTCACATAAATTTTAGATTCAATTTTTAGAAAAGTACCTGATGTGAATTTGATTAGGATTCATTTGAATTTACAGATCCCTTTGGGTAAAGGAAAATACTGAGTTTTCCAATCCATGAACATATTAGATCTTTTCATTTATCTAGGTCTTTAACATCTCTCAGCAATGTTTTACATCATTTTCTAAGCCTGGGTCATACACATATTTTGTTAACTTATTCCTAAGTATTTTATGGTTTTTTTTTTATGATACTGTAAATGACATTTTTAAAATTTCACTATTCATTACTAGTATTTAGAAATATAATTGATTTCTGTACACTGAACTTTTATCCTGCAACCTTTAGTAATTTCACTTATTAGTTCCAACAGCTTTTAAAAAACATTTAGTATTTTCTGTACACGTGATGCTTGTGAATAAAGAGTTTTACTTCTGTCTTACCATTATCAACTGATTTTTAACCTTCCCCACTGCCCAGATTTTCCCCTAATTAAAATTTTAAAGGAAATGGACAATTTCATAACTTTCCTCCAAACCTATCTGTCCAGGAAGACTTTGATTTTTGACACTTTCATTTAAGATATAACGCACTGACCATTTTCCACTAAGCTCTTTTTGCAACTATGTATCGTTTCCTTCTAGGTATTTGAAGTTGTTTATTTTTATCAGAAAAGAACCTTGAAGCAGTAGTTAAGAGAATGGTTGTAATCTATACTTCTGTACTGTGAACATGTACTTGAAATCCTGACATGTGTAGGATCCCAAATTACTTCTTCCAATAAGAGCACCAGGAAATATAGAAAGACATCTAACTACTTAAGGAAAACTTTTATTTTCTTTTTAAGAGCAACTGAAAGAAACAACATACACATTTCAGAAGTAAAATTATAGACAATTTGGGTCTAAGTCAATGATTTCCTTCTCAACAAAGTCTGAGGGCAATTATTGCTAACTGATACCCTTTTTAATGAGCAGTATAATTCTTGCAAATAGATGTTCAAAAATATTCTCTTTTGGGGTTTCCCTGGTGGCGCAGTGGTTGGGAGTCTGCCTGCCGATGCAGGGGACGCGGGTTCGTGCCCCGGTCCGGGAAGATCCCACATGCCGCGGAGCAACTAAGCCTGTGTGCCACAATGACTGAGCCTGTGCTCTAGAGCCCTCAAGCCACAACTACTGAGCCTGCGAGCCACAACTACTGAAGCTGATGCGCCTAGAGCCCATGCTCCGCAACAAGAGAAGCCACTGCAGTGAGAAGCCCGTGCACCACAATGAAGAGTATCCCCCGCTCGACACAACCAGAGAAAGCCCGCGTGCAGCAACAAAGATCCAATGCAGCCAAAAATAAATAAATTAAAAATGGATTTCTATTAAAAAAAATTATCTTTAGCTATGCTCCTTTAAATTATTCTGTTGTGGGGATTCCCTGGCACTCCAGTGGTTAGGCCTTGGCGCTTTCACTGCTGTGTCCTGGGTTCAATCCCTGGTCAGGGAACTAAGATCCTGCAAGCCATGCAGCTTGGCCAAAAAAAAAAAAAGAAAATTCTGCTGTGAATTCATACAAAAGATAAAACACTGTCAAAAATCTTTGTTAAGGGGTCAGGAACTTGAAGTGGCGCTATAAGAATTTGTTAACCTCTACCCTGTAGCAAGGATAGCACATACAAAGAAACATGGACAGATAGGTCCTGGCCTTCATTCTAGGAGGAGGCCCGACCTTGCGTTGCTGTGGATGATGGAGTCAGTAAAGACTTCCCAGAGAAAGTGACATCTGAGAGGAAACCTCAAGGAAGAACAAAGAATTAGCCAGATAAATAAGTGTGCAAAGGAAGAAGAAAGATTGTGGCAAACAAACTAAACAAAACTGGACTGTGCAAAGTCCCAAGGTCAAGAAGGCTGAGAACTTATCATCTGTTCAGAAAATATGAGCAGCTACTATTAAGCAGGAGGAATAAAGTAGCTTAAAGTTACTTTAAGTCTAAAGAGAACTAAAATAAATTTGCAACAAAAACTAAGTTGGCAGGAAGGAGGCGAAGCAATAGGAAGGAGGCCACAGCTCACAGGTGAGAGACAAAGACAGAACAATTAAACACCATGCCTGAGTTTCTGGTTTGAGCAATAAGTAGATGGTAAGTACCATTTACCATGATGAGGAACATAGAAATCAGGCTGTAAAGAAAGAGGAATAAAAAAAGGAGTACCTTACTTCACTTCGCAATGCCACCTTTCCACTTGATACACAGAATACAGAATTATTTGAAGGAGTAACTCAACTTCAGCACTGCTGACTGGACTAGATACTCTGCTGTGGGGGTGGGGGCTGTCCTGCTTAACATCGTGTATTTAGCAGCATCCCGGGCCTCTAAATATCCAAGAGCACCCCCTACTTGTGACACCTAAAAGTGTACCGAGACATGGCCAAATATTCCCTGGGGGGCAAAATCATCACCAGCTGAGGCCACTGATCTTCAGCATTCAAAGAGTATACAACTAAAAACCAAGTTGCATATATGTGCGTATACACATCTTTTTTAAATCTCTTTTCCTATACAGTAAGCTCCTGAAAGGCAAGACCTACGCCTTACACACCTTTGCATTCCTCATGGCATTATTATTACACCTCTGGGCCTTAATTAAATAAGAACACATTAATACATTAAAAAAAATGTTCTTGTAGGCGTGCTTCACTGTAAGTTTCATGTACACTCTGTACATGTGAATCAAGTGGTTAAAACAGGAAGAAAGAAAGCCCTATTTAAATTAGAACTGTAATATGTCCATTTTTCAAATTTGATAACCTAGTATTTACTAAAATCCCACGAAGAATTTGCTAATTTTTAAATTAGAAAACTGGCAATATTTTTAAAGCAGGAAGCAATATAGAAAAATATCACACATCTCACCTGTTGCAGCTGGGTTTATCAATCCTGCAGAACCACTGTTGGCTATCTGTGAAGGAGCCTGGCTTAGCCCGGTGGAGGGGGTTCCTAACCGAGGAAACTGTTGAGAACTCATTTCCACCTGCAGTGCATAGGCATATGGTTATTACTGGATTCTGATATTAGAATCAATGAGAAAGTAAAGCATTTTTAGTACCTACATCTCCCCTTAGAAAAGCAAATGTAGCATCATCTACCTAAAATGATACTTGTGTTCAATATACAGTGCAGAAATGGTGAAAACTGTTTAAGCTTTTGATGTACATAGGTTCAATTAATGGTAAAATCGTTTATGTGGTGCTGGGGGATATTATGACACCGCCCCCCAATACCTGTGGATTGCCACAAAAGTCGGCACTGCATTGTGTATAACATCCACGTGACAGATCTTAACACAATATATATACTTCTGTGTAAAGTTTCAAGGCAAATGGCATGTGCCTTTGAAAGACTTAAGCCTCACACCAAGGTGAACAGAACTGTCATCAGTGTGTCACAGGAGGAATCGGAGGCAGATGCCCTGTCCTAAGAAGGGATCAGAAACCTTCCATCAAGACCTGATCCGAAAGGAATTCTCAAACGCTTTCCTGCACAGGCCTCCATTGACGGATTTCTCCCCCGCCCCTTTCACAGAGCCCCACTGAGCCAAAGGGAACCGAGACCTTCACCACTTTCCCTAAAATCGACCCCCACTCCTCCTTCAGGAGCCGATATCCCCGATACGCCCGCAATCCTGCCCCCACCCTGAAGTCCCCCGCTGAGATCGGAGAACACAGGTCTCCAGACACTCCGGGTCTCTGAGACTCCATCCCTGGGGAGGGGGGCAGGCGTTCTGAGGAGCCCCGGGACCAGTGTGTCCTTTACCTGCCGCCGCCCGCCGCCCGCCCCTCCCGATTCCACATCGCCGGGCTGGGGGTGCAGCGGAGGACCCATCTCGGTGGCAGCGCTGGGCTCCGAGGTCGCGGGGACGACTCGTGCCGCAGCGCGCCTCGGGCCCGCCGCTGTCCAGCCCCGCCGGCCCCGCTCACCCCCGCTGCCCGGCTGCCGCTGCGCTCCAGTCCTCTTCCCCCGAACCTGCCCCTACCTCCCCCGCCCGCCCATTGGCCCCACGCCGGGCGCGTCAGTCCGGGGCCCGCACCAATCCAACGCTGCCTGCGCGCTGAGATCCCGCCCCACCCTCCCGCCGACTGCCAGCCAATCAGGCGCGAGCCTCGCCGGGGCAGCCCAAACCTCTCGAGGCTGAGCCAATGGCAGAGGCAGACAAGCGCCGCAGGCGAAAGGGGCGGGGAGCTCGGAGGCCCCGCCTCGGTCAGGGTCTGAAAGCGGCGGGCGCAGGGCCCGGATGTGGAGAGTCACTTTAAACTGCTCCAGGAGCCAAACTCCCTGGGCCGCCCGCCCGCCCGCGCTCCCCCGGCCTCTCAGCTTCCCCGCCAAGGCCCACGCCCGCCACGCCCCCACGCCCGAATCAGCCCAGCCCTCCCGACGCCTCTCCCTTCCTTGCCACAGGACACCCGGCCTCTGCCGCCGGCCCAAAAGCCGTGCTCAGCTCGCGAAAGAGCTCAGGTTTGCGCCGCAGGAGACGAGGGACCGCTGCCCTTCCCCGGGGACGCGCAGCGGGAAGGACGCTGCAGCCCGGCTCGGCCGCCCCGCCCCCTCGTCTCCTCCCCTCTCCTCCCCTCCGCTCCCAGGCGCCCGTCCCGCCATTACCTGAGTGCTGCGCCGAGTGGCCGCCGCGCCGCCTCGAGCTCGCTCTCGTGCGCTCTCCGCCTGTGGAGCCGGCGTCCTCGGGCTGCCGGACCCGCCGCTGCCGCCGAGGCGCTAGCACTCTGCCCCCCACCCCTCAGCCCAGCGCCGCTGCTTCCGCCGCCGTAACGAGCCTCTGACCCATTGGCTGGGGTAGGCCCCGCCCTCCTCCGGAGAAGCCAGTCACCGCTCAGTGTGAGCGGAGAGCGGACGGGCCTGCCCCTCGGGGGCCGCTGAGGCCTCTGGGAAATGTAGTCCCAGATGCCGAGAGGGCGGGCCTGGGCGGGGCGTCCGGGCGACCGGGCTGGGGCAACACACCCCTTTGCTGTGTAAAGTCGGTTCTGCATTTTCTCTTTGCCTAGTAAAAAGCTCATACCCTTTTGCCTCAGCTGACGCCACAAGGTTTCATTTTCCCGAGGGCGGTGCGGCGCGGGAAAAGGTAATGGAGGCTGACTGCAGCGGGCCGGAGGGGCTGCAGGCAGGGCCGAGGGCTTTCCAGACTGTTCTTGATGTCCCCACAGAGGCCACGGCCCGCAAAGCCTGAGCATCGTGGGAAGATCGGGTGGGCGGAACTGAAGCGACTCTGTCGGGTTTGCGCCCGGCGCGTTGCGTCGGGAGCTGCACACCAGGCCGGACCCGCTCGGGAGCCGACACCTTCGGGTTAAAGCCGGCTCGGAGAGGGGCCTTTGGCGCAGGACTCCCGGCACGGTGCACCTGCTCGGTTTTTCCAGATTACGAAGAAGCGGAGGGAGGCGGTGGTGTTTTGTTGTTTTGTTTGGGGTGGAGGGATGGAGTTTATACAGCTGCAGCAGACTTAGCCAAAGCTGCCGGAGCAGAATCTGAATCTGACAATAGAGTTAATGTCCCCCTCCTCCCTTCCCAGATGGTAATTTAGATCTGGAGTTTTGTGTTAAGAAATAAATGGGGCTCGCATCCCTTCTTCCTGTCGTGCACAGCTGTGTTCTTGCGAGGAAAAGAGTAGCTCGTGGCTACAAGAATGTCTCAAATACCCGCTCTCCTTCCTCAAGGCACTTTCCTTTCTCACACTCTTCCCTTCTCAAATTTCTCCTAAAAGTAACTGATGTGATATACCTTAGCCTCCTCTCTCCTTAGGCAGTCCATTCTGCTTCTGCCACTCTTCTCAGACTGCTCCCCAAAGTTGCCAGTGACCTACTCACCTCACCCAATGGTCCTGGCTTAGTTCTCATCTTGTCTAGTTTACCAACAGTAATTCTTCCTTAAAATGTGCTTCCCTATGGGAAAAGAATCTGAAAAACAATAGATATATGTATATCTATAACTGAAGCACTTTGCTGTACACCTGAAACTAACACAACATCGTAAATCGGCTATGCTCAGAAAAAAAAATTCTTCCCTTGGTCACCAGAACCACACTCTCTCCTGATTCTACTTCTGTCCCTATTAAGTTGCTTTCTACTTCTTCTTTCTCACATATACAGCACTCTCCAGCCCTCTCTCAATGCTCTACTATCTTTCTAACTAGTTTAGTGCACTCTCACAGTTTCAAATACTGTTCTCGAAAATGACTCAATATTTTGTCTGCGTGGTGATAAAGATAACTCAAGATAACTCTCTCTTGAACTGTATACCTACAGTCCCACAAATATGTCTCACAAGCCCCTGAGACTTAACATATCGTACACCTTCATTGATTTGCCTCACCTGTGTACTCCTCCCCCTTGTTTCTGGGTTTGGTTAATGGCATCACCATCTTCTCTGCCTTTGGTTTAATTCTTGTTGGTTTCCACTCTTCCATCTCCCAGGGTCACCCTATGGACCTCTGCACCTCCTTTCCAGTTGCTTCCGTAGCCTCGGCTCAACCTGTCATTAATTCCTGTCTGGATTATACTAACACTGCCTCACTCAAATCTCTTCCTACCCTCAACCTGTCCTCCGCAGAGTTCTTTTTCTAAAGCATTCCTCTGAATCTGTTCTTTCCATCCATGATGTTCCAATGACTTCAAAATCTATTCCAAACCCGTAAACCCAGTTCAAAGGCCTTAGTAATTCAGTCCCTCCTACCTCTCAAGTATGGTTGAGTACTCTCTCAACCATAGTTTCCACCAATTCTCCACACAGCTTGGCTTCCAGGGTTTTGCTCAAGCCTTGCCTTATATAGGCCTCACTCCTCAGCAGCTATGTAGCAGAGTGCTGCCATTTCTACAATGCCTAACTGCAAAGGAAATGATTTATCTTCTCCAAGAAGCCTTCCGTGAAATTCCTCTCCTTCCCCCCCGCCCTACAGAATACTTCCGTGGACACTTCTTCGGTCCCTCTATTATAGTACTAATCTATCTACGATGTATTCTTCCTGGATTAGGCGGAGAGAGAAATTATTCATCTTTATATCTCCCATCAACAGGAAGGATTCAATAAATGTTTGCTGGGTATAATCACAAACACATCCGTAGTACATGAATGAAATCCGAATTTTCCTTAGTTACTAGAGACAGTCTCTGCTTTATTCACTTATGTCTCTAGTCCCTCACGTAGTGGATACTTGAAGGAAAATAGATGTTTCACCTATGGTTGTTTTGCTAGGATTTAGGATTCCCATCCCCTGAGCTTGGCATGCTGAAGACAGCCTTCTTGTACCCCAACCAGGCTGAACCTTCCACACTTCTCAGGTCTTCAAGCCCCCCTGCCAGTTGCGGGGGCTTATTAGTATCTTGGGTTCTTGGAGATAGTGTGTACAGAAGAGAGTTTGGGTGGATTGAACAAAGACACCATCAGGCATAACATCTCCTGTGTGGTTACCAAGAGAACAAATAACTACTGCCCTCTGCCAACAAAGAGAGTAAGTTCTCAATGCAAGTGTCCTGTGGTGGTCAGTCAAATGTCAGTGGATGGTCTGCAAGTGTTGGTGAAGCTCTGTTTGGTCTCTGCTGCTGAACCCAGATGGTTCTCTGCCTGAGCCTGGGTCGTCTAATGATACTGACTCTTTGGTTCCTCTAAGTCCAGATACTCCCCTTGGCCCAACTCCCCAGGCAGGGAAATATAGTCCCCTCCAGGTAACTCATCTGTAAAATGAAAGTACCGTTACTTATCTCAATCTTATTGTGTAGTTGTTAAAAGCTACACACGTAAAGGACGTGAAGCTTTTGAGCTCACTCACATTCATTGTTTTTATTACCTTCTTCTGGTTTATTACCTAGGCCAAACTCAGACTCTGTCTCCTCCAGAGTGTGTATGGTGGACAGACTCTAGGATGACCCCTCATGGTCCCCCTCTTGGGGTTCATGACCTTGTGTAATCTCTTTCCTTTGAATGTGGCAGGATCTGTGACATTCTTCTAATCAATAGAATATGGCAAAGGTGAGGAGATGTCAATTCCTTGACTGTATTATGTTATGTTTAGTTTTTAACTAAATTTGAAACAATAGAGAAACATGATTTCGACACATTCAGGATATTTAACGAGCCAAGTTTTTTAAACTTGTTACAGCAAGTTTAAAAAGATAGTGATTGTCATACGACCCAGCAATCCCACTACTGGGCATATACCCTGAGAAAACCATAATTCAAAAAGAGTCATGTACCACAATGTTCATTGCAGCTCTATTTACAATAGCCAGGACATGGAAACAACCTAAATGTCCATCAACAGATGAATGGATAAAGAAGGTGTGGCACATATATACAATGGAATATTACTCAGCCATAAAAGGAAACGAAATTGAGTCATTTGTAGTGAGGTGGATGGACCTAGAGTCTGTCATACAGAGTGAAGTAAGTCAGAAAGAGAAAAACAGATACCATATGCTAACACATATATATGGAATCTAAAAAACAACAACAACAAGATGGTCATGAAGAACCTAGGGGCAAGATGGGAATAAAGATGCAGACCTACTAGAGAATAGACTTGCGGATATGGGGAGGGGAAAGGGTAAGCTAACCTGCCGACATTTTGATCTTGGACTTCCATTCTCCAGAACCGTGAGAAAATAAATTTCCACTGCTTAAGCCCTACAGTCTGTGATATTTTGTTATGACAGCCCTAGCAAACTATGTACTGTACGTATACTACCTATAGTAGAGTACTGTTTTGTGAAATTTTAGTTTCAGTTGTGTGTATGTGCACTGGGTCTCAATGCAAGATGCATTTCTTATTATGGGTTGTAGGTCAAAATGTTTGAAAAACATTGAGCTGGAAGAAATGAAGGATTTTGCCTCCCAGTTCTGATATAAGCCAATTGAACTAAAACCTTCTACTAGGCAAACCTGGAGAGACCTTAGCTCCACTTTTCCTGGGAAGGGCGCTAAGGAGAAGAAATGGGTTCCTTATGAAAATGACTCTAGAGCAGTGTTCTGGAGTGGAGTCTGTGGACAGAATTTACAGGGGTGTGAACTTGGATAGGAAGAAGGTACATGTTTATCTTCACTAATGTCTACCTGAAAATTACCATTTCCTTCCACTGTAAATAGAAATAACATTTTGGTAATATTAGCAGTACTTGTAACTTTGTCACCAATTAAAATCACGTATATTTTCATATCACATTACACAAACTCTATCTCAAAACGTAAATTGCAACCATTCCCATATTGAAAGTATATTAGTTTGTTATTTAATATATTAATAAAGGAGCACATGTATTATGATGCACAATTTTTTTTTTTTTTTTTTTTTGCGGTACGCGGGCCTCTCACTGTTGTGGCCTCTCCCGTTGCGGAGCACAGGCTCCGGACGCGCAGGCTCAGCGGCCATGGCTTACGGGCCCAGCCGCTCCGCGGCATGTGGGATCTTCCCGGATTGGGGCGCGAACCCGCATCCCGTGCATCGGCAGGCGTACTCTCAACCACTGTGCCACCAGGGAAGCCCACAAATTTGTTTTTTAAATATATTTTGATAATAACCTTGTTAGTATATAATTTCTTTCCCCAGGATCCCTAGGTATTTATGCATTTAAGAACATTTTTCTAAGAAGGGTCCATAGGCTTCACAAGACTGTCAAAGGGGGTCTGTGACAGATAACGGGTTAAGAAAATCTCTACAGGTATATTTTTATAGACTAGGTCCTGCCTCTGTTACATTTCATCTGAGTCCTTTCTTATCTGTTTCTTTCCACTTCCACTGTTTTGGTTATGACCAAGACTCTCCTAATGACCAGTTTCTTTTAACTGAGGACTTCTTTGGTTTTAACTTTGACTTGACATCTTCCCAAAGGCTGCCTCTGTGTTTACACCTCTGCTTTTGCAGTGCAGCCCAAGGACAGTGGCCCTACCCTGACCCTCGGCCCAGGAAGCTGACCCACAGGGTTACAACTTCTGGACTGCTGAGGACCAGTGGGAAGGTGTCTTGGCCACCCAAGGCCACCCAAGGAGCTTGTGGCCGTTAGAAATCCAGCTAATAACATCAGCAGCACAGAATGGGAAACCTTCAGTCCCAGGCCCTGTGGACCTGTTCCTGCCTCCTGAGGGTGTTTGACTTGCTTTTGTGACCTCCCTCACTGCTTCATTTCTTATTTAGACTTCCAGCCCATGACCTGAATTTGTAGCCCCATACAAGGCCCTCCAGACCCAAGAGGTCCACATTTCCATTGCCCACCATCAGTGGCCATATGGAGCACGTCCATTCCCCACAGCATGGAGTCTGCCAATTCACAATAATTGGGATCTTCACTCCCTTTGTCTTCCACAAGCACACAGCACTCCCATTTTGGTTCACCCACCTGACCAACACTGGGGGGAATTCCACACTCCCACAAATAAAAGAATGATACCTTCCAGGGGTGGGCAAGGACCATACTAAATCTCCTTCCCTCCACCCCCTTTGTGGGAGAGATCATCCACCTTGTGCTGCGGGGCCCTACTTGGCCATCATGTCAGTAGCACACTCTGACCTCTAGAGGGAGCCCCGTGAATGACGAAGAGGAGCAGCTGTGAGCCTTCAGGGAATGGGGGGCTGGAACCTTGAATCACCAGCTGTCCTGGGGAATGGGGCTCATGTCTGGGCCACATATCCTAAGTTCACTGATGACCTTTAGTGTCCTTTGGGCAGGAATGCCCTACTTAATTTACTTTGTCTGTTCTGGCTCCCCACCCATCTCTGCCCACTGCCAACATTTATCTATTTGGGGGTCACGATTCTTTTTTTTTTTAAATCACTTTCATTTTTATTTATAATCGGAAAACAATTAGAAGTTAAAGGGGGAAGGTATCTACAAACAGCAAGTGCTGGAAAGGGTGTGGAGAAAAGGGAACCCTCCTACACTGTCAGTGGGAATGTAAATTGATACAGCCACTATGGAGAACACTATGGAGGTTCCTTAAAAAACTAATAATAGGGGCTTCCCTGGTGGTGCAGTGGTTGAGAGTCCGCCTGCCGATGCAGGGGACACGGGTTCGTGCCCCGGTCTGGGAAGATCCCACATGCCGCGGAGCGGCTGACCAGTGAGCCGTGGCCGCTGAGCCTGCGCGTCCGGAGCCTGTGCTCCGCAACGGGAGAGGCCACAGCAGTGAGAGGCCCACGTACCGCAAAAAAAAAAACAAAAAAAAACAACTAATCATTGAACTACCATATGATCCAGGAATCCCACTCCTGGGCATATATTCCAATAAAAACATGGTTTGAAAGGATACACGCACCCCAATGTTCATAGCAGCACTATTTACAATAGCTAAGACACGTAAGCAACCTAAACGTCCATCGACAGAGGAACGGATAAAGAAGACGTACATATACACAATGGAATATTACTCAACCATTAAAAAGAATGAAATAATGCCACTTGCAGCAAGATGGGTGGACCTGGAGATTATCATACTGAGTAAAGTAAGTCAGACAAAGACAAATATCATATGATATTGCTTATATGTGGAATCTTAAAAAAAATGATACAGATGAACTTATTGACAAAACAGAAACAGACTTACAGACTTAGAGAATGAACTTATGGTTACTGGGGGTGGGGGGAGGGATAGATTGGGAGTTTGGGACTGACATGTACACACTGCTATATTTAAAATAGATAGCGGCCGGGCCCGGCCTGGCGCTTCACTCGCGCTGCAGACCCCGCCTTGAGTGCGTAGCTCTCCGGCCCGCGTGAACGCTTTCCCCAGACACCACCACCCTTTGGAATGGCCAGCAGGGGACCTGCCTACGGCCTGAGCCAGGAGGTGCAGCAGAAGACTGAGAAACAATACGATGCAGACCTGGAGCAGATCCTGATCCAATGGACCACCGTCCGGTGCCGCAAGGATGTGGGCCGGCCCCAGCCTGGGCGCGAGAACTTCCAGAACTGACTCAAGGATGGCACGGTGCTGTGTGAGCTCATTAATGGGCTGTACCCCGAGGGGCAGGCCCCAATGAGGAAGATCCAGTCCTCCGCCATGGCCTTCAAGCAGATGGAGCAGATCTCCCAGTTCCTGCAAGCAGCCGAGCGCCACGGCATCAACACCACTGACATCTTCCAGACTGTGGACCTCTGGGAAGGAAAGAACATGGCCTGTGTGCAGTGGACACTGCTGAACCTGGGTGGGCTGGCGGTAGCCCAGAGCAATGGGCTCTTCTCTGGAGATCCCAACTGGTTTCCCAAGAAATCCAAGGAGAACCCTCAGAACTTCTCAGACGACCAGCTGCAGGAGGGCAAGAATGTGATTGGGTTACAGATGGGGACCAACCGCGGGGCATCTCAGGCAGGCATGACCGGCTACGGGATGCCACGCCAGATCCTCTGATCCCACCCACAGCCCTGCCCTCGCCTGCCATGAATGGTTAATATATATATGTGTGTGTGTATATATATATATTTTAGCAGTGACATTCCCTGAGAGCCTCTGGAGCTCTCACACTCCCCTCTGCCAGGGTTGGGGCCTGGCCTGTCTCCTCTGAGGGTGCCTGACAGTGGCCTCCCCACTGTGCTTACTAATACATTCCCTTTTCCAAATCCACCAAAATTGGACCAACTGGCCTCTTTTCCCCAGGACCAAAATTAGGGGGGCATCACCCCCTCTCCCCACCATACCTCTTTTCTTTCTCTCTGGCCTCTCTTCCCCTGAGCCCTGTGCCCTAATCCATTCCTTGGCTGGGAGTCAGGGATGCTGCCTAACGGCCTTCTCCCCACAAGTACGCCTCGCCCACAGCTGTGGCTGCAGGGACTTAATTTATAGGGAGGGGTCTGCGGCGGCTGCTCCCCCAGCCCCAGCTGGACTGCACTCACCACGCTTCTGAGGCAGCCTGCCCTGGCAGAGGCCTTCAGGCCTCTCATTTTACATTCCCCTCTCTGTGGCTAAGGGGTGAAGGTGAGGGGACCGGGGAGGGAAGGCTGCCCACCATGGGCTGGGGCTTGAAGAATCTGAGTTTGCTGATTTAAATAAAGACTCTGTCTTTTTTTTAACAAAAATTAAATTAAAAAATAAAATAAAATAAAATAGATAACCAACAAGGACCTAGTGTAGAATAAATAAATAAATCATAAAAAGGAAAAAAATAAAATAAGAAGGTATCATGTTTTACAACAACATTTTAAAATCAAATATGATTAGATGGCAAGATTTATACTCCAAATATTATAATAGGACGTTGAGAGAAATTAAGGAAGGCTTAAAGGAGGTACATGCCATCTCCATGGACTGGAAGACTCAACTTGAAAACCTCTTATTCTCTCCAAAGTGATAGAGACTCACTACCATCCTGGTCAAAATCCCAGCAGGTTTTTATCCCCGCTGTGTGTGTGACTATAACAAGCTGATTCTAAAATTTTTTTTGTTGTGGTAAAATATATATAACAAAATTTACCATTTTAACTGTTTTAAAGTATACAATTCAGTGGCATTAAGTACACTCGCAATGGTGTTTGGATAGATTCTTGACTGCTCAGGCTAGCCTGACCTCACCATCAGGACCCAAGCACTCGCTTAAAGGAGACTCTGGATTTTAGCAAAGGGGTGCAGTGGGTGTATCTAGAAAGCAACCAGTCTGGGACAAACGTATATATCTAATCTCATCCAGGCTTCTGTCTAGGAATAAACAATGCTCTGCATCATGGTTAGCTTTAGTTTTTCCCTTTAAGCTGACTGTTGGAAGCACTTCACCACCATGTTATTTTTTTTCTCACTTTTTTATTTAGGAATATTTCAAACACATAGAAGAGTTGACAGTATTGCATAATGAACATCTAGATTCCACCCACCTAGATTTAACGATTTGCAACATTTTGCACAACAATTTTTAACATCAGCTTTCTTTATGCTCTCACCCATCCTCTCATGTGTGATTGTGTTTGTCGACACCCACTTTTTTCCTCCTAGACCATTGGAAAATAATTTCAGGCATCAAGACGCTTCACCTTAAAATGCTTCAGTATGAATTTCCTAAGAATAAGGACTTTCTCCTACAAAACTTTAATACCCCAAGTGAGAAAAAATATTTTTTATATAGTAGTGTATATATGTCGATCCCATTCTCCCAATTCTTCACACCCCCCCTCTTTCCCCCTTGGTGTCCGTATGTTCGTTCTCTATGTCTGTGTCGCTATTTCTGCTTTGCTAATAGGTTCATCGGTACTATTTTTCTAGATTCCACATATAAGCGTTAATATACGTTATTCGTTTTTCTCTTCCTGACTTACTTCACTCTGTATGACAGTCTCTAGGTCCATCCACGTCTCTGCAAATGATGGAGCCTCAGTTCTTACAAAGGGGTTTCCCTGGAGACTCCTGACAAGTACCATCAATTCTGTCTAATATGAATGACAATCCTTTCTAGTACCAAACATATTCCTAACAATACAGTATTGACACTGTCTCTACCCAGCACAATGTGTATCATATTGAAAAGTACCCCTCCTGATATTAGAAGTAATAGGCAGCCCCTATAACCCAGAGCCTGCTGAAATTATTCACACTTGCAATCCTAAAGGTGTTTAGCCTGCCTGCTGACCCTGCCTCGCCCATTCCTTCCCCCGGGAACCACAATAAAAACTCTTGCCCATATTATACCCCTGTTCTCTCTGCCTCCTGGCTAACCCTCCTGCTTCCCATGTGGCCCTGCATGGTGAGGCACACCCCCTCCTCTGGGAATTGTGAGAAACCGTCTTTTCAATGGCAATTGTTTTCTGATCTGTTGGCCTCACCATACCTGAATAATAGTTAAACCTACATTTGAAAACAATTATGCAGTTTACAGTTAAGGGAAGGTATGGTAACATCTCAAATGAATGTTAAACGTAGAAGTTGCAGATCTGTGTAGGTGAATCAAGGGAGAATTGCAATGGCCTGTCCAGTACTAGATTAAATTAAGTTAAATTCCTCCCAAAACTAAATGGCAAGATGAGATTCAAAGTCAATGACTATAATACATGCTGATTTATCAGGTAAAGAGATCATTTAAAAGAGAAAAAGCAGAACTAATAATTTGATTTCTTTACTTGTAAAAGGGCAATTTAACTACTTCCCCAGCAGTCTTCAGATTTTCCTTCTGTTAAGAGCAGTATAGGGACTTCCCTGGTGGTGCAGTGGTTAAGAATCTGCCTGCCAATGCAGGGGACACAGGTTCGAGCCCTGGTCCGGGAAGATCCTACATGCCGCAGGGCAACTAAGCCCATGTGTCACAACTAGTGAGCCTGCGCTCTAGAGCCTATAAGCCACAGTTACTGAGCCTGTGTGCCACAACTACTGAAACCCGCGTGCCTAGAGCCCGTGGTCCACTACAAGAGAAGCCACTGCAGTGAGAAGTCCACACACGGCAAGGAAGAGTAGCCCTGGCTCACCGCAGCTAGAGAAAGACTGCGTGCAGCAGCAAATACCCAGAGCAGCCAAAAATAATTAATTAAAAAAAAAAAAAGAGCAGTACAGAGCATGGCATCTATTTCCATCCAGATATGTGTGTCACTTACAGATTCAACATTATCTGTTTCAAAATCTCAGCTGCCCCCCCGAAATTGACAAACTAAAATTTATACGGAATTTTTATACGGAAATGAAAGGGACTCAGAATAGCCAAAGCTATCTTAAAAAGAAAGAAGTAGGAGGACTTGCACTTCCTGATTTCAAAACTTGCTACAAAGCTACAGTAATCAAATAGTGTGGTACTGGCATAAAAATATACATATTGGTCAATGAAAAAGAATTGAGAATCTAAAAATAAACCCTCACATTTATGATCAACTGATTTTCAAAAAGGGTGCCAAGATAATTCAATGGGGGAGAGAATAATCCTTTCAATGAATGGTGCTACAAAACTGGATAACCTCATGCTAAAGAATAAAGTTGGACCCTTTGCTTACATCATACACAAAAATTAACTCCAAATGGATTATATACCTAAAAATAGAGCTAAAACTATAAAACTTTTAGAAGAAGGAGTCTAAGAAACATAGGAGTAGGTCTTCATAACATTGCATTAGGCAAAGTCTTCTTAGGTGTCCATCAAAAAAGTGAAAAGACAAATCCACAGAAAGGGAGAAAATATTTTCAAATCATGTAGCTGTTAAGCAACTTATATCCAAAATATACAAAGTATCTTATAACTCAATGACAAAAAGGCAAATAACAATTTAAAAATAGGCAAAGAACAGAGAGAGAAACGAAACTGAGTTATTTGTAGTGAGGTGGATGGACCTAGAGTCTGTCATACAGAGTGAAGTAAGTCAGAAAGAGAAAAACAAATACCGTATGCTAACACATATATATGGAATCTAGAAAAATGGTACTGATTAACCTAGTGGTGGGGCAGGAATAAAGATGCAGACGTTGAGAAAGGACTTGAGGACACGGAGAAGGGGAAGGGGTGGCTGGGATGCAGTGAGAGAGTGGCATGGACATATATACACTACCAGATGTAAAATAGATAGCTAGTGGGAAGCAGCCACATAGCACAGGGAGATCAGCTCTGTGCTTTGTAACCACCTAGAGGGGTGGGTTAGGGAGGGTGGGAGGGAGACGCAAGAGGGAGGGGATATGGGGATATATGTATGCATATAGCTGATTCACTTTGTTGTATAGCAGAAACTAACACAACATTGTAAAGCAATTATACTCCAATAAAGATGTATAAAAAATAAAATAAAAATAGGCAAAGGATATGAACAGATATTTCTCTGAAGATATACAAATGGCCAATAAGCATTTGAAAAGATGCTCAGTTTCATTTGTCATTAGAGGAATACAAATCAAAAGCACAATGAGATACCAATTCACACCCAGTAGGATGGCTATAGTAAAAGGGACAATAACAAATGCTGGTGAGCAGTTAGTGTAATTGGAAACCTCATGCACTGCTGGTGGGAACGTAAAATGGTGCACTTTGTGAAAAGTCTGTCAGTTCCTGAAACAGAGTTATCCTATGGACAGAAATTCCACTCCTAGATATAGAAGAGGGATGAAAACATATGTCCACACAAAAACTTGTACATGAATGTTCACAGCAGTATTATTCATAGTAGCCAAAAAAATAGCAACAACTTAAATGTCCATCAACTGATAAATGGATACATCAAATGTGGTACAACCATATAATGGAATATTTATTCAGTCATAAAAGGAAGTATTGATACATACTACAAATGGATGAATCTTAAAGACATTATTATAAGTGAAAGAAGCCAGTCACAGAAGGCCACATGTTGTGTGGTTCCATTTATATGAATGTCAAAAAGAGGCAAATCCATAGGGACAGAAAGTAGATTAGTGGCAGCTGAGGGATGGTGCGGGCTGGGGGGTTGGTGGGAAATAGGCAGTGACTGCTCACGGCTACAGAGTTGTTTTGGGGATGATGAAAATGTTCAAAAATTGATTGTGGGTGATGGTTGCACAACTCTGCAATGATTCTAAAAAACAATGAATTGTACACTTAGTGAATTGTATGTTATAGGAATTGTGTCACAAGAAAGCTATTTTAAAAGTGTGTAACTGACTTAACTTAGATGCATGAATGGTGTACTCACAGCAAGGTGCACCATTTCCATTGCATGATGGAAGGAATGTTTCAAATTCAAGGTAGCCTTTAGGCTTCCATATTATTTTGCATTAGATTTTATGACATAATAGATTATTACATGTAACATACTGTTTTACTTTACTACCCTGTAGTTGAGAAAATAAAAATTATAGTTGCTTGAAAAAAGTTATTTCCAGTAGCCATTTAGTTTTTTCCAGAGAAATTGAACCTCATAGAGCTTAGAGTCTACCTAGTCCAAATCCATCAGAACGAATCATTAAAACACAGAGGCAACAAAAGCACAGGTACCATCTCCCAAGCCTCAGACAGGCCTCTTCACTTCGAATATTATGGGTGTTTGCTTCCCCTGTATCATCACTGGCTTGGTGTTTTCCCATTTTTGTCTGTATTAACTGTCTTACTCTATTACAGTCTTCTATGCTAAATTTAAACCATCTTCTGAGAGGTATAGGAGGAGGAAGTTCTGGAGAAGGAAAGTCTAAGACAGGAATATGTCCTTGAGGGACTTCGCTGTGGTCCAATGGTTAAGAATCCGCCTTCCAGTGCAGGGGACTTGGGTTCGATCCCTGGTTGGGGAACTAAGATCCCACATGCTGCAGGGCAACTAAGCCCGCGCCACAACTACTGAGCCCGTGCGCTCTAGAACCTGTGCGCTGCAACTAGAGAAGCCCGCTTGCCACAACAAAGAGCCTGCGAGCCACAACAAAAGACACTGCATGCTGCAACTAAGACCCGATGCAGCCAAATAAATAAATAAATAAAAATTAAAAAGTAGAATGTCCTTGAATTTCTCTACGTTTGCTGCAGACTTCTTCCAGGGAACTTGATATACCTCTTTAAATTTGTGATCTTGGTTGCCTGCTCTTCTTTATTTTTTTCATTTCTCAGGGTTTGCCTTCAGTGTGTGGTGTTGGTGCTCATTCTTTTTACGAAGCAAATATAGTAGTGAGTCTCAAGTCCCTTTCAAAGAGTCTAAGACTCTTCTGGCAGGTATTTATGTATAAAAAGGCTGTACGGGCTTCCCTGGTGGCGCAGTGGTTGAGAGTCCGTCTGCCGATGCAGGAGACATGGGTTCGTCCCCCGGTCCGGGAAGATCCCACATGCCGCGGAGCGGCTGGGCCCGTGAGCCATGGCCGCTGAGCCTGCGCGTCCGGAGCCTGTGCTCCGCAGCGGGAGAGGCCACAACAGTGAGAGGCCCGTGTAATGCAAAAAAAAAAAAAAAAAAAAAAAAAAAAAAAAAAAAGGCACCAACAGCTTTGTCCTTGACCACATTCTTCTGGGCTTTCTTCTGTGGCTCTACGTTGCCCTTTTCCTGTACCTTCCGGGCTCTGAGATTTCATTTCATTCTCTCTCCAAGCTAGTATGTTGGCCTGTTCCTATTTCATGGGTGCTGGCAGAAGTTACCAGACTCCTGGATCAAATTTCACTGCATGGACTTTATTACCCACAGCACAGGAAGCAGCATCAGCATTACACATGCATGATTTTTTTCTCACCACTGCCTCCACAATCCCACGGTGGTGACGCAATGTGGGCCTGATAGTTTTTGTGCACACAGTGAGTTTGCATCACAGCTGGGAAACACTGAGCTTGGGGAACCTCCTATTTTATGGCAAGCAGTATGCAAGCCTGCTCTTTGCCCCAGGAAAAAACATTACCACATCTCTCAAGGCTGCTTGTTGCAAACACAATCCTGGGAAATGGCCAGGGGAAAGGGTGGTCAGGGACTTGCATTCTTGGCATACCCAGCAAGAAATGAGACACCCATGGAGAACTGTCTCTCCGAACACACCTCTCCTATTTCACGTGTGTTGACCTCCCCAAAGGGCTCCCCTGGGCGATCCACCATCTAAGAGCTTCCTGTATGCTGTGCTAATGACAACCAGCAACAAGCATAAAAGATAAAACTTTATTAATGCTCACACCAGTGGGGACTCTCAAAGTAGATGGGACTTCATCAGCTGGACGTAGGTGATGACAGGGTAATGGGAGAAGTGGCCAGATTACAGAAACAGAAGTATTTATGCATTAATTAAGGGTGGGTTAAATTTTGTATGAGGTGTTATCTGATTGGTTGGATTTGGATCCAAGGAAGCTTTCACAGATGCTGCCGAAAAGGGAACATGTTAGCTCAATACATGTGAGGTACTGGGGTGTCAATGAAAGAGTGAGGGTGTTGGGGACATGCAGATGGGAGGACGTTGGTGGGACATCCCAGGGTTAAGTGGGACTTATACCAAGCTGTTGTCACTCAGAACAAACTGATGGGCCTTCCTCACCACAGCATGGCCAGTGGAAAACGTTACACAGATAATCTAAGATCTCACTCGAGTTATAAATCCTTCTGAACAGTCTGCTTTAGTCTCCTGTCTTTGGAATAATACACATCTGCCTTTATTGACATCTCTGTAAATGACAAGAAATTGACTCTTCCGATTTCCCTGCAGCTCACAGTTGGTCTGCTCTCGTGCTCTGTTGATAAAGGTGGAGGGATGCGGTGCTTCTGTCATTTTTGGAGATCTTAGGTATCACTCCCTCCCCTCTCCAGAAAGGCATTAAGACATCAGGACATATTCACAGAGTTATGATTAATTTCTAAGATTTTGCAACGCCATTGGTTGTCTGACTATGTAGTGCCACATCAGGCACTTGGCTTATATCCTGGTCAATCAGGAATTTCCTCCAAGCCTGCCTGTCTATCATTGTAGTAGGCATGTCAGAAATTCCTTTTATAGTGATAAAGTGGCCCAATGATTACTGCTACGCAAGCAGGCTAAAGGCACTGAGGGGGCAATTCTGGGTTCCTCCAGCCTCATATGTGTCCGTCATCCCATGCAGTTTGCTGAGACCCCTGACATTGTGGAGGACTCTCAGAGGAACCAGGTGGGCATGGGAAGTGGTGCAGCTTACACTGCTGTGTCTAGGCTGCACGGCTTTACAGTTGAAGTGAGAAGGACACAAGTGAGAAAAACTTCAGCCAAGCCTGGGTCAGCCTTTGTAAACTGGCTGGGGCTCAACCGCGTGGCACCCAGGATCCCGAGCTGAACAGAAGGAGGAAAAGAGATATCGGGAGTGCTCCGATGCTCACCCCTCACACAGAAAGATGACGGGGACACGTGGCTTGTGACTACTCTTCTTCTCACGACTGTCTGCGCTCACAAACCAAAATTACCTTTTTTCTCTTTCTTCGGCTGTGCGGCTTGCCGCATTGGAATGGAGTCCCAAGCACTGGATTGCCAAGTAATTCCCTAAAATTACCTTTTTTAATGGCAACTGTGGTTCTCCCTGCTGCTAGTTTCCAAGGAGGCAGAGGCCAAGTACAGGCCAAAGACCATTAGAAATGGAATCATAATTACATGGTGCAAAGCAAGCATGAATGGAGCAGCAATCAGAATGGTTTCACTCAAGATATCCTTGCTGGGGGCTTCCCTGGTGGCGCAGTGGTTGAGAGTCTGCCTGCCGATGCAGGGGACGTGGGTTCGTGCCCCGGTCTGGGAAGATCCCACATGCTGCGGAGTGGCTGGGCCCGTGAGCCATGGCCGCTGAGCCTGTGCGTCCGGAGCCTGTGCTCCGCAACGGGAGAGGCCACAACAGTGAGAGGCCCGCGTAATGCAAAAAAAAAAAAAAAAAAAAAAAAGATATCCTTGCTGATGCCTTAGGGAACATGATAAGAAGGAATAAAATATGTGAGAACTCCACTAAACTTTTACTCGATATTAAGAAGTAAAAGTGTTCTAGTTGTGGCGTCCACAGACCTGATCTGAGCTATACATTGCAGGGCCATTGTCCGTCACCTGATTCTTACACCTGAGCCAGTTTACAGCCCTAGGGCCCCTTAAATCGAAGGGGAGGGAAAACTCCCTAGGAAAGACCCTGCAACTTGGCCACTCTTCTTCCTCATCTCCCACACGGGATCTGTGACCATTTACCAGAGTGATTGTGTATTGTGGGAAGGAAAATACCCAGACTTTTCAAGGATTACTGGATGGGCTGAAGTAGTTCACTTCCTAAGCCCCAGAATGGAACCTGTGAATAGGTGACTTCGCAGATGTCCTGAAAGATCTTAAGATGGGAAATTATCCTGAATTATCCAGATGGGGCCAATGGCATCTTAAGGGTCCTTATAAGACGGAGTCAGGAGGGTCAGAGAGAGAGGAGATGTGATGAGAAAAGTGGAGGTCAGAGTGTGCTGAGCCATGATCCAAGCAAAGTCGGAGGCCTCTAGGGGCTAAGAAAGGCAGAGAAACTGATTCTTCCTTAGAGCCCACAGAAGGAATGCAGCCCTGCTGACCCACCTTAAATTTTGACCCTTAAAACTGTAATACTTTTCATTTTACTAGTCAAATGGGTGACTTACGGAGTCATACGGTACATGGAGTTTTCGTCCAAGTCTGTCTCACAGTAGGTCTAGTGGTCAATGAACTCACTCTGTATATTTTTCTCTATACACACTAATTGGTAAAACCCCACAGCGGCTCTCCGACTCATAGAACGAAGGCTGCTATCATGGTAGGAAGGGCCAAGTGGAAGCCCAGGAATTACCCCACACATCAAGAAATATAACATTCCCTGGGAAATTTCAGAGATCAACATCACCAGTAAAGAAAACAAAGACGTAGGGATTCCCCATTTATCCTGCTTATTAGTTTTGTGCAAAAGACCGATTTCAGAGAGCAAAGGATTATCGTAAATTTAATCTCAGTTGCATCTGATTTCATGTCTCTTTAGAGCAAATTGGCCTTCCTGGTAACTGGTTTGCAGCAATCAGATCAACTGGTAATTGATCTGGACATTTTTTTTTTTCTAAATACCAATTAAAAAAAAAACCTACCAGAATTTGTTTTCCCCTGGCAGCAATAGCAGTAGTATACCTTCATCATCTTTCCTCAAAGATGTTGAATCTTTGGCTCTATGTCATAATCCGGTCTACAGGAAACAGTCTTTCATCAGGTCATCATCCTGGTCTATTACACTGACGCTGTTTGGATCTGATAATGAAGCTGCTTCAAATACCCTAGATTTCTTTTTAATACACTTGCATGACTGAGAATGGGAGACAAACCTCATAAAAATCCAAAAGTTTGTCGCTTAGTTGATGCTCCTAGAGGTTCTTTGGTCTGGGGTATTTTGAGATGCCCCCTCCCGAATGAAATGAGTTACTGCAGCTTGTGCCCCTACCACTAATAAAGAGGCATAGCGTTTGGTGGGTCACTTTGGATTCTGGAGGCAACATATACATTTGACACACTTACTGAGTAATTCGTAATGTTTCAGTTTTGAGTGAAAGCCTGAGCAAGAGAAGGTGCTGCGGTAGATTCAATGGTTCCAAAGCATCTCTAATATTTTGATGGCTATGATGGGACTTTTGGAAAACCCCAATAGAGAATCTCAGCTCAGACTTCTAGGATTTTGGAGCAAAGTAATGCCATTTTCTGAAGACAGATATTCCCTTTTTGAGAAGCAGCTCCTGATTTACTCCTCAGTGCTAGCAGACACCAAAGGGAAACTAAGTTATTATTTGACCTCTGTTGGTTATCATGATCTAGGTGTTTGTCATTGGATCTATGAAGCTATAAAGTTGGTCATGCATACCAGTAATTCTACATCAAGCAGAAACAGTACGTATAAGATTGTGCATGAACTTGTCCTGAAAACACAAGTGATTTGTGTGAGCAAATGGCTTAGATCCCATGGTAGTCCTTCCTGCTGCACTGACTCTGTTCTCTCACACCATGGCCTCGTGGGGAGTTCCCTATGACCAATCCACTGAGAAAGACGAGTTTTTCCCTCAGGCTTGGTTTATAGATGGTTCTGCATGATATGCTAGTACTGACCTTATTTGTTTATATTAACCTTATAATTTAGACTTCAGATTACAATGTATCAAAACTGGACTGCAATTGATCTAGAAAAGGAATGAACATCTACTAGAGACTTTTAGGTCTCAGGGTCTCACCTTCTTGGGGAGAGCACAAGAGCATCTTTGATGATGTGAGGACCAGTATCAGGATGCTAGGCAGAACCGGGATGATGGAATTATTGTCATTTGTTGGCATGTTACATATGAGTAGGAGATTATGTATGCATGCCAAGTTTTTTGTTTTGAAAAAAATGTAGACTCAGAAATTTGTGAAAATAGTATAAAGTGTTCACATGTTCCTCACCCAACTTCCCCTAGTATTAACAACTTGTAGGATCATATAAGTGTATGATTATCAAAATCAGGAAAAGAATAATGGTGCAATACTATTAACTAAACCACAAACTGTCTTGAAATTTCACCAGTTTTTCTCTAATGTCCTTTTTTTTAAAAAAAAGTTTTTTATTGAAGTAAAGTTGATTTACCATATTGTATAAGTTTTAGGCATAGAGCACAGCGATTCAGTTATATATGTATGTATATATATATATATATATATATTCTTTTTCAGTTTCTTTTCCCTCATAGGTTATTACATAATATTAAGTATAGTTCCGTGTGCTATAGAGTACATCCTTGTTGGTTATCTATTTTATTCTAATGTCCTTTTAATGTTCCAGGAACCAATCCAGAATCATACACTACATGTAGTTTTTGTACATCCTTGTCTCCTCCAACTTGTGTTTCCTTATTCTACTCCAGTTCATTTCCTTGCCTTTCATGACCTGGACATTTTTGATGAGTATCGGTGAGGTATTTTGTGGAATATCTCTTAGTGTGAGTTTGATATTTTCTCATGATTAGACTGAAGCTATGCATGGGATGCTGTGTACTTTGTGCATCATATCAGAAGGGGAATCTTGATCACTTGGCTAAGGTGTTATTTGCTGGGTTTCTCCAATGTAAAATTACTAATTTTTCCCCTTTGTAATTTATAAATATCTTACATTTACTCTGAGATTATGCTAATATCCTATTTTGCCCACTGATTTTAGCATCCCTTGGTGAACCTTGCCTCCAACAATCGTTGCTATGGTGTTTGCCTGGTGGTTATTTTACATTTCTCGTATTCCTTCTGTAAGATGTTATGGAAACATGAACGAACGTTTTTGGCCAACCCAAATACTTATTTATTTAATTTAGTTGCACCGGGTCTTAGTTGTGGCTCGTGGGCTCCTTAGTTGCAACTTGCGGGCTCCTTAGTTGTGGCATGTGAACTCTTAGTTGCGGCATGCATGTGGGATCTAGTTCCCTGACCAGGGATCAAACCAGGGACCCCTGCATTGGGAGTGCAGATTCTTAATCACTGTGCCACCAGGAAGTCCCCCAAATACTTTTGTAACTAGTTTTCTTCCATAAGGAAGGGTTGTCCCTTCTCTCCAATTAATTAATTAATTTATATCAGCAAGGAATCATGGATATTTATTTTATTCTATGAATTATTGTCCATTACTATTATTATTTAGCTTATTTCCCAAATTACTTGAGCTTTGGCCATTGAGAACTTCTGGTTGGCTCTGTGTCCTTTCGACATTCCCCCATATTTATTAAAGCACTTCCTTATTTTATGGCATCCAAGATATTCCAGACTCATATTTTCCTTTGCATAAGATTTTCTAAAAACATTTATTTATTTATTTATTTGGCTGCGTCGGGTCTTAGTTGTGGCACCCGGGATTTTCTCTGGGGCTTGTGGGATCTTCGCTGTGGTGTGCAGGTTTCTCTAGTTGTGGCGCATGGGCTTTTTTCTAGTTGTGGCACAGGGGCTCTAGAGCATGTGGGCTCAGTAGTTGCGGTGCCTAGTTGTCCCATGTCATGTGGGATCTTAGTTCCCCCACCAGGAATCGAACTCGTGTCCCCTGCATTGGAAGGTGGATTCTTAACCACTGGACTTAACCACTAGTCCCCTTGCTCAAGATTTTGAAGGCAGAAGAGAATCTATGGTGGTAATTTCAGATGCAGGGTAGAAGTTAAGTTCTTTGCCATGTGCTGTAGACAGCTGAGACAGTAACAGCCTCCAGTCATTCCTTGAGCCTTCCAATGGTTATTGCATAAGCTATCTATTACTACAAAACCAATTACCACAAACTCACAGCTTAAAACATATCACATGTATTATTTAGTTTCTTTGAGCCAGGAGTCTGCTCATGGCCTAGCTGGGTCCTCTGCTTCAGAGTTTCTCACAAGGCTGAAATCAAGGTGTTGGTCAGGGCAGGAGCTTCATCTGAAGGCTTGAGTGGGAAAAGATCCATTTCCAGGTTCAAGTGATTGTTGGCAGAATTCAGCTCCTTGTGGTCTGTTGTTGTGAAGGTTCCCAACTGGATGCTGCCTGAAGGCCACCCTCAGTTCTGTGCCATGTGAACCTTTCCAACAAGGCTGCTTGTGTCATCAACACAAATAGAAAAGGCAGTAGAAGGAGTCCACTAGCAAGATGATGTCACAGTCTCTTGTAACCTACTGACCAAGGTGACTTCCTTTGATGTCCTTAGAGTACAATGTCTTTGTTGCATTCTGCTGGTTAGGAGCAAGTTGCTAGGTCATCCACACTTATGGGAATGGGATTACATGAGTGTGTGCACAGCCAGCAGGAGAGAGGAATCACTGTGGCCATCTTAGTGTCTTCCCAGCACAGCTGGGTAAACCTCTAATTTTTTCTGGACTGTCTAGAGTGGCTTCTGTTTTTGTGATGAAATCATGATCGACCCAGCCATCCTCTCGGGATTGCACCTGTATCCCTTCTGTGACTTAGGTGACTGCTCTCTGGTCGAATCAACCACGGAGACTGTAAAATCCTGTGGCTCCCATCTTTATGCACCCAAATAATCTTCGCCAACAGACCAGGCTGTTTGGACATGCTCTCCGCTCTGATATTATTCAACTCTAAGTGGTGCTAGAAGATTAGACTCAGGCGTTTGCTGAAGCCAGTTTCAATACGAGACACTACGAGCAGAGTGCAGATTAAAGGAACTCTTCCGCTATATCTTCATGTATAAGGATTTGTGAGAGATTGGTTAAATAGTGAAAAATGCTTAATTGCTTGAAAATGGTTAGCATGGTAAATTTTATGTTATGTGCATTTTACCACAATAAAAATATTGGAAAGGAAAAGTAGTGACTGCAAAGGAAGGGACAAAGTTGTTTTTTTTTTTTTTTTTCGGTACGCGGGCCTCTCACTGTTGTGGCCTCTCCCGTTGCGGAGCACAGGGTCCGGACGCGCAGGCCCAGCGGCCATGGCTCACGGGCCCAGCCACTCCGCCGGCACGTGGGATCCTCCCGGACCGGGGCACAAACCCACGTCCCCCGCATCGGCAGGCGGACTCTCAACCACTGCGCCGCCAGGGAAGCCCACAAAGATTTTTAAAAATTTATTTTATTGAAGTATATTTGATTTACAATGTTGTGTTAATTTCTGCCATATAGCAAAGGGATTCAGTTATACATATATATACATTCTTTTTCATATTCTTTTCCATTATGATTTATCACAGTATATTGAATATAGTTCCCTGTGCTATACAGTAGGACTTTGCTGTTTATCCATTCTCTATATACTAGTTTGCATCTGCTAATCCCAAACTCCCAATCCATCCCTCCCCCACCCCCTACACCTTGGCAGCCACAAGTCTGTTGCCTATGTCTGTGAGTCTGTTTCTGTTTTGTAGATAAGTTCATTTGTGTCATATTTTAGATTCCACATATAAATGATATCATATGGTATTTGTCTTTCTCTTTCTGACCTACTTCACTTAGTATGATAGTTGATAATCTCTTGGTCCATCCATGTTGCTGCAAATGGCATTATTTCATTCTTTTTTATGGCTGAGTAATATGTAAATATTTATTATTTTAGACTTTTTAATGATGGCCATTCTGACTGGTGTGAGGTGGTAGCTCATTGTGGTTTTGATTTGCATTTCTCTAATAATTAGAGATGCTGAGCATCTTTTTATGTGCCATTTGGCTGTCTGTAAGGAAGGGACAAAGATATTTTTATTCCTGGTGAAACCTACAAGTGTTTTGCATGGGAGATTGGGGTCACAGAGCTATGAGATGCCAGTACACATCTGGTTAACAATTTACACAGCTGCCTGTGGGTGCCCCAGGACCTGTGGGACATGCACACGAGTGCAGGCCAGCTGCTGAGGTCTGGCTGGTACCTTTATGGGGGCACTCCCACAGTTTCAGCTTTTGCTCTGGAGGAAGTGCAGTAGAGAGATGGGCTGCTCAGAGACAGAGTCTGACAACTGCATACAATGACCACTGAATTAAAAGTTAAGAGTCTACAGCCCATGCAGCTCTATGTAAAAAACAAAAAAAACCCAAAACAAAACAACAAAAAAACCACAAACAGCGCAATCAAAAAATGGGCATAAGATCTAAACAGACACTTCCCAAAAGAATACAGATGGCCATAAAAACACATAAAAAGATGCTCAACATCACTGATTATCAGAGAAATGCTATTCAAAACTACAGTGAGGTATCACCTCACACCTGTCAGAATGGTCATCATCAAAAAGCCTGCAAACAATAAACGCTAGAGAGAATGTGGAGAAAATGGACTCCTCCTACACTGTTGGTGGGAATGTAAATTGGTGCAGCCACTATAGAAAACAGTATGGAGGTTCCTTAAAAAATTAAAAATAGAGTTACCATGTGATCCAGCAATCCCACTCCTGAGGATATATCCAGAGAAAACCGTACTTCGAAAAGATACATGCACGTCAATATTCACTGCAGCATTATCTACGATAGCAAGGACATGGAAGCAACCTAAATGTCCATCGACACCAGAATGGATAAAGAAGATGTGGTACATATATATACTATGGAATATTACTCACCATAAAAAGAACAAAATAATGCCATCTGTGGCAACATGGATGGACCTAGAGATTATCATCCTAAGTGAAGTAAATCAGACAGAGAGAGACAAATATCATATGATATCACTCATATGCAGAATCTAATTTTAAAAAATGATACAAAATGAACTTATTTACCAAACAGAAACAAACTCACAGATTTTGAAAACAAACTTATTACCAAAGGGGAAACATGGGGGAAGGGATAAATTAGGAGTTTGGGATTAACCTACACACTTTACTGTATGTAATGTAGATAACCAACAAGTACCTACTGTATAGCACAGGGAACTCTACTCAATACACTGTAATAACCTACATGGTTAAAATCTAAAAAAGAATGAATATATGTATGTATATATCTGAATCATTTTGCTGTACACCTGAAACTAACACAACATTGTAAATCAACGATACTCCAGTAAAATTTAAAACATACTTACCACCCTCCTATATTCTATTTCTTTACATCTTTACTGATTTATTATCAGTTTTTACACTCCAGGAGGGTAAATACATTACCTGTTTCATTCACTGCTGTGTCCCAAGTGTCTAGCCCAGGGCCTCCAAATAGTAGGTGCTCAATAAATGCCTTTGGAATTCAAAAAATAAAAAGTTAATAGAGTCTAATGTTAATGAAATGTATTCATATTAAAAATACCATGTATTTGCCTTCTATCGGGCAAATCTTGGGAAACCCTCACCTTTTCTTTTTTTAATGTTCAAATAAAATTTTTATAGGTAAGGATTCTTATTTACATTGAAGTACAATAAAATATACTGTGACCACAAAACATTCAAGGAGAGGGAAATAAAAGTCAGGGAAATTCATTTGAACTAAACAATCATCACTTTGAAAGGCGAAAAGACAAAGATTCAGTTGGCAAGTTACTCTCATAAGAAAAGAACAGAGGGAAAAAAAAAGACTAAGTAAATGAAGACATTACATTTTTCAAATCGGAAAGAAAAATGAGGACTCTCAACATGAATACCAGAGGAACGATAAGAAGAACAATATCATGCCTTTAAATGAAGAAATCTTTCTAGTAAAGTATATTTAAGCTGGATGTTCATTCAATAAAAATTTTATATCTGCTTCAGGCCAAACAGTTTTCTGGGCACAAGGAATATAGCTATAAAAAAAAGAAAACAAAATCCTTGTGCTCAGGGAATTTAAATTCTTTGAGAGAGCAGGTGGAGACAAATATATGCTGTCTAGAGGAAACCCTATTACTTTATTTATAGCATTACATTTCCAGGACTTATTTTATTATTTATTTATTTATTTAAATTAATTTTTATTGGAGTACAGCTACTTTACAATGTTGTGTTGGTTTCTACTGTATAGCAAAATGAATCCCCTCTTTTTAAAAAATTTATTTATTTAGGCTGCACCGGGTCTTAGTTGTGGCATGTGGGATCTTTTAGTTGTGGCGTGCAAAGTCTTAGTTGTGGCATGCCTGTGGGATCTAGTTCGCCGACCAGGGATCGAACAAGGCCCCCTGCATTGGGGGCATGGAGTCTTACCCGCTGGACCACCAGGGAAGTCTCAGCCACTCTTTTTTGTATTTCCTTCCCATTTAGGTCACCACAGTGCATTAAGCAGAGTTCCCTGTGCTATGCAGTATGTTCTCATGAGTTGTCTATTTTATACATAGTATCAATAGTGTATATGTGTCAGTCCCGGTCTCCCAATTCCTCCCATTCCACCCCTCCTTTTCCCCTTGGTATACATATATTTGTTCTCTAGGACTTATTTATTTTATAACTGGAAGTTTGTACCTTTTGACCACCTTCCCCCATTTTGCCCATCCCTTACCCCTGCCTCTGGCATCCACCAATCTGTTCTCTTGTACCTATCAGTTAGTTTTTTGGTTTTTTGTTTTTTAATTTATATCCATATATAAGTGAGATCACATGGTAATTTTTTGCTTTGTCTGCCTTATTTCACTCAGCATAATGCCCTCAAGGTCCATCCATGTTGTTGCATGTGTCAGGATTTCCCTCTTTCCTTTTTTTTTTGGCAGAATACTAGTCCTTGAAATATAGCTCTACCTCTATCTCCATCACATTTTCTTTATCCATTCATCCATTGATGGACACTTAGGTTGTTCCCATGTCTTCGTTATTGTAAATAATGCTGCAATGAACATGAGGGTGCAGATATCTACCTGAGTTAGTGTTTTCATTTCCTTCAGATGAATACCTGGAAGTGGATTGCTAGATCATAGGGTAGTTCTATTAGTTTTTTGAGGAATGTCCATATCATTTTCTATAGAAGCTGCACCAATTTACATTCCCACCAACCATTCCCTTTATTCTACATCTTTTTTTTACATCTTTTACCACGTCCTGTCTTTTTCATAATAGCCATTCTAATAAGTGTGAGGTCATATGTCACTGTGAGTTGATTTGCATTTCCCTGATAGTGATACTGAGTACTTTTTCACGTACCTGTTGGCCATCTATATATCATCTTTGGAAAAATGTCTATTCAGATCCTCTGCCTGTTATTTTTTTAAAATTGAAGTATAGGGCTTTCCTGGTGGCGCAGTGGTTGAGAATCCACCTGCCAATGCAGGGAACGTGGGTTCAAGCCCTGGCCCGGGATGATCCCACATGCTGCGGAGCTACTAAGCCTGTGCAGCACAACTGCTGAGCCTGCACTCTAGAGCTCATGAGCCACAACTACTGAAGCCCATGCACCTAGAGCCCATGCTCTGCAACAAGAGAAGCCATAACAATGAGAAGCCTGTGCACTGCCACGAAGAGTAGCCCCTGCTCGCCACAAGTAGAGAAAGCCCACACACAACAATGAAGACCCAACACAGCCATAAATAAATAAATAAATAAATTTATTAAAAAAAAATTGAAGTATAGTTGATTTACAATGTTGTGTTAGTTTCTGGTGTACAGCAAAGTGATTCACATACATATATATACACATGCATACATATATGTACACACATATGTGTATTCTTTTTCATGTTCTATTCCATTATAGATTATTACAAGATATTGAATAGTCCCCTGTGCTATAGAGTAGGACCTTGTTGTTTATCTATTTTATCTATAGTAGTTTGTATCTGCTAATCCCAAACTCCTAATTTAACCCTCCTCCACCCCTTCCCCTTTGGTAAGCATATATTTGTTTTCTATGTCTGTGAGTCTGTTTCTGTTTTGTAAATAAGTTCATTTGTATCAAATTTTAGATTACACATATAAGTGTAAATATCATATAAATATCATATAATATCATATGATATTTCTCTTTCTCTGTCTGACTTACTTCACTTATGATAATCTCTAGGTCCATCCATGTTGCTGCAAATGTCATTATTTCATTGTTTTTTAGTTTTTTGAGGAACCTCCATGCTGTTTTCCATAGTGGCTGCACCAATTCACATTCCCACCAACAGTGTAGGAGGTTTCCCTTTTCTCCACACCCTCTCCAGCATTTATTGTGCATAGATTTTTTAATGATTGCCATTCTGACCGCCTTGAGGTGGTACCTCACTGTAGTTTTGATTTGCATTTCTCTAAAAATTAGCGATGATGAGCATCTTTTCATGTGCCTATTGACCATCTGTATATCTTCTTTGGAGAAATATCTGTTTAGATCTTCTGCCCATTTTTTGATTGGGTTGTTCATTTTTTTGATATTGAATTATATGAACTGTTTGTATATTTTGGAAATTAAGCCCTTGTTGGTTGCATCACTTGCAAATATCTTCTCCCATTCTGTAGGTTGTCTTTTCGTTTTTTTTTTTTAATGCTTTCTTTTGCTGTGCAAAAGCTTATACGTTTGATTAGGTCCCATTTGTTTATTTTTGCTTTTATTTCTATTGCCTTGGGAGACTGACCTAAGAAAACATTGTCACGATTTATGTCAGAGAATGCTTTGCCTATGTTCTCTTCTAGGAGTTTTATGGTGTGTTATATTTAAGTCTTTATGCCATTTTGAATTTATTTATGTCTATGGTGTGAGGAATGTTCTAACTTCATTGATTTACATGTGGCTGCCCAGATTTCCCAGCACCACTTGCTGAAGAGACTGTCTTTTCTCCATTGTATATTCTTGCCTCCTTCGTCAAAAGTTAGTTGACCATAGGTGTGTGGGTTTACTTCTGGGTTCTCTATTCTGCTGCATTGATCCATATGTCTGTTTTTGTGCCAGTACCACATTATTTTGTTTATTGTAGCTTTGCAGTTTTGTCTGGGAGGGTTATGCCTCCAGCTTTGTTTTTTTTTCCTCAGGATTGTTTTGGCAATGCTGGGTCTTTTATGGTTCCACATAAATTTTAGCATTATTTGTTCTATTTCTGTGAAAAATGTCATGGGTAATTAGATAGGGATCACATTAAATCTGTAGATTTCTTTGGGTAGTATGGCTATTTTTTTAAATTTAATTTAATTTATTTTTTTATACAGCAGGTTCTTATTGGTTATCCATTTAATACATATTAGTGTATATATGTCAATCCCAATCTCCCAATTCATCACACACACCCCCGTCCCTTTCCCCCATTGGTGTCCATACATTTGTTCTCTACATCTGTGTCTCTATTTCTGCCCTGCAAACTGGTTCATCTGTTCCATTTTTCTAGGTTCCACATATATGCATTAATATACGATATTTGTTTTTCTCTTTCTGACTTATTTCACTCTGTATGACAGTCTCTAGATCCATCCATGTCAATACAAATGACCCAATTTTGTTCCTTTTTATGGCTGAGTAATATTCCATTGTATATATGTACCACATCTTCTTTATCCATTTGTCTGTTGATGGGCATTTAGGCTGCTTCCATGACCTGGCTATTGTAAATAGTGCTGCAATGAACATTGGGGTGCATGTGTCTTTTTGAATTATGGTTTTCTCTGGGTATATGGCTAGTACTGGGATTGCTGGGTCATATGGTAATTCTATTTTTAGTTTTTTAAGGAACCTCCATACTGTTCTCCATAGTGGCTGTATCAATTTACATTCACACCAACAGTGCAAGAGGGTTCCCTTCTCTCCACACCCTCTCCAGCATTTGTTGTTTGTAGATTTTCTGCTGATGCCCATTCTAACTGGTGTGAGGTGATACCTCACTGTAGTTTTGATTTGCATTTCTCTAATAATTAGTGATGTTGAGCAGCTTTTCATGTGCCTCATGGCCATCTGTATGTCTTCTTTGAAGAAATGTCTATTTAGGTCTTCTGCCCATTTTTGGATTGGGTTGTTTGTTTTTTTAATATTGAGCTGCCTGAGCTGTTTATATATTTTGGAGATTAATCCTTTGTCTGTTGATTTGTTTGCAAATATTTTCTCCCATCCTGAGGGTTGTCTTTTTGTCTTGTTTATGGTTCCTTTGCTTTACAAAAGCTTTTAAGTTTCATTAGGTCCCATTTGTTTATTTTTGTTTTTATTTCCATTATTCTAGGAGGTGGATCAAAAAAGATCTTGCTGTGATTTATGTCAAAGAGTGTTCTTCCTATGTTTTCCTCTAAATGTTTTATAGTGTCCAGTCTTACATCTAGGTCTGTAATCCATTTTGAGTTTATTTTTGTGTATGGTGTTAAGGAATGTTCTAATATTATTCTTTTACATGTAGCTGTCCAGTTTTCCCAGCACCACTTATTGAAGAGACTGTCTTTTCTCCATTGTATATCCTTGCCTCCTTTGTCATAGATTAGTTGACCACAGGCGTGTGGGTTTATCTCTGGGCTTTCTATCCTGTTCCATTGATCTATACATATTTTTTGTGCCAGTACCATATTGTCTTGATTACTGTAGCTTTGAAGTATAGTCTGAAGTCAGGGAGTCTGATTCCTCCAGCTCCGTTTTTTTCCCTCAAGACTGCTTTGGCTATTTGGGGTCTTTTGTGTCTCCAGTATGGCCACTTTAACAAATATTCATTATTCCAATCCAAGAGTGTGGTATATCTCTCCATTTCTTTAAATCATCTTTGTAAATCAGATTTTTTTTGCTATTATATTGTATGAGTTCTTTATATATTTTAGATATTAACCCCTTATCAGATTTATGGTTTGCATATATTTTCTCTCATTCCATAGATTGCCTTTTTTGAAATCTTTCTTTCTTTCTTTTCCCTTTTTTGTTGAGGTATAATTGATTTACAATATTACATAAATTTCAGGTATACAACATAATGATTCACAGTTTTTAAAGATTATACTTCATTTATAGTTATTATAAAATATTCACTATATTTTGTGTGCTGTACACTATATCCTTGTAGCTTATTTATTTTATACATAGTAATTTGTACCTCTTTATCCCTTACTCCTATCTTGCCCCTCCTTACTTGTAACCACTAGTTTGTTTTCTGTATCTGTGAGTCTGTCTCTGTTTTGTTATATTCATTAGGTTGTTTTATTTTTTAGATTCCACATATAAGTGATAACATAGAGTATTTATATTTCTCTGTCTGACTTATTTCAGTAAGGGTATTACCCTCCAGGTCCATCCACATTGTTTCAAATGGCAAAATTTCATTCTTTTTATGGCTGAGTAATGTTCCATTGTATGTACACATCATATCTTCTTTATCCATTCAGCTATCGATAGTCACTTAGGTTGCTTCCATATCTTGGCAACTGTGAATAATGCTGCCATGAACATTGGGGTGCATGCATCTTTTCAAATTAGTGTTTTTTTCAGATGTATACCCAGGAGTTAAATTGCTGGATCATACTGTAGTTCTATTTTTAGTTTTATGAGGAACCTCCATACTGGTTTTCCACAGTGTGGCTGCACCCATTTAGGTTCTCACCAACAGTATTCAAAGGTTCCCTTTTCTCCACACCCCCACCAATATTTGTTATCTGTGGTCTTTTTGATGATAGTTAGTTATTCTGACAGATGTGAGGTGATATCTCATTGTGGTTTTGATTTGCATTTCTCTGATGATTAGCAATGTTAAGCACATTTTTTCATGTGCTTGTTGGCCATTTATATGTTTTCTTTGGAAAAATGTCTATTCAGGTCTTCTGCCTATTTTTTAACCAGGTTGTTTGTTTCTTTGATATTGAATTGTATGAGCTGTTTATATATTTTGGATATTAACCTGATATCAGTCATTTCATTTGCAAATATTTTCTCTCATTTGGTAGGTTGTCTGTTCGTTTTGTCCATGGTTTCCTTTGCTGTGCAAAATCTTTTAAGTTTATTTAGGTGTCATTTATTTATTTTTGCTTTTATTTCCTTTGCCTTAGGAGACAGAGCCAAAAAAATACTGCTACGTTTATCTCAAAGAGTGTTACACTTATGTTCTCTTCTAGGAATTTTATGGTTTTTGGTCTTGTATTTAGGTCTCTAAACTATTCTGAGTTTATTTTTTTTTGTATATGGTGTTAGAAAATGTTCTAATTTCATTTTTTTACATGTAGCTGTCCAGCTTTCCCAGAGCCACTTGCTGAAGAGACTGTCTTTTCTCTATTGTATATTCTTGCCTCCTTTGTCATAGATTAATTGACCATAAATATGTGAATTTATTTCTGGGCTTTCTATCCTGTTCCATTGATTTATATGTCTGTTTTTGTGCCAATACCATACTCTTTTGATTTTTGTAGATTTGTGGTATAGTTTGAAAGGAGGACGTGTGATACCTCCTGCTTTGAACTTCTTTCTGAAGATCATTTTGGCTATTTGGGGTCTTTTGTGGTTCCATACAAATTTTAGGATTGCTTGTTCTATTTCTGTAAAAAATGCCATTGGAGACTTCCGGGAAGATGGCGGAAGAGTAAGACACGGAGATCACCTTCCTCTCCACAGATACACCAGAAATACATCTACGCGTGGAACAACTCCTACGGAGCACCTACTGAACGCTGGCAGAAGACCTCAGCCCTCCCAAAAGGCAAGGAACCCCCCACGTACCTGGTTAGGGCAAAAGAAAAAACTAAACAGAGACAAAAGGATAGGGACGGGTCCTGCACCAGCGGGAGGGAGCTGTGAAGGAGGAAAAGTGTCCACACACTAGGAAGCCCCTTCGCGGGTGGAGACTTCGGGAGGCGGAGTGGGGGAGCTTGGGAGCCGCGGAGGAGAGCACAGCAACAGGGGTGCGGAGGGCAAAGCGGACAGATTCCAGCGCAGAGGATCGGGCCGACCGGCACTCACCAGCCGAGAGGCTTGTCTGCTCGCCCGCCGGGGCGGGCGGGACTGGGAGCTGAGGCTCCGGCTTTTGTCGGAGCGCCGGGAGAGGACTGAGGTTGGCGGCGTGAACACAGCCTGCAGGGCGTTGGTGCGCCGCGGCTGGCCGGGAGAGAGTCCGGGGAGGGGTCTGGACCTGCCGAAGAGGCAAGAGACTTTTACGTCCCTCTTTGTTTCCTGGTGCGCGAGGAGGGGGGGTTGGGAGCACTGCTTGAGGGGGCTCCGGGGACGGGCGCGAGCTGCGGCTGAGAGTGCGGAGCCCAGAGACGGACATGGGACGCTAGGGCCGCTGCTGCCGCCGCCGGGAGACTTGTGTGCGAGCGCAGGTCGCTAGCCACACGCCCTTCCGGGGAGCCTGTGCGGCCCGCCGCTGCCAGGGTCCCGGGATCCAGGGACGGCTCCCCCGGGGGAGCGCACGGCGCGCCTCGGGCTACGGCATCATGCCGGCCTCTGCCGCTGCAGGCCCGCCCCGCACTCCGTGACCCTCCCTACCCCCCGGCCTGGGTGAGCCAGGCCTCCGAATCAGCTGCTCCTTTAACCCCGTCCTGTCTGAGCAAAGAACAGACGCCCTCCGGCGACCTACACGCACAGGCGGGGCCAAATCCAAAGCTGAGCCCCTGGGAACTGTGAGAACAAAGAAGACAAAGGGAAATCGCTCCCAGCAGCCTCGGAAGCAGCGGATTAAAGCTCCACAATCAACTTGATATACCCTGCATCTGTGGAATACCTGAATAGACAACGAATCATCCCAAATTAAGGAGCCGTGTGGATGAAAGGCTCTTGGTGCTGCAGCCAGGAGTCAGTGCTGTGCCTCTGAGGTGGGAGAGCCAACTTCAGGACACTGGTCCACAAGAGGCCTCCCAGCTGCACATAATATCAAACAGCAAAAATCTCCGAGAGATCTCCATCTCAACGCCAGCACCCAGCTTCACTCAACGACCAGCAAGCTACAGTGCTGGACATCCTATGCCAAACAACTAGCAAGACAGGAACAAAACCCCACCCATTAGCAGAGAGGCTGCCTAAAATCATAATAAGTCCACAGACACCCCAAAACACACCACCAGACGTGGACCTGCCCACCAGAAATAGAAGATCCAGCCTCATCCACCAGAACACAGGCACTAGTCCCCTCCACCAGGAAGCCTACACAACCCACTGAACGAACCTTAGCCACTGGGGACAGACACCAAAAACAACAGGAACTACAAAGCTGCAGCCTGCAAAAAGGAGACCCCAAACACAGTAAGATAAGCAAAATGAGAAGACAGAAAAACACACCGCAGATGAAGGAGCAAGGTAAAAACCCACCAGACCTAACAAATGAAGAGGAAATAGGCAGTCTACCTGAAAGAGAATTCAGAATAATGATAGTAAAGATGATCCAAAATCTTGGAAACAGAAAGGACAAAATGCAAGAAACAGTTAACAAGGACCTAGAAGAACTAAAGATGAAACAAGCAACGATGAACAACACAATAAATGAAATTAAAAGTACTCTAGATGGGATCAATAGCAGAATAACTGAGGCAGAAGAACAGATAAGTGACCTGGAAGATAAAATAGTGGAAATAACTACTGCAGAGCAGAATAAAGAAAAAAGAATGAAAAGAACTGAGGACAGTCTCAGAGACCTCTGGGACAACATTAAATGCACCAACATTCGAATTATAGGGGTTCCAGAAGAAGAAGAGAGAAAGAAAGGGACTGAAAAGATATTTGAAGAGATTATAGTTGAAAACTTCCCTAATATGGGAAAGGAAATAGTTAATCAAGTCCAGGAAGCACAGAGAGCCCCATACAGGATAAATCCAAGGAGAAATACGCCAAGACACATATTAATCAAACTGTCAAAAATTAAATAGAAAGAAAACATATTAAAAGCAGCAAGGGAAAAACAACAAATAACACACAAGGGAATCCCCATAGGTTAACAGCTGATCTTTCAGCAGAAACTCTGCAAGCCAGAAGGGAGTGGCAGGACATATTGAAAGTATTGAAGGAGAAAAACCTGCAACCAAGATTACTCTACCCAGCAAGGATCTCATTCAGATTTGATGGAGAAATTAAAACCTTTACAGACAAGCAAAAGCTGAGAGAGTTCAGCACCACCAAACCAGCTCTACAACAACTGCTAAAGGAACTTCTCTAGGCAAGAAACACAAAAGAAGGAAAGGACCTACAATAATGAACCCAAAACAATTAAGAAAATGGGAATAGGAACACACATATCGATAATTACCTTAAATGTAAATGGACTAAATGCTCCCACCAAAAGACACAGATTGGCTGAATGGATACAAAAACAAGACCCATATATTTGCTGTCTACAAGAGACCCACTTCAGACCTAGAGACATATACAGACTGAAAGTAAGGGGATGGAAAAAGGTATTTCATGCAAATGGAAACCAAAAGAAAGCTGGAGTAGCAATTCTCATATCAGACAAAATAGACTTTAAAACAAAGACTATTAGAAGAGACAAAGAAGGACACTACATAATGATCAAGCGATCGATCCAAGAGGAAGATATAACAATTGTAAATATTTATGCACCCAACATAGGTGCACCTCAGTACATAAGGCAAATACTGACAACCATAAAAGGGGAAATCGACAGTAACACATTCATAGTAGGGGACTTAAACACCCCACTTTCACCAATGGACAGATCATCCAAAATGAAAATAAGGAAACACAAGCTTTAAATGATACATTAAACGAGATGGAGTTAATTGATATTTATAGGACATTCCATCCAAAAACAACAGAATACACATTTTTCTCAAGTGCTCATGGAACATTCTCCAGGATAGATCATATCTTGGGTCACAAATCAAGCCTTGGTAAATTTAAGAAAATTGAAATTGTATCAAGTATCTTTTCTGACCACAACGCTATGAGACTAGATATCAATTACAGGAAAAGATCTGTAAAAAATACAAACACATGGAGGCTAAACAATACACTACTTAATAATGAAGTGATCACTGAAGAAATCAAAGAGGAAATCAAAAAATACCTAGTAACAAATGACAATGGAGACACAACGACCCAAAACCTGTGGGATGCAGCAAAAGCAGTTCTAAGGGGGAAGTTTATAGCAATACAAGCCCAGCTTAAGAAGCAGGAAACATCTCGAATAAACAACCTAACCTTGCACCTCAAGCAATTAGAGAAAGAAGAACAGAAAAACCCCAAAGCTAGCAGAAGGAAAGAAATCATAAAAATCAGATCAGAAATAAATGAAAAAGAAATGAAGGAAACAATAGCAAAGATCAATAAAACTAAAAGCTGGTTCTTTGAGAAGATAAACAAAATAGATAAACCACTAGCCAGACTCATCAAGAAAAAAAGGGAGAAGACTCAAATCAATAGAATTATAAATGAAAAAGGAGAATTAACAACTGACACTGCAGAAATAAAAGAGATCATGAGAGATTACTACAAGCAACTCTATGCCAATAAAATGGACAATCTGGAAGAAATGGACAAATTCTTAGAAAGGCACAACCTGCCAAGACTGAATCAGGAAGAAATAGAAAATATGAACAGACCAATCACAAGCACTGAAATTGAAACTCTGATTAAAAATCTTCCAACAAAGAAAAGCCCAGGACCAGATGGCTTCACAGGCGAATTCTATCAAACATTTAGAGAAGAGCTAACACCTATCCTTCTCAAACTCTTCCAAAATATAGCAGAGGGAGGAACACTCCCAAACTCCTTCTACGAGGCCACCATCACCTTGATACCAAAACCAGACAAGGATGTCACAAAGAAAGAAAACTACAGGCCAATATCACTGATGAACATAGATGCAAAAATCCTCAACAAAATACTAGCAAACAGAATCCAACAGCACATTAAACGGATCATACACCATGATCAAGTGGGGTTTATTCCAGGAATGCAAGGATTCTTCAATATACGCAAATCTATCAATGTGATAAACCATATTAACAAACTGAAGGAGAAAAACCATATGATCATCTCAATAGATGCAGAGAAAGCTTTTGACAAAATTCAACACCCATTTATGATAAAAACCCTGCAGAAAGTAGGCATAGTGGGAACTTTCCTCAACATAATAAAGGCCATATATGACAAGCCCACAGCAAACATCATCCTCAATGGTGAAAAACTGAAAGCATTTCCACTAAGATCAGGAACAAGACAAGGTTGCCCACTCTCACCACTCTTATTCAACATAGTTTTGGAAGTTTTAGCCACAGCAATCAGAGAAGAAAAGGAAATAAAAGGAATCCAAATCGGAAAAGAAGAAGTAAAGCTGTCACTGTTTGCAGATGACATGATCCTATACATAGAGAACCCTAAAGATGCTACCAGAAAACTACTAGAGCTAATCAATGAATTTGGTAAAGTGGCAGGATACAAAATTAATGCACAGAAATCTCTGGCATTCCTATATACTAATGATGAAAAATCTGAAAGTGAAATCAAGAAAACACTCCCATTTACCATTGCAACAAAAAGAATAAAATATCTAGGAATAAACCTACCTAAGGAGACAAAAGATCTGTATGCAGAAAATTATAAGACACTGATGAAAGAAATTAAAGATGATACAAATAGATGGAGAGATATACCATGTTCTTGGATTGGAAGAATCAACATTGTGAAAATGACTCTACTACCCAAAGCAATCTACAGATTCAATGCAATCCCTATCAAGCTACCACTGGCATTTTTCACAGAACTAGAACAAAAAATTTCACAATTTGTATGGAAACACAAAAGACCCCGAATAGCCAAAGCAATCTTGAGAACGAAAGAAGGAACTGGAGGAATCAGGCTCCCAGACTTCAGACTATACTACAAAGCTACAGTTATCAAGACAGTATGGTACTGGCACAAAAACAGAAAGATAGATCAATGGAACAGGATAGAAAGCCCAGAGATAAACCCACGCACATATGGTCACCTTATCTTTGACAAAGGAGGCAGAAATGTACAGTGGAGAAAGGACAGCCTATTCAATAAGTGGTGCTGGGAAAACTGGACAGCTACATGTAAAAGTATGAGATTAGATCACTCCCTAACACCATACACAAAAATAAGCTCAAAATGGAATAAAGACCTAAATGTAAGGCCAGAAACTATCAAACTCTTAGAGGAAAACATAGGCAGAACACTCTATGACATAAATCACAGCAAGGTCCTTTTTGACCCACCTCCTAGAGAAATGGAAATAAAAACAAAAGTAAACAAATGAGACCTAATGAAACTTAAAAGGTTTTGCACAGCAAAGGAAACCATAAACAAGACCAAAAGACAACCCTCAGAATGGGAGAAAATATTTGCAAATGAAGCAACGGACGAAGGATTAATCTCCAAAATTTATAAACAGCTCAGGCAGCTCAATATTAAAAAAACAAACAACCCAATCCAAAAATGGGCAGAAGACCTAAATAGACATTTCTCCAAAGAAGATATACAGAGTGCCAACAAACACATGAAAGAATGCTCAACATCACTAATCATGAGAGAAATGCAAATCAAAACTACAATGAGATATCATCTCACACCAGTCAGAATGGCCATCATCAAAAAATCTAGAAACAATAAATGCTGGAGAGGGTGTGGAGAAAAGGGAACCCTCTTACACTGTTGGTGGGAATGTAAATTGATGCAGCCACTGTGGAGAACAGTATGGAGGTTCCTTAAAAAGCTACAAATAGAACTACCATATGACCCAGCAATCCCACTACTGGGCATATACCCTGAGAAAACCATAATTCAAAAAGAGTCATGTACCAAAATGTTCATTGCAGCTCTATTTACAATAGCCCAGAGATGGAAACAACCTAAGTGTCCATCATCGGATGGATGGATAAAGAAGATATGGCACATATATACAATGGAATATTACTCAGCCATAAAAAGAGACGAAATTGAGCTATTTGTAATGAGGTAGATAGACCTAGAGTCTGTCATACAGAGTGAAGTAAGTCAGAAAGAGAGAGACAAATACTGTATGCTAACACATATATATGGAATTTAAAAAAAAAAAGTCATGAAAAACCTAGGGGTGAAACAGGAATAAAGACACAGACTTACTAGAGAAGGGACTTGAGCCTATGGGGAGGGGGAAGGGTAAACGGTGACAAAGCAATAAAGAGGCATGGACATATATACGCTACCAAAAGTAAGGTAGTTAGCTAGTGGGAAGCAGCCGCATAGCACAGGGAGATCAGCTCGGTGCTTTGTGACCACCTGGAGGGGTGGGATAGGGAGGGTGGGAGGGAGGGAGACGCAAGCGGGAAGAGATATGGGACTATATGTATATATATAACTGATTCATTTTGTTGTGAAGCTGAAACTAACATACCATTGTAAAGAAATTATACTCCAATAAAGATGTTAAAAAAATGCCATTGGAATTTTGATAGACATTCAAATGAATCTGCAGATTGTTTTGGATAGTATGGACGTTTTAACAATATTAATTTTAATCCATGAGCACAGAATATCTTTCCATTTATTTGTGTCTTCAATTTCTTTCATGAATGTAGTATAGTTTTCAGAGTATGTCTTTCACCTCTTTGGCTAAATTTATTCCTAGTTATTTTATTCTTTTTGATGCAATTGTAAACGGTATTGTTTTCTTAATTTCTCTTTTTAGTAGTTTATTGTTAGTGTATAGAAATGCAACTGGTTTTTGTATATTGATCTCATACCCTGCAACTTTACTGATTTCGTTTATTCTAACAGTTTTTTGGTGGAGTCTTCACAGTTTCCTATATATAATATTATGTCATCTGTAAATACTTTTTATTTCTTCCTTTCTGATTTGAATGATGTTTATTTCTTTATCTTGCCTAATTGCTCATGCTACAACTTCAGATATTACTTTGAATAAAAGTGACAAGAGTGGTCATTCTCATCTTTTTCCTGATCTTAGGAGAAAAGAGAAACTTTCAGATGTTCATTGTGAGTATGATGTAGGTTGTGGGTTTGTCACATATGGCCTTTATTATGTTTAGGTACATTCCCTCTATGCCCACTTTCTGGAGAGCTTTTTATTTTTATCATAAATGGATGTTGAATTTTGTCAAATGCTTTTTCTGTATTTATTGGGATTATTATATATTTTTTATCCTTCATTTTGTTAATGTGGTGTATCACATTGATTTGCAGATGTTGACAGCAAATCCTTACATTCGAGGGATAAATCCCATTTGGTCATGGTGTATGATCCTTTTAATGTATTGTCAAATTCGATTTGCAAATATTTTGTTGAGGATTTTTTTCATCTATGTTCACCAGGGATATTGACCTGTAGTTTTCTTTTCTTGTAGTGTTTTTGTCTGCTTTTGGTATCAGAGTAATGCTGGCCTTGTAAGATGAATTTGGAAGTGTTCCTTCCTCTTCTATTTTTTGGAAGAGCTGTAAAAGGATTGGTATTTACTCTTCTTTAAATGTTTGGTGGAATTTACCAATGAAGCCATCTGGTCCTGGACTTTTGTTTATTCGAGGTATGGTTACTCTTTCAATCTTCTTATTAGAAATTTGTCTGTTCAGATTTTCTATTTCTTCATGATTCATTCTTGGTAGGTTTTATATTTCTAGGAATTTATCCTTTTCTTCTAGGTTGTCCAGTTTGTTGATGTATATTTGTTCATAACAGTTTCTTATGATCCTTTGTAAGTGGTTTTTTTTTCCCCCAGCTTGCAGGATCTTAGTTCCCCAACCAGGGACTGAACCCAGGACCCTAGCAGTGAAAGCGCCGAGTCCTAACCACTGGACCACCAGGGAATTCCCCTCTTTTATTTCTAATTTTATTTATTTCAGTCCTCTCCTTTTTTTCTTGGTGAGTCTAACTAAAGTTTTGTCTATTTTGCTTATATTTTTAAGAACCAGTTCTTAGTTTCATTGATCTTTTCTATTGTCTTTTTAGTCTCTATTATATTTATTTCCACCCTGATCTTTGTTATTTCCTTCCTTCAACTAGTTTTGTGCTTTGCTTATTCTTTTCTTCTAGTTCTTTGAGGTATAAAGTTAGGTTGCTTATTTGAGATCTTTCTTGTTTCTTAACGTAGGCATTTATTGCTATGAACCTTCCTCTTAGAAGGGCTTTTGCTGCATCCTGTAAGTTTTGGTATGTTGTATTTTCATTTTTATTTGTCTCAAGTTTAAAAAAAATTATGTTTTGGTTTCTTCTTTGACTTATTGGTTGCTCAGTAGCATGTTGCTTAATATCCACATATTTATGAATTTCCATTTTTCTTCTTGTAATTTGTTTCTAGTTTTATACCACTGTGGTTAGAAAAATGGTTGATATTATTTCAAACTTCTTAAATTTCTTAAGACTTATTTTTTGGCCACTTTAAAGAGGGAAACCCACCTTAAAGATAAAGGCAAAGTAGATAGGTTAAAAGTAAAAGATATAAGTGCAAATATTAAGAACTAAAAATACCCAGCTGTATTGGGCATATTACAGTCAAAAAATATACTCCAGGGCAAAGAATATTAACAAAGATAGAGCCATTCCATTATGATAAAGTGGTCAATTCACCAAGAAGACATAACAATGGTAAATATATATTGCCATAAAGGGCTTTAAAAGACATGTATTAAATAGTGAAAAAACTAAAAACTGGGAATAGACAAAAACACAATTATAATTGGAAACTTCAACACTTCTGTTTCAGTCATTGCTAGAAAAAGTAGACAGAAAATCAGTAAGAATATAGAAGACTTGAATGACACCACAAACCAAGCTGAGTTAATTGACATGTATAGAATACTCCATCCAACAAGAGCCGAACACACATTCTTTTCAATTGCACATTGAACATTCACCACACTAGATCAAATTCTGCACCATAATGCAAAATTTAGCAAATTTGAAATAATTGAAATTATATAAATCATGTTTGCAAACCACAACTAGAGAGAAACAGAAAGAGTTTTGGAAAATCCCTAAAATTTTAGGAATTAAACAACACATTTATAAATAACCCATGAGTCAAAGAGGAAGCAGGGAATATAGAAAACATTTTGAATCTAGTGAAAATAAAAATACAAAATAAAAATTTGTGGAGCACTGCTAAGTAGTTAGAGGGAAATTTACAACTTTAACAAGAAAGTCTCACATCAATGATCTAGGTTTTCTCCTTAATAAACTAGAAAAAGAGAAGGAAATTAAACCCAAATCATGCAGAAAGAAGGAAATAAAGAGCAAATTTCATTGAAAATGAAAAGAGAAAATAAATGAAAAAAGGCCAAAGAAAGCAACACTGGTTCTTTGAGAAGAGCAATTAAAATAAATAAATCTCTAATTAGACTGATTAAGAAAAAGACTACACAAATTACCAATGCCAGAAATAAGAAAGGAAATATCTTTACAGATTCTACAGTTATTAAAAGGAGAAACAAACGGGGAGGTCCCTGGTGGTCCAGTGGTTAGGATTTGGTGTTTTCACTGCCATGGCCCGGGTTCAATCCCTGGTTCGAGAATTAAGATCCCACAAGCCATATGGCATGACCAAAAAAAAAAAAAAAAAAAAAGGAGAAGCAAGGATATTATGAATTTTATGCCCCTAAATTTGATAACTTAGGCCAGGAGCAGATTATGGCTCTTGGGTCCAATGAGCTCATGAGCCTAGAATGGTTTTTATACTTTTAGAAGCTTGCAAAAGAAAAAAAAAAAGGAGGAGGAGAAGGAGAAAGAGAAAAGATGTGACAAAGAATATATGTGACCTACAAAGCCTATGAATACTTACTATCTGGTCACTTATAGAAAAAGTTTCCTAATTCCTTAGATGAAATAGACAAATTCTTTGAAAGACACAAGTTAGCCAATGTTCACACAAGAAGAAACAGATAACCTGAATAGTCCTATATGTATTAGAGACAGGGCTGGGGCTAGGTGAGGCAAGTGAGGCAAAGTGAGGGTGCCAAACATAAAGAGGTACTTACTTTCAGGATCTTCCTAATTATAGAAAGTGAATGCTTTTAAATCTTGTGTCACTCTGGAAAACAGCTTGTCAATTTTTTATAGAGTTAATTTTACATTTACATTATTATCCAGCAAGTGTTACTCTGTCTTACCCAAAAGAAATGAAAAAAGTGCTCACATTAAATGCATATATGAATGCTTATAGTAGCTCTATTCATAATTACCAAGCAACACAAATGTTCAAAGACTGGTGAATGGCTAAAAAATTGTGGTACAGCCATTCAATGGAATACTACTCAGTAACAAAAAGGAATGAACTACTGCTTCTTTCTTTCTTTCTTTTTTAAAAAATATTTATTTATTTAGGCTGTGCCATGTCTTAGTTGCAGCATGTAGGATCTTTTTTTTATTTTTCCAGTTGCGACATGCAGACTTCTTAGTTGCAGCGTGCATGCGGGATCTATTTCCCCGACCAGGGATCGAACGCGGGCCCCCTGCATTGGGAGTGCAGAGTCTTACCCACTGGACCACCAGGGAAGTCCCTGAACTATTGTTTCATTCAACATATATGAATCTTACACAGATTATGCTAAGTGAAAGAAGCCAGATTCGAAAGACTACACAGTGATTTCATTTCTATGATATTCTGGAAATGGCAAAATTACAGGGATAGAGACAGACAAGTAGTTGCCAGGGCCTGGGATGGTGGGAGGAGTTTGATTACAAAGGGGCATGGGAGAATTTTGGGAGGTGATGGAATTTTTGTACATCATGATTGTAGTCGTCATTACACAACTGAATGTGTTTGTTAAAACACAAACAACTGTTCATTAAACTGTTCATATTTAAATTATAATAATAAAAAGAAAAAAACTTGAGAGGAAGTTTTCCATGAACATGTAGATAATTTCCAGGATATAAGTTAAAAAAAGTAAAGTGCGAAAGAATATCTAAAATATGTTACCTTTTGAATAACAAAGAAAGGAAAATAAGCCAGAAAATAAGTAAGATTAAAGAAGACTTGAATAACACTATCAGCCAAATTGACTTAATGGACATTTTAGAGCATTTCATCCAACATGAGCAGAATTATTCTTTTCAAGTACACACAGAACATTCACTGTGATGGACCATATTCTTATCTGTCAAACACATTATAATTAATTTTAATAATTTGAAATTATAGAAAGCATGTTTTCTGACCATAACAGAATTAAATTATCAAGTAATAACAAAAATATGTGGAAAATCCCCAAATATTTGAAAATTAAATTACACCAGGAATTTGTGTGAAATAGTAATGTCAAGTGGATTTTCAAATCTATGTGATAGTGATCAGCTAAATTTTCTTTCTTTCCTTTTTTTTGGCCGCGTTGTGCAGCATGCGGGGTCTTAGTTCCCCAGCCAGGGATTGAACCCGCACCCCCTGCAGTGGAAGTGCGGAGTCTTAATCGCTGGACCACCAGGGATGTCCCTAAATTTTCAAAGTTTCGAAAATGCTGCTTGCATGTGAAAGTTTATATATTAAAATAAAATTTCCCAAATCTCTCTCTATTTCTATGAATAGAAAAAATAATAGAAGGAAATAGATGGAAATTTTAAAATGAAGACATGTTTGGAAGATAGAGGTATAGGTTAATTTTTCTACACGTGAGTTTCCCAAATTTTCTTTGTCCAATGGGTTATATTTTTTTAATAATGAAAAGCATTATCATATAAAAGAGAGAAGTAATCAAACTTGTTAACAGCTTACAGGCAGCCTTCCCTGATTCTCTTTGCTGGCTTAGTGCCCTTCCTCTGCACACAACCATGGCCTAAAATGGCCTTTGTCTTTGCCTTTCACCTGTTTTATAATCATCTGTGTCTTTGTCTCTCTCCCCATAGCCTGGGCTCCTTGAGGGCCAAGGATTATTTCTGGCACAGAGTGAGTATTAATTAACTGAATGAATGAAAGAACCTTTGCTAGATATACCATCCCTCTTACATCAAGGAAATGTGTGGGGCATTCTGTGACACGAGGGCTTTGGAATAGGAACCAGAGGTATGGCTGCTGGAAGTCAGTGGTGGTCACAGAGACCAGAGACTATGTGAATGCCAAACTTCATCTACCTCACAACAACTGGCCAGTGACTAGTTTGATCTCAAGATTCTGAAGTCTTGAGCCATGGACACTAGAAAGTATATAGTAGGTACCACCACAGCTGACACAAGATGGTTTGCAGCCTAAAGGAAGATCCTTTGGATACTGGGTAAAGAACCAACTGTCCCATTCAGGATACTTTAAGGAAAACCTGAAAAATTCAGGTTTTCCTTTTCACATCTAACAAATTACAAGTAAAGACTGGCTGAGATTTGCCTCTTTTTTATCTTTAGTATTCTTCTGAGTTTACACCTAAACGTGACTTCTGTGTGCTATTGTGTGTACCCAGATTTATGTATAAATGTTAAAACACCATCTGGAAAAGCAAATGGCACTTTGAAGTCTACAGAGAAAGCACCAGATGGAAGCTTACAAAGCTCCCCCAAACACTGCGTCTTCAACATACTCAAGTATGATAAAGAAATAATTTCATTTGACAATCCTAAGCTTTGTTATCAATAAAATGTACGTATGTAAGCATGCACCTATGTGTTAGCATGGTTGGCAGAATAAGAGTCTCAAGGTTTTCTATGTTCTAATCCCTGGAATCTATAAATGGTACCTGACATGGCAAAAGCAACTTCACTGATGTGACTAAGGATATGGAGGTTGAGATGGGGAGATTACCTAAGTGGGCACAATCTAATCACACGAGTCTTTAGAAGGGGAGAACCTTTCTGACTTGCAGTGGGAGAGATGCAAGAACAGAAGAGAAGTGTTCAGTGTCCTGTTACTGGCTCTGAGCTGCAGGGAGCTATGTGCATGGACCAGAGAGAGGCCTCTAGGAGCTAAAGGTAGCCCCAGATGACAGTCAGCAAGGAAATGGGGACCTCAGTCAAACAACCCCAGGGAACTGAATTCTGTGAGAGCCTGAATGAGCAAGGAAGTGGGTCCTTCCCTAGAGCCTCCAGAGGGCAATGCAGCCCGGCGAGATCCATGTCATATTCCTGACCTATAGAACTGTAAGAAAATACAAGTGTGTAGCTATAAGTCATTAATTTTGTTGTAGTTTGTAAGAGCAGCAATAGAAAGCTAATACAGGCAGGGAACCATATACTGTATCTATTTAAAAGGTTAAAGCTTCTAAGCCAGTGTTTTCAAATCTGTGGACCAGCTACCCAAAAATCTGTGGGCTATGACAAGTAAAAAAAAAAAAAAGAACAGAAAATGTCACACTGCATTTCACAGTTTCTTACTCCGAAACTACACCCATTGTGACAAATGCTAATGCCAGTTTTGACAAGTTTGTGAGGGAGATGGTACAAGGGATGTGCATTTGCTACTATTGGTGTCTCAAGCTTTTGTCTATAGGTGACATTTGATTCACTGGTAAATGATCAGTTTGACCATTACCAAGAGGCAGGGGGTGGGTTTATAGCATTTAATTAAAACTTTTAAAAAATTTATTTTTGGCTGCATTGGGTCTTCGTTGCTGCGCGTGGGCTTTCTCTAGTTGCAGCAAGTGGGGGCTACTCTTCGTTGCGGTGTGTGGGCTTCCCATTGTGGTGTCTTCTCTTGTCGCAGAGCATGGGCTCAAGGTACATGGGATTCAGTAGTTGTGGCACTTGGGCCCTAGAACGTGCAGGCTTCAGTAGTTGCGGTGCCTGCGCTCAGTAGTTGTGGCTCACGGGCTCTAGAACGCAGGCTCAGAAGTCGTGGTGCACGGGTTTAGTTGCTCTGCAGCATGTGGTATCTTCCCAGAGCAGGGCTCGAACCCGTGTCCCCTGCATTGGCAGGCGGATTCTTAACCATTGCACCACCAGGGAAGCCCCTAATTTTTAAATATGTTATTTTATTTAATTTATTAAAGTATAGTTGATTTACAATGTTGTGTTAGTTTCTGGTGTACAGCAAAGTGATTCAGTTATACTGATGCATATATATATTCTATTTCATATTCTTTTCTATTATGGTTTATTACAAGATACTGAATATAGTTCCCTGAGCTATACAGTAGGACTTGTTGTTTATCTATGTTATATAAAATAGTTTGTATCTGCTAATCCCAAACTTTTCTTATCCCTCCCCCGCCTTCCTCTTCGGTAACCATGTTTGTTTTCTATGTCCCTGAGTCTGTTTTTGTTTTGTAAATAAGTTCATTTGTATCTATTTTTAAATTCCACATATAAGTGATATCATATGGTACTTGCCTTTCTCTGACTTACTTTATTTAGTATGATAAAATCTAGGTCCATCCATGTTGCCGCAAATGGCATTATTTCCTTCTTTTTTATGGCTTGAGTAATATTCCATTGTATATAAGTATATACCACATCTTCTTTATCCATTCATCTGTCACTGGACATTTAGGTTGCTTCCATGTCTTGGCTATTGTAAATAGTGCTGCTATGAATGTAGGGGTGCATGTATCTTTTTGAATTATAGATTTGTCTGGATATATGACCCAGAGTGGAATTGCTGGATCATATGGCAGTTCTATTTTTAGTTTTTTGAGGAACCTCCATACTGTTTTCCATAGTGGCTGCACCAATTTACATTCCCACCAACAGTGTAGGAATGTCCCCTTTTCTCCACACTCTCTCCAGCATTTATTATTTGTAGACTTTTTAAATGATGGCCATTCTGACTGGATTGAGGTGATACATCATTGTAGTTTTGATTTGCATTTCTCTAATAATTAGCAATGTTGTGCATCTTTTCATGTGCATCTTTTCATGTGCCTTTTCATTGTCTGTATGTCTTCTTTGGAGAAATACCTGTTTAGGTCTTCTGCTCATTTTTTGATTGGGTCGTTTGTTTTTTTTGTTGCTGAGTTGTATGTGTAGTTTGTTTAATTTGGAAAATAGGCCTTGTTTGTCACATCATTTACAAATATTTCCTCCCAGTCTTAGGTTGTCTTTTTGTTTTGTTTATGGTTTCCTTTGCTGTGCAAAAGCTTATAAGTTTGATTACATCCCATTTGTTTATTTTTGCTTTTCTTTCTATTGCCTTGGGAAACCTAAGAAACATTGCTATGATTTATGTCAGAGAATGTTCTGCTTATGTTCTCTTTTAGAAGTTTTATGGTGTCATGTCTTATATTTAAGTCTTTATGCCATTTTGAGTTTATTTTTGCATATGGTGTGAGGGTGTATTCTAACTTCATCAATTTACATGTGTATGTCCAGCTTTCCCAGCACCACTTTCTGAGGAAACTGCCTTTTCTCCATTGTATATTCTTGCCTCCTTTGTTGAAAGTTAATTGAACAAAAGTATATGGGTTTATTTCTGGGCTCTCTGTTCTGTTCCATTGATCCATATGTCTGTTTTTGTGCCAATACCATGCTGTTTTGATTACTGTAGCTTTGTAGTATTGTATGAAGTCTAGGAGGGTTATGCCTCCAGCTTTGTTTTTTTTCCTCAGGATTGTTTTTTTTCCTCAGGATTGATTTGGTACTTCTGGCTTGTTTATGGTTTCATATAAATTTTAGCATTATATGTTCTAATTCTGTGAAAAATCTCATAGGCAATTTGATAGATTGTTTGTAGATTGTTTTGGGTAGTATGGTCATTTTAACAATATTAATTCTTCCAATCCAAGAGCATGGGATATCTCTCCATTGCTTTGAATCATCTTCAATTTCCTTTATCAATGTTTTACAGTTCTCAGCATATAAGTCTTTCATCTCCTTGGTGAGCTTTATTCCTAAATACATTTTTTGGATGTGATTTTATAAGGGATTTTTAAAAAAACTTTCCCTTTCTGATTTTTTTTTGCCAGTGTGAAGGAATGCAACAGATTTCTGTATGTTAACGTTGTATTCTGCTACCTTACTGAATTCATTTATAAGTTCTAGTAACTTTTGTGTGGAGTCTTCAGGGATTTCTATACATAGTGTCATGTCATCTGCCTATAATGACAATTTTACCTCTTTCCTTCCAGTCTGGATACTTTTTATTTCTTTTTCTTGTCTGATTGCTGTGGCTAGGACTTCCAATACTATGTTGAATAGGTGTGGTGAGGGTGGGCATCCTTCCAGATTTTAGCAGGAAGGCTTTCAGCTTTTTACCATTGAGTATTATGTTGGCTGTGGGTTTTTCATAAATAGATTTTATTATATAGAGACATGTTCTCTCTATGCCCATTTTGGAAAGAGTTTTTAATCATGAATGAATTTTATCAATGTTTTTTCTGCATCTATCAAGGTGATTATGTGGTTTTTGTCTTTTCTTTTGTTGATGTGGTATATCACATTAATTGATTTGCGTGTGTTAAACCTTCCTTGTGACCCTGGGATGAATCCAACTTGATCGTGGTGTATGATCTTTTTTTTTCTTTTTTTTGCCGTGCCATGTGTCTTGTGAGATCTTAGTTCCCTGACTGGGTTTGAACCTGGGCCCTCCACAGTGAAAGTGTGGAGTCCTAACCACTGGACCACCAGGGAATTCCCTGTATGATCATTTTTATGTGCTGTTGGATTTGGTTTGCTAATATTATTTTCAGAATTTTTGCATGTGTGTTCATCAATGATATTAGCCTGTAATTTTCTTTTTTGGTAGTGTCTTTGTCTGGTTTTGTTATTAGTGTGATGGTAGCTTCATAGAATGTCTTTGGTTAATTTATTCTTTAAAAAAATTTATTTATTTATTTGGCTGCACCAGGTCTTAGTTGCAGCAAGTGGGATCTTTTAGTTGCGGCATGTGGGCTCTCAGTTGCAGCATGCGGGATCTAGTTCTTTGACCAGGGATTGAACCTGGGCCCCCTGCATTGGGAGTACTAAGTCTTAACCACCGGTCCACCAGGGAAGTCCCATAGAATGTCTTTGGAACTGTTCTCTTCCCTTCAGTCTTTTGGAAGAGTTTGAGAACGGTCAGGATAAGTTCTTTGTATGTTTGGTGGAATTCCCAAGTGAAGCTATCTGGTCCTGAACTTTTGTTTGCAGGGAGTTTTTTTTGTTTTCTGTTTTTTTTTTTTTTTTTCCTGCAGTACGCAGGCCTCTCACTGTTGTGGCTTCTCCCGTTGCGGAGCACAGGCTCCAGACGCGCAGGCTCAGCAGCCATGGCTCATGGGCCCAGCCGCTCCGCGGCATGTGGGATCCTCCTGGACCGTGGCACGAACCCATGTCCCCTGCATCAGCAGGCGGACTCCTAACCACTGCGCCACCAGGGAAGCCCTGCTGTTGTTTTTTAATTAAAGATTCTATTTCACTTCTAGTGATTGGTCTGTTCAAATTATCTATTTCTTCTTGACTTATCTATTTCTTCTTGGCAGGCTGCATGTTTCTAGAAAGTTGTGCATTTCCTTTAGATTGTCCAATTTGTTGACATATAATTGTTCATAGTATTCTCTTATGGATTTTTGTCTTTCTGCAGTATCCATTGTTATCTCTCTTCTATCATATCTTACTTTGTTTACTTGGGTCCGCTCCCTTTTCTTCCTGGTGAGCCTGGCCAGAAGTTTGTTGACTTTGTTTATTGTTTCAAAAAACCAGCTCTTGATTTTATTGATTTTTTTCTATTGTTTTTATCTCTATTTTACTTATTTCCTCTCTGATATTTATTATTTCCTTCCTTCTGCTGACTTTAGGTTTTGTTCGCTCTTCTTTTTCTAATTTTTAAAGTGGTAGGTTAGGTTGTTTGAGATTTTTCTTGTTTTTTTGAGGAAGGCCTGTATTGCTATGAACTTCCCTCTAAGGACTGCTTTTGTTGCATCCCATAGATTTTGTATGGTTGTGTTTTCATTGTCACTTGTCTCAACGTAGTTTTAATTATTCTCTTTGATTTAATCATTAATCCATTGGTTTTTTAGTACCGTGTTGTTTAATCTCCATGTAATCATTTTTTTCTCATTTCTCTTTCTGTGGCTGATTTCTAGTTTCATGCTGTTGTGGTCAGAAGAGATGCTTGAAATAATTTCTATCCTCTTAAATTTGTTGAGGCTTCTCTTGTGTCCTAGAGTGTGGTCTATCCTAGAGAATGTTCCATGTGCACTTGAAAAGAACGTGTATTCTGTTTCTTGGGTTTTTTTTTTTTTTTGGATGTAATGTCCTGAAAATATCAATGAAGTCTAACTCTTCTATTGTGTCATCTAGGATCTCTCTTGCCTTATTCAATTTCTATCTGGAAGATCTGTCTATTGATGTCAGTGGGGTGTTACAGTCTCCTACTATTATTGTATTCCCATCAAGTTCTCCCTTTATATCTGTTAGTATTTGTTTTATGTATTAAGGTGTTCCTATACTGGGTACATATATTTTAATGAGTGTAGCATCCACTTCTTGTATTGATCCTTTTATCATTATATAGTATCCTTCTTTATCTTTCTTTATGGACTTTGTTTTAAAGTCTCTTTTGTCTGATGTGAGTATTACCACCATGCTTTCTTGTTACCTCTGTTTGCGCAAAATATCTTCTTCCATTCCCTCACTTTCAATATACGTGTGTCCTTTGCCCTGAAGTGGGTCTCTTATCAGCAGCATATTGTAGGCTCTTTTATTATCCAGTTTGCCACTCTATTTCTCTTGATCAGAGCATTTAGTCTATTGACATTTAAGGTAATTATTGATAGATATGTATTCATTGCCATTTAAAAAAATAAATTTATTTATTTATTTATTTTTGGCTGCATTGGTTCTTCGTTGCTGCATGTGGGCTTTCTCTAGTTGCTGTGAGCGGGTTCTACTCTTTGTTGTGGTACATAGGCTTCTCATTGTGGTGGCTTCTCTTGTTGTGGAACAGGGGCTCTAGGCACACGGGCTTCAGTAGTTGCAGGACACGGGCTCAGTAGTTGTGGCTCGGGGGCTTAGTTGCTCCACAGCATGTAGGATCTTCCCAGACCAGGGATTGAACCCATGTCCCCTGCATTGGCAAGCAGATTCTTAACCACTGCACCACCAGGGAAGTCCTTTCATTGCCATTTTAAATCATGTTTTCCAGTTGATTTTGTATTTCTTCTTTCCTTTCTTTTTTGTTTTTGTTTTTTTCTTTTTTAGTTTGATTGTTTTCTTTTGTATTATGTAGCGTTTAATTTTAACATAACATAATTCACATCTGTGAAATGTAGGAGAATTTTATCTATAGTTAGCAAGTATGAGACTTACCACTGAGTTTTTATTATGAACGTTCACATAAGTCTCAACCAGATATGTGCATAATAGCTTTGTTCTTGAGTGTTCTGGGTTGAAATACACTCAGGAACAGGCATTGAACAAAGTCCTTCCAATTTTTTTGTTTTTGTATTGTTTATTTTTTCCTGCGTTATATATACATATGAATAGAATAATATTTGATATCAACTTTGTAATGTTTTTACATGATCAAATGTATAAAGTATAGTCTCATAAAATATTTTTCAGTTTTATAGATATGTTTATGAGCATTATGTCACAATATGAAATATGTTACTGTTTGTTGCAGCCTAAACACTGTTCTAGATTTATCATTAACATGGAGCTGCTTTGGATAAACCTCATCTCAAGTTCAAACAATCTGGGGTGTTGGACTTTTTTTTTTCCTTCAAGACTGTTTACAAAGACACAATATTGAGAAAAAAATGATTCCCAGTGAATACAGGGTTTCTTTTCGAGGCATCATTGAGCTACATGCCTCAGGATATGACATGGAGCAGGGATTTCTCAGAAACTGCATGAAACAAGCATGGACTACTCCCTAGCAAAACTCTATATCTGGTCAGAGTAATGAGGATACAATTTACAGCTGCTGCCTGTGCTCCCAGCATGGGTACCCCTCGCCCATCCAACTTCAGTTCTGCCTGGGCTGATGTGCCCCAGGCCATTCTGTGTGCACTGGCACAGGGCCACACTGCTTTGTGGCTTTGAGATATGTAACAAATTATACCAAAACATAGTGGCATTAAAAAACAAGAACCATTATCTCACATAGTTCCTGTGAGTTGGGACCAGCGATTGGCTTAACTGAGTGGTTCTGCCTTGGTGTCTTTCACTAGGTGCAATTAAGATTATGGGCAGAGATTGCAGCCACAGTGGGAACATCCAACTCCAAGACAACTCACATACATGGCCAGAAAGTTGATACCGGCAGTTAGCTGGGGGCTCATCTCCTGCTCATTTAGACCTCTCCCTGGGGCTGCTTGAGTCTCAACACCAAAACAGCAGTTGGCTTATTCCAGAGCGAGTGATGCAAGAGAGAGCAAGAGGGAAGTACCAATGTCTTTTATGACTTAATCTCGAAAGACATACTCCATAATTTCCACAATAATCTGTTGGTTACCTAGGTCATCCATGTTCACTGTGGGAGGGGACCTAAAATTGTCCAGATCCCAATTCCAGTTCGTGGTGGGGAGTGATTTGCTACACAACAGGAAGCAATTCTCGGATAGTAGCTGAGTGTCCTAGAATTCAACTCAATTCTACATGGAGATAGTGTCAGATCCTACAGGTTAAGGGTTCAGTCCTACAAGACTGACTCCCCACCCCCTCTTCAAACACTAATCACACAATCAGGTTGTTACCAGTGGTACTGACAGATGGACTACAGATTGGAGGTTCCCATAACCCCTACCCTGGACTTCAGATGCCAGTTGCAAGACTATTGGCTATATATCAAAAGTTCCCCTGACCTCCTATTTGGGTTCAATTAATTTGCTAGAACAGCTCATAGAATTCAGAGAAACATTTTATTTACTAGATCACCTTTTTATTATAAAAGGATATAACTCATGAAGGGCCAGACAGAAGAGATGCATAGGGCAAGGTATATGGGAAGGGACACGGAGCTTCCATGCTCTCTCAGAGAGCGCCATCTCCCCCAAATCTCCATGTATTCACCAACATCGAAACTCTCCAAACCCCTCCCTTTTGGGTTTTCTGTAGGCTTCATTATATAGGCATAATTGATTAAATCATTAGCCACTGGTAATTGATTCAACATCCAGCCTCTCTCACCTCCTTGGAGGTGTGTGTGGGGGGACTGAAAGTTCCAACCTTCTAATCATATGGTTGGTTCTGGCAACTAGCCCTCACTTTTAGGTGCTTTTCAAAAGTCATCTCATTAATGTAACCTAAGAGACATCTTTAAGCTCTCATCACTCAGGAAATTCGAAGCATTTTGGAGCTGTGAGCCAGGCACTGTAGATGATGACCAAATATATATGAGAGATATATTTTGGTCATCTGAATGACCAATTACATATATTTCTTTTCTTTCTTTTTTTAAAAAAATATTTATTTATTTATTTAGGCTGCGCCAGTTCTTAGTTGCAGCATGCAATGTGGGATCTAGTTCCCTGACCAGAGATTGAACCCAGGCCCCCTGCATTGAGAGCATGGAGTCTTACCCATTGGGCCACCAGGGAAGTCCCTATATATTTATCATAAATTACAGTATTGCAGGACCATGCAAGGCTGTGAATACTAGGAGGCAAGAATCTTTGGAGGCCATCTTCAAACCTCCCCACAATCTCCTGAAGCAACCTTAAAAAAATAGCCTAAAAAAGGTATGTTTTACTTTATTTTAGCAGAATTAATATCTAAATTATAGTCACCAAGAGGTGATTATTCAAGTTTCTTTAAGAATATAATTGAAAGCCGCCCAGGAATGAGAGGATGAACCCATATTAAACAGAATCTACATTAAAAGAACGTAAGAAATTATTGTGATGTGAACACCTTATTAAACAAAGAATCCTGGGGTATAGAAGTGCTTAGAGAAAATCAAGACTTGGAAACCACCCCTCCATTCCAAACGAGAAAGTTTTAGGGGGTGATAGTTGGGAATTATGTCTCCAGTTGCCATCTGATAAAACATCAAGTGATGACCTCTGAGTCTAACTCTTGTACACATGTCCACATGAAAGAGGTGCTTTGGCCAAGATGGACCAAGGGCAGGCAGTCTCCCAGGGAATCGGTAGTGTCTCCTCAGTTTGGGTAGCATTCAACTGAGATAGGAAGGAAGAGGGCAGGGCACAACCTATAAAAGAATGACATAGCCATTGAGGATAGGACAAAAACTGGTTAGAACCAGCTAGGTCCAAGATGGCAGAAGATTCGACTTCCAGTAGAACTTGAGCCTCATTATACACTCATTGTAATACATCAGCTAACCTCCATGTAGAGACGCCTGAGAAGTGGTACAGCTGGCCCATCCCCAAGCCATGAGTAGCCTAAAGGTCAGGCTCATAAGGCCTAAGGGGTCCATGGCTAGTTGGTCTGTGGAATTAGGGCTTCTTGTTCAGGGGAGAAAGTATAACTTGTGGAATACGTGAAACTCGTTGCTCTCACATCACTGACTCGCAAACCAGTCAAGCCAGTGCTCCTGTCCCCAGGGCGGGGGGAGAGGTTTTAGGTGTTGCCTGCTCTTTCCCTTGGAACCTCCATCTGTGTATTCTTTCCGCCTCTGCCCCTTTCCCTCTATTTTATTTGGCTGCATTTTTTTTTTTTTCCGGTACGCGGGCCTCTCACCGTTGTGGCCTCTCCCGTCGCGGAGCACAGGCTCCGGATGCGCAGGCCAAGAGGCCACAGCTCAGAGGCCACACTGCGGCATGCGGGACTGTCCCGGACCGGGGCACGAACCCGTGTCCCCTGCATCGGCAGGCGGACTCTCAACCACTGCGCCACCAGGGAAGGCCCCTTTGGGCAATTTCTTTTGCCAGGCAATTTCTTTTCTTCATCGGGCACTCTAGTAAGGCCACTCTGTAAATGCAAAATGCATACTAGATTTCAAACAGTACAGAAAATAGAAAAATATCTTAATAACTTAAAAAATAACTACACATTTAAATGATAATTTATCTGGCTGGCTTATAAGGGTCAGGGTCTGACTGTAGGGCCAGCACCCCTGCAGGACATAACTCTCCCATTGGGTCCCCTGAACCCCCTGTTAAGAGAAAAAGCACACAGAGCCAACAGTACAATTTAGTTTTCTGAATGACAAACAGAGCTTAAAACCTGGAGGATTCTATGCTATGTCTCTTAAGCAGCTCCAGGGGACTCACTGATCTCAAGGCAGGTCCTTTGCCCACAAGCTGACTGGGTGAGGATAACAGCAAGGGCAGAACATCTCCTCCATTGAGTATGTCCTCACGGACCAAGGCGGGTGATGTGGCTGGAACTCATCATTGGATGTTGCATGAGCACTGTCCTGGGGCTGAGGACATAGCATGGAACTAAGTAATGTCCCTTTCCTCATGGGGTGACATCTAATAGGGGATAGCAGACTATAAACAAATACAGAATGGAAAAAATAAAGTAGGTGAAGGAGAGAGAGGGTAACAGTTTGGGGGATGGATTTTAGGTGGGGTAGTCAGGAAAGTCCCTCTGAAGAGGTGATGTTGACAGTGACCTAAGTGAAGAGAATGAGCAAACCTTGTGGAGAAAAGGGAAGAAGGCAATCCAGGCAGGGGGGATAAGCAGAGCGGTGTGCCCTGTGTTCAAGGAACAGTCCCGGTAAGGATGTGCTCAGTTTACTCTTGCTATTGATTTTTTATGGTGACTGATGCGGTGTAGCAGAGTCTGTGGCTCCTGAGCACTTAAGATGACTGGAGTGAGGGACCTCCCTGGTAGTCCAGTGGTTAAGACTCTGTGCTCCCAATGCAGGGGGCCCGGGCTCGGTCCCTGGTCAGGGAACTAGATCTCGTGTGCCGCACTAAGACCCGGCGCAGCCAAATAACTAAATAAATATTTAAAAAAACGACTGAATTGAGATATGCTGGAAATGCAAAATGCATGCTAGATTTCAAACACAGTACAAGAAATAGTAAAATATCTTAATAACTCTTAAAATAACTACACATTTAAATGATAATGTAGTAGATATATGGGGTTAAATAAAATATGTTATTAAAATTAATCTCACCTATTTCTTTGTACTTACATTTTTTAAATGTAAGTATAGCTGGTTTACAATGTGGTAAATGTTTCTGCTGTACAGTGAAGTGACTCATTATACATATTCTTTATTATATTCTTTTCCATTATGCTTTATCACAGGATGTTGAATATAGCTCCCTGTGTCTTTGTACTTTTTTTTTGTTTGTTTGTTTTTTGCGGTACGCGGGCCTCTCACTGCTGTGGCCTCTCCCGTTGCGGAGCACAGGCTCCGGACGCGCAGACTCAGCGGCCGTGGCTCACGAGCCCAGCCGCTCCGCGGCATGTGGGATCCTCCCAGACCGGGGCACGAACCCGTGTCCCCTACATCGGCAGGCGGACTCTCAACAACTGCGCCACCAGGGAAGCCCCTTTGTACTTTTTTAATGTGGTTACTAGAAAATTTTAAACCACATATGTGGTTCACATTTTATTTCTATCAGACAGCACTGATCTAGAGACCTGGGTTCTGTCACCAACTCCTTGCAAGTGGTCTGTCTGGGACTTCTGGTTTCTGCTCTATGAGTAGTGTTTGGGAGTGATCTTTCCTGTCCTCCCAACAAGAAAAAACGGAATGAGCTGAAAATCAAGAGAGAATTAAGTCAGAGGACAAACTGCCACCCCCAAAACTGGAGAGATGGACAAACACAGAGAATACAGAGCAGCTTACCGGCAGTAGGAGCAGCTGCAACTAGTAACTGGTAGGAACACTGAACAGGCAATTTGGGTGAATTTCTAGAGGCTGAGTCTAGACTAATTTGAGAGTTAAATATTCCTGAGGACCCAGAGTAAGCTGAGAGGGCTCCCACACTTTTGTGGGGTTTGTCGCAGGAGACTTACCAGGTTCTCACAGTGGGTACCCTAGAAAAATCCCTTCATGCTTGGCCTGGGGGAGGGGAAAAGTAATCATTTTGAAACGAGCCCAGAGAATTCTCCAGAAAAACGTCCTACCCAGCAAGGAAAAAGCCATTACCATAGCTTTTTCTGACTTGGAGGGGAAGAAATTACCCAACTCCAGCCCCCTCTGGCTACCCTATCTCATACAAATGGGAACAGCACTTATGAAGGTCACAGCCTAAAAGCTGAGAGCTAATCACAGGGTTGCAGAGCTTTCCCTCTCATCAACCTCACCATCATATCAGCAGGGCTCCTGTATAATAAGGTGGATTACAGGTGAAAGGACTACAATGTCCAGACTCTATTTAAGAAGCAGCTTCTAGGGAAACCCAATACAAAAGAGGAGAGAAAAACAAGGACAGTGGAAGAAATTTAGGTCTCTGACATATACAGCTACAGCAAACTGTAAACACAGCCTAACTCCTAGCCAAAAAAACATAAAACTTCATACTATGGTCTATTTACTTCAGTTCCTTTTACCCAGTCCATCATGTCTGGGTTTCAAGCAAAAATTAGAGCCATCCTGAAATTCAAGAAAAAATATAATCTGAAGAGATAAAGCATCAGATCAGACTCAAATATGGCTGAGATTTTGGAAATATCAGAATAGAATTTTAAAGTAACTTTGTGTAATATGCTAAAGACTTTAATGGACAAAGTGGACCACAGGCAAGAACTTCCCTTTGTGTCCTCAGATGGGAGAAAGGCAAGGGAGCTCTCTGGGGTTTTCTATAAGGGCACTAACCCCATTCATGAGGGCTCCACCGTCATGATCTAGCACCTTCCAAAGTCTCCACCTCCAAATATTATCACATTAGAGGATTCAACATATGAATTTAGGGATGTGACAGAAACATTCAGTCTATAGCAGATGGTGATAAGATCAGTGGTTGCCAGGATTTCAGGGGAGAGGTGAATAGGTGAAGCACAGGGGATTATTAGAGGGGTGAAACTATCCTGCATGAAGCTGTAATGATAATTATGTATGCATATGTGAAAACCCATAAAACTGTACAATGCTAAGAGTGAACTGTGATGTAAACTATAGACCTTAGTTAATAATAATGTATCAGTATTATTTCCACAATATTGAGTTTTGAGAGTCCTCTATATATTTTAGATTCAAGTCCTTTTTCAGATATGTGGCTTGGAAATTATTCCGTTTGAAAATTATTCCATATATTCCATTATATATACGTAACCCTAATGTACCACACTAGTGCAAGATGTTAATATTAGGGGAAACTGGTATTGGGTGTTTGTTAGGTGTTGGGGTGGGATGGTTATATGGAACTGTATGTACTATCTGCTCAATTATTCTGTAAAATTAAAACTGTGCTAAAGGAGCTTGGGATGAACATACACCCACTACTATATATAAGATAGATAACCAACAGGGACCTACTGTATAACACAGGGAACTCTGATCAATATTCTGTGATAACCTATATGAGAAAAGAATCTAAAAAGGAATAAATATACGTATATGTATAACTGAATCACTGTGTTGTACACGTGAAACTAACACAACATTGTAAATCAACTATACTCCTATAAAATTTAAAAAAATATATAAAACTACTAAAAATACAAAGTCTATCAATTATTTTTGAAAGTTTGAGTCTTACTTTTACTCATTTTTTCAATGAGAATAGAGGATTAGGTTATTTCTTATATTCCTTCCACCTTTAACAATTATGATTTTCACTTTTAAAAAGACTTCATTTTTTGGACTTTGGAGCAGTTTTAGAGCCATAGCAAAATGAGCAGAAAGTGCAGAGAGTTCTCATATACCCCCAACGCCACACATGCCCAGCCGCTTCTGCTATTATCATCCACAGTGGTACATTTGCTACAATTGATGAACCTACATTGGCACGTCCTTACCACTCAAAGTCCATAGTTTACATTAGGGTTCCTGGTGTACATTCTGTGGGTTTGACAAGTGTATAACTACATGTATCCATTACTAGAATATCATAAAGAATAGTTTCACAGCCCTAAAAATTCTCTGTGCTCCACCTACTTGTCCTTCCTTCCCCCTAACCCACTGGAAATATTTGTGGTGCTGGAATAGTTCTTGATTTTGGTGGTGGTTCCACAAATCTACACAAGTGATAAAATGACAAAACTATACAAACATATTGTACCAATGTCAGTTTTCTGGTTTTGAGACTGTAATATACTTATTTGAGATGTAACTATTGGGAGAACCAGGTACATGGGACCTCACTGTACTATGTTTGCAACTTCCTGTGATTCTGTAATTATTTCAAAATAAAAAGTGAAAACAATAAAAAAATCTGCGTTTAAGTCAAACAAAATAGCACTGAATTTTCTGAGAAAATTTTAGAAAAAGAGAAACCCAACTTTCCTAGAAGTTCTGCACTGTCACTTGATTGTATGCTATAACTAAGCAAATATTGGTGTTATTCATGCATCAATAGTAGAAGACCAAGTTAAAACAGAGAGCAAAAAACTAACTGTAATTCAGTGAATTAAACAATTCCTTTTTTACGGAAGCATCACCTGAAGTGATTTTAAAAACACACAACAGAAATCTACTAACACAAAATCTCCCTCAAGAAATAAATTTTAAAAGTCATTTCCATTCCTTAAAATTATTTGAACTCCTTTTAGTCCAGCAAGGAAAAGAAAGCCCAGTAGTCAGCTACAGTTCTTAAGCACAGTGGAGACATATAGCTATCAGATTAAGGCAAGTGTTTTTAGTCCTTGCTCTGCCATTCTCAAGCGAAGGACTGTTTGTGTCATATAATCAAAAGTCAGTTAAAATTTCACACTTTCTATGTAAAGAAGTTTCTGGGTCTCAGCTGTCCCCCTTTACGAGACCCCACGACCTCGAAGACCGACGCCTCCCTAACCACACTGAACTGCAAAGAGCAAGGAGGCAGGCGGGGCCTCATCGGATGTAAGATGGCGGCCGAGAGACGCTCTGGGCGGCTCCGGCTGCGACTCGGTAGCCGGAAGTCCTCCGTCTCCAGCCAGTAGGAAGCGGAAGTAAAGGGCGGTCGGCGGCAGGGCTCTATCTTTGCAAGGCCGGCTTGCGAGAGGAGCCACGGGAAAGGCGCGTGTAGGCCGCTCACTGGCGCAGCTGCTGCCGCCCCGCCGCTGCGCCGCCCCGCCCCGGCGTTGTCGCAGGTGCAGTCGTGGACGAAGCGCGGCCCCGGCATGTACTGGAAAGGGTCTGCGGGCGGCGCGTGTGCTGCCGCTGCGCGGCCGGTGACAGGTACCCCTGGGGGGGGCGTGGGGAGTTCTCGCGGGGGGAGAGAGGGTCTGGGGAGCGAGGCCACCTTGTGTCCCGGTCACCTTGAGCTTCCGTTTCTTCCCTGACTCAGTTTCCCCTCCTGTATCCCAGCCCTCCCCTTCTTTGCGAGTCCCCCGAGTTGTCCCTTGGTGTCCTCTGGGCACATACCGTCTCTGCGAGGGTGGTCGCGGGCTCTGTTTAGCCGTTTTGAACCTTCATTGAAGAGCTTCGAGACCCGTGTGCCCAAGTGCAGACGGAGGTGGGGGAAGTGCCCTAACGTGAATTTCGTCCAAGCCTGACCCCAAGTAGGCTGAGAACCAGCAGTTTGCAGGACTCCGGTTGGAGAACGAATGGATCTTTTTATAGATTTCTTTTTTCCCTAAAATGAATTCGGGTGATGAATATTGGTTCCGTTTTCATTTAATACGAGGATCTGGTGGCTGAAAATTGAATGATCCGGTTTCACTTTTAGTGTGGGACCTGCCAGAAGAGAAAGATCTGCGTACATCGCCAATAAGTTATGGGTGGGAGCTCTTCGTGTTCCTTGGCCAGAATCTGTAGATCGTTTTGCATTTCTTGCCCGATTTGAGAACTAGCATATTTTGTTCATTCAAAGTCCTGGGGTCTTATGCCTTACTGTGTTACACTGTATTGGAAACATTGATTCATCGTGTACTTGGCCAGCCAACTTTACTGTGTGATGTTTGAAGACATTTTAAATAGCTATATGACAACAACACAAAGTTTGGGTTGATTGTAGCCTTTCCATTTGACTTCCTTTTGTTAAACTTAGCTGAAACTCATTTTTATTGAAGGAAATAAACGTTGCTTTATACAGTAGTAGGGCATCTTCACAGTGCATATTTAACTTGAGGAGAATAAATTGAACTATGGAGAAAATACCATTAGACTTTTTCTCCAGTTACTTGCGATCATTTTCATATTACATGTATAGTATCTAATTTTAACCTGAAATTGCATGTATGTGGTTCACAGCAAATGGGTTTTGCTAACAGGTATAAGTGTATATTAAGTTTAAATTTTTCAGAAGTAAATTTATTTCTCAAGAAGAGTACTTCCTGGTATTTTTCCTTGCTGTTATCATGTATGTTGACACTCGGATGGCTACTTATTAACTTGCACCCTGCAAGGTTTTTTTGAGTTTGTAAGCTATTTTCTTCAGTTTAAAAATGGAAAAAGAAAAAGTTGATGATGATTTATAATTTTATGCCTCTTCTGTTTTCCAAAAGTGAAAAACATTTGCCATAATATAATTTTGATTAACATTTTTGATAAATGAGCAAGAGATAGTGTCTTTAAACTAAAGAAACCGGGCCACACACTAGATCTTACTAGATGAATCTTTTGGGCGTAGAACCTTTTAAAGACTGTTTTTAATTTATCCATCATGCTGGAAGCGTGATGCCTATAGTCATGCAGTGCCACGCTGCAGATTCTGACAGCTGTTATTTCACAGTTTTTAAGGTCAGAGGGTCAGAGTGATAAGGGATCTCGTAGAATGAAGCCATCCTCAAACAAAAGGCCACTCAGTGACGTTCTTATTTCTACTTCTCTGGACAACCTTTTCCTCTGGTGTTACCTGTGGTATCAAGGATGTGGGGTCTGGGAAAGCTCTTCTTTAATGTGTAGCTTTCCTCTTTTTCCCATCTCTACTGATGCTGTACTGTGCCCCAGAAACTCTCTGTCTCTTTAAAACAGGGCAGGGGGATCTCTGGGTGAGTCATGGTACGTAGAGTTTTCATTTTCACCCTTCTTAAGTATTAGGCTTTTTGTAGCGCCTTTACTCTTGGTGCCACATCCCTTTCTTCCAGTGGCTTTCATTCATCCTTTGATGAACAAAGTCTGTGTTTATTTTATTTTGAGTGCCTCCTGTGTTCCAGGCATTATGCTAGGCATGTGACTGACCGACAAAACTCCCTGTGCTTGAGGAGCTCACATTCAGTCCCCAGAGCCAGCCCAAGTATGGATCTGTTCAGGCTGGTGGCTTGGTTTGGTTTGCTCCCAACTTCAGGCTCACACCCTTGGTTTCAAGTTGAAGCTGTACCTCTCTCAGCCACCTGGGTCCCAAGGACTCTGCCCCTAGAAAATCTTTGGACTTGCCTTGGGTCTTGTAATAAAGTCCTTTGCTCATTCTGGGTCTACACAGTATGAATTCTTACCCCTTCTTAAAGCCAGAGGACCAGGGCAGAGAGCATGGTATTGTGGAACTTTTGAAAACAGGCAGATGTGGGTTCTAAACATTGCTATTTATTAGTCCGGCAAGTTACTTAGCCTCTCCGAGTTGCCATTTTCTTATTTTTCAAGTAGGGATGATCGTGTTTCACGCATCATGCAGCGTATTTATGGACTACCTGCTGTTTGCCAGGCCCTGCGCTGTTGGCTCTGGTGGACAAAGTGGACGAGGCTGCCCCCCTCGGGAGCTGCAGTCTCCTGGGGCCTTGTGTGAAAGGGCTGGGTAACGAGTTTGCAGAGTGCTTGGCAGTGGCGCTGTCCAGAGTGATTCGCCCGGAGTAATTGCTCTGTAAGTGCGGGTGTTTCCTGGGGCCTTCGGTCCCTCCCTGTCCCCTCCCCACTGTAGTACTTGACACTTTACAAAGTGACTTTCACGTTGCCTTCTCAATTCGCTCGTGGCGCATGTTGCGGCAGGTACTGTTATTCCTATTTGAGAGAGTGGGAGACTAAGGGCGAGGGAGTTATCAGGTAAGGTGCCTGTGGTTAAACTGCCAGTGAGTAGCAAACTCAGGAATTGATCACAGGTGCCTGACTCTAAAGGCTTTCTCGTCTTGCTAACCCGTGTTTGTTCTATCATGAGGCGCAGGTTTCTGAGGCTAGAGTGTCGGAGAGAGTTGAGTGGGCTGAAATTGTATGTAAAAGTTTGGGTCCTTGCTGTCTCCTCTGCGGGAAGTGTCAGTAACTTTTGCTACATTCCGAGAGGGGCCTGCATCGACTTGGACTTCTCCCCCGCCCCCAAGCCAGGAATCAGGGCCAGCAGGTTTCATTGTCAGAGGTCTAGTTTGCTTAGTCCTAGTCTTTATCGATGTTGATTTTTTTTAATGTTTATTTATAAATAGGATGTTCATATTAATTTTTTTTTGTTTCCAAAGAAGCTGGCAGTGCCTGAACTTCAGACTCTTTTAAAAGCAACTTTTCTATTTGGTAGAATTCATTTCTCTTCGGACCATTGTTCTTTAGAGATATTGTGTGTCATATGAAGCAAGATGTTGGCACAAATGATAAAGCTTTTTGTAAAAGGAAGATACTGACTGGTTGCTCCAGTATGTGGGCTGTCTCTCCCCAACAGTGTGTATTATAACTGGCGTCGAGGAATTGGGGTGAGCTTTACCAGACCTTAACATTCAGAAGCACAAGTTTGGTTTAGTGTTTCCCACATATTCTTGTCCCCTTTGGGTTCCCATTCAAATGGGTGGAACTTGGATGCTGACTTTTTATATCACAGTGGAAGTCTGATTAGGTTGTGTTAGGCAGACTTCCAGGGATGAAAACACAGATCAAAGAAGCCTGCAGCCGGAGACCTTTTGTGAAATGATGTGGACCCCAAGGCTCTCGGCATGCTTGCTGAGGCTGCTGCTGGGGATTTAGGAGGCCTGCATTCTGTGGCCCTGCTGATTCACCAGTGACCCCAACTTTCCTATTTTATAGATGGGGATCTATTGGGTTCTTACATTTCCTCATTCCAGAACCTGTGTTTGATTTTACATTCGCGACCCACCCTGTTAGCTTCCTAAGGCTGCCATAACGAAGTACCACAAACTGGGTGGCTTAGAACAGCACTTGATTGTCTCACGAATTTTGGGAGGCTAGAAGTTCTAAATTAAGGTGTCACAGGACCACGTTCCTTCTGAAATCTGTAGAGGAGGATCTTTCTTTCCCTCTTCCAGCGTCTGGTAGCCCTGGGTGTTCATGGCTTGCGGTGTAATTGCAGTGTCTGCCCCCGTTTTTACTGGGCACTCCCCCTGTGTCTCTTCATGTAGTGTTCCCTCTGTATGCCTGTCTCTCTGCCCACATCCCCCCCCCCGCTGCCCCGCCCCTTTCTTTTAATAACACCAGTCATTGGACCAGGGCCTACCCTGATGACCTCATTTTAACATGATTACCTCTGTAAAGACCATATTTCCAAACAAGTTCACATTCTGAGGTACTGGGGTGGGGTAGGACTTCACTCTATCTTTTTGGGGAAATACAGTTCAACCTGTAACACCTTTCATTTGTGTTTTCACCTGTCTAAGCTTTATTTACTCTCCTGCTTCATAAAGTATGATTGTGTGCAACCTGCTGGGCCACCAGCTGACTTTTATATCTCTGTATGGTATAGGCACCCAGGAGGTGAAGTGCAGCCTTTGTAGGAGAGAGTGTAATGAACGACACACCTTTAGTTGTGTCTAAAGGTCTGCTGAACTATCTAGATAGTAGGTGCTGTTATATTTTGGAAGCATTTTTATTTCTGTGATAGTCATGTTATTTTTTATCTCTAATTATTAAGATTCAGGTTTAAACATTGCCTTGTAGCGAAACTTTTTTTTTTTTTCCTTTTTAGGGGTTTGCCGTAAAATGGGCCTTCTGACTGTACTCACTGGACTGTGGCTCTTTTCCTCAGTAAAGGCAGATTCAAAAGCCATTACAACCTCTCTTACAACAAAATGGTTTTCCACTCCGTTGTTGTTAGAAACCAGGTAAGAAGACATTTTTTTTCTTTCACGTGTTTGAGTGAAAATGTGGGCTCTGCTAGTGAATATTCAGGAGCTTTTTAGGGCGTGAGATTCTCATCATATGCATTTAGTAAGAGCTTCTTTCAGTGTGTACTGTGCTTGTGTGCTGTTCACAGGCTGTTAGGACACAGACTCTGTCAGCAGGCTAGGACTGAATTGATGATAGAGATCTTTAGGGATTTCTTTAGACAAATATATTGAATTGGTTAAATTATTATGTTATCGTCCAGGAAAAGTGTAAATGTGGTGATATAGGAAGAGAGAGTTCTACTTAAAAGAAATTTTCTATTTATTTGAAGAAGGTGTTAAGACGTGTTTAATAAAAGGAAGAGAAGAGAGCTTGGCAAGGTGGGGGAAGAGGACATGCCCCTCCCAAGAACTTGGAAGGAGACCCCAACATAAGAGAGTGCAGGGGGAAGCTAAGAAAGTGGCCACATTTTATCCGATTGTAGCATCTCCAAAATCAGGATGCATTTAATCAAATCAATATGTTATCTTAAAATTGGTGGCATCTTTCACTCAGTGTTTCATAAAACAATGATATGTCTTAAAATTGACAGTGTCTTTGGGCAGCATTTCATCCTGCTATTCCTGAAACATACTGGACCCCAGTCTCCTACCCCATCTCTACCTTAGTGCCCCTCTGCTGGGACTGTACCATCTGGGGCTACAGGAAACTCTAGAAGATGATTCGTGCCTGTCTGCCTGATCCCCTACATAGCCATTTCTATCCCGCTTTGTTCCTAGGGTCTTGGTGCAGAAAATGAGTTTCAAAGGCCTAGGCCTTGAAGGGATTTAGAGCATAGCAAATATGCAGTAAGTCACATCAAGCTTCCCACTGTTATCTCTCAAGCTAGAAGAGATTCCCTGGTCTGGGGAGTACAGAAGAAAATAAAAGTTGAAGGAAACTTGACAACAGCTCAAGTGAACCCTAAGAAGGAGTTAGTAGATGGATCGTAGAAACCACACATATGTTTTTAGGAAAAAAGAAAACATACATCTCAGTTTCTCAATAAAGAAGATCTCCCAGGGACTTCCCTGGCAATCCAGTGGTTAAGACTCTGTGCCTTCGACGCAGGGGGTGCTGGTTTGATCCCTGGTCAGGGAGCTAAGATCCCGCATGCCATGTAGTGCGGCCAAAAAAAAAAGATCTCCCAAACTTGGAAAAAAGAATTGACAGTGTCTTAAAATTGATAAAATGCAATATAGTCAATGATTTCTTGGGAGATTTTAACCCAAGTGTACGTTTTATTTAGTGTTTGTAATATAAATATAACCAGATACCTCTCTTTTAGTCAGTTTTTTGTTTATAGAGGGAAACTTATTTTTATTGTATTTCAAATAACATATAGCTAGGACCTGTAGAGAATCTTTCCAAAGCATACATTTAGGTAGGTGAGCCATGAGCATTTGGTAACTTTCAGAATTTGATATAGCTGGAAATTTGAACTGTTGTGTTGTATCAGTTAACTTTGTGGTCTAATTTTATCTTCTGACATCTTCCCCTTGATCCCTAGGAAGATGTGAATGAAGAGTCTGTTGTGTTGGTAGTGTATACGGGTAGTTGTGCCTTCTAAGGCAAAGCCTCCTCTGGTACAGGATTGAGGAGAGGCCAGTGGGAACCTGGGACGCGTAGGAGCCCGTCTTGACTTGCTGAGGAGCCTCCCCAACTTTCTGCTGAACAGACTTTCTCCCATCACTTCTCTGTGCCTCCCTTTCCTCAGCAATAAAATGGCAAACCCCCTCCCCCCGCAAAACTCCAACAACCCCGTCTCACCCCCAGAAACCCCCAAACTCCACTGCATGTATTTCATAGTGATGTCACAATAACTAATTTGATAAATAGGTCGAGCCCCTCAAACGTCCACACTTTGTTAGATCTTGGTGGTTGTAACAGTGAAGTGTCTGAAGGTCATGTGAGGTCCTGGACTGCCTGAGCCAGGACTCCTGTAGCTGAACATTTTTTCTTCCTTTCTGCTAATCTTATTTTGGATGATTTATCTGGTGTCAACCTAAGTCATTGAGATTTACTATCACTTTCTAAATAATTTTGTGCAACTAACCGTAACGGATGTTTTACGATATTCTGCTTAACATTCTTCACTGGATTACATCCCATTACTCTCACTTAGACTAACAAATTTCTTGGTGTTTGTATATTGTCTTAGAAGAGTCTTATGGCATATGCTTATGGACTTTTGAGAAAGTATGCTAAAATTGTCAGCCTTAGTTGATCAGTTTTTTTTCAGTTTCTTTGATCTCTGTGAAGTGAGTACTGTAAACTGTTTCCTTTGCTGCAACTTACCCATAACAAACAGCGCCTTTTCATGATATCCTGGCCATTTGCCATTTTGGTTCATTATTTTTACTTCTCTTCTGTGGCTATTTGCGAACAGTTTGCCAAGGAAATGGGACGTGTAGGCAACTCAAAAACACTGCTGTGCTTTTTTGAAACTACTCTATATTCACCTCCAGAGCTAGCTGAGGCCACTCTCCTTCCCTCCTGGGTCCATGGCAGACATTGATGGTGGGTCACAGCACTGTCCATTGGGGGGAGGGTGAAGGGCCAGAATCTTTTTCCACACATCGAGGCATGTAGCTAATACAGACATTTTGTCTTCCTTGCTTCTGGCCCTTAGGGACTAAAACTATTCTTGTGTGTATTTTTATTTTTAAAATTTTTAATAAATTTATTTATTTATTTGACTTTTGGCTGTGTTGGGTCTTTGTTGTTGCGCGTGGGCTTTCTCTAGTTGTGGCGAGCGGGGGCTACTCTTCATCGCGGTGCGCGGGCTTCTTATTGTGGTGGCTTCTCTTGTTGCGGAGCACGGGCTCTAGGCGCACGGGCTCTAGGCGCACGGGCTTCAGTAGTTGTGGCTCGCGGGCTCAGTAGTTGTGGCTCGTGGGCTCAGTAGTTGTGGCTTGTGGGCTGTAGAGCACAGGCTCAGGAGTTGTGGCACATGGGCTTAGTTGCTCTGCGGCATGTGGGATCTTCCCAGACTAGGGATCGAACCCTTGTCCCCTGCATCGGCAGGTGGATTCTTAACCACTGCACCACCAGGGAAGTCCCTTTAAGTTGGACCTGATGCTAATGAAGGGTTTGTAGCTTTCTGGTTGTCCATGAAGTGATATATATTTAATTGAAGTAGAGCTCTGAGTATGTTTTGAGCAGCTAAAAGAAATATTGTGTAAGTAAAGTTTATTATTGGCAAGGTGGGGGAAGTTTATTACTAAAAGAAATATTGTGTAAGTAAAGTTTATTATTAAAGTTGAAACAATCATTTATTGAGTGCTTATACAATCATTTATTGAGATATTATAATGGCCTGGGAATGCAGCATGATAGATTTGAGTGATTGAGATTGGAATGTAAATTCCAGATTTTTGATTTACTAACTCTGTGCCCTTAAGAAAGTTAACAAGTTTATAAGTGGAGATAATGGTGTATATATATATAATGTGCTCTCCCTCTACCTGTCAGCCGGTTTTAGTGATTGTCAACTCAAGTCCAATAACCGTCACCACCACCACCCTCCTACCTTCTCCCGCTAAAATATTTTAAAGCAAATCCCAGACATCGTATAATGTCATCTGGAAAACTATCAATATTTTACTCAGTGGAAGTTTTATCGATATTTTACTCAGGTATCAGAAGCTAAAAAACAATTTAAAACAAAAAGCAAACAAACTTAAGCATACTATAAACAAATGGCAGCGTTCCTTTTAATAATACCTTGTATTGTTCCTGTCTTCCATGGATTACTTCAGTGGATCTGGTAATTAATTTTCTTAAGGCTGTTTGACACTTAGACGTTGTAAGACTTATTTATGCAGTGGGGTGAAAAGGAATGTACGTTTAAGAAGTTTTCCTGTAATTATATGAAAAGTATATATTTATGTGCATATGGCCTCTGTAGGAATCTAAGCTAAGATTCACTTTGTATTCTTACAAAGAATACAAAGCATTTACTTGCATATCATAATCTATCTGTTTTACTACCTGTTTTCTTAGACTATAAGCTGTTATAAGGTTGGTATGATGTCTATGTCAGTTACTCGAAAGCCTAGAAAATGCCACACTCAAGGAGGCACTAAATAATTTAATACATTATGATGATGGGTATTTTCAGAAACCTATTTTTAGAGAAGCTGTGCATTACCAGGAAATGTTTCTTATGTTGCCATATTTCTGTGTCTAGCTGTGGAGTAGAGTGAGAGTTGTACAGCCCAGTGTTGACAAGTAATGGGAAAGTCTTCCTTTGGCTAGGTAAGCTGATATCCAGATCTGTAGTTTGCTTTCAGACAGGGAAAGACCGCCACTACATTGGTATGCCTTGGAGGAGAAGATTACCGATTTACATGAATCATTCAGTTAGTACATGCATTTTCTTTTAAGAGATTTTAGGCTCTTGAATGCAGGGAAATGTAGAATAGCCATTTTATTTTAGGTCAGTACAGTAGTGTAAAGTCAAGGAAAAAGTTAAGATGGCATTAAGTTCTAAGACCTGATTTTATTAAATCAGTGCTAACTTTAAACTAATATTTGGTGATTTTGAAAATTTGGATTTGTGGATGTAAAAAGATTACGACATGCTGCCTTTAGTCTCCTAGAAATTTTTCTAGGGTTCATGTTTTCCTTGGGAGAAACTTAGGCAAAAACATATTTTTTTGTTCTTTGCAAGGTATTTCAGAAAATGAGTGAGCAGAACTAGTACTAGAATTATCAATTTCCTAATTCTGCTTCTACTACTGACAGCATTTTCACAAATGAGATTTCATAACCTTTCTTTATATTGGGACTTCCCTGTTGTTACAACATTTCTATTATTCTAGGTTTCTTTAGGGATACCTATTAAGCTATTAAGTGAATAAACTACTAAGCTAATTATTAATAGCTAATAAGCTAGTAAGACTTGCTTATCATTAGAAAATATATGTTATACATGTTCGTGTATAATATATATTATCAAATAAAAGCCAAGCTTTGGACATTTGGTAACTTAAAAATCTATTTTTACTCTCCTTAGTAATATAGCTTATATTAGAAGATTTCATTAAGTTGTTTTATTTCTGATATTTCCCCCTTTTCTCTCAGTGAGTTTTTAGCAGAAGACAGTCAAGAGAAATTTTGGAATTTTGTAGAAGCCAGTCAAAATATTGGATCATCAGATCATCACGGTAAAATTGAAGCAAATGCTTCTTTGACTTCGGTGTCTGGGAATATATTAGAAAAATTGATCTCTTTCAGAGTATGTGTGGCATGGCAGTTAATGGAATACATTTTTATATTTAATGACTAGAGTTGTGATGGTAGCCAGCAGAGTCAACACAAACTAGTAATTATTTTTGAAAAAGTTTATAACTTTGGTGATAAGAGCTACCTTTGATTTTTTTTTTTTTGTTTCTCCCCTTGTTTTTGTTCTTTTGTGTTCTTTTATTGGAAGTGCTACATGAATATTTTGTGGGAGTCAAATTCTTTTAAAATCATTTAGCATTTACTTAATAACCATCAGATTTGATTCACTTTCTTTTGTTATGAACTAATTATACAACTGATCTATTATCTGTTAAGTTTGTTATCATTAAGTTAGTGCCATCCAGAATGTTTTCCATTATGCATGCCAGCCACACACAACTGGAGTGTCAAGGTGTCAAATTAATGACAAGGTAAACTGTATCACTTGTTTACAGTTTCTGATGAGCTTTCACAAACATTTTCCAATTCAATATAAGCTACATAGAGTATGAACATTAATAGTCAAAGATGCTGATACATGAGTAGTTAAAACCTTGAGTATTACATTGACAGGCATAAGTCCTTGTTGAAGAGAAAATGTGTAAAAATTGTGTGACTGCTGTTAATATTTGGCTAATTGATTTTTAACTTTATGATATTTAAAAATTAATACATATGTAAAAAGTCAAGTCTGAATCTTTCTTCGTGATTTAAGTGCATAAAAGTTTTGAACAAGCTTTGGTTACATAATTTGTAAGCTTTAGTTACATAATTTGTAAGCTTTAGTTACATAATTTGGAGTCAGCTAGAGTTGTTTGAGTTATCAAAAAATCATTTTAGTTTATGACTTCATAAAACAAATTTATCAAAGTGAGTTTTGTAATGAATTTTGAATTCTGACGTTTAAAATGAAATTTCTTCAATATAAATGCTGATGTGCTCCTGGTTAAAATTAGGGGAGTATGAATTCTTGGAAGTGACCATGAAAGTATGTTAAACATTTTATTTGAAATACTAGTCATAGTCCCGCCACCCAAAGATAGTCACCGTTAACATTCTGGCAACATTTTAAGATATTTCTTTCTGATCTCTTTTTCTACTTAGAAGGTGCTAATGCCATATAGAACCTTTTACATTTTGCTTTTTTTTTTTTTTGCTGTACGCGGGCCTCTCACCGCTGTGGCCTTTCCCGTTGTGGAGCACAGGCTCCGGACACGCAGGCTCAGCGGCCATGGCTCCCGGGCCCAGCTGCTCCGCGGCATGTGGGATCCTCCTGGACCGGGGCACGAACCCATGTCCCCTGCATCGGCAGGCGAACTCCCAACGACTGCGCCACCAGGGAAGCCCCATTTTGCTTTTTTAAATGTGAAATATTTTTCTTAAATTTCTTTTTGGAATAGATAATAGTGGTTTAAAAGTCAAAGCTATACAAAAGGCTATACACAGAAAAATCTTATTCCTCCTGTTTCTCTTGGCTTTTTATAGCCATTTAAATTAATTTGTTTAGTCTTCAGTGTTTTTTTCTTTTTTACAATAAATACATAAGTATGTATTCCTATTTCTTATTCTTTCTAAGAGTAAGAAAAAATTGCGTACTATATACATTGTTTTGTACCTTGTGCTTTTCGTTTAATATATCCTGGGGATTTTTTCATACTGGTACACGCGTTTTTTTTCCCCTCAGATAATGTTCCAGTTGTTTTAATGCTTCTCCCCAAACTGCAGTTTCATTAGTATTCTTTAATATCTTGTACTTCCTCATCACACTGCTCCATCTTGTTGGGTTATTTGAATAGATAACCTATGCAGACACTGTGGTTACAAAGACAAGTCATAGTTTCGGGCTTTGGGGCCCCAAAGGCTCTTTGGGAGGGGCAGTTAGTAAGTAGGTAAATGAGTAAATGATGTGCTAAGTGAAAGAGGTAAGCGAAGAAATATTACGGGAGCAAAGAAGAGATGAACTTGGTCCAGTGAGGCATGGGGTAGGGATAGGTGGTGCCTCCCTGGAATAGGTGCTCTCACAGCTGAATTCTTCCTGAGGAAGAAAGTAGGAGTTAGTCATCCAGGTAAGTGGGAGAATTGCAGTCTAGGGAGAGGGAATAGTCTGAACAAAGGGAAGAAACGTCCAATTGCATGGTGTACTTCAAGGAATTCTAAGCATTTGACAGCAGTTCAGGACAGTATAGTGGTAACATTTTGCAATCAGTATGCTTTTGTAACACATAGCTTTATACTTTATGAACTATCTTATTTGGATACCTCTAGTCATACAGAATTATTTTGGTTAATGTTCTTCCTGACAGGTACTGATTATTCCTATTATCATGCAATATTGGAAGTTGCATTTCAGTTTCTGTCACGACTACAGCAGAATCTGTTGAAATTTTGTCTGTCTCTTCACTCCTACTCAGCGACAATTCAAGCCTTCCAGCAGGTGAGTTCAGTGCTTACACGTGACAGTATTCTTTAGTGGTTGCATATCTTGATCGGCTGTATTGCAGTTGTCCTGGCATTGTATTACAGAACTATACCTTTTCTACCTGAAATTGTCTAGGATTTACAATTTGTTTATAAATAATAAGCAAAATTGATGATGTTACATCTTCAAATAACATATTATAAAAAATATAATTTGCACTTATTTTCATTTAAGGAAAAATAAAATATCTACACAAAAAACTGCCTACCAGACTTTATTTATACAGCACAGGTGAAGAGAGAGGCGATACAGTTTTTGCTAAACCAGTTAACCCTGAGTGTGATCATAGCTTGTAGATCTAAAAGCGGTTCACGGGAAATACAGCAGATAGGAAATGTGAAACAATATCACAGGAATACAGTCAGGAAAAGCTAGGATGAGGAAAGCTTTTTAGTAAAATAATCTGATTTTGTCAACAAGTAAGTTAAAAGGAAAAGAAAAGTGGGAAGGAGGAGCTTCAAGAGAGACTTTAAAAAGGTGTCAACTGGGGCTTCCCTGGTGGCCCAGTGGTTGAGAATCTGCCTGCCAATGCAGGGGACACGGGGTCAAGCTCTGGTCTGGGAAGATCCCACATGCTCTGGAGCAACTGGGCCCATGAGCCACAACTACTGAGCCTGCGCGTCTGGAGCCTGTGCTCCGCAACAAGAGAGGCCGTGACAGTGAGAGGCCCACGCACTGCAATGAAGAGTGGACCCCGCTTGCCGCAACTAGAGAAGGCTCTTGCACAGAAACGAAGACTCAACACAGCCAGAAATAAATAAATAAATAAATTTAAAAAGGTGTCAACTTAATTCAACGTGTGGATCTTGTTGGATTTTTTAAAAAAAATTATTTATTTTTATTTTTGGCTGTGTTGGGTCTTTGTTGCTGCGCGTGGGTTCTTCCCCAGTTGTGGTGAGCAGGGGCTACTCTTCGTTGCGGTGCGCGGGCCTCTCGTTGGGTGGCTTCTCTTGTTGCAGAGCACGGGCTCTAGGTGCGTGGGCCTCAGCAGCTGTGGCACTTGGGCTCAGCAGTTGTGGTTTGCAGGCTCTGGAGCATAGGCTCAGCAGTTGTGGTGCGCAGGCCCAGTTGCTCCGCGGCATGTGGGATCCTCCTGGACCAGGGCTCGAAACTGTGTCCCCTGCATTGGCAGGCGGATTCTTAACCACTGCGCCACCAGGGAAACCCCTTATTGGATTTTGAGTTGAACAAACTCGTAAAAAATAGCAAGAGAATCAAAGGTGTGTATGCTGATTGTATGTTTGGTATAAAAGAATTGTTCATTTTAAAACCTTTTTTTTATTCTGAAATAAAAACAGCATAGAAAATGACTCACAAGAAATATACAGTATAAAGAATTATAACGAAGTAAACACTCTTGTAATTTTCACCCCGGTCAGGAAATTGAATTTAGCCAGGCACCATGGAAGCCCTTGATGTGCTGTGTCCCCATCACAGCTGACTTTTGCCCTTCAAAAGGAATCACTTTCTTCTGTTGGAATCATTTACTGTTTTGTTTGTTTTTTTTAAAAATTTCATTGCCCAAGAGTTCATCACCAAACAATAGAGTGTAATCTTGCCCAGTTTTAAAAAAATTATTAATTTTTTGGGGGGGTGAGTGGTCTCTTAATTTATAGGTTCTCCCTCTATCCCTTTCTTTTCTGTTGAATAACTTATACTGTTTGCCCTATCAATTTTTTTTTTTCTTTGGCCCCAGCAAGGCCCTTGCTGGATCTTAGTTCCCCGACCAGGGATTGAACCCAGGGCCCCGGCAGTGAAAGCGCTGAGTCCTAACCACTGGACCACCAGGGAATTCCCAATAGGTTGCTATCATTGCAGAAATTTCTCTTGTACAGCACTCGTCTATAAGAATAAGGGTGTTACTCTGTTTTTCCCCTCTCCCCTTTTCTTACAACAGCTTTGTATGGGATTTGACACTGAGACTTTTTCTGCTCAATTTGATGTGAAATTAGTTTTCCTTAACTTTTGGAGGTCGGCATGGTTCCCTATTCTGTTGATTTTATGTTGTGTTAAAATAGGGTGGCTTTAAAAAAAGGTAGCTTTTGCTTTTTGAAATTTCCTGACTCTGCTCCCCTCTTTCACTTTTATATTTGGGCTTTTTCTTTTATTGGCTTTTATCTCTGTCCTGCTTGAGTTTTATTCTGCCCTCAACAGTTTGTCCTTAGAGGTGGGGCCCTTTCCTGGAAGGGAGTCCTAGCCTGTGAGTTATGAGTTCACAGTGGTCAGACTGCCTTGTGCTTACCTGTACTAGGTGAAACAAAACCCGTCGGCCCACCATACTTTCCAGTGAAAACCTTTTGGCTGTTTTGGGGTTTTCTTGTTTTCAGGATCATCAGAATCTCTGCAGTTTCCCTCTACTTCTATGGCCTCTGATAACCGCAGGTCATTTTTGTCTTTTGTATCATGGGGATTTCCTTCCACCTAGTTTTGTCATAAATGTGGTCCACTGGCTTTTGTTTTCATTTTTGCTTTGTTTTTATGGGAGAACTTGGGAAGATTGAAAAACTATGCTGCCGGTGGCCATCAATACAGAATTGTATTACTTTTTTTTTTTTTGCGGTACGTGGGCCTCTCACTGTTGTGGCCTGTCCCGTTGCGGAGCACAGGCTCAGCGGCCATGTCTCACAGGCCCAGCCGCTCCTTGGCATGTGGGATCTTCCTGGACCGGGGCATGAACCCGTGTCCCCTGCATTGGCAGGTGGACTCTCAACCACTGCACCACCAGGGAAGCCCTGTATTACTTTTTTTAAAAGTGTGATAATGGTAGTATGTTTTTTTAAAAAAATCTCTGTGTTTTGGGAGTTCCCAGGTGGCCTAGTGGTTAGGATTCTGGGCTTTCACTGCCATGGCCTGGATTCAAACCCTGGTCGGGGAACTGAGATCCTGCAAGCCGTGCGGCCGGCCAGAAAAAAAAAAAAAACCAACAAAACACTTCTGTGTTTTATTGAGACATAGTGAAACATTATAAATGAAATGCTATTTGGAGATTGTGTCCAAATGATCCAGTGGAGTGTGGTAGGAAGGTGGAAGAAATGAGATTGGCCATGAACTGATAATTACTGAAGCTGGGTCATGGGTACATAGGGGTTTATTGTACTGTTCTTTCTTCTTACAAACACAAGTTTGTAAGTTTTGTAATAATTTACAAAAAAGAAGAAAAATGTAATGGAAAGTTTTAATATTAATTTTTCATAGCAAGCTTTCCATTTCTCCCCATCTGTTCTTAATTATTTGTATTCCAGCAGTAGAAAAGGACATTCAGTAGGAATGTGTTACATAAATGACATCAGTGTGTACCCAGACCTTGTCAGTGTGTCCTTTCCTTTCCCCATCTCTATACACTCATGCTTTTCAGTATGCCTCCCGTTTAAGTTGCAGGTGGACTTATCTCATTGTGCCTGGGCGTTAGTGCATTTCACTCTAAACATACCCCACATCTCATTCAGCCTTTCCTTTGAATATCTTAGTGTGCTCCTTGGATAATTTTACCTTTCCATCTGTACTCTTTTTTTAGGCCCCGTTGGTTTTTTAGATTCAGTGTCATCCTGTTTCAGGGAGGGGCTTCACATTAATCTGCGTATTATACTTAATTAGGACTGCATTGTTATACTTTGACACTTACAATTGACATTTGTAAGCTTAGTTTTCTACAAGGTACTGTGTTCCCTGGATATCTTTTTTTTTTAACATTTAAAAAATAATTATTTATTTTTGGCTGCATTGGGTCTTCGTTGCTGCGTGCGCACAGGCTTTTCTCTAGTTGCAGCAAGCGGGGGCTACCCTTCATTGTGGTGCACGGGCTTCTCATCGCGGTGGCTTCTCTTGTGGCGGAGCACGGGCTCTAGGTGCACGGGCTCAGTAGTTGTGGCGCAGGGGCTTAGTTGCTCTGCGGCATGTGGGATCTTCCTGGACCAGGGCTCAGACCCGTGTCCCCCGCATTGGCAGGGGATGCTTAACCACTGCGCCACCAGGGAAGTCCCCCCCTGGATATCTTTTGATATCTTCTGAGATAGAATTTTAAAGTTCTGTTTTGGGGATAATAATAACACCTACCTCATGGAATGATATTGGGAGGAACTAGATGAAATAATACAAAGAAAACAGTGAAACGTAAAGCTCTTTCTGTCACATAATGGGTGTTCGGTAGATGTTAATTTCTGCTTTTACTAATGTTGTTTTATTATTATTTTATTACCTATTTAGAATATTCATGTTTTTGTCTTGTTTTTGGTTAGAGATAATTTTTAAAAATGTCTGTGTCTTAAATGACAGATAGCAGCTGATGAACCTCCACCAGAAGGATGTAGTTCATTTTTTTCAGTGCATGGAAAGAGGACTTGTGATTTTGATACCCTTGAGACTCTTCTACTAACAGCTTCTGAAAGGTAGATTGTGTGTTTCTTTATTTAAACGTCATGCATTCATTGTGCTTTCTTCTATATCAGGTCCACCGTCTGATTTTTCGTACGGGTTTTTTAGTCCGTAGGTATAGTGGTTTAGAATGTGAATTCTGGAACCAGAACCAACTAGATTTAAGTCCCAGCTCCATCACTTAAAATAGTTTTGTGAATTTAGGCAAATTACATAACCTTTCTTTCCTCATCTTGTTTCGAAATAGAGATAATAAGAGTACTTACTGTTATTGTTACTTAGTAACAAATGACTGTATCGGAGAGATTACCTAGGCTTTGTCATCAGCTTAGTAAAGAATATTCTGTGTATTAAAGCCAGTGCCTGGAGTAATGATATTAATGATAATGATCTCTCAGGATAGTATTAGTTTCAGACAAAGGAGACTATTTAAGATAATTGCAAGCTTAATTTGAATATTAAATTGGTAATCAATGGGCTGATTTTTTTGCTTAAAGGTAGGTTTCCTGTGGTGGACAAATAACAATAGGTACCTCTTGCTGTCTGCCTAGGGCAGTAACCCCTCTGTACATCCTCCAATGCTGTTAGAAATTGTATAACAGCGATCTCTCTCTCTCATACTGCCCTGCTCTACCGGAAGTGCCAGGCGGTGTTTTAGGTGGGGAAATTCTTCTTTAGTGAGATTATCTGCTCAGCACCTGTCCTCTGCCCACCAAATGGTATGAGTGCTTTTTCCTCAGGGTGATAACCAGAAACTCAGTGAGCATTCAGCTGTCTGGGGTGAGGTATGGACATTCAAAATTGGCTGCATAGTAAAGTGCTGTTTCCTTGGGGAAAACAAAATTGGCTGACTTGAAAAATTCTTTCTTTAATTTGTTACAATAATGCAGACCTTTATAAAGAAAAGAGTGATAATGTCTCCTCTTCTGAGAGGTGGTAATTATTTTTAATGGATTGGCATATATCCTTTTATACTTTTTTCTGTGGTTATAAATTTATACAGGTAGGTAGGTTTATTTTTATAAGGGGCATTTTCCACTTAGTACGTGTAGGTATACCTCCTTAAGAAGGATTGGTAGGTCTTAAAGTCTGTGCATTAAGATCTGCTAATATCTTGATGTCATTCTTAGAGAAGTTTTCTTGAGGGGGGAGTTTTAAAATTTATGAGGATAACCTAAATTTTAGATGCAGTAGTAGGATGATCATAATAGTAAAAATGATAGAGGAGGGAGATGCTGTAATTGGGAAGTTACACGCTTAGATTTATCCTCTGCTTTTTTGCATTATTTGCACTTAGGTCTTCAGATAAAAAGGTAATTACATTCTATTTATATGGTAGAATAGTTTACTTAAGTTTTAGTACTATGAGGGCTGGACGTGTATCCTTTTTCTGGCTTTTTTACCCCCTGCTCTAGAAATTGGTAACAATTATTAGTCAAAGTCTACATTTTAAGGTTAGTATTTATATAATGTACATTCGTTAATTTTAATTATGAACAAATAAGACTCATACCTGTTTTGTTTTCAGTATTCTTACTAACTGAAAACTATTTAAGATGCTTATAATGTTTGCTTAAATTATCATTGCTGTAGCTTCATTTTGTACTGTTTTTAATGTTTAAAAGCTTTTTTAAGTTAACAATTTTAAGCTTTTAATATTTATTTTCAGACCAAAACCTTTATTGTTTAAAGGAGATCACAGATATCCCTCATCTAATCCTGAAAGCTCAGTGGTTATTTTCTACTCTGAGATTGGCTCTGAGGAGTTTTATAAGTTTCACCGACAACTTGTATCAAAAAGCAGTGCAGGCAAAATCAATTACGTATTCAGACATTATATATCTGTAAGTATTGACTTATTTTATGACTGTTTTAAATATTAGTTTGCCCACCACAACCTTAGCACTTCAGCTAATAATTTCCCCCTTTATAAAATGATTTGAACTACTTTTTTGGGAAGTGTAGTACTTTCATCAAATCTGTTATTTGCACATAGGAGGTACTTTGCTTGCCTTTCTGAAGAAATGTAAAACAATATGCCTAAAAAATGGCCGTATAAAATTGACATTCTATTTCAGCTTTGATTTTTTTTTTTTTTTCCTGGCCATGCCATGCGGCTCCTGGGATCCTAGTTCCCCGACCAGGGATTGAACCCGCGGCCCTGGGCAGTGAAAGCACAGAGTCCTAACTACTGGACCGCCAGGAAATTCCCTACGTTCTATTTCAAAATGAACCATGTAAATTATATTTAATTTGGTCCAGATTTAATATGGTCATCATACTATGGAACTGATTCTTGAATTCACTTCCTTTCCAAACCCTTTTTTTTTCTTTTTGGCATCTTTTTATTTGATAGAAAAAGGATTTCTAAAGAGGTAAACTCAGGCAGAATTGATTTAAAATTAAACTTTCGAAACCTTGTGTGGCATTTAGCATTTAAAATATTTATATGTAAAGATCGTTGGCCTTTAAAGTTTCTGTGTCATGTTAAGCTCAGTAAATATCGGATGTTAAGTCCATGGGAAAGTAAAATAAAAATTTTAAATGAAAATTTATGTGAGCAGAAACAGATTTATCAATATCCAGTTTTGGACACCTGCCCCCACCCCCCTCCCGCCTTGCTCTATTGCTGTTTTTTTTTTTTAATATTTATTTATTTATTTGGCTGTGTCAGGTCTTAGTTGCGGCACGCAGGATCTTTTGTTGCAGCACGCAGGCTCTTCGTTGGGGCATGTGGGCTTCTCTCTAGTTGTGGCGTGTGGGCTCTAGAGTGCGCGGGCTTAGTTGCCCCACCGCACATAGGATCTTAGTTGCCCAACCATGGATCAAACCTGCGTCCCCTGCATTGGAAGGTGGATTCTTAACCACTGGACCACCAGGGAAGTCCCTATTGCTGGTATTTAAAGGGCCATCCTTATTCAGGATGATGGTAAGCCTGTGACATTAGGTCAGCCCAAACCCTGCCTGAAGACATTTAAAGTCAGTAAAAAAATGTACACACACACACACACATTTACACACACGGTCTCAACAAAGCACTTCTAGGTTTGAAACCTCACCAGTTTTCAACCCTGCGTAGGTTCCGGAAATGCTTTTTTGTTTTCTCCATTTCTTCACATGGTTTGGTGACCTTTGCCCTTTCCGCTATCCCATCATCTGTTTTTTGTTTTTTTAAAATTTTTTTTTTAAATTTACTTTTGGCTGCCTTGGGTCTTTGTTGCCGCGGGCGGGCTTTCTCTAGTTGTGATGAGTGGGGGCTACTCTTTGTTGCGGTGCGCGGGCTTCTCATTTTGCTGGCTTGTCTTGTTGCGGAGCGCCGGCCCTAGAGCACGTGGGCTTCAGTAGTTGTGGCTCGCAGGCTCTAGAGGGCAGGCTCAGTAGTTGTGGCACACGGGCTTAGCTGCTGTGCGGCATGTGGTATCTTCCCAGACCAGGGATCGAACCCGTGTCCCCTGCATTGACAGGCGGATTCTTAACCACTGCGCCACCAGGCAAGCCCCCTTCATCTGGTTTTGTTTCTACCTTGGAATTCCCGTTCTCACACTTGTGGCAGGATCCACAATCTAAGGATTCCCATGGAAGTTCAAGCATGTTTTGAGTGTGTAATCCTAGGTGATGGCTATGTGACATTAACATGGTCAGGCCCTGTATGCTGTGATGCATAAAGAGCTAGGAGGGAATGCGTGGAGAGCTGAGTGGTGATGGTGGAATACTTGCTCTGCTTGCAGAATCCCAGGAAGGAGCCTGTTTACCTCTCTGGCTATGGTGTGGAGTTGGCCATTAAGAGCACTGAGTACAAGGCCAAGGATGATACTCAGGTGAAAGGTGAATTTGTAAATTAAGACCAATGTGTTTTCTTTTCTTTAAATATGAGTTAAAGGGGAATTTGTTTCTTTAATGAAAAAGAATAGATTTAGGAGTATTATGAACCTATGTTTGAATCTTGGTTCTGCTATATCTGAGTTGGGTGACAAATTCTTTAGGTCCTAATTTTTTCCTCTGTAGAGTTCAGATAATGATATATGCCTCTTGAAGTATTTTTGAGGAGAAAATAAGATGTAGAGGTAAAGAATTTAACGACTTTTTTTCACAAAAGAGTTCAGTAAGTAGTAGCTATTGTTATTGATGATAGGTAGTTCACAAATAGTAATTAATTTGTGACCCAGTGTGAAATCTTAAGCTATCATATAATTAACAAACAGTTTCATGTTTTTATATTATTTTCTGCACTTGGAACAGTTTACTGTGGATACTTCCTGTTGTAATATTCTAGGGTTTTGAATTATTTCAACAAGTTTTATGCGTAATCTTTTTATGTCCTTTGAGCTTGTTTTAAAAGTAAAAATGATTGGTTTTGGTACATGGAAGATAGCCTAGTACTTCATTATCCTGTCCTCAATAATTATATTTAGGATTAAGTTGCCTAGTTGCAAATTCCTCAGAATTTTGATATTGGAAAATCCGTTATTCATAATTTTAAAGGTATTAATTTTGAAATATTTAACATGTAAAAATTTCCACAGTTTAAGGAAAAACACATTCTTTCTTTATCCAGGAACACAGGATATATCAAAAACTCATTTATTGTGTGTTTGTTAACCACTGTGTTAGTTGAGGTATTCAACATTTTAAATCTATTATAGTTTCAAATTTTTTTCAAATTCTATGAAGTTAATATTTTTCTTTCTAATCGGAGTGATTAGACATGTATTTGCTGTGCTTTTGTAGGAACTGAAGTTAACACCACAGTGATTGGTGAAAATGATCCTATTGATGAAGTTCAAGGATTTCTCTTTGGAAGATTAAGGTATGTATATTCTTTTGGGAAAGGGTCTTATTCTCTTTAAACCTCCAGCCTTCTTCACTTTGCAAGCATCCTCTTTCTCTTTACTGCCTGAGTTACGGATCTCCCAACAATACTTTATGTATGTGATCTGATATGAGGAGATGGCCAGTTAGTTTGTAGTACAGTTTATGATTTCTGGTAATTCTGAAGCACATTATTCTTACATGATACTATGGCTGCCTGCTTATGGCTTAAATTGATTTATTTTCTGGACCTTGCAGTTGATAGCCTAAAGTCACATGCCATTTTTTGATTCACATAATAGGAGAAATCTAATTGTTTTATGCATTCTTTTCCTGAGGAAAATCAAATGTGTTTTACGTTAGAGAGGTCATAGCTATTATTTATTTATTTTTTTGCTTGTTTGTTTCTTATCTCTTTTTAAAAAAATTTTATTTTATTGAATTATAGTTGGTTTACAATGTTGTATTTATAGCTATTTACTTATACTAAACATAGTTTGAAAAATTGCAAAAGAGTTGTAGTAGGAGGTGTGGTAGATTTTATATATGTTCAGTTGAAATACATTTTATTACAATTCACTTTATATGAAAGAGGATAGGAAATGGCTTTTTGAAGAAAATTCCATAACTGTTTTATGAAAGCATAATAGAATTTTATAGCTGAAAAATGTTCTTAGCTGTTATTTTAAATGCGGCAGTTATTTCTGTTATGATTTGATCATTGTTCAGAGCCCTGAATTCTTCTTTATCTGGAAATCTTAATTAGGACATCTGTGGTGTGCTTTTTATTTTTTTTAATAGAAATAGTATGTGTAGGTGCAGTTTCATATATTTTAGCTTTAACATTTGACCCAGTGAAATGACAGCTAGACTAACAGTTTAGTAGAGATGACTTTGTTGATGTTGAGTGACTGTGCAAATGTTGAGTTCATCCTGTGCAAATGCACATTTCTTTGTGTTGAACATCAGTTATGGCCTTATTAATATGCAGTCAGGTTCCATTTTTACTGCATCCAGGTTTCCAAGAATCCCTTTTCATATTCATGTTTTATATGTTTGTTTGTTGGATAGCATTATGATTTCATGTGTTTATAGCACAAAGGTAGTATGTAGAATATTGAAGACAATTTCCTTTTTGGACACTCAGAATAGTTACTTAACTACCTAAAGTAAGTGACCCATTTTAAGGTATTTTTATCATGAAGAAAAGTATAGTAACTGGAATGGATTGCTGGGATGGTGAAGGATCTGAGTAGATATTTTACTTTCGGCAGGTTGCATTTAAGAAATTTTGAGTTTTTAGTCTTAAAAACAGGATTACTCTGTTCCGTCTGTCTGTCTGATCCAAATGATCGATCTCTGCCTCTGAAAACTTCTGTTTTACTAACTTTAAATAGAATGCACTGTATTTCAAGATAAAACTAAACAAAACGCAATAATCTTGGTTAGCTTGAATTATATTCATGTGACTAAAGGATTTATGAGCATGTAGCTGAAAGAAACTCATTTTGGGATTGGAAGCAAGGTATTTCCAATTTTATTTTGAGAAACTAAAAAGGTTCTGGAAAGGATGGAGAATAATATAACATACCCCTGTACTCACCACCCAGAATTGACTGTTTCTATTGTACTTGCTTTTCTGTACCAAAGAATTGTTTATCAAGCTTTTTTTCCCTGCAACATAACACCTTCTTTTATTTGAAGAAAGAGAGAACCAAGATGAGTAAAACACAGCAGGTAGAGTTGAGGTCCCCTCTGTTCCCTACTCTCAGTCCCACTCTTCTCCCTCCCCCAACACAGAGAGTCACTGTTGTAGTGATTCATTTTTTAATCTGTAAATTTTATGGTTTTTAAATTAACTCATACTTTTCTATATTAACTTGTTTCTTAAGAATAATTTAATATTTTTCCTATATTGTAGGAATTTTCCTGTTACTAAGTGGGGAGAGTTGTGAAGATAAATTTGGGGTCAACTTCTAAATGTGCTTTGGGAAAGAAAAGACACCTGAAAAGGATTGATTTTATGTTTCTTTCAGAGACCTGCACCCTGACCTGCAGGGACAGTTGAAAGAACTCAGAAAGCATCTTGTTGAGAGCACCAATGAAATGGCACCTTTAAAAGTTTGGCAGTTGCAAGGTAATAAAAACGTAGAGGAATCATTCTAAATTTTATGGTATTTAAAAAAATAGAATTTGAATTTAATTGTATTTATTCACAAATTTTAAGGATCATGTGATTAATTGTGATTTATTAGAAAAGAAAGGAAGAAAGTCCTTTTGTAGACAAATTACACTCTGCAGAGTAATATATATTTGTAGATGAGTTACCAGATCTTTCTTTGTGTGACCAGGTGCATAAGCTTGTAACAAGTTTGTTTTAATCTTTGTGTTTCTATATGTATACATTTATTACACAGTTGGATGTTAAAGGCATGTCAGTATGGCAGGATGTATGTGTGCTTTTCTGGTCCAAAGAACTATGTGTCAAGGTTTTCTTTCCCAGCATAATTTACTAAAATCTTTTGCTGTACTTTGTGTTATGTTGAAAATCCAGAAGAAGGAAAAGAGTTTGGGGTGGATTAATCCTGTGCTAAATGTGTTGGTATATGCCTTAGTGTTTATGCAGGCAGATCAAGGAACGGCTACAGTAAACACTCTAGGGGCCTATGAAGTGAGTAAAACCTTCAATTCAACCATGGGCATGCTTTGAAATGGCATTCTAGGGCATTCTTAATTACCAAGAAAATAGTGGGAAATAAGTGTGCTTTTTTCCTATTTCTTTCTCATTGCTGTGGATGAATACACTTTAACTTGCGTTTGATGTTGTTGCAGATCTAAGTTTTCAGACTGCTGCCCGAATCTTGGCTGCTCCTATTGAGTTAGCTCTGGTGATTATGAAGGATCTTAGCCAAAATTTTCCTACCAAAGCCAGGTAACATAGAGTAATAAGGCTTTGAGACATTCTTCTTTTTAACATATGCCTAATTATCTTCATGTTTATGCATAAAATGAAGCCATTAAAATATGAAACTGCTTAGGAAATTAAAGTTGTCTTACTACCAGCACTATATTGTTAATGGCCCATCTTCCCGAGAAGGCGACAAGCCCCTGTGTTGTGTGGTTGAAGAGAGCAGTCTAGGTTGTGTTCCTGGCACTGCCTCTTGCTAGTTGTGTGAACTTTGTAAATAATCACGTTCCTCAGCAGTAAAACAGAAACAACAACACCTACCTTTCAGGATTAGATGAGTTAACAAAATTTAATGTATGTAGATGTAACTAACTTAGGGTCTGGCATGGACTCTGGTGTTTTTCTTCCTGAAGAGTTTCTTATATATCATCTTACTCATTTTTTTTTAAAATTAATTAATTAATTAATTAATTAATGGCTGTGTTGGGTCTTCGTTTCTGCGCCAGGGCTTTCTCTAGTTGTGGTAAGCGGGGGCCACCCTTCATCGCGGTGCGCGGGCTTCTCACTATCACGGCCTCTCTTGTTGCGGAGCACAGGCTCCAGACACACAGGCTCAGTAATTGTGGCTCACAGGCCCAGCTGCTCCGCGGCATGTGGGATCTTCCCAGACCAGGGCTCAAACCTGTGTCCCCTGCATTGGCAGGCAGACTCTCAACCACTGCGCCACCAGGGAAGCAATCATCTTACTCATTCTTGATGAAGGAAATGAATCATAGAGACTGACTTGTTCATATTGACAGATTAAGATTTTGAATGCAGCTTTTCTGCTATTGCTTTCAATTGTATAATGGTCCTCCACATCTCATAAATACAAGGCAAACCTGTTTTAAAAGCCACATTTTCAGAAACTTAAATAATTGTCAGTCCTTTTCTTGAGTCACTGAATGAGGTGTTTTGACTTCTGATATGTTTTATAAATTTGTTTATTTGATTAGTCTTGGGAAAATACTTCTTAGACAGGACTTAAGAATCATATAGTACATTATCATTTAATCAAGCATGCTATTGAAGATATACATGTGCTTAAATAGCTTGAACAATCTGCTGCCTTAACTTATTGAACAATATCCTTAGCCTGTGAGCTGTAGAGATCATATACAGGAATAGAGTTACATATATTTAACTAAGATCTTGGAAATAATTGCACTCGCATCAAAGTGCAATTATTACTGTTACTTTTCCTTGGTTTTATATCTTGTGATAATAAACAAATACATAATAAACAAATACACACATCTGAGAGGAGGAATATATTTATCAATTGTAAAGGTTTAAGGTTTTTTCCATTTAGTTTTTTGTAATTTATGGAGCAATGTGTTATTTCGTATAGGGAAATTGAAGTCTTTTATATCAAATACTAAACTAAGCACTGATAATGTTTTTATTTCCTTAGGGCAATAACAAAAACAGCCGTGAGTTCAGAACTTAGAACCGAAGTGGAAGAGAATCAGAAGGTATGAACCAATGGAAAATAGTGGGCTTTCTGTTTTGTATTATATCTTTAAAGATGCGGAAATGTGAGTTAAATCAGTGACATTTAATAGTTTTACTCTTCTTTTATTAAAGACGATGGTATTTTGATTCATTTCTGTAATCTTTTTTATACTTTCAGTAGTTAATCAAAGTTGAATATGAATATATAATTCAAAGCATCAAATGGTGCTACCTGTTTCTTTAGAAAAAAGCACCCCCGCCAACATGTCTCACTCCCTGTGTGACCCCCTTCCCAGAAGCATCTGCTTTCAACTCCTAGTTGATTCTTTGGATATTTATCTCCAGATTCCAGCAAACTTAAATTGGTACTTTCTCAGTTTCCAATCTTATGTATTGGCCTTCTGTTACAAGGACGAGGTCTGACTTTCTTTCACTGCTCTCCCCACTTCTCCCACTGTCTACCAGTACTCCATATTGGCACTTTCCCCATCTTTCTACCATCCCTGTGTTTTTGTCATGGTTTTATCAGTTTTTGATCTGCTTCACTATGGACTGGTTTTTCTTTATGTCTAGTACACACCAGTTATCCTGAGACCTTCCTTTAACCTCTTTTTTTTGGATCTCCTATTTCTTGGATTCCATGTCTTCTTTGTTTTTGGTTTACTCCCTTATTTTGGTGCAGCAAATCATTCTTCATGGGAAAGGTTGCATGTGGGGTAAATTTCAGACTCTGAGAAATCAGTTTTCCATTTTGTTTTTTTGTTTGTTTGTTTGTTTTCGGCTGCGCTGAGCGGCAAGAAGGATCTTAATTCCCCAACTGGGGATCGAACCCACGCCCCCTGCAATGGAAGCGTGGAGTCTTAACCACTGGACTGCCAGGGAAGTCCCTTCCATTTCTGTTTTTATTGATAGCTTGGCTGGGTATAGAATTCTAGGTTGGAAGTCATTTAGAAGTTTGAAGTTATTGCTCCTTGGAATTTTGGTTTCCATTATGGCTTTTGAGAAGTCTGAAGCCTTTGTATGAGATCTGGCTTTTCTTTCTGGAATCATGTAGGGTCTTTTCTTTGACCCTAGTAATCTGAAATTCCATAGTGATAATGCCTTTTTAAAAAGTCTTTGTACTCTTGGGTGGTTGGTGGCCCTTTAAATCTGGAAAATCCTTTCCTTTAGTATTGGGAAATTTTCTGGGCATATTTCTTTGCATTTCTTCTTCTCTTTGGTTTCTCTTTTCTGTTTTCCTAGAATTCCTATTTATTCTTAAGATGTTATATCTCCCTGACTAGTTTGGCCTAATTAAAAATCTTTTATTTCCTGTTTTCCAGTTCTTTTGTTGTTTATTTTTAAACTTTCTGGGAAGGATTTTCAGACCACTTGTTGAGATTTCTTTCTTTAGTTGTCAAATTTTTAATTTACAAGGGTTATTTTTGAATTCTTCTTTTTATGGTGTTGTCTTATCCTTCTGAAGATATCGATGGTTCATGTATGTGTTTTCTTTTCTCTGCATGGTCTGTTCCCTCTTAAGGTGCCTTTCTTTTTGTCTTGTTCTCTTGTCTTTAATGTTAGAGGCTTTCCTTAGATGTCTGGTGATCTCTCACTAACAGCTCATATTAGACAGTGAGGCAATAAAAAACTGATTGAAAGCCTGAAGGATGTGTCTTTGTGACTGTAGGCTGTGGTGGTATGGTCGTTTCCCAGGGAACTCCAGTGACAGAATCTTTAAACCTTTCCTCTTGAGCTGTTTAGTCTCCCAAAAAGGATCTTCTGATCTTCTGCCGGGAGGGTGAGGTCTGGCTGCTGGAGTTGTAGAAGCCCAGTAGGGCAGAGCATTTGGTAACTTCCGTGCAGTCCCGTTTTCAGAATGGGATCACCATCCTCTGTTGTGTTTCATTTCACATAGTTCCCAGTCAGTCTTTCCCACAGTCACAGGGTGCTGTATTCGCAGTCTGGGAATGAGTGGATGTGGAGTTTTTCTTTCCCTTGTAAGAAATTCTGATTCTTGTTGATGCAAATTTCTGTTATCCCCTTATCTTCCTTGCCATTTTATCCTGGCAGGGCAGAGAAGCAAAAGCTGTGGCTTCTGCATTGTTTTGTGTTTTTCCCATGCAGTCCTAGATCTTAGAGTTCATTTCTCTCTGTCCACTGAGTGAGGGGGAGTGAAGGGAGCTCAGCGATCCCTGCCCCTCTCCCCCAGCCCTGGGAGAGCTAAGGGATCCATGTTCTGTCCCTAGTATTTGATACGTTTCTTCCCTTCTCTACTGTGTGGTGTTGAATATGTGATCAACCGTTCCAGTTTCCTTGCAGAGAAAGAGGAATTGATTGGAAAGGATATAAGCCAACAGAAGCTGTGTATGATATGGCATCAAAGCACTGTTTCCAGTGGGTCAGGCGGGTCTGAGGGCTGCAGGGGCTGCATGGTCACATGCATTCCACCGCGTCAGAGAGCAGCAGTTGAAGGGCCCTGTGGAGGTGGTCTTGGAGAGCTTGGGTGTATGTACGTGCTGTCCTTAGCTCAGCAACTCAGAGTTTCTTGGTGTGCCTTAGTTTGAAAGTTTAAAGGAGGTGTGGGGTTTTGAAACCCTTTTAGATCGGATCCCTGGACTTCATCCAGGAGGCCCAGCTGTCAGTGACTGCTAGCACAACCTTGGCTGGCATCACAGACGGGGAAGGGCAGCCAAAAAGTAACTCTCCGTGCTTGGTTTATTTAACACTCTCCCTATCCCCAGTATTGTAGGAAACAGTTGTATTAATCATTGTCAACATTTGTATGTATAATAAAACCAGAAACATGGAAATTTTTGTTAAGTATTCTCTTCCTGCTCCTTAATAAGTTTTTAATATTTCAGTATTTCAAGGGAACTTTAGGGTTACAGCCTGGAGATTCAGCACTGTTCATCAATGGGCTTCATATTGATTTAGAGACGCAGGATATATTCAGGTATGGATAATATTTTTCACCCTGAAAAGTTTTATAACGTGTGGCTCCTTATGACATGTCCAGACTGTTGTTCCTCCTTGATGTGACAGGTTGCAAAGCCTGATGACTTATCAGGCCCAGTGTGTGCATTTAGGTAGGCCCATGTTCTGGCTGGGATGGGCAGGATGATACTTGGCCATTTTTTATCCTAATGTACATCTGATGCCTTGGACATTTAAGGCCCAGGTGTCTTTTGAGGGTGCCCTTTCAGAGCCTTAGTTTTCCTGTTAACCACAGAAACAGAAGAGAGCAGCTTCTTTTGTTTCTGAGAACAGTATGAAGTAGGTTTATGCAAAATGCAAAATGTCTCAGAAGGTGATCTGTCTTACATATATTATTTGATACCTTTTTGTTTTGCTAAAATGTGGTTTAGGACTAAGTTGCTCTAAATTTTCCTTATGAATTTTGGGGGTTGGGTGCAGAAGACAGGTAGAATTCTGATTTTATCATTGATATTAAAATTGACACAGTTGATACTGCGGCTTCATAATAGTGAAAACAAAAGCTGTGGTTGGTTAATGCTTTAAAAGAAGCAGTTTCCACAGTAAGATACTTTTCACATTATGTTAATTGAGGTTTTATGTCCATATACTGCTTTCAGAGCTAGTAAAAAATTAGTAAAGGACACATTAAAAGATTGCCCATGTTTTTATTTTTTATTAAAAAAATCTCTTTAATTTTCCAGAGTATTGCAAACTGTGTACTTGCTTATTGTAAACAGTTTTAAATAATGCAGAGATAAAGAAACAGTCTTCTTATTTCTTCTTCCTTACCCAGCAAACCTCATAAGTTGGGTGTGAATTCCTCCAGACCATTTTCTGTGATCATCTGTGTGTGTGCCTGTGGGAATTGATGCTGATATTGAAACATATATTAAACATATATTATTTAGTATATTTTTTGGTGTTTTTTTAGTAAGCTTTTCAGATAATTTTAGATTCATGTGCAGTTGTAAGAAATATCACAGGGAGATTACTTCAGTGTTTTTAAAAACATGCAATGTAAAATCCACATTTAGGATTATTTCATCCTCAAATTGTGTGTTTATACTTAGAGATAATTTCTATACACAGTGTATACGTAGATAAGTATGAATAAACATCAGCCAAGAAGCAACTCCTGCCTACTTGGTTCCGCATATGTGGACAAAAGGAAGCAAGGGAAGAGCTCCCTCTTGATTTCTCAACTCGTTTGATAGGGCATTGAGTTTGAACTGATATATTTTTCTCATGGTGAGAATTTTTTTTTAAAGCCCTTTCTCCTAAATACCTATTTGTTTCTTTTCAGTCTGTTTGATATATTGAGGAATGAAGCTCGGGTGATGGAGGGTCTGCATAGATTGGGAATAGAAGGCCTTTCTCTGCATAATGTTTTGAAACTGAACATCCAGCCCTCTGAGGCCGACTATGCTGTAGACATCAGGAGCCCTGCTATTTCGGTAGGTATTCTGTGAGCGTGTCCAGGGAGTGGTCTGGCCAAGTATGTTATTATGGTTTTCGCATTTGTCTTTTAGGAGAGGTAAGTTACTCCTCTTACCTCTTTTGTCGGCATCAAAGTTTTACACCGACTGCATACATGCGGCTATGTGTATATAGTAAAGTAGGCTCTTAAATGCTCCGGAAAGTTGAGCTATCAGGTTTACTGTGGTTAAGGCCGTGACTTTTCCACGTTTGTATCTTCAGGAATTTGGCTGAGCATCTCTTGGGAAAGTGTTTAGTTTGTATATTCTCAGGTGCACGCAAGTCTTGTGTGATTTTGTTTAAAAATACCAGTTTTTAGCTACCAACCTCCTTTAACAGGCCTTTGATATTTTATATTGAAGGATTTATGTAGATTAATATCGCTCTGTGATGTCTCTGGGCCTTTGTCTCCTCGTCTGTAAAGAGACCAGAGGGAGCAGAGCTGCCTCGGGCAGTCGTGGTGGAAGTGAGGTCGGTGATGGAGACATGCCTGGCACCCTCAGCTCTCCAGTCCCCTTTTCTTGGTGTCTGTCCTGCATTGATTTTAGGGAAAGTGTTTGGAAAGGGGAATAATATAGAATGTAGATGTTCACTACTTGACTTCTCACTTGGTGGTGTAACTGTTATTTTGATGAATACTGTTATGTCATTTTTTTCCTGTTAAAAATTTTTTCATTACGAAGAGTAAAGAGACTAACATAATTAGCAACTGTAGGACCCATCGCCATACTTACTAAATGCTACCATTTAATCATTTCATGTTTTCTTGGAAGAAAAAAATGTTTCAGTCAAAGCCCTCTTTATGTCTCTTCCCAGTTCCACCCCTCTCCTCCTTGCAGGTAATTCCTCTTCTGAAGTGGGCGTGTATCCCTCCTGTACCTTACTTGATCATTTTCTTCCCTATTGTATGTTTTAAAATTTTGAAAAATGCCATATCAGTATCCTTCAACAATTTTTATTACTCAATAATTTTTTGAAGGCTTATGTAGGTTGATACATATAGATCTAGTTTATCACATGTTTTATATTTTACTTATTTTTATAAATATCTTTTATAAATTCACAGTTTAGAATTTAAGACATACAAAAGAGTGTGTATTGAAAAAACTGTTCACCCAGCTGTCCAGTTTTTCTCCTTGGAAGCAACAGGCATTGTCAATTCATTGTATATCCTTCCAGAAATACTCTATTTACATAAGCAAGGTAATATACACATACTTTCCCACCCTGCTCTTTTTTTTTTTTTTTTTTTTTTTTGTGGTACGCGGGCCTCTCACTGTTGCGGCCTGTCCTGTTGCGGAGCGCAGGCTCAGTGGCTGTGGCTCACGGGCCCAGCCGCTCCGCAGCATGTGGGATCTTCGCGGACTGGGGCATGAAACCGTGTCCCCTGCATCAGCAGGCAGACTCTCAACCACTGCGCCACCAGGGAAGCCCCACTCTGCTCTTTCTGTACAAATATTGTATACTATTTATCCGTTCCTTTTTTATGGATATTTAGTTGTTTCTAATGTTTTGCTGTTAATAAGCAGTACTGTTAACGGCTCTTTTTGTACCTCTCTCTTCGTGCATACATGTGAGAATATATTTGGGGTAGACACCTAGAGCTGTAGTACTTAGTGGTAGGGTAGTAATAAAGGCTTCAACTTTATTAGGTCATCTTCTCTAAAGTGACTTCCAGATGCCAGAATTGGGTGAGAATTCCCATTGTTCAATATTTTTGCCTATTCATGGATATTGACAAACTTAAAATTTTTTTTTTTCAGTTTAATCAGTGTGAAATTTCATTGTGCTTTTAGTTTATATTTCTTGGACTGCTAGTAAAGGTGTACATTTTTCCTTGTGTTAATTGCGCATTTAAATTTCCTCTGTAAATTTCTTATTTATATTCTTGACTCATTTCCATTTCTCATGTTGCTTGCCTTTTTTTAATTGATATATTAGATTTCTATAGACATTCTTGACACTAGTCCTTTATTGATTTAGTAGGTCGTAAATACCTTCTCCTATTCTGTGGCTTGTGTTTTAGTCATTCGTTTTTCTACTTGATCTTTATATTTTCAAAAATGGTCTTTCCCACGTGATTCTTCTTGAAATAATTTAAAGTCTTATTGTTATTTCTGCAGATTTCACTAATGGTGACTAAAGTGTATGCACAATGTTGTGTTCTTTTTTTTTTTTTTGTAGTGGATCAACAACCTGGAGGTTGATAGCAGATATAATTCATGGCCTTCTAGTCTACAGGAGTTGCTTCGCCCCACTTTTCCTGGTGTTATCCGACAGATCAGGAAGAACTTGCACAACATGGTAAGTCAAACTCCTTATTGCTGGGCTGTGATCTCTATTTCTTCCTTGCCTTCTCCCCTGCTTTCTGTCATATCTGGAACGTTCACTTCTCTCCTTTACAAGCTGCTTCTCCCCACCACCACCCCTAGATAGGCTCTTTTTCTAGCTCCATATTCAAAGTGGAAGGGTTGGGAAGTGTACTGATTGTTTGTAGGGCTGTGCAGTGTCAGTGTATGAGGAAACACTCCTCATCCTTAATCTCACGGTTTAGACTGTGTTAAGTTTTAAGATAGTTGTTCTTTTTTACTCAGAAGATGAATATATTACTACCGTTTTTCTTGAATATCTTAATCCCTAAAATTTAATAGTTCAGTTTATTCCCTTAAATAAATCTTCGTCAGCTCCTGCTTATTAATCCTTATTCCACTGCTTTAGAGAGATAGAGGAAAAGGGGTTTTAGGTGACGCTCTTTCCCCTCTCATGTCTTTCTGTTACCTCATGTAGTTCCTAAAGAGACGGGGCGGGTTATGGCCAAGGCTGGCTTCCTCAGAAGTTTCAAGGGAAACGATCCTCTGTACTTGCCTCACTCTTGAAACCACTTTTTTCCTTCCCAGTCGAAATTTCAATCTCTTTTACTCTTACCAGATGAGATAATTTATTAAACTTTATTAAATGAGAACTTTATTTGATTAAATGAGATTAAATGGGGTAATTACTGTTTTTTAAAGTACATCATGAGAACTTAATACATGATAGCTACTATTGTCTAAAAATTGGGTTCTAAATGAATTCTTAATTCAGAGATCCTTCGAAGTGAATACACAGGAAGCTAATCTCCATTTTCTAAGGTGGCAGAGTTAATAAAATTTGGGTTTTGTTAGGTGTAGTAAAGGACATGTATTAGCCAGCTGGATACAATTCCCATGTTGTTAGCGTAAGATCATGAGAAAATCACTTAGCCTTTCAGTACCACATTCTTTGAATACAGAGGGAGGGTAACTGCTCTTTGTATAACTTCTTTTTTATGTGGTTCGAAAGTAGCTGGAAAAAGGTGGCCTTCAAGTGTAAAGACTAAGGCATGTTTATTGGCCCAGCGACATTTGAATAAATGTCGTTTCATGTTTTCCTTTCCCTTCCCTACAGGTTTTCATAGTTGATCCTGCGCATGAGAGCACTGCAGAGTTGATTAACACAGCTGAGATGTTCCTCAGTAATCATATACCACTAAGGTAACACCGTTATCGATTTGATGGTATATCTCGTTTAGCTGAGGTTTTGTTTGTCATTCTTAACAAGTCTGGTGTTACTGAATTGTAGGATAATTAATCGTGGGGGTCGTTAAGGGCAGTTTTATCTTTTGCTCAGTATGAAGCCGGTGTCTTTTGGGGGAGAGAATTTGATTCTCAATGAATAGAATCTTGCCGTCATTGAGTTATTAATAAATAGCCTGTGTAAAAATAGCATGTGATCTCAGCTTGCTCAGGGAATTTTCCTAAGTAAGTGTTCACATCACAAAGCCTACCTTCAGCAGAGATAAGGAGCTTTGCCAAGAACGTTTGTCAGACTGTCAAGGACTAAATGTATACACAGCTTTTTATAGATGCAAACAGACACATTTATTTCACTTGTGTTACTAAATCTGCCAACGGGGTACTTAAATGGCTGGGGTTTCCACTCTACCTTCTCAGAACAATGTTTGAAGGTTTTACATATAAGCATTAAGATATTCCCACATTCTGAATAGAATGTGGTAATTTTACATGTTGATAAAATTTGAATTCTTAGAAAACATGAAAATAAAGAAGAAAAGAGCTCTTTAGCTAATTAACGTTATTGTGTGTTCCATACTCAGCACTGAGCTAAATGCTGCGAGTGGAACATAAGCCACATTTCTACCCTCTTGGAAAAAATACTGTGCCTACTTCCAGTAAGATATTCAATCAAGTGCTAGGTTATGTCCTTGCTAGTTCTAAGTGCTTTAGAATTTCAGGGAAAAAAAAAGATTATAGGCAGATATTTGGGAAGGACAAAGGTTTCATGGCAGAGTTGGATTTAAGATAGACTTTGAAGAAAATAGCAAGTTTTCATTGATGGAAAAGCAGAGATTTTGAGTTTAATGAAATTTTTAATGTAAACCTGAATACCACATGGTTAGGTGGAGGATTACAGCCAGAGCTATGTTTTGATGAAAAGCGAATGTAAGAACACAAAAGAAGTTGGCTTATGGTACACAGTGGGCATTAATTAAAGATTTACTGAATGGCATTGAGGGACAGGAAGAGGGCATGGGCTCTTCAGATTGCAAAGGTAGGTGAGAAGAAGGCAGTTAACTCACAGGCATGTTGTGAACAGTTGGTGGAAAGACCAAGGCAGACCAGCGGTTGTTTTCCGTTGTATGAGTTGCTGTGGTACACGGAGTTGTTGGCAGGGACCGAGGAGAGGAGGGGACAAATCTGAGAGCCTCCCTACTGGTACTTGATGAGGGACTGGTCCTGGGAGAAACAGTAGTCTGGATTTGGGGACTTAGCTAACAGAACAACTCTGATGCCCTTTTTAAAAATTGAATACTTGGGAAAGGGAAGTACTTTGTGAGGAGATAATTAGGTTCTAGCCCTTATTTTTATTTTCATAAGAATAATATTTAGGTCATTTCTGCCTGGCGCTTACTCATTTGATTTCTGTCATAAGAGGGGTTTTAAAAAGACAGACAATTTATAATCTAAAAACAAGCCCTCTCAACTACCTCATACATGCAACTACCTCATCCATGCATACACAAATTCTACACATACCTCCTGAGAGCATGACGTTTGATATATGTTTATCATATATTTTTAGGCTGTACTTAAAAAAAAATTAATAGACTTTGTATTTTTTTATAGCAATGTTGATTAATTAACTGGTATTGCTACATTATTATTAACTAAAGTCCATAGTTTACATTAGGGTTCATTGTTTGTGCTGTACATTTTGTGGATTTTGACAGATGTATAATGACATGTTTCCACCATTATAGTATCATATAGCTTAGTTTCACTGCCCTAAAAATGCCCTGTGCTCTACCTGTTTGTCCCTCCCTTCCTCCCTCCCTCTCTCCCAGCTCCTGGCAACAACTGATCTTGTTACTGTCTCCATAGTTTTTGTCTTTTCCGCAATCATGATGTATGTAACATTTTCAGATTGGCTTCTTTCACTTAGCAGTACAGTATGCTTTTAAGCTTTGTCCATGTCTTTTTGTGGCTTAATACCTCATTTCTTTTTATCACTGTAATATTCCATTATATGGATGTCCTATAGTTTTTTAATTCATTCACCTGTTAACAACATCTTGGTTGCTTCCAGATTAGGGCAGTTATGAGTAAAGCTGCTACAAACATTTGTATGCAGGTTTTTGTATGGATATAAGTTTTCAGCACATTTGAGTAAATACTGCTAAGTGTGATTACTTTATATTATGGTAAAAGTGTGTTTAGTTTTTTGAGAAGCTGCCACACTGTGTTCCAAGTGGTTGTACTCTTTTACATTCTCACCAGCAATGAATGAGGGTGCCTATGGCTCCCCATCCTCTCCAGAGTTTGATGTTGTCAGTACTTTTTGGATTTTAGCCATTCTCATAGGTGTATGGTGGTATCTCATTATGGTTTTAATTTGAAATTCCCTAATGACATATGATTTTGAGCATCTTTTAATGTGCTTATTTGCCAGCTGTATGCCTTGTTCGGTGAGGTGGCTGTTTAGATCTTTTGCCCATTTGTAACTGTTTGTTTATTTATTTCTTTTTGTGGTACGCGGGCCTCTCACTGTTGTGGCCTCTCCTGTTGCGGAGCTCAGGCTCCAGACGCGCAGGCTCAGCAGCCATGGCTCATGGGCCCAGCCGCTCCGCGGCATGTGGGATCTTCCTCGACCTGGGCACGAACCCGCGTCCCCTGCATCGGCAGGCGGACTCTCAACCACTGCGCCACCAGGGAAGCCCTGTTTTTTTTTTTTAATTGTTAGTTTTAAGAGTTCTTAGCATATTTTGCATATCAGTCCTTTATCAGATATGTGTTTTGCACACATTTTCTGCTCATCTTGGCTTGTCTTCCTTCTCTTAACAGTTTCGTTTGCAGAACAGAAGTTCTTAATTTAAATGAAGTCCAGCTTATCAGTTCTTTTTGTTGTGGGTTGTGCTTTTGGTGTTAGTTCTAAGAAGTTATTGCCAAACCCAGGATCACCTAATTTTATCCTGTGTTACTTTCTAGGAATTTTACAATTTTGTGTTTTACATTTATGTCTGTGATCCATTTGAGTTAAAGACTGTCCTTTTTTTCATTGCTTTTGCTCTAAGATAGAGGCTAGTGGCCTCTATAATGGCCAGTGCAAGTTTTTTTTGCCAGTCTGTAGATGTGTAATGGTAGCTCTTTGTGGTTTATTCCTTTAAGTTTTAAAATGTAATAAACTTTAACTTTGGGTGTAGCTTTGTTTGTTTGTTTATATTGCAGGTTATTATTAGTCATCAGTTTTATACACATCAGTGTATACATGTCAGTCCCAATTGCCCAATTCAGCATGGGTGTAGCTTTTTGCCTAAGGACAGTAGTAAATATTTTTATGCTTTCCATTTACCTATGATGCCCATATTGCTGGTATGAAATCTCAAAATCCACCCCCCCCCTTCTATATGTTTTCACATTCTGAGAATTTTCACTTCCCCTAATTTTTATTTAAAAACAGAACAAAATCTCCATCTAAAACTATGGCAATACCTTAAACGTCAGTAATGGCCTCATTTCATGATATTGAAACGGCTTGCTTTAATAGTTAAAAAGTCTAAGCCACCTTTGGGAACCTGCTTTTTTATTCTGCAAGTGATGAACGCCTTTGCCAGCCATGTTAGAGTATGATGTGAACTGTGTTTTTCAAGAGAGGATGCCTTTCCTTATTTAACTGGTTGCATTCTTCCAGATGTTTCTTTTTCTTCTTTTTGCCCTTCCCTTTCTCCCCCAGACTTGGTTTAATCTTTGTGGTTAATGACTCTGAAGATGTTGATGGGATGCAGGATGCTGGAGTGGCTATTCTGAGAGCGTATAATTATGTTGCCCAAGAAGTGGATGATTATCATGCCTTCCAAACTCTGACACACGTATGTTTTTGTTCAAAATGGCGAATAATTTTTAAAAATCTAACTTACTCTAAGAAACAGTATGTGGTAAGGAGATTCTATATTTCTGGAAAGAGAAAAAGGTAAATTATTCACACAAACTTCATGCATTTTCTATTTCCAGAGTTGCCTTTATTGATACACTAATGTTAATAATAGATTGTTGTGATTTCAGCTAAGATTCCTTAGATACTAATACATTAATGTATCTTAGTTTTCTGCCTTTTGGCGATTTGAAATCACTGATTAATGCCTTTCGGTAAATGTGATGTTTTCTACTTGTTTAAAAAAAAAAACTTCGCTTTCTTCCCTTTTAAGACAATCATGATATTTTCGTTAAGAATCAGTTTAATATTCAAGTCATAAAATTCTTATTAATTGTTTTCTCCATTTTAATTGGAAACTGTGAAATATCCTGATTATTATATATATATTTTAAGTTACTTGCTCAAGTTCAGAGAACTCTCCTTGTTTTTTTCTATTTTTGAGTATAAAAAGTTGACCAGTAATAGTTCTTTTGCTTACAGATTAGTGTTAATTATTGAAAAACTTATCTTTAAAGCAGTTATTTTCATGACTTTTATTTTACCCATAAACATGATTTCAGCCTGCTGTTTATTATGTTTGTTACGTTTACTGTTTAGAGATTCAGTCGGGGCATTTTTTATTAATTGAAATGTTCATTTATTTATTTGGCCAACTTTTATTAAAGATGCACCCTTTGCCAGGCCCGTACCAGCTGCTAGGGATACAAAGAAGAGTAAGATTTTCCCTCATCCTCAAACACCTTACAATCTAGTGGGGGACGCCTCCACACAGATGATTTGGTACAGTGTGGGAAGCACCGCTGGCTATAGCAGCACTAGGACCCCACTCCACTAGGGATGGCCACGGACATTTTTGTGGAGTGGGAAGTTGTCCCAGCTGAGTGTAGGAGGGAAAACAGGAGTCAGTTGAACAGTGGCTGCAAATCAGAAGTAGTGACTCCAGGTTGTTAGTATGACTTGAGCAGAATATTGTGAGAGCAGAGTGGAGAGGGGAACCTCATTGGTCATTGAGGCCATTAGGCTGGGTAATAGGTGTCCAGATCACAGAGTTAAACTCCAATTAAAACCTCATTCTGATGCATGTATGGAGATGGATCTGGTGAAGGGTAAAGAAAGTGGCAGGGATACTAGTTGGTGAGCTGTTGCTGTGATCTCTGTGAGAAATGGTGGTGGACCTTAGTTAGCAGTAGGCTCTGAAGAATGAAATAAGTTCCAATGAAGTTGCTGAGGATAATAAGGGTTTTTAAGTCTGTTTTTTTAAAGCTTTTCCCCCTCACAGCTGTGTGTATAAAGGAAAGGATAAAGAGTTTTCATTTCTTTTTCTTTATTTTTAGTTGCAAAAGTAAAAAAAAATTATGTTCATTATTAAAACTTTTAAAAAATAATATTAAAGTGTGTTGATTAAAAAATCTGTCTCTGCCCTCCGTAATCCTGCTCCTTAAAGGCAGCCACTGTTGAAAGCTTGCATCCTTCTAGACACTTAACTGCAACAGTACAGACACGGTTTTGTTATTGTCTTATGTCTGCCTTTTAAAAACAAGGACTATGCCATATGTATTTTGAAACATTTTTTCCCCTTAAACTTCATGGACATAAGTTCTTATTTCAAGGATTACTTATAAGTATTCGGATTTTAAAAAAATTAACACATTTTTGCATTTGGGACTTACTGTGAATATGAACTGATTGAGTCATTTTAAGAATATGTAGTTTCTAACGTAAGAAGGCATAAGGAAGTATATGGAAAAGGGAGAATTGCTAATATGGCCCATTTGCTCTTTTTAAGAGAATTAGCTATTGTTTTCATTTTTCCTCTTCATTCTGAAATCTTTTGTAATAAATACTCCAAAATTTACATGTGAAAGTGTAGTTGGTTACCTGGTTTTCCTTTCTTCAGATCTATAACAAAGTAAGGACTGGAGAAAAAGTTAAAGTTGAACATGTGGTCAGTGTCCTGGAGAAGAAATATCCATATGTGGAAGTGAACAGCATTTTGGGGATTGACTCTGCTTACGATCAGAATCGGAAGGTAAACATTCTCTGGCACTTCTCATTTGACTGCAACACTATACTTTCCTTACGTATCCTTATTATTGGATGTTACTGTAAATAAAGGTGGTGATGGTGAAATATTTAGGTACTTAGCATTTATTTTATTTTATTTTTTTTTTCATTTTAACATCTTTATTGGAGTATAATTGCTTTACAATGGTATGTTAGTTTCAGCTTCACAACAAAATTAATCAGTTATACATATACATACGTTCTCATATCTCTTCCCGCTTGCGTCTCCCTCCCTCCCACCCTCCCTATCCCACCCCTCCAGGCGGTCACAAAGCACTGAGCTGATCTCCCTCTGCTATGCGGCTGCTTCCCACTAGCTATCTACCTTACGTTTGGTAGTGTATATATGTCCATGCCCCCCTCTCGCTTTGTCACCGTTTACCCTTCCCCCTCCCCATAGCCTCAGGTCCATTCTCTAGTAAGTCTGTGTCTTTATTCCTGTTTCACCCCTAGGTTTTTCATGACACTTTTTTCTTCTTAAATTCCATATGTATGTGTTAGCATACGGTATTTGTCTCTCTCTTTCTGAAAGACTTACTTCACTCTGTATGACAGACTCTAGGTCTATCCACCTCATCACAAATAGCTCAATTTCGTTTCTTTTTATGGCTGAGTAATATTCCATTGTATATATGTGCCACATCTTCTTTATCCATTCATCCGATGATGGGCACTTAGGTTGTTTCCATCTCCGGGCTATTGTAAATAGGGCTGCAATGAACATTTTGGTACATGACTCTTTTTGAATTATGGTTTTCTCAGGGTATATGCCCAGTAGTGGGATTGCTGGGTCATATGGTAGTTCTATTTGTAGTTTTTAAAGGAACCTCCATACTGTTCTCCACAGTGGCTGTATCAATTTACATTCCCACCAACAGTGTAAGAGGGTTCCCTTTTCTCCACACCCTCTCCAGCATTTATTGTTTCTAGATTTTTTGATGATGGCCATTCTGACTGGTGTGAGATGATATCTCATTGTAGTTTTGATTTGCATTTCTCTCATGATTAGTGATGTTGAGCATTCTTTCATGTGTTTGTTGGCAGTCTGTATATCTTCTTTGGAGAAATGTCTATTTAGGTCTTCTGTCCATTTTTGGATTGGATTGTTTGTTTTTTTGTTATTAAGCTACATGAGCTGCTTGTAAATTTTGGAGATTAATCCTTTGTCAACTGCTTCATTTGCAAATATTTTCTCCCATTCTGAGGGTTGTCTTTTGGTCTTGTTTATGGTTTCCTTTGCTGTGCAAAAGCTTTTAAGTTTCATTAGGTCCCGTTTATTTATTTTTGTTTTTATTTCCATTTCTCTAGGAGGTGGGTCAAAAAGGACCTTGCTGTGATTTATGTCATAGAGTGTCCTGCCTATGTTTTCCTCTAAGAGTTTGATAGTTTCTGGCCTTACATTTAGGTCTTTAATCCATTTTGAGCTTATTTTTGTGTATGGTGTTAGGGAGTGATCTAATCTCATACTTTTACATGTAACTGTCCAGTTATCCCAGCACCACTTACTGAAGAGGCTGTCCTTTCTCCACTGTACATTCCTGCCACCTTTATCAAAGATAAGGTGTCCATATGTGCGTGGGTTTATCTCTGGGCTTTCTGTCCTGTTCCATTGATCTATATTTCTGTTTTTGTGCCAGTACCATACTGTCTTGATTACTGTAGCTTTGTAGTATAGTCTGAAAACAGGAAGCCTGATTCCTCCAGCTCCATTTTTCGTTCTCAACATTGCTTTGGCTATTCGGGGTCTTTTGTGTTTCCATACAAATTGTGAAATTTTTTGTTCTAGTTCTGTGAAAAATGCCAGTGGTAGTTTGATAGGGATTGCATTAAATCTGTAGATTGCTTTGGGTAGTAGAGTCATTTTCACAATGTTGATTCTTCCAATCCAAGAACATGGTATATCTCTCCATCTATTTGTATCATCTTTAATTTCTTTCATCAGTGTCTTATAATTTTCTGCATACAGGTCTTTTGTCTCCTTAGGTAGGTTTATTCCTAGATATTTTATTCTTTTTGTTGCAATGGTAAATGGGAGTGTTTTCTTGATTTCACTTTCAGATTTTTCATCCTTAGTGTATAGGAATGCCAGAGCTTTCTGTGCATTAATTTTGTATCCTGCTACTTTACCAAATTCATTGACTAGCTCTAGTAGTTTTCTGGTAGCATCTGTAGGATTCTCTATGTATAGGATCATGTCATCTGCAAAGAGCGACAGCTTTACTTCTTCTTTTCCGATTTGGATTCCTTTTATTTCCTTTTCTTCTCTGATGCTGTGGCTAAAACTTCCAAAACTATGTTGAATAAAAGTGGTGAGAGTGGGCAACCTTGTCTTGTTCCTGATCTTAGTGGAAATGCTTTCAGTTTTTCACCATTGAGGATGATGTTGGCTGTGGGTTTGTCATATATGGCCTTTATTATGTTGAGGAAAGTTCCCTCTCTGCCTACTTTCTGCAGGGTTTTTATCATAAATGGGTGTTGAATTTTATCAAAAGTTTTCTCTGCATCTATTGAGATGATCATATGGTTTTTCTCCTTCAATTTGTTAATATGGTGTATCACGTTGATTGATTTGTGTATACTGAAGAATCCTTGCATTCCTGGAATAAGCCCCACTTGATCATGGTGTATGATCCGTTTAATGTGCTGTTGGATTCTGTTTGCTAGTATTTTGTTGAGGATTTTTGCATCTACATTCATCAGTGATATTGGCCTATAGTTTTCTTTCTTTGTGGCATCCTTGTCTGGTTTTGGTATCAGGGTGATGGTGGCCTCGTAGAATGAGTTGGGGAGTGTTCCTCCCTCTGCTATATTTTGGAAGAGTTTGAGAAGGATAGGTGATAGCTCTTCTCTAAATGTTTGATAGAATTCGCCTGTGAAGCCATCTGGTCCTGGGCTTTTGCTTGTTGGAAGATTTTTAATCACAGTTTCAATTTCATTGCTTGTGATTGGTCTGTTCATATTTTCTATTTCTTCCTGATTCAGTCTTGGCACGTTGTGCCTTTCTAAGAATTTGTCCATTTCTTCCAGGTTGTCCATTTTATTGGCATAGAGTTGCTTGTAGTAATCTCTCATGATCTTTTATATGTCTGCAGTGTCAGTTGTTACCTCTCCTTTTTCATTTCTAATTCTATTGATTTGAGTCTTCTCCCTTTTTTTCTTGATGAGTCTGGCTAATGGTTTATTAATTTTGTTTATCCTTTCAAAGAACCAGCTTTTAGTTTTATTGATCTTTGCTGTCGTTTCCTTCATTTCTTTTTCATTTATTTCTGATCTGATTTTTATGATTTCTTTCCTTCTGCTAACTTTGGGGTTTTTTTGTTCTTCTTTCTCTAATTGCTTTAGGTGCAAGGTTAGGTTGTTTATTCGAGATGTTTCCTGTTTCTTAAGGTAGGATTGTATTGCTATAAACTTCCCTCTTAGAACTGCTTTTGCTTCATCCCATAGATTTTGAGTCGTCATGTCTCCATTGTCATTTGTTTCTAGGCATTTTTTGATTTCCTCTTTGATTTCTTCAGTGATCACTTCGTTATTAAGTAGTGTATTGTTTAGCCTCTATGTGTTTGTACTTTTTACAGATCTTTTCCTGTAATTGATATCTAGTCTCATAGCGTTGTGGTCAGAAAAGGTACTTGATACAATTTCAATTTTCTTAAATTTACCAAGGCTTGATTTGTGACCCAAGATATGATCTATCCTGGAGAATGTTCCACGAGCACCTGAGAAAAATGTGTATTCTGTTGTTTTTGGATGGAATGTCCTATATATATCAATTAAGTCAATCTTGTTTAATGTATCATTTAAAGCTTGTGTTTCCTTATTTATTTTGATTTTGGATGATCTGTCCATTGGTGAAAGTAGGGTGTTTAAGTCCCCTACTATGAATGTGTTACTGTCGATTTCCCCTTTTATGGCTGTTAGTATTTGCCTTAGGTATTGAGGTGCTCCTGTGTTGGGTGCATAAATATTTACAATTGTTATATCTTCTTCTTGGATCGATCCCTTGATCATTATGTAGTGTCCTTCTTTGTCTCTTCTAATAGTCTTTATTTTAAAGTCCTTTTTGTCTGATATGAGAATTGCTACTCCAGCTTTCTTTTGGTTTCCATTTGCATGAAATACCTTTTTCCATCCCCTTACTTTCAGTCTGTATGTGTCTCTAGGTCTGAAGTGGGTCTCTTGTAGACAGCAAATATATGGGTCTTGTTTTTGTATCCATTCAGCCAATCTGTGTCTTTTGGTGGGAGCATTTAGTCCATTTACATTTAAGGTATTTGTCGATATGTATGTTCCTATTCCCATTTTCTTAATTGTTTTTGGTTCGTTATTGTAGGTCTTTTCCTTCTCTTGTGTTTCTTGTCTAGAGAAGTTCCTTTAGCATTTGTTGTAAAGCTGGTTTGGTGGTGCTGAACTCTCTCAGCTTTTGCCTGTCTGTAAAGGTTTTAATTTCTCCATCAAATCTGAATGAGATCCTTGCTGGGTAGAGTAATCTTGGTTGCAGGTTTTTCTCCTTCAACACTTTCAATATGTCCTGCCAGTCCCTTCTGGCTTGCAGAGTTTCTGCTGAAAGATCAGCTGTTAACCTTATGGGGATTCCCTTGTGTGTTATTTGTTGTTTCTCCCTTGCTGCTTTTAATATGCTTTCTTTGTATTTAATTTTTGACAATTTGATTAATATGTGTCTTGGCGTATTTCTCCTTGGATTTATCCTGTATGGAACTCTCTGTGCTTCATGGACTTGATTAACTATTTCCTTTCCCATATTAGGGAAGTTTTCAACTATAATCTCTTCAAATATTTTCTCAGTCCCTTTCTTTTCTCTTCTTCTTCTGGAACCCCTATAATTCGAATGTTGGTGCGTTTAATGTTGTCCCAGAGGTCTCTGAGACTGTCCTCAGTTCTTTTCATTCTTTTTTCTTTATTCTGCTCTGCAGTAGTTATTTCCACTATTTTATCTTCCAGGTCACTTATCCGTTCTTCTGCCTCAGTTACTCTGCTATTGATCCCATCTAGAGTATTTTTCATTTCATTTATTGTGTTGTTCATTATTGTTTGTTTCATCTTTAGTTCTTCTAGGTCCTTGTTCAATGTTTCTTGCATTTTGTGTATTGTATTTCCAAGATTTTGGATCATCTTTACTCTCATTATTCTGAATTCTTTTTCAGGTAGACTGCCTATTTCGTCTTCATTTGTTAGGTTTGGTGGGTTTTTATCTTGCTCCTTCATCTGCTGTGTGTTTTTCTGTCTTTTCATTTTGCTTATCTTACTGTGTTTGGGGTCTCCTTTTTGCAGGCTGCAGGTTTGTAGTTCCTGTTGTTTTTAGTGTCTGTCCCCAGTGGCTAAGGTTGGTTCAGTGGGTTGTGTAAGCTTCCTGGTGGAGGGTACTAGTGCCCTTGTTCTGGTGGATGAGGTTGGATCTTGTCTTTCTGGTGGGCAGGTCCACGTCTGGTGGTGTGTTTTGGGGTGTCTGTAGACTTATTATGATTTTAGGCAGCCTCTCTGCTAATGGGTGGGGTTGTGTTCCTGTCTTGCTAGTTGTTTGGCATAGGATGTCCAGCACTGTAGCTTGCTGGTCGTTGAGTGAAGCTGGGTGCTGGCGTTGAGATGGAGATCTCTCGGAGATTTTTGCCATTTGATATTATGTGCAGCTGGGAGGCCTCTTGTGGACCAGTGTCCTGAAGTTGGCTCTCCCACCTCAGAGGCACAGCACTAACTCCTGGCTGCAGCACCAAGAGCCTTTCATCCACACGGCTCCTTAATTTGGGATGATTCGTTGTCTGTTCATGTATTCCACAGATGCAGGTACATCACATTGATTGTGGAGCTTTAATCCGCTGCTTCTGAGGCTGCTGGGAGAGATTTCCCTTTCTCTTGTTTGTTCTCACAGCTCCCAGGGGCTCAGCTTTGGATTTGGCCCCGCCTGTGCGTGTAGGTTGCCGGAGGGCGTCTTTTCTTTGCTCAGGCAGGACGGGGTTAAAGGAGCCGCCGACTCGGAGGCTCTGGCTCACTCAGGCCGGGGGGTAGGAAGGGTCACGGAGCGCGGGGCGGTCCTGTGGCGGCAGAGGCCGGCATGACGTTGCCAGCCTGAGGCGCGCTGTGCGTTCCCCCCGGGGGAGCCGTCCCTGCATCCCAGGACCTTGGCAGTGGCGGGCCGCACAGGCTCCCCGGAAGGGGGTGTGGATAGTGACCTGTGTTTGCACACAGGCTTCCCGGTGGCGGCAGCAGCAGCCCTAGCGTCCCATGTCCGTCTCTGGGGTCCGCACTTCTAGCTGCGGCTCGCGCCCGTCTCTGGAGCTCCTCCAAGCAGCACTCTTAATCCCCTGTCCTCGCGCACCAGGAAACAAAGAGGGAAGAAAAAGTCTCTTGCCTCTTCGGCAGGTCCAAACTTTTTCCCGGACTCCCTCCCAGCCAGCCGCGGCGCAGCACCACCCTGCAGGCTGTGTCCAAGCCGCCAACCCCAGTCCTCTTCCGGTGCTGCAACCGAAGCCGGAGCCTCAGCTCCCAGCCCCGCCTGCCCCAGCGGGTGAGCAGACAAGCCTCTCGGCTGTTGAGTGCCGGTCGGCCCTGATCCTCTGCGCTGGAATCTCTCTGCTTTGCCCTCTGCACCCCTGTTGCTGTGCTCTGCTCCGTGGCTCCGAAGCTCCCCCACTCCGCCACCCGCAGTTTCCGCCCGCGAAGGGGCTTCCTAGTGTGTGGACACTTTTCCTCCTTCACAGCTCCCTCCCGCTGGTGCAGGACCCGTCCCTATCCTTTTGTCTCTGTTTATTTTTTTCTTTTGCCCTAACCAGGTACGTGGGGGGTTTCTTGCCTTTTGGGAGGTCTGAGGTCTTCTGCCAACGTTCAGTAGGTGCTCTGTAGGAGTTGTTCCACATGTAGATGTATTTCTGGTGTATCTGTGGGGAGGAAGGTGATCTCCACGTCTTACTCTTCCGCCATCTTCCCGGAAGTCCTCCGGTACTTAGCATTTAAAAATTTAGAAACCTGGTCACTTTTCTGTCTCTGCAAATATAGTTTATATTTCAATTTTGTGAAGATATCGTTGATTTTAGCTGGCCTATCAACTATAGAATTGAAAAATAATTTCTCTTTATAGTGCACTGGTAGTACCTGAGTGATATATGTTCTGGATAAAATCTGTTGGAAGTATATGATGTATGCTTGTAAGGTATGATGTGTGTGCCTAATGTGTGTCATGTGTTTAATTGTTGAGGCCAAAGATGGAAATGCAATAGGAAATGTAATAAAGTCTCATAATAAGGATATAGGGAAATATTTTAAAGTCTTTATTTAAAGATAATAGTGAGACATTAACTATAGTGAAGGACCTTTATTGTAAGCAGGAACAAGGTGGTCAGTTTATTGAAAACAAATGTTAAGGCAAGGAATCAAAATACATTTCTGAAACAATTTAGAACAATAAAAAAGTGTATTTATTTACCAGCTTTTTTTCATGTTTTTGAATGAAGGACAAAGCCTTTGGTTCATCTGTTTGAGATCTGAGCTATCATTTTGTTAGAAACCATACTGATAATGCATTGTTTATACATTCTCTTTTATCTGAGTACAGAATCCTAGATTTTATAATCTCCCTCTCAAGTCTTACCCACACCCAATTCAACACCAGTTGTTTTTTAGCGTTTCACTTTTTTTTTCTAGTCGTTCAGTTTGTTTTTGTTTCCTTCCTTCCTTGCACTTATTTTAACTTAATATAATTTTATTATGGTAACATTGATTTGTAACATTATATAAGTTTCACGTGTACAACATTATATTTCTACTTCTGTATCCCCTACAGCTTGCCCACCACCAAAAATTTAGTTTCCATTCATCACTGTACAGTTGATCCTGTTTACTCATTTCCCCGCCCCCAGTATCCACTACTTTGTTACATGTTTGTTTTTGTTTGGTTTGGTTTGTTCATTTATTTTGTTTTGTTTGTTTATTACTGTTTTATATTCCACATGTAAGTGAAATCCTATGGTATTTGTCCTTCTCCGTCTGAGTTATTTCACTAGCATGGTACCCTCAAGGTCCATCCGTGTTGTCACAGATGGCAAGATTTCATCTTTTTATGACTGAGAAGTGTTCTATTGTGTGTATGTGTGTTTGTGTGTGTGTATGTATATCTCACATCTTCTTTATCCATTCATCTGTTGATGGACACTTGGGTTGTTTCTGTATCTTGGCTATTGTAAACAATGCCATGATGAACATAGGAGTGCATATAATTTTTTGGATTAGTGTTTTCACGTTCTTTGGATAAATAACCAGAAGTGGAATTACTGGATCATATTCTATTCTTAATTTCTTTTGAGGAATCTCCATAGTGTTTTCCATAGTGGCTGTACCAGTTTACATTCCAACAGTGCAAGGGGATTCTCTTTTCTCCACATACTTACCAACATTTGTTATTGCCTGTGTTTTTGATAATAGTCATTTTGGCAAGTGTGAGGTGACATCTCATGTGGTTTTGATTTGCATTTCCAAGATGAGTAGTGATGTTGAACACCTTTCATGTGCCTGTTGGCCAGCTGTATGTCTTCTTTGGAAAAATGTCTATTCAGGTCCTCTGCCCATTTTTTAATCAGGTTGTTTTTTTGTTGTTGTTCTTGAGCTGTATGAGATCTTTATATATTTTGCACATTAACCTCTTATTGGATATGTTATTTGCAGATATATTCTCTCATTGGGTAGGTTGTCTTTTCATTTTATTGATGGTTTTCTTTGCTGTGCAGAAGCTTTTTTCATTTGGTATAATTACATTTGTTTATTTATGCTTTTGTTTTCCTTGCCTGAGGAGACATATCTAGAAAGATATTGCTAAGATGGATGTCAGAGAGGATACTGCCTTTTTTTTCCTTAGACTTCTATGGTTTCAGGTCTTACATTAAAGTTTTTAATTCATTTTGAGTTAATTTTTGTGTATGGTGTGAGGTAGTGGTCTAGTTTCATTTTTTTTTTTTTGCATGTGGCTGTCCGGTTTTCCCAACTACATTTATTGAAGAGATATCATTTCTCCATTGTATGTTCTTTGCTCCTTTGTCATAAATTGTCCATATATGGTTGGTTTTATTTCTAGGCTCTCGTTCTGTTCCATTGATCTATGTATCTGTTTTCCTGCCAATACCATGCTGTTTGTATTAGCATGGCTTTGTAATATAGTTTGAAGTCAGGAAATGTGATGCCTCCAGCTTTGTTCTTTTTCTCAGGATTGTTTTGGTTATTCAGGATCTTTTCTGTTTCTGTATAAATTTCAGAATTTTTGTTCTATTTCTGTGAAAAATGTCCTTGGGATTTTGATAGGGATTACATTGAATCTGTAATGTAAATTGTCTTAGGTAATATAGACATTTTATTTATTTATTTTTGGCTGCACCATGCAGGATGTGGGAACCCTGACCAGGGATTGAATCCGCACCCCTTGCAGTGGGAGTGTGGAGTCTTAGCCACTGGACCACCAGGGAAATACCTTTTTTGTTGTTGTGTGTGTGTGTGGTTTTTTTTTTTAATTGGCTTTATTTATTTTTTTCTTGGCCGTGAGGCATGGCTTGCAGGATCTTTGTTCCCCAACCAGTGATTGAACCAGGGCCCGCAGCAGTGAAAGTGCAGAGTGCTAACCAGTGGACTGCCAGGGAAGTCCCTTAATATGGACATTTTAACAATGTTAAATTTTCCAATCCATGAGCATGAAATATCTTTCCATTTATTTCTGTCTTCTTTGGTTTCTTTCAACTGTCTTACGGGTTTCAGGGCACATCTTTCACCTCCCTGGTTAAATTTATTGTGATTATAAATGGGATTGTTTTCTTAATTTCTCTTTCTGCCTAGCGTATAGAAATGCAACAGATTTTTGTACGTTGATTTTATATCTTGCAACTTTATTGTATTTGTTTATTACTTCCAATAATTTTTTGGTGGAGTCTTAGGGTTTTCTGCACATAAAATCATGTCATCTGCAAATAGTAACAGTTTTACTTCTTCTTTCCAATTTGGGCATGTTTTATTTCTTTTTCTTACCTCATTGCTCTGGCTAGGACTTTCAATATTGTGTTGAAAATGAGTGGCGAGAGTGGGCATCCTTGTCTTGTTCCTGATCTTAGAGTGATAGCTTTCAGTTTTCCACCATTGAGTATGATGTTAGCTGTGGATTTGTTGTATGTGGACTTTATTACGTTGAGGTATGTCCCTTCTACACCCACTTCACTGAGAGTTTATATCATAAATGGGTGTTGAATCTTCTCAAATGGTTTTTCTGCATCTATTGAGATGATCATGTGGTTTATATCATTAATTTTGTTAATGTGGTGTATCACATTGATTGATGTGGGGATGTTGAATCATCCTTTCATCCCTAGAATACATTTCACTTGATCGTGATGTGTGAGCCTTCTTTTTTTTTTTGAAGATCATCTTTTAAAAAAATTTTATTTATTTATTTTTGGCTGCGTTGGGTCGTCGTTGCTGTGTGCGGGCTTTCTCTAGTTGTGGCGAGCAGGGGCTACTCTTCATTGTGGTGCGTGGGCTTTTCATTGCGGTGGCTTCTCTTGTTGTGGAGCACAGGCTCCAGGCGCGCAGGCTTCAGTAGTTGTGGCATGCAGGCTTAGTAGTTGTGGTTCATGGGCTCTAGAGCGTGGGCTCAATAGTTGTGGTGAACAGGCTTAGTTGCTCCGCAGCATGTGGGATCTTCCCAAACCAGGGCTCCAACTCGTGTCCCCTACAATGGCAGGCGAATTCTTTCTTTTTTTTTTTTTTTTGATGTGGACCATTTTTAAAGCCTGTATTGAATTTGTTACAGTATTGCTTCTGTTTTGGTTTTTTGGCTGCGAGGCTTGTGGAATCTTAGCTCCCCGCCGAGGGATCGAACCCACACCCCCTGTATTGGAAGGCGAAGTCTTAACCACTGGACTGCCAGGGAAGTCCTGGCAGGCGGATTCTTAACCACTGTGCCACCAGGGAAGTCCCTGTATGATCCTTTTGATGTATTGTTGAATTCAGTTTGCCAATATTTTGTTGGGGATTTTTGCATCTGTGTTCATCAGAGATATTGGCCTGTATTTTCTTTTTTGTGTGTTGTCTTTGTTTGGTTTTGTTATTAGGGTAACTCTGGCCACATAAAATATGTTCTGTTTGCTTCAGTTTTTTGGAAGAGTTTGAGAAGGACTGGTGTTACTTCCTCTTTAAATGTTTTGTAGCACTCACTAAGGAAACCATGTGGTCCTAGGCTTTTCTTTGTTGGGAGGATATTCATTACTGATTCAGACTCCTTACTTATTGGTCTGTCCAGATTTTCTATTTCTTCATGATTCAGTCTTGGTAGGTTTTATGTTTCTAGGGATTTATCCATTTCTTCTAGGTTATCCTGGAAGATATGTATTATGTATATATAATATACATCTTTTAAAAAAATTTATTAGTTTTTTTTTAAATAAATTCATTTATTTATTTATTTTTGGCTGCATTGGGTCTTTGTTGCTGCCCACGGGCTTTCTCTAGTTGCGGTGGGCAGGGGCTATTCTTCTTCACAGTGTGCGGGCTTCTCATTGTGGTGGCTTCTCTTGTTGCAGAGCAAAGGCTCTACGCATGCGGGCTTCAGTAGTTGTGGCACACGGGCTCAGTAGTTGTGGCTTGCGGGCTCTAGAGCGCAGGCTCAGTAGTTGTGCACACGGGCTTAGTTGCTCTGTGGCATGTGGGGTCCTCCTCGACCAGGGCTTGAACCCATATCCCCTGCATCGGCAGGCAGATTCTTAACCACTGCGCCACCAGGCAAGTCCCCGTAATATACATCTTAATCCTCTATCTGTATCTTGTCCCTCCCAGCTTCACTCTCCCCACTGGTAACCACTAATTTGTTCTCTATATCTGTGAGTCTGTTTTTTGTTGTTGTTGTTATATTCACTAGTTTGCTGTATTTTATAGATTCCACATGTAAGTGAGATCATAAAGGATTTGTCTTTCTCTGTCTGACTTATTTCACTTGGCATAATGCCCTCCAAGTCCATCCATGTTGTTGCAAATGGCAAAATTTCATTCTTTTTTATGGCTGAGTAGGAGTCCATTGTGTATGTAAACTGCATCTTCTTTATCCATTCATCTGTTGATGGACACTTAGGTTGCTTCCATATCTTTGTGTTTTATTTTTTTTAACATCTTTATTGGAGTATAATTGCTTTGCAGTGTTGTGTTAATTTCTGCTATACATATACATATATCCCCATATCCCCTCCCTCTTGCGCCTCCCTCCCACCATCCCTGTCCCACCCCTCTAGGTGGTCACAAAACACCGAGCTGATCTCCCGGTGCTATGCAGCTGCTTCCCACTAGCTATCTGTTTTACATTTGGTAGTGTATATATGTCAGTGTTACTCTTTCACTTCGTCCCAGCTTACCCTTCCCCCTCCCCGTGTCCTCAAGTCCATTCTCTACCTCTGTGTCTTTATTCCTGTCCTAGTTTCCATATATATGTGTTAGCATACAGTATTTGTTTTTCTCTTTCTGACGTACTTCACTCTGTATGACAGACTCTGGGTCCATCCACCTCACTACAAATAATTCAATTTCATTTCTTTTTATGACTGACTGATATTCCATTGTATATATGTGCCACATCTTCTTTATCCATTCATCTGTTGATGGACACTTAGGTTGCTTCCATGTCCTGGCTGTTGTAAATAGTGCTGCAGTGAACATTGTGGTACATGTCTCTTTTTGAATTATGGTTTTCTGCTTCCATATCTTTAATTCCCCTATTAACATTGTATAGTTGTCTTTTTCTCCCTAGAGATCTGTTAGTATTTGTTTCATATATTTAGGTGTTCTGATGTTGGGTGCATATATATTTAGAATTGTTAAATCTTCTCAATGAATTGACCCCATTGTCATTATATAATGACCTTTTTATCTCCTGTTACAGTTTTTGGCTTAAACTCTGTTTTGTCTGATAGAAATATAGCTACCCCTGCTCTCTTCTGGTTTCCACTTACGTAAGTGTATCTTTTTCTATCCCTTCACTTTGAGTCTGTGTCCTTAAAGCCGCAAGGAATTGTAGGCTCATATAGTTGGGTCTTATTTTTTAATCCATCCAGCCGTTCTATGCCTTTTGATTGGAGAATTTAATACAGGAACATTTAGAGTAGTTATTGATAGATAAGGGACATAGTAATGCCATTTTATTAGTTATCTGAGGCTGATTTATATTTCCCTTGTTCCTTTTTTCCTCTCTTGCTGCCTCCCTCTGTGAACTGATGATTTTCCATAATGGTATGCTTTGGTTACCTTCTCTTCATCTTTTGTGAATCTACTGTAGATTTTTGTTTTGTGGTTCCTATGAGTCTTACGTAGAATATTTTATAGATAAAACAATCTCTTTTATGTTGATGACTTAACTTTGATCAAATATAAAAACTACCCTTTTATTATTCCCACCCCTTTTTTGTTTTGGACATCACAGCTTAACTTTATATTGTGTATTCAATAACAAATTATATCTATAGTTACTTTTAGTACTCTTGTCTTTTTTTTTTGCTTTTCATCAGCATATTCTTTATATTGAAAAACAGCAAGACGGAGTTTTCTGCATGAACAGCATCATCATTAGAGGGGAATTCAGGCAACTGTCATCCATCCCGCATTCCCTTTGAGCATGGAGGGCATTGCTACAAAATTCATAGTTGAGGGCCCTCTCGTGCTTCGTTGAATACTCTTGTCTTTTAACCTTTATAGAGTTAAGTGGTTAATACACCATCATATTTACAGTGTTAGGGTATTCTGAATTTGACTATATACTTACCTTTACTAGTGTGTTGTATGTTTTCATGTTACTAATTAACGTCCTTTCATTTCCGCTTGAAGGACTCCTTTCAGCATTTCTCGTAAGGCAGGTTTGGTGATGATGAACTCTCTTAGCTTTTGTTTGTCTGGGAATGTCTTTATTTCTCCTCCGTTTCTAGACGATAACTTTGCCAGGTAGAGTATTCTTGGTTGGCAGTTTTTTCTTTTAGCAGTTAGAATGTATCATCCCACTCACTCCTTGCCTGCAACTTTTTTACTGAGACGTCCACTGTTAGCCTTCCCTGGTAAGTTACAAGCTTCTTCTTCTCTTGCTGCTCTTAAGAGTGTCTGTTTTTGACTTTTGATAGTTTTATTATAATGTGTCTTGGAGAGGTTCTCTTTAAATTTATTTTCTTTGGTGACCTGTGATCTTCAGGAACCTGGATATCCAAATCTCTCTCCAGATTTGGGAAGTTCTTATCCATTATTTCTTTAAATAAGCTTTCTGCCCCCTTCTCTATCTCATCTTCTCTGGAACTCCAGTAATTTGAAAATTATCCGTATACCATTTCTTTAATTCTTCGGTTGCTGCTGTTGTTATTGTTGTCCCCTGACTGGATAATTGCAAAGTTCCCGTCTTCTAACTTGTAGGTTATTTTCTTTTGCTTGATTTCACTCTGATGTTAATGCTATACCATTTTAAAAATTTCATTCATTATATTCTTCAGCTCCAGAATTTCTGTTTGGTTCTTTTTTATGCTCTCTCTCTTTGTTAAAATTCTGATTTCTTGTTAAAAAAAAAAAAATTCTGATTTTGTTTGTGTATTGTTCTCTTGATTTTGTTGAATTGTCCTTCTGTGTCTTCTCGTAGCTCACCGAGTCTCCCCAAAACAGCTATTTTGAATTCTTCATTGGGTAAATTGCAGATCTCCGTGTCTTCGGGATTGGTTACTGGAAGATTATTGCGATCCTTAGGTGATGTTATGCTTTCTTGATTTTTCATGTTCCTTGCAATTTTCAGCTGCTACCAGAAGTGACTGGTAGCAGTCACCTCTGCCAGTCTTACTCTCTGCTTTGGGAGAGAAATACCTTCCGTTTCAGGAAGGTTGGAATTCTGAGGCTTTCTCAGAATGTCCGTGGGTGCACCTGCTCCGTGCCGTTGTTCCCTCTTGTGCAGAATTCTGAGCTTGTTTATTTAGCTCCTCTCGAGTCTACATTGCCCGCAGGCTGGGTGCGGACAGGCCACCTCCTTTTTGTTTCCCCCAGGTGGCACTAAAGCTCAAGATTTGTCTCTTTCTGGCCTACTGATGTGGATTGGCTTTCTGTACGTCCTCACTATCCATCTGGCAAAGCTCACTCTTGCTGCCCTTGTCAGGATTGTGCACTGGCAGCCAGCCACAGGGGGTGGGTGTATGGTGGTAAGGTGTGTGCAGAGCACTGCGGGGTGCCCGTGAGTCATCTGGGGGCATCTGTGGATGAGGTGTCCTGGGCGTCTCATAGGTGGGCTTGTTGATGCCGTAAGTAGGATCTGCCTTCCTTAAATGCCCTATGAGTGCACTGTCTGCTGCTCTCCCAGCCTCTTCACCCATGGTGATGCCACTCACAAATCAGTATTCTGGATGGAGCGGGAGAGAAATGAGCCTCTTGGGCAGCATCCCACATAGCTGGGGAGGTTGAGTGCTCAGCCATTGCTCTTATGTCCCTTGTAGGAGAAATCATAGGCTCAGAAGATCTCTTGTGGCCCTAAGCTGTACTGCCTCGGGAGAGGGGTGATGTGAGTAAAGTCAGACTGTTCTCTTACCCTCTCCAGTGTGTCCAAATTCATATTTTTTTGCTCCAGTGGTGTCCTGGAACTTCTTGCTGGAAACCTGGACTTCACAGAGGCTGTCTTGTCTATGGGTGGTTGATTAAGATAGTTTTTCCCAGGGGCTCCCTGGAGCCAGCTCACGCATCAGTGCAGAGCCCACAGCCAGGGTCAAAGTCCGTCTGCATGTTACCTGCTGCAACACTTCTCCCGGGCCACTTGGCATATGGTGCTGAATTCCAAAGCTCCCACAAAGACCCTTTTGTCAGTGGATAGATGCCAAGTTGTTGTTTTTCTGTGGGAGAGACACTAATGAGGGAAGTCTTATTCAGCCATGATACTGACATCACTCCTGCCTCAGTGTTAAATCTCCTTGTTTTAAGGTTTGGAATTGAAGCTGGTCATGAGAGCTACTCAGTTTAGACTGAACATGTTTCCATTATTGTACTGCAACCTTCTGTTCAGTCACTTACCTTTTTTTTAAAAAAATAAAATTGATATGGGCACGTAGTGATTTTTCACATTTTCACAAACAGCCTGAGTAGTACTCTGTAGAAAAAGAAAAGGTGAAATAAAAGGAAAGAAGGGCCACTTCGGGAATCTTTGAGAAAATTAATGGAATTTTCTTATATTTCACTTTTGGAAAATGTTTTAACTCTGGTTTTCTATCATCCTATTGAAGAAAAAGTACATGTTGCCTTTTTTATTGTGGATGATTGCTATATCAAAAGGATTTGCTTGAAAAACATTGACTATAGTGGACGAATTGGGGAAAAGGGTATTTTTACACGTTGTCTTTTATGCATTAAAATCTTGATTTTGCTGAAGAATCAGGTGGGAGTATCACAGACCTAACTCCTCAATACTTTCCCAGATTTGGCCATTTTCCTCATCTCTACTGGTTAGAGGCCCTTCCCATATAAACGGATCGTAATTACCTAGCTATTTAAGTAGGCATATACTCTCAAGAGAAGGATGTTGGGAGATTCTCAGAGGTCCTAAGAATCTAATGATCAGTAAGATTTTTTAAGTTGCAGGAGCTGTACCCCTCATATGAAAAAGCCCAAGAAAAATAGATTTTTTTGAAAAGGAGGAATGACTGCATTTTTTAAAAAAATTAATTTATTTTTGGCTGCGTTGGGTCTTCATTGCTGCGCACAGGCTTTCTCTAGTTGCAGTGAGAGGGGGCTACTCTTCGTTGCCGTGCGCAGGCTTCTCATTGCGGTGGCTTCTCTTGTTGCGGAGCACGGGCTCTAGGCACATGGGCTTCAGTAGTCGTGGCACACGGGCTCAGTAGTTGTGGCTCGCGGGTTCTAGAGTGCAGGCTCAGTAGTTGTGGCGCACGGGCTTAGTTGCTCCACGACATATGGGATCTTCCTGGACCAGGGATCGAGCCCGTGTCCCCTGCATTGGCAGGCAGATTCTTATCCACTGCGCCACCAGGGAAGCCCGAGTGCAGTTTTTTTTTTAAAGGAGGAATGAGTGCAGTTAGCAAATGTTATTACACTTAGGAATATCTGTACCTTTGTGTAAATCTGAAGCTGTGGTATCTTCTATGCCTGGTATTTGAAAGAAGTAATCATTTCTAAAACTACGTAGTACAATTAAAGTAGATCTTTTGAACTGAAGAGAATATAGTCTGATAGGTGCATATTTATATGTTTCAAAGTCAAAGTAAGAAAAGTTCTAACTTACTCATGCAAACATTTTACATTTGGCGTATTAACTCTGAGTCTTTATTAATCTCAGTCATCATTTATGAATGGCTCATTCGTGACTTTGTAGCCAGTGTTTCAAAATTATGTGTAATTAACATTTTTAGTGATCAGTTGGTAGAAATTCTCACGTGTAATTTTTAAGCGTGACTCTGGTAATTGACCTGCATTCTGTTAATTTTTAGTCTGATAATCTATTTGCAAGTTGCAAAAATGGAAAGTTTATAGTCAAAACATCTCCCTCCCACTCTTGCCTTTTACTCAGTTGCCACGTTCAGAGAAAACCAGTGTTACTTCTTATAGTCACTGAGAGTTATAATGTGGATTTTGTTTTGTTTTCCTGGGAGATTGATTTTCAAAGCTCAAAGTATATTTAAATTGAGTTTTTATGAACTTCTTTGAGATAGGTGAGATGTCAAAGAACAGAATTAATGTAACAGTTTTGGGAGTGTACATTTTAAAAGTTTTAACCATGATATACAGAGATGGCAGAAATCAACCTGGAAGGCCTTTCTCATTGTGCCATGTTAGTCCATCAGATAAGTCTGTACTATCAGTTATCACTGTGGCTAGATCTGAAACTAAGCTGATGACTGGTATTAGTTACCGAATTGAGGTACTTTTCTATTTGTGCTATCTAAAATGGTTATATATTTTAAAATTCTGCTATTTTCAGAAGATAGCACTTACAAGATGTTTAACAAGAATGCTTTAAGGTTTTTTTATATCTTGGGTAATAATATAGTTTTTACTCTAAAATCTTAGTCTTGGGTGTGGTTGATATCTGGGGGAATGTACCTATGTCGATGGTTGGAAAAGTCTCAGATATGTTTGCTCGCCTGGTACTTCCCTGCCAAGGAGCCTATTTTGTCCTGGAAAAGGCAAAAGATTGAGCTTAGTACATTATAGAGCAATTTTTGAGCACTGTTTTCCCACCAACCTTGTTTTGTTTTCTGTAGGTGTAACTTCTTGTTTAGTGATATGGACCCTTTTAAATTTAGAATTGGGTGTAAATATTTCATCTCAAGTTATCTGCCCAGGAGCACTAATAATTTATGACAGTCTATAGTTGTGCTGCCCATTATAGTAGCCTCTGGCCACATGAGCTTTTAAAGTGGAAATTAATTAATTTCATGTGCTCAGTAGCTACATGTGGTTAGTGGTTACTGCATTGGACAGTGAAGATAGAATATCTCCATCATTGCTCAAAAGTCTCTTGTATAATTTGGGCTGTAGTATATGTAATTCAGGTCTGGTAGCCTGGGCTGCTTAAAATTACCCTCATCCCCATCTTCAACCACTTCCTGATTTATAAGGTTTTGTGGTTTTATTAAAACTCAGTAAATTATTATTATTTTTTTTTTGCGGTACGCGGGCCTCTCACTGTTGTGGCCTCTTCCGTTGCGGAGCACAGGCTCCGGACGCACAGGCTCAGCGGCCATGGCTCATGGGCCCAGCTGCTCCGCGACATGTGGGATCTTCCCGGACCGGGGCACGAACCCGTGTCCCCTGCATCGGCAGGCGGACTCTCAACCACTGCGCCACCAGGGAAGCCCCAGTTCTTTATATATTTTTAAAAGAATTTTTCTTTAGTTATTTCTTGGTTTCCATATTTCTGTTGTTGTTTCTTTTCTTGTTAGAACATGTATGTGTGAAAAATATGCTTTGTTCCATTTGTCTCAGGAAGGACAAAAATATGCTGTTTGTGGTCCCATGTGTTTCAGGAAGCAAGAGGCTACTATGAGCAGACTGGAGTTGGTCCACTGCCTGTTGTCCTGTTCAATGGAATGCCCTTTGAAAAGGAGCAGCTGGACCCTGATGAGTTGGAAACCATCACAATGCACAAAATCCTGGAGACTACAACCTTCTTTCAAAGAGCAGTGTACTTGGTAAGTACTGTTTCAAGGCTGATTTTGAAAGAGAATGGTTTGCTTACATTTTTGTAGTCCTGTAGGAGGCAATAAAGTTTTCTATACACCACTCATAATTGATTTGCAGACTCCCAGCAGGTTCTGCTGTAGTGAAAATATCCCTGAGACTTTCTGTACGTTTTTTTTTTTTTTTTTTCTTTTTTTTCTTGTGGTACGTGGGCCTCTCACTGCTGTGGCCTCTCCCGTTGCGGAGCACAGGCTCTGGACGTGCAGGCTCAGCGGCCATGGTTCACGGGCCCAGCCGCTCTGCGGCATGTGGGATCTTCCCGGACTGGGGCACGAACCCGTGTCCCCTGCATCGGCAGGTGGACTCTCAACCACAGCGCCACCAGGGAAGCCCTCTGTACGTTGTTTTTGAAATAACGAATTTTATTGGCTTCAAGCTTAAATTTTATTTTAAAAATTCTTAAGAATTTAGCCATTCTAAGAGATATTTGTTCTACTTGTAAGGAATTTTGACTCAGAAAAATTCACATATTTTATATATATATAGTTATTGTTGAGATATAACTTACATGCCGTAAAACTCAGCCTTTTTTTTTTTTTTAACATCTTTGTTGGGGTATAATTGTTTACAATGGTGTGTTAGTTTCTGCTTTATAATAAAGTGAATCAGTCATACACATACACATGTTCCGATATCTCTTCCCTCTTGCGTCTCCCTCCCTCCCACCCTTCCTATCCCACCCCTCCAGGCGGTCACAAAGCACCGAGCCGATATCCCTGTGCCATGCGGCTGCTTCCCACCAGCTGTCTACCTTACGTTTGTTAGTGTGTATATGTCCATGACTCTCTCTCGCCCTGCCACAGCTCACCCTTCCCCCTCCCCATATCCTCAAGTGCGTTCTCCAGTAGGTCTGTGTCTTTATTCCTGTCTTACCCCTAGGTTCTTCATGACATTTTTTTTTTCTTCTTAAATTCCATATATATGTGTTAGCATACGGTATTTGTCTTTTTCTTTCTGACTTACATCACTCTGTATGACAGACTCTAGGTCTATCCACCTCATTACAAATAGCTCAATTTCGTTTCTTTTTATGGCTGAGTAATATTCCATTGTATATATGTGCCACATCTTCTTTATCCATTCATCCGATGATGGGCACTTAGGTTGTTTCCATCTCTGGGCTATTGTAAATAGGGCTGCAATGAACATTTTGGTACATGACTCTTTTTGAATTTTGGTTTTCTCAGGGTATATGCCCAGTAGTGGGATTGCTGGGTCATATGGTAGTTCTATTTGTAGTTTTTTAAGGAACCTCCATACTGTTCTCTATAGTGGCTGAACCAATTCACATTCCCACCAGCAGTGCAAGAGTGTTCCCTTTTCTCCACACCCTCTCCAGCATTTATTGTTTCTAGATTTTTTGATGATGGCCATTCTGACTGGTGTGAGATGATATCTCATTGTAGTTTTGATTTGCATTTCTCTAATGATTAATGATGTTGAGCATTCTTTCATGTGTTTGTTGGCAGTCTGTGTATCTTCTTTGGAGAAATGTCTGTTTAGGTCTTCTGCCCATTTTTGGATTGGGTTGTTTGTTTTTTTGTTATTGAGCTGCATGAGCTGCTTGTAAATTTTGGAGATTAATCCTTTGTCGGTTGCTTCATTTGCAAATATTTTCTCCCATTCTGAGGGTTGTCTTTTGGTCTTGTTTATGGTTTCCTTTGCTGTGCAAAAGCTTTGAAGTTTCATTAGGTCTCATTTGTTTATTTTTGTTTTTATTTCCATTACTCTAGGAGGTGGGTCAAAAAGGATCTTGCTGTGATTTATGTCATAGAGTGTCCTGCCTATGTTTTCCTCTAAGAGTTTGATAGTTTCTGGTCTTACATTTAGGTCTTTAATCCATTTTGAGCTTATTTTTGTGTATGGTGTTAGGGAGTGATCTAATCTCATACTTTTACATGTATCTGTCCATTTTTCCCAGCACCACTTATTGAAGAGGCTGTCCTTTCTCCACTGTACATTCCTGCCACCTTTATCAAAGATAAGGTGTCCATATGTGCGTGGGTTTATCTCTGGGCTTTCTATCCTGTTCCATTGATCTATCTTTCTGTTTTTGTGCCAGTACCATACTGTCTTGATTACTGTAGCTTTGTAGTAGAGTCTGAAGTCAGGGAGCCTGATTCCTCCAGCTCCGTTTTTCGTTCTCAAGATTGCTTTGGCTATTCAGGGTCTTTTGTGTTTCCATACAAATTGCGAAATTTTTTGTTCTAGTTCTGTGAAAAATGCCAGTGGTAGTTTGATAGGGATTGCATTGAATCTATAGTTTGCTTTGGGTAGTAGAGTCATTTTCACAATGTTGATTCTTCCAATCCAAGAACAAGGTATATCTCTCCATCTATTTGTATCATCTTTAATTTCTTTCATCAGTGTCTTATAATTTTCTGCATACAGGTCTTTTGTCTCCTTAGGTAGGATTATTCCTAGATATTTTATTCTTTTTGTTGCAGTGGTAAGTGGGAGTGTTTCCTTAATTTCTCTTTCAGATTTTTCATCATTAGTATATAGGAATGCCAGAGATTTCTGTGCATTAATTTTGTATCCTGCTACTTTACCAAATTCATTGATTAGCTCTAGTAGTTTTCTGGTAGCATCTTTAGGATTCTCTATGTATAGGATCATGTCATCTGCAAACAGTGACAGCTTTACTTCTTCTTTTCCGATTTGGATTCCTTTTATTTCCTTTTCTTCTCTGATTGCTGTGGCTAAAACTTCCCAAAACTATGTTGAATAAGAGTGGTGAGAGTGGGCAACCTTGTCTTGTTCCTGATCTTAGTGGAAATGCTTTCAGTTTTTCACCATTGAGGATGATGTTGGCTGTGGGCTTGTCATATATGGCCTTTATTATGTTGAGGAAAGTTCCCTCTATGCCTACTTTCTGCAGGGTTTTTATCATAAATGGGTGTTGAATTTTGTCAAAAGTTTTCTCTGCATCTATTGAGATGATCATATGGTTTTTCTCCTTCAGTCTGTTAATATGGTTTATCACATTGATAGATTTGCGTATATTGAAGAATCCTTGCATTCCTGGAATAAGCCCCACTTGATCATGGTGTATGATCCTTTTAATGTGCTGTTGGATTCTGTTTGCTAGTATTTTGTTGAGGATTTTTGCATCTATGTTCATCAGTGATATTGGCCTGTAGTTTTCTTTCTTTGTGACATCCTTGTCTGGTTTTGGTATCAAGGTGATGGTGGCCTCGTAGAAGGAATTTGGGAGTGTTCCATCCTCTGCTATATTTTGGAAGAGTTTGAGAAGGATAGGTGATAGCTCTTCTCTAAATGTTTGTTAGAATTCGCCTGTGAAGCCATCTGGTCCTGGGCTTTTGTTTGTTGGAAGATTTTTAATCACAGTTTCAATTTCAGTGCTTGTGATTGGTCTGTTCATATTTTCTGTTTCTTCCTGATTCAGTCTTGGCAGGTTGTGCCTTTCTAAGAATTTGTCCATTTCTTCCCCGTTGTCCATTTTATTGGCATAGAGTTGCTTGTAGTAATCTCTCATGATCTTTTGTATTTCTGCAGTGTCAGTTGTTAATTCTCCTTTTTCATTTCTAATTCTATTGATTTGAGTCTTCTCCCTTTTTTTCTTGATGAGTCTGGCTAGTGGTTTATCTATTTTGTTTATCTTCTCAAAGAATCAGCTTTTAGTTTTATTGATCTTTGCTATTGTTTCCTTCATTTCTTTTTCATTTATTTCTGATCTGATTTTTATGATTTCTTTCCTTCTGGTAGCTTTGGGGTTTTTTTGTTCTTGTTTCTCTAATTGCTTGAGGTGCAAGGTTAGGTTGTTTATTCGAGATGTTTCCTGCTTCTTAAGGTGGGCTTGTATTGCTATAACCTTCCCCCTTAGAACTGCTTTTGCTTTATCCCATAGGTTTTGGGTCGTTGTGTCTCCATTGTCATTTGTTTCTAGGTATTTTTTTATTTCCTCTTTGATTTCTTCTGTGATCACTTCGTTATTAAGTAGTGTATTGTTTAGCCTCCATGTGTTTGTAATTTTTACGGATCTTTTCCTGTAATTGATATCTAGTCTCACGGCGTTGTGGTTGGAAAAGATACTTGATACAATTTCAATTTTCTTAAATTTACCAAGGCTTGATTTGTGACCCAAGATATTATCTATCCTGGAGAATGTTCCATGAGCACTTGAGAAAAATGTGTATTCTGTTGTTTTTGGATGAAGTGTCCTATAAATATCAATTAAGTCCATCTTGTTTAATGTATCATTTAAAGCTTGTGTTTCCTTATTTATTTTCATTTTGGATGATCTGTCCATGGGTGAAAGTGGTGTGTTAAAGTCCCCTACTATTAATGTGTTACTGTCGATTTCCCCTTTTATGGCTGTTAGTATTTGCCTTAGGTATTGAGGTGCTCCTATGTTGGGTGCATAAATATTTACAATTGTTATATCTTCTTCTTGGATCGATCCCTTGATCATTATGTAGTGTCCTTCTTTGTCTCTTCTAATAGTCCTTATTTTAAAGTCTATTTTGTCTGATACGAGAATTGCTACTCCAGCTTTCTTTTGGTTTCCATTTGCATGGAATATCTTTTTCCATCCCCTTACTTTCAGTCTGTATGTGTCTCTAGGTCTGAAGTGGGTCTCTTGTAGACAGCAAATATAAGGGTCTTGTTTTTGTATCCATTCAGCCAATCTGTGTCTTTTGGTGGGAGCATTTAGTCCATTTACATTTAAGGTATTTGTCGATATGTATGTTCCTATTCCCATTTTCTAAATTGTTTTGGGTTCGTTATTGTAGGTCTTTTCCTTCTTTTGTGTTTCTTGCCTAGAGAAGTTCCTTTAGCAGTTGTTGTAGAGCTGGTTTGGTGGTGCTGAACTCTCTCAGCTTTTGCTTGTCTGTAAAGGTTTTAATTTCTCCATCAAATCTGAATGAGATCCTTGCTGGGTAGAGTAGTCTTGGTTGCAGGTTTTTCTCCTTCATCGCTTTCAGTATGTCCTGCCACTCCCTTCTGGCTTGTAGGGTTTCTGCTGAGAGATCAGCTGTTAACCTTATGGGGATTCCCTTGCGTGTTATTTGTTGTTTTTCCCTTGCTGCTTTTAATATGCTTTCTTTGTATTTAACTTTTGACAATTTGATTAATATGTGTCTTGGTGTGTTTCTCCTTGGATTTATCCTGTATGGGACTCCCTGTGCTTCCTGGACTTGATTAACAATTTCCTTTCCCATATTAGGGAAGTTTTCAACTATAATCTCTTCAAATATCTTCTCAGTCCCTTTCTTTTTCTCTTCTTCTTCTGGAACCCCTATAATTCGAATGTTGGTGTGTTTAATGTTGTCCCAGAGGTCTCTGAGACTGTCCTCAGTTCTTTTCATTCTTTTTTCTTTATTCTGCTCTGCAGTAATTATTTCCACTGTTTTATCTTCCAGGTCACTTACCTGTTCTTCTGCCTCAGTTATTCTGCTATTGTTCCCATCTAGAGTACTTTTAATTTCATTTATTGTGTTGTTCATTGTTGCTTGTTTCATCTTTATTTCTTCTAGGTCCTTGTTAACTGTTTCTTGCATTTTGTCCTTTCTGTTTCCAAGATTTTGGATCATCCTTACTATCATTATTCTGAATTCTTTTTCAGGTAGACTGCCTATTTCCTCTTCATTTGTTAGGTCTGGTGCATTTTTATCTTGCTCCTTTATCTGCTGTGTGTTTTTCTGTCTTCTCATTTTGTTTATCTTACTGTGTTTGGGGTCTCCTTTTTGCAGGCTGCAGGTTCGTAGTTCCTGCTGTTTTTGATGTCTGTCTCCAGTGGCTAAGGTTGGGTCAGTGGGTTGTGTAGGTTTCCGGGTGGAGGGGACTAGTGCCTGTGTTGTGGTGGATGAGGCTGGATCTTGTCTCTCTAGTGGGCAGGTTCACGTTTGGTGGTGTGGTTTGGGGTGTCTGTGGCCTTATTATGATTTTAGGCAGCCTCTCTGCTAGTGGGTGGGGTTGTGTTCCTGTTTTGCTAGTTGTTTGGCATAGGTTGTCCAGCGCTGTAGCTTGCTGGTCGTTGAGTGAAGCTGGGTGCTGGTGTTAAGATGGAGGTCTCTGGGAGATTTTTACTGTTTGATATTATGTGGAGCTGGGAGGTCTTTTGTTGTCCAGTGTCCTGAAGTTGGCTCTCCCACCTCAGAGGCAGAGCCCTGACTCCTGGCTGGAGCACCAAGAGCCTTTCATCCACATGGCTCAGAATAAAAGGGAGAAAAAGTAGAGAGAATTAGTAGAAGTATGTAGAAGGAAAATAAGAAAGGAGGGAAGGAAGGAAGGAAGGAAGAAGGAAAGAAAGAAGCAAAGAAGGTAAGGCAAGAAGGAAAGAAAGGGAGGGAGGGAGGGGGGAAGGAAGGAAGAAAGACAGAAAGAAGATACAGTAAAATAAAGTATAATAAAGTTATTGAATTAAAAAATAATTATTTAGAAAAAAAAAGGGACGGATAGAACCTTAGGACAAATGTTGGAAGCAAAGCTATACAGACAAAATCTTACACAGAAGCATACACATACACCCTCACAAAAAGAGGTAAAGGGGAAAAAATCGTAAGTCTTGCTCTCAGAGACCACCTCCTCAATTTGGGATGACTCGTTGTCTATTCATGTGTTCCACAGATGCAGGGCACATCAAGTTGATTGTGGAGCTTTAATCCGCTGCTCCTGAGGCTGCTGGGAGAGATTTCCCTTTCTCTTCTTTGTTCTCACAGCTCACAGGGGCTCAGCTTTGGATTTGGCCCTGCCTCTGCGTGTAGGTCGCTGGAGGGCGTCTGTTTTTTGCTCTGACAGGATGGGGTTAAAGGAGCCGCTGATTCGGGGGCTCTGGCGCACTCAGGCCGGGGCGGGGGGGGGAGGGAGGGGCACTGCGTGTGGGACGGGCCTGCGGCGGCAGAGGCCGGCGTAACGTTGCAGCAGCCTGAGGCCCACCGTGCGTTCTCCTGGGGAAGTTGTCCCTGGATCCCGAGAACCTGGCAGTGGTGGGTTGCACAGGCTCCGCGGAAGAGGGGTGTGGATAGTGACCTGTGCTCGCAGACAGGCCCCTTGATGGCGGCAGCAGCAGCCTTAGCGTCTCCTGCCCGTCCCTGGGGTCTGTGCTTTTAGCCGTGGCTCGCGCCCGTCTCTGGGGTCCGCGCTTTTAGCCACGGCTCGCGCCCGTCTCTGGGGTCCGCGCTTTTAGCCGCGGCTCGCGCCTGTCTCTGGAGTCTTTAAGCAGCGCTCTTAAACCCCTCTCCTCGCGCACCAGGAAACAAAGAGGGAAGAAAAAGTCTCTTGCCTCTTCGGCAGGTGCAGACTTTTCCCCGGACTCCCTCCCGGCTAGCCGTGGTGCACTGACCCCTTCAGACTATGTTCACGCTGCCAACCCCAGTCCTCTCCCTGTGCTCCGACCGAAGCCCGAGCCTCAGCTCCCAGCCCCGCCCGCCCCGGCGGGTGAGCAGACAAGCCTCTCGGGCTGGTGAGTGCCGGTCGGCACCGATCCTCTGTGCGGGAATCTCCCCGCTTTGCCCTCCGCACCTGTTGCTGTGCACTCCTCCGCGGCCCCGAAGCTCCCCGCTCCGCCTCCCGCAGTCTCCGCCCGCGAAGGGGCTTCCTAGTGTGTGGAATCTTTTCCTCCTTCACACCTCCCTCCCACTGGTGCAGGTGCCGTCCCTATTCTTTTGTCTCTGTTTTTTCCTTTTTTCTTTTGCCCTACCCAGGTACGTGGGGGAGTTTCTTGTCTTTTGGGAGGTTGAGGTCTTCTGCCAGCGTTCAGTAGGTGTTCTGTAGGAGTTGTTCCACGTGTAGATGTATTTCTGGTGTATCTGTGGGGAGGAAGGTGATCTCCGCATCTTACTCTTCCGCCATCTTCCCAGACCCCCAAAACTCAGCCTTTTAAGGTGGACTATGCAGTGGGTTTTAGTATTTACACAGAATTATGCAACTGTCACTGCTGTCTAATTTCAGAGCATTATCCTCACCCCTAAAATAAACCTGACACCCAGCAGCAATCACTCCCCATTTTCCCCTACCCCACCCCCTGGCACCCATGAATCTGTTTTCAGTCTCTATGGATTTGCCTGTTTGGGACATTTTACAAAGAGGTATTCATATAATATATGGTCTTTTGTGACTGATTTCTCTGACTTAGCATAATGTTTTCAAGGTTTATCCTTATTGGAGCATGTGTCAGTGCTCCATTCCTTTTTTATGGCCAAATAATAGTTCCTCCAGTGGATATACCACAGTTTGTTTATCCATTCATATTTAGGTTATTGCCACTTTTTGGGCTACTATGAATAATGCTGCTGCTATAAGCAATCCCGTAAAAGTTTTAATGTAGACATATGTTCTCACTTGTCTTGGGTATACACTTAGGAGTGTAGTTATTCTATTTTTAATAGTAATTCCATTTTTAACAGAACTGCCAGACTGTTTTCCAAAGCACCTGCACCCGTATGCTTTCCTCTCAGCAATGTATACAGGTTCCATTTTCTCTGAATTCTAACCAGTTGTTGGTATTGTCTGTCTCTTCGATGATAGCCTAGTGGGTGTGAAGTGGTATCTCATTGTGGTTTTGATTTGCATTACTCAGCCATGAATGATGTTGAGCATTGTTTCCTATGACCATTTATTTCTCTTTGGAGAAGTGTCTGTTCAGATTATTTGCCTGTGTTTAATTGGGTTATTTGTTTTATTACTGTTGAGTTATAAGAGTTCTTTGTATATTCTGGACATGAATTCCATATTATTTATGATTTTCAAATATTTTTTCTCATTTTCTGCTTTCTCTTTTTACTTTCTTGGTAGTGTCTTTTAAAGCACAAATGTTTTAAATTTTGATTAAGTTCAATTTACTTTTTTTTGTTGTTGTTGTTTGTATTTGTATCATATGTAAGAAATTCTTGCTTAATCCTAGGTCATGAAGATTTCTGTGTTTTCTTCTGAGTATTTCATAGTTTTTTCTCTTAACATTTAGTTCTTTGATCCATCTTCAGTTAATTTTTGTATATGGAGTGAGGTAGGATTCCAACTCTTTTTCCCTGTTCAATTTGAGACATGCACCTTGGGTATCTTTTTGAATATTCAGTTGCCCCAGCACCATTTATTGAAAAGAGTAGTCTTTCCCCATTAAATTGTCATGGTACCGTTGTCAAAAATAAATTGCCCACTAATGTATAGGTTTATTTTTGGACTGTCTCTTGTTTTCCATTCACCTATATATCTTTTTCTATATAAGTACCTCACAGTCTTGATTATTGTCATAATCAAGTGTGAGTTTTCCAACTTTGAGCTTTTCTTTTTTAAGAATGTTTGGCTCTTCTGTGAATATTAATTACATAAACATATATGAATATGAAATATATAAATGTACAGTGAAGCAGTCATTATGATACCAAAGAATTAGAAATAATTTAAATATCTAACAATATGATGGGGCACAATGTAGCTATTAAAACGATGTTAACTAAGAATATCTAAAGATATGTTTATATAATATGTCGCCAGGTTCTGGCAAGTGGATTATAAAGTAGTGTGGCCAGGCTGATCCTGTTACTGCATATATGTGAATGTGTCTGGGTAGGTGTGTGCGTATGTAAGTGTGTCTGTATGTGTATATGTGTATGTCTCTGTGTGTGTTAGGCTGGGAATAAGTACCTCAAATGAGAGGCTTTTTCATGAACAGCAAGATTATGGATGGTTGTTTTTCTTTGGGCTCTTCTGTATTATATTTTCATCAGTGAATATGTATTATATTGCTAATATGAAATAAAAAAGTTTTTAAAAAAGCACTAGCCTGTTTACCACCTCACAGATGGGAAACTGCTCAAGCACAGAGAAAAACAATTGATTTAAAGTTTGAAGATTAAAATGAATATTTTTAAAAAGTCAGATTTGAGTTCAAAGAGTGCGCTACAGACAAGATAATTACGTGCCCTTGTGGTTTCAAAACTCGTTGTGTAGTTTTAAATAAACCTCACAAATTTTAACTCACTATTTGCTAAGGTGAATGTTTTTAGAAAGGAACTCTTCTGATTCCAAATCACATTGATTTAAATGCACACCTCCGCTTTTTATTCTGCTCTTCTCACCGGGCTCTTCTCTGTGGTCAGACAGCCCCATCTGCCATTTTGCATCAGCTCAGCTTACAGACAGTTGTCTATAAAACTTGTGAAATCCCTAGTGAAATTTGACTAACTGAAACCTTAATTTATCAGACATGTGGGGCTTTGTTTTTTAGGAGAAAGATCAAGGAAAAATAAAATATTAGGGGCTTAAAACCAACAAAAAGCCCCCTAAAGCTCAGCTTTGCATGTGTGCTTTGTGCTTGTTCCACTTTCAGACAAATCGTAAAAATCCAAGCAAAAAGAACCCCCAGAAAGCAAATAAAATTAACATAGCCCACAGTCTCTTAGATTTAGCCGCCATTTGTGATTCTGTACATGTTACCAGTCTTCAATGCATACACAAAACGCATGCACGTGCACACAAGCATGTACGTACATACTCATACATCTGGTAATAAGGTGATGGCTGGGGACGCTCCCCTCCTCGTGGAAGTTTGTAACTGGAATATTAATATTTGCAATGTGTTGACAGTTTTTAGTTTGTGGAGGTGGAGACATCATTTCTCCTTTGGAGCAGACTTCTAATGTTTTTAGAAAAAGTCCCAGTCTGGGCTCTTTAGTTACAAAAATATAAAGGACTTAGCTAGGATACTGAGAGAAAATGTCAAGCTCACCATAAATATGACCGTGGCTGTGTAGTGTGACATGGCTACTAATGAAAACAAGGCTATTCTTTAGCCTGACTATGCCCTTAATGTAATGGAGAAATGATTTTTATCTAAATGAAAGTTTGGGTTGGACTGTTGGTGTTCCTTTAAAAAAAAAAGGTTTGGCTCTTCTGTGTCCCTTTCAATTCCATAAGAATCTTAAGATCAGCTTGTCAGTTTCTGCAAAAAAGGGGCCATTGGGATTTTGATAGGAATTGTGTTGAATCTGTTGATCAATTTGGGGAATATTGACATCTTAATAATATTGAATCTTCTAACCCATGAACGCAGGGTGTTTTTCTATTTATTTAGGTCTTGTTACTTTCTTTTAATGATGTTTTATCGTTTTCAGTGAAGAAGTCTTACACTTCTTTTGTTAAATTTATTCCTTAGTATTTTACATTTTACTCTTTTTGATGCTGTTGTAAATGTAGTTGTTTCCTTAATTTAGTTTTTGGATAGTTCATTGATAGTGAATAGAAATGCAATTGATTTTTATATATTGATCTTATATGCTGTAACCATGTTGATATTGTTTATTAGCTCTAAGAGTTTTTTTGTGGATTCTTTAACATTTTCTGTATAGAAAATACTGTCATCTTTCAGATGACAAGGGCATGTCTAGGTGTGGAACTCTTGAGTTTTTCTTACTTATAGTACTTTACATTTCTTTCTTGCTTGTTTGTGTTTTACAACAAACTACAGTATTTCCACTCCCTTAGTTTTCCACTTTTCAAGACATCAAAATGTGACTCACTATACAGATGTTTCAGGAGCCCAAACCAATGTACAGGCAAAGAAAATCTCAGTGCACTTGAGGATTCTCAGTAGCTTGAGAGGGAGATCAAGGTCTGGCACCCTTATAAGTGATGATTATTAAGACAGAGCTAATGGAAAGGCTGAAATGATTTGTCAGTTTTGATCAGTGTATTTAATTATTTAAAAATTCCCATGATTATTAAATCATCATAAAAAATAAAACTAAAAATCTCCCTCTGTATATAGCCATTCATCTACCCACCTTACAATAATAGGTAATTGCTGTTTTAAGTTTCCTCTGAATTCTTCCAAAGCATTTTTGTATCTGTATGCTAACAATGAATATTTACTCCTTCCCAACCTTTATTTAAAAGTGGTAGCAAATTACGTAACTATTCTATACCTTGGCTTTTTTCACTTAACAAAATGCATATTATGAGTCTTTCTAATTCAGTGCATAGAGTATTCTCAGTTTTTGAAGACAGCTGTGTAGTATTCCATCACACAAGTGGGTCTCAATAAGAAGGAACAATTTTACCCCACTTGGCAGCACATTTGTCAATGTCCGGAGACGTTTTTGGTTGTCATAATTGGGGGAAGGGAAGGGTGCTACTGGCATCTAGTGGGCAGGAATCAGGGATGCTGCTAAACCTCTAAAATGCTGAGATCAGTCCCTCCCCCTTCCAAAGATGCAGGACAGCACCTCCCTTTCCAAAGAGTTACCTAGTCCAAAATGTCAATAGTGCTGAGATTGAAAAACATACATTATATGGATATACCCTCATTACATTTCTTAGATATGTGAATTCACATTTTCCATCAAATCTGGGAATACCCTTTATTTCTTCTGACAGTCTTTTGGCCTGTAATGACTTCTGATACCACACTACTCAGAGTTAGGCCACAGTCCTAACAGATTAAGGACATAGTTCTCCACAAGACTGTCTTCACTTTAGACACCAGCCCCAAGTTCAGAGATCCTCAGGCCACTATTACTTATGATCGACTGGCTACAAATGCAGGCGTTTTGATAATTTGCTAGAATGGCTTGCAGAACTCAGGACAGTGCCATCTTTACAATTAGCATTGTTATAGTAATAGAATATGTATCAGAACCAGCCAAAGAGTAAGGTGCACACAGCAAAGCTTGGGAAGGTTCCAGATGTAAGAATTCTGTGTCTTTTCCCTATGAAGTCAGGATATATTATCCTCCCAGCTCACTGATGTGTGACAACATGTGGCTTGTTGCCAACCAGGGAAGTTCAGCCAAGTTTTGGTGTCCAGAGTTTTTATTGGGGCTTCATTTCATAGCCACTATATATATGTATATATATATGTATATTTTCAAAGTTTTTGGCTGCGTTGGGTCTTCTTTGCTGCACGCGGGCTTTCTCTAGTTGCAGTGAGCAGGGGCTACTCTTCGTTGCGGTGCGCGGGCTTCTCATTGCGGTGGCTTCTCTCGTTGCGGAGCATAGGCTGTAGGTGCACAGGCTTCAGTAGTTGCAGCCTGTGGGCTCAGTAGTTGTGGCTTGCAGGCTCTAGAGCGCAGGCTCAGTAGTTGTGGCACACGGGCTTAGTTGTTCCGCGGCACTTGGGATCTTCCCGGGCCAGGGCTCAAACCCATGTCCCCTGAATTGGCAGGTGGATTCTTTTTTTTTTTCTTGGCTGCATTGGGTCTTTGTTGCTGCACACAGGCTTTCTCTAGTTGTGGCGAGTGGGGCCTACTCTTTGTTGTGGTGCATGGTCTTCTCATTTCAGTGGCTTCTCTTGTTGCGAAACACGGGCTCTAGGCAAGTGGGCTTCAGTAGTTGTGGCACACGAGCTCAGTAGTTGTGGTTCACAGCCTTTAGAGCCCAGGCTCAGTAGTTGTGGCGCACGGGCGTAGTTGCTCTCCGGCATGTGGGACCTTCCCGGACCAGGGATCGAACCCATGTCCCCTGCATTGGCAGGTGGATTCTTAACCACTGCACCACCAAGGAGGTCCCTGGCAGGCGGATTCTTAACCACTGAGCCACCAGGGACATCCCTGCATAGCCACTATTGATTGAATCATTGGCCATGTGACTAAACTCAGTCTCTAGCCCCCCCTCCTGTTTCTGGAGGTCTTGCTGCTCAAAACACCAATCCTCTAAACACATGATTTGTCTTTCTGGCCTAGGCAGCCTGCATTCTGAGTCATCTTGTTAGCATAAACTACCTGAGGGCCCACCACCACGAATCACCTCTTTAGTATAAACTGTCAGGTGTGGTCTGAGGGGCCCTGCAGAAATAACAAAGACACCACTCCTATCATTCAGGAAATTTCAGGGTTCAGAGGTTACCTCCCTGGAAACAGGGAGCTAGCCAAATTCTTTATTACACACTGTCCTTTCTTTCCCTCTCCTCCTTCTTTTTTTTTGTTTTTTGCTGTACGCGGGCCTCTCACTGTTGTGGCCTCTCCCCTTGTGGAGCACAGGCTCCGGACGCGCAGGCTCGGCGGCCATCGCTCACGGGCCTAGCCGCTCCGCGGCATGTGGGATCTTCCCGGACCAGAGCACGAACCCGTGTCCCCTGCATCGGCAGGCGGACTCTCAACCACTGTGCCACCAGGGAAGCCCCCTCTCCTCCTTCTTGATGTATACATATATTGATACTGTTTACTGTCCCACAGATTTTTTTCTTTCTGTTCCTTACACTGTATAATCTCATTTGTTGTATCTTAAAGTTCACTGATTCTTTTTACTGAAATATTCTGCTGAGTCCTTCTAGTGAATATTTCATTTCAGTTATTATATTTTTTAACTCCAGCTTTTCTATTTGGTGTTTTCCATAATTTTTCTTTTTATTGATATTATCTATTTGGTGAGATACGAGTCTCAAACTTACCTTTAGTTTGCTAGATAGAATTTCCTTTAGTTCTTTGAATATATTTAAATAGCTGATTTTAAAACTTTGTGGATTAATGCTTGGACTCTCTCGGTAACAGTATATACTAATTGCTGCTTTTCCTGGTTATGGGTCACACTTTTGTTCCTTTGCATGTCTTTAAAATTTGTTGATAACTGGACGTTTTAATTAATGTAATGTGACACCTTCATAAATCAGAGTCTTTGCCCTGCCAAGGTTTGTTGCAGCTGTTGTTTGTTTAGTGAGTTTACTGTATTGATTCTTTAAAATCTGTATTCTTTATCGCATGTAGCCTCTTAAGTCTCTGTTTGTTAGCTTATTGGTCGACTAATGAATAAGCAGAGATTTTCTTAAATGCATGAATCCAAGAAAGTCTCCCAGTTTTTCCCAAGTGTGCCTGTGTGCATGCTGGAGTGTGACTTCGGCTCTCAGCCAGGCGGTTTACAGCTCTGCCTTAGCCTCTTCCGCTCTTGCTTGCTCGAGTGTCAAGGTTAGTTAGGGCCAAGAGGTTAGGGCCTTCAAAGATTTTTCCTGGGCGTGTACACACCCCTGGCCACCATGCACGTGGCCTTTTAGATTCCAAGGAATGTGAGGACTTTTCAAAATCCCTCATAGACATCTCATTCCCTAGCTTTTTCTTCTGTTCCTTTTAGCCAGTTTTATGTTAACCCAACTGCTGTCACCACTCAAACAACTGAGACATTAAACAGTTACTCCTGATTGTTTTTGACAAACACCTTCCAGGAAAAAGACACTTGGCACCAAGTAAGGTCTGATTCTGCTCAAATAAAGAGAATGCTAGACTTTCCTAGTCTGCTGGTTTTCACCTTTATTGCAGGGCTGTTGGTTTTCAAGGCTCCTGCATAGCTGGGGACAAGTAGATAGTAATAGGGCAAGTTAAATGTCATAAAGGTAACTTTTCCTACTGCGATTCCAGTATTCTACTTTCTGTGTCTATGCGTTTGCCTATTCCAGGTATTTCATGTAAGTGGCATCATACAGTGTTTGTCACTTTTGTGTTTTGCTTATTTTAAGGTTCATACATGTTGCAGCATGTATCAGAATTTCCTTCCTGTTAAGATTAAATGATGTATATACCACATTTGGTTTATTCATTCAAATGCTGATGGACATTTGGGTTGTTTCCCCCTTTTGGCTATTGTGAATAATGCTGCTGTGAACATTTAGTTCAGTTATACAATTGTACAGTTGTACAATTATCTGCAAGTCCTTGCTTTCAGTTCTTTTTGACATATACCTGGAAGTGGAATTGCTGGATCATACAGTAATTTTGTGTTTAACATTTTGAGGAACCACCAAACTGTTTTCCATAGCACGTCCTCACCAACACCTCTTAGTTTCTGTCATTTTGATTATAGCCATTCTGGTTGGTGTGAAGTGGTATCCCATTATGGTTTTGATTTGCATTTCCCTAAGGACTAATGAGACTGAACATCTTTTCAACTGCTTATTAGCCATTTGTATATCTTCTTTGGAGAAATGTCTGTTTGGGTCCTTTGCCCATTTTCAAAATGGGTTTTTTTTTAAATTGATGTTGAAGTGTAGGAGTTCTTTATATATTTTGGATATTTATCCCTTATCAGACATATGATTTGCAAACATTTTCTTCCATTCTGTCAGTTCTCTTTTCACTTTCTTGATGGTGTCCTTTGATTCACGAAAGTTCCTACAAGTAACGTCCAACATTAGAGGATGAAATAAATGTTACTGTTCATTTGTAAAAAGGAATATTATGCAGCATTCTAAAAGTATTGAATAGAGTTGTTATCTTCAGAAATGCAGAGCTAAGGTATATTCAACTGGAAAGGTAGGCTGAAAAATGCACATATACCTATGTATAAATCAATATGGGACTTCCCTGGCGGTCCAGTGGATAAGACTCTGAGCTTCCACTGCAGGGGGCATGGGTTCGATCCTTGGTCAGGGAACTAAGATCCCGCATGCTGCATGGCGTGGCCAAAAAATTAAAAAAAAAAAAAAATCAATATACATGGAGACCACAGAAATATTTCTCTAGAGATTGCAATGAGGGGAAGAATTTTCATTTTTACTTTATACAATTTATATATACAAAGTTTAGTATTTTCTAAATATGTGTAGAAGCACAAATAACTTTTGTCATAATATTTTAAATATTAATTTTAAAGTATTAAAATTAGTTTTTGATGAAGTCCTATTTACCTCTTTTTTCTTTTTGTTGCCTGTGATTTTGGTGTCATATCATAAAAATCATAGTCAAATTCAGTGTCACGAAGATTGTCCCTAATGTTTTCTTCTAAAAGTTTCATGGTTTAGCTCTTATGTTGATGTCTTTGATATATTTTGAGTTAGTTTTTGTGTGTGCTGTGAGGTAATGGTCTCACTTTATTCTTTTTCATGTGGATGTCCAGTTTTCCCAGCATCATTTGTTTAAAAAAAAAAAAAAGCAGTATTTTTGAAAGAAGCTATTTCTTGTGCTGTTAATGCATTTAGACACACACAAAAAAATATTGGCCGAATTCGGTTGCATGTCTCCTCATGAATAAGAATAGGTCCCAGTAGTTTCGTTAAGGAATTTGTTCTTCATGGAGCTCCAGGAATGAAACATGAAATGAATGGGTTTGGCTAGATAAGAATTTAAATACTATGACAAAAGTTACATGGGCTTCCACACATATTTAGAAAATACTAAATTTGGGAAATACTCAATTATATAACGTAAAAATGAAAGTTCTTACCCTCATCCCTGGAGAAATATTTCTGTGTGTCTCTGCATATTGATTTATATATATGTATTTGTGCATTTTTAGCTTTTTAGCTTACTTTTCTAACTGAATATATCTTAGCACTGCATTTCTGAACATAACTCTGTCTTAAAACTTTTAGATTGCTGCTATTCCTTTTTAAGAATGAATAATCATTTATTTTATCCCTTAATGTTGGACGTTGCTTGTAGATGTACACTTTTGTAAATAATGGTCAGTGAATCTTCTAATATGTATATCTTTGTACTTCGTAATTTTTTGAGAAATACCAGTTATTGGAACTGTGTCAAAGGGTAATAATGTACATTTAAAATTTTGCACTAAATTCACTATATATAAAAGCATATGATATGCAGATAGTGTGATAGAGGTATACATGAAGAGAAACTGTCATTTATTCGTTCCTGTTCCCCTGCCATTCATCTTTTGTTTCTGGAAACAACCACTGTGTGTGCGTGTGTATGTGTGTGTAGGTGAGCTGCATTAGAAGGTATGTACATGTAAAATTTTGATAGATTTGCCAGATTGCCTCCTTGAGTTAGGCTTTTTATTGGAATCAGTTCAGGCTTATAATAGAGACCAAAGTTTTATACATGAGCTTACATCTATAGCAAGTCATCGATTACCTTTGTAAGTCTTTTGAATTATGCGGTTGGCGCATATGCTCATTATTGGCTTATAGTTTGAGAATTTGTGAGTTATTGCTCTTGAGATAAGTAGCCACAGAAGATGCCTGAGTGGAATTTTTAAGACTTGATTGTGTATATTTGGTTCACATCTATTCCCCCTGAAAATCATGTTGAAATATGGTTTAGTATGAAATATATTAAGTGTGAAAAACTTGCAAGTTTCCACAGCCGTTTTTACATTAGATCACCCTCATGCAGTACAAGTATTTCTATAATATGAGAAGTATAAAGGGAAGAATTAATGATTCTTTAATTAATTCCTTAGTTAATGATTTCTTCTCCCCCAGTGTAATTGTGACTCTGGAAATGTAGGATTACTTGAGATTGAAATGCCTGAGATTGAAGAAGGCTTGGGGTGATTTTTTTTTTTTAAATATATTAACACCTGAGAGAATTAATTTGGCTTTCTTCTTTAGAGAGAAGCTAACTGAGTAGATCTCAGGATGGATTTTTGCTTGTATTAACTCTTCAACTAATTTCTAGAGCTTGTTTGTTTCTGTGGTGAGATCAAATAAACATGGGTTTGCATTTCATATTCACTTCTCATTAGCTCTGTGACTTTGAGTAAGTTATTTAACCTTTCTTTTTTTTATATAACAAAGTGAATCAGTTATACATATACATATGTTCCCGTATCTCTTCCCTCTTACGTCTCCCTCCCTCCCACCCTCCCTATCCCACCCCTCTAGGTGGTCACAAAGCACCAAGCTGATCTCCCTGTGCTATGTGGCTGCTTCCCACTAGCTATCTATTTTACATTTGGTAGTGTATATATGTCCATGCCTCTCTCGCTTTGTCACAGCTTACCCTTCCCCCTCCCCATATCCTCAAGTCCATTCTCTAGTAGGTCTGTGTCTTTATACCTGTCTTACCCCTAGGTTCTTCATAACCTTTCTTAAATAGGTACCACATCTTCCTCACATTGTTGAATAGATTAGAGATACCGTACATACAGTACCTTGCTTGGCACTGACAGGACCCTATAACGTGGTAACTTCTAATTTTTAGCTATTATCAGTACATAAGAAGATACTATAAAGTTAATGATTTTTTAGGTCCTAATAAATTATTATTGATCATATTTGTTTAGTGTGCATCTCACCCACACCCTGTTTTCTTTTTTTTTTTCCTCTAGGGTGAACTGTCCCATGATCAAGATGTGGTAGAATATATCATGAATCAGCCAAATGTTGTGCCCCGAATCAACTCTAGGATTTTGACAGCTGAGCGAGAATACCTGGATTTAACAGCAACAAGTAAGGAGTATTTCAGGAACAATTTGGGGCCTTTTTGATTTGTCTTTCAGAATCTTTGCATTTATTGGATTGTAATGTTCAGAATTTCTGATAACCCAAGATTGTGACACAGTTTCCTTCACCTTGAGTTCATTATATGAGCTTCTAAATTCACAAGAGTTTCCTCCAAAAGGAGAGAAATTCTTCCTGGATAAATCTTTGTAAACTTTGAAAGATATTCAGTGCCTTTTAAATGCCAACTAAATGTAGGCATTAGATGGTAAGAGTGGACCTAGATTGTTGACTTTCTTACAGTCCTGAAGCTCTTAAGCAGCTATCTTCTTTCTCATTATGCAGTCAGTCAGTGATAATGTCGACAAATATCTCAGGTAGCTATACTCTGAGAACTTAAGAATGCCTTTTTAACAAATAGAGCTTCATTGAGAAATAGTGTACATCAGCGGTCCTCAACCTTTTTGGCACCAGGGACCAGTTTCGTGGAAGACAATCTTTCCATGGACCGAGGGTGTGTGGGGGGTGGTTTCGGGATGATTCAGGTGCATTACATTTATTATGCACTTTACTTCTATTATTATTACATTGTAATACATAATGAAATAATTATACAACTCACCATAATGCAGAATCAGTGGAAGCCCTGAGCTTGGGGCTCAGGTGTGGGTTGGGCTACGCATGGACTAAAATAAGTGTCGGATTCTGACTTAAAGCCTGCCACCAGATGCAGCTTAATTGTCACTTGCCACTCACTGATAGGGTTTCGATATGAGTCTGCAAGCAGTTGATTTATGGTCTCCATGCAAGTCAAACCTCTCTGCTAATAATAATCTGTATTTGCAGCCCTCCCCAGTGCTAGCATCACCGCCTCAGTTCCACCTCAGATCATCAGGCAGTAGTTTCTCATGAGGAGAGCGCTACCTAGATCCCTCGCGTGCGCAGTTCACAGTAGGGTTTGTGCTCCTATGAGAATCTAATGCCACCACTGATCTGACAGGAGGCGGAGCTCAGGTGGTAATGCGAGCGATGGGGAGTGGCTGTAAATACAGATGAAGCTTCGCTGGCTCACCCACCACTCACCTCCTGTTGTGCAGCCCATCTCCTAACAGGCCATGGACCGGTATTGGTCCGTGGCCCGGGGATTGGTGACCCCTGGTGTCCATGCCATAAAACTCAACCTTTCAAAGTGTACAGTTGTAAAGTGCACAGTTTTTAGTATACTCTCAAAGTTGTGTGAGCATCACACTAACTTTAGAACATTATCATCTCCCCCAAAAGAAATGATGTAGTCACTCTCCATTTCCCCCTTTTCCTGTCCTTCAGCAACCACTAATTAAGTTTCTGTTTCTATGGATTTTTCTATTCTGGATATTTCATATAATTGGACGTTTTTTGTGACTGGCTTCTTTGACTTAGCATAAAGTTTTTAAGGTTCATCCATGTCGTAGCCTGTCTCAGAACTTCATTCCTTTTTCTTTTTTTCAGATAATAAATATCATAAATCACAAACATAAATATAACTTCATTGTCTGACAGTTCTGGAGGACTTCATTCCTTTTTATGACTGATTCATATTCCATTGTATAGATAGGCCACACTTTGCTTATCTGTGCCTCAGTTGATGAGTGTTTAGGTTGTTTCCACAAGAATACCTTTCTTTTTTTTTTTTTTGCGGTACGCGGGCCTCTCACTGTTGTGGCCTCTCCCGTTGCGGAGCACAGGCTCCGGACGCGCAGGCTCAGCAGCCATGGCTCACGGGCCCAGCCGCTCCGCGGCATGTGGGATCTTCCAGGACCAGGGCATGAACCCGTGTCCCCTCCATCGGCAGGCGGACTCTCAACCACTGCGCCACCAGGGAGGCCCAAGAATACCTTTTTAAGAGGTTAAGCCCAGGTACAATTTGTTCCTTTTGCCTTCCTGGAGACTCTTAAGGGCACTTTAACAAACTGCTGGAAATACAGTAGAGTTACCACTTGCTCAGGAAATCTCACTGGGGAGGAAAGGATATGTGTAATGGTGAAGTCAAAACCAAGTGTATTTGTTGTTGTAGTTGAATATAGTGAATATATAGATCTGTTTATGGTTGTTACTTTATTGCAACTACCCCTATTCTACTTGAAACTAAATTCCTTTCCTTTCAGGCAGAAGAAAATGTTTAAATATAGGCAGAGGAAAAATGCACATGTATGCTTATATTTGAAAAAGAAAGTAGTAAGAAAGTGCCTTTTACCAGAAGTATTAGTAGAGCAAGGCAAGCAGTGTTATGAATTTTTGTCCTGAGTTTTTGTCGTTTCCATCATTTTAAATTAAATTATAAAGAGTTACCTTTGCAGTACTCATGAATAAGGACCATAAAAGTAGTTCTGTGTTTGGGTATCGTTCTCCACTGAGTATTACAGTCCTCAGCTGTGAAATGATGCTACTCCACAGTGGCAAGGATGCAGTTTGCTTGGTGAGCATTTTGGAGCTCCCAGTGAAAGAGCAGCTGGCATCCTCCTAACCCAGTTGTCATAGCTCCATCATCTATGCTGCTCTTGGCCTTTGCTGTCTGGCAACTCAGTTTTAAGGCCATGGTGCTTCCTCCCTTTTGCTACATGAAGTCATGGGCAGTGTCTGTCTTATTTACCATTGTTTACCTTTGCTAGACTACTGACTGAACAGATAGTAGGCCCTTGGTGTGCTTTGTTGAGTGAAAGGATAGACGGGTTAGTGGGTGGACAGACAAATACATGGGAGGGTGGAGGACATTGCAAGAAACGGGGCATTTGTATTGGGGAGTAAATAATGCAAAGGCCTGGGGAGATTGCTGGAGATAAAGAAGGGGTTTATGATACCAGGCTGGAGACCAGTTTGTAGGTAGGAAGAAATTACAGAGTATTGAGAGCAAGGGAATGACTTGATGAAACTGGAATTTTAGCAAGAGTTATCTGAGGGGGAAATGATTAATAAGAGCATTGCCCATAGGCACTAATCAGAAAAGAAACATATCTGAAAATGACCTTTTGTTTCTGTTAAGGTTAAAAATGTTACTTTGGTAGATGTGAAATAACTAAAACAAGAGTTTTTTTTTTAATATTTTCTCTCCCATTCATCCCCTCTTACCCCCAAATAGGATAGGGAAGAGTTTACTATGGGGATGGACTATGGAAAGGAGAGATGAAGTTAAGAGTGTCTCTTTAAAAGATCGTGCTGTAGGTGTAAAGTGAAAAGAGTGGGAATAGAATAAATTTAAACCATCAAACCGACAAACACATATCTGAGAGTTATGTGTGAGATGTGTACATTTTCTATTTGTGTCTTAAAATGTGATTAATGGGGTGGGTCATGTTGTGAACTTGTTCAATAAACTTGAAACAATATATTTCGCTCATGCATTTTATTAAAATGTATATTATGGTCAAATGAGATTATCAATTGAATATTAACATTAGATTGAATTTAGGCATATTAATTATAAATCTACTTTAATTTTTCTTTCAGATAACTTTTTTGTGGATGATTATGCTAGATTTACCGTCTTGGATTCCCAAGGCAAGACTGCTGCTGTAGCCAATAGTATGAATTATCTGACCAAGAAAGGTAATACATTTTAGGCTTACCTTGGATTCAACTTGTTTCTCCTTTGTTTTTTTTAGTGTCTGTTGGCAAAGAGATTCCATAATTTCTTTTATTACTTTGTATAATTATTTGAGTCTAGAAGATATCTGTTTAAAATTTAATTTTTTATATATATTTGAAAATTCAGATGTTGTCTTTATAAATTTTATATAGACATTAAAGGTAAAAAGAAAAATGTTTTCATGGTTCAAAATGGAAAAAGAATTATGATGTAAAAATGGGTTAACGGATTGAAAATTGGTTTGACTTGTCTCTTCAATGACAATATTGGGTTAATTGTTTTTAGCATTTGTAAGATCAGCTTGGTACAAGAAATCCTTGTGCACGTTTTTAAACTGATTTTGATGCAGAGTTATTTATTCAGATTAAAATTGTGTAAAATGATATCCTCTTAACGGCAGACGGGTGCTTCTCCCCTCTGGTCACACTTATTACCCTTTCAGAGCACTGACTGTCATGTAAGGCAGCTATTTTTTTTTTTTTTGGCTGCACCATGTGGCATGTGGGGTCTTAGTTCCCTGACCAGGGATCAAACCCGTGCCCCCTGCATTGGGAGCGCAGAGTCTTAACCACTGGACCGCCAGGGAAGTCCCTAAGGCAGCTATTTTTATCTACTGTGGTCTTCTCCCAGAGAGAATTTCTGGTTTCCCAGATATATGTTTAAGTACAGGCAATTGCTCCATTTGTTTCCTCAAAGAGATTGGTTCTGAGGGGTCTTGGAACAGTGCTGTAACCCTAATGGGACTAAGGAGCGAAAAGAAGCATAGGTGATGTTGGGCATTATTTAAAATTTGACTCTTAAAGTTGGCATTAATTAGAGAAATGACATTTTCTTTTCTTCTACTCTTTTTCCTTTACTTTTGTCCAGGAATGTCCTCCAAGGAAATCTATGGTAACTTTAAATTTCAGAATGTTCTATCTTATGTGGTTTCAGGCACCACTGTAATTCAGAATTTATTGACACTTTATTGGGATGTTTCTGTAACGTGTGGGTAACAGATAATTTATCAATGCAGATAAATTCTGTGTATAAATGTTTGCCAACATATATATGTATATTTTAGAAAGTTAATAAATGAATATGATTAAAGACTATAATATGTTATCCACACGTTCAAAGACTCTTTCATTTTACATGCTAACAGATTCCCAAATCAAAATAGAACTAATAAGTGCATGTTCTTAGTTTTTAACTAAGCCGCATGGAAGGTTACCCTGCTTTCATTCTAGTATCAGAGTTTCAAAACTTTTGCTTTGTATCCTTATTAAACTTGTCATTTTCTTAGTTTTTGCATGGTTTTCAGAAATTACTTGGCTTAATAGCAATATTGAAACATAGGATGTGCTTTTTCCCCTCCCACTCAATATGTTGTTTTTGTTCTTCTACAGATGATTCTTTTATTAGGCCAGTAACTTTTTGGATTGTTGGGGATTTTGATAGCCCTCCTGGAAGGCAATTATTGTATGATGCTATTAAACATCAGGCAAGTATCTACGGCTTCACTCCGTATCTTTGTTTGAGGCTGCAGTTATCTTCATGGGCGTATGTGTGCTGATAATGTTCTGGTGGGGAGGCTGGATCCTGCTTTTTTGGTGCTTGAGGGAAAGAAGCATTGTTTTTTCAGAGGTCTGGCAGCTAGTGAGAAAACAGAGAAGACTGCAATATTCTGGCTTTATGTAAGGGAATAGTTTTTTTTTTTTGGCTGTGCCGTGCAACTGGCAGGATCTTAGTTACCTGACCAGGGATTGAACCCGGGCTCCCTGCAGTGGAAGCACAGAGTCCTAACCACTGGACCACCAGGGAAGTCCCAGGAATAGATTCTTTTAGAGGAAAAAATAATAAGATCGTCATCATAGACAAGTTTTTATTGTATGACTGTTCATGTTCTTGCTGCAGATGCTGCAAAGTTTGTGTTGTATATTGTATGGGAGAGACAGGGTCCTTATATTGAGAGAGGTCCAGATATGGGAGAAATACCACAGAGGCACATTAGCACGTGTATAATAAAAGTAGGTGTAGGCATGCAGAGGGGTGCACATATGGGTGGTCTGAAAGTTGTGCAGCATATAAACTGTAGAAGTGGAGTGAATGGGCAGTGGTGAACGGTTGAAAAATAATCAACCCTTCTAGAGATTGTCATTGTCAGAGAGAGAGATGTTACATTTCCTTTTCCTGAGCGGTTTCAGATTGGATCTTCATCCAAGTTTCACACCCCTCCTGTGTCCCCTTGCCACTCTGTGTCCCAAGGAGGCTTACTGAAATATCCAGGTGATTTCAGCTTCACTGATGTGCTGAGTGCCTTTATTGTCTAAGGGAACAGACTGGATGGTGCGGTCAGTTGTATCAGGAGTAGTCCAGGCGAAGGACGATAACACGTATAACGCACTCTAACTCAAATTGACAAATGCTCAAGTGGTGAAAAGTGGGAGAAAAGGGAGGGAGTAATTGAAGTAAAATATAGGTTCAAAAGACATGCACAAATCAATAGGATGTAGTGTCACAGAGTCAACACACCCGTGTGACCACCACGCAGGTACAGAAACAATTACCGAAGTCCTGAAAGCACGCCCCTGCTTGTGGCCGCATCACTAGCCCTCCCCGTCCCTCTTCTCACATCCTAGGTTTGCCTGCTTTTTACTTCAGTTAAATGGACTCTTATAATACGTACTTGTTTGTGTTTGGTTTCTTTACTCAACATTTTGGAGATTTACCCCTGTTATTACAGGTAGTGGTAGTTAGTTCTTTTTCATTGTGCAGTATTGTATCATATGGCCGTACCACAAAGTGTTGTTTGTTTAGTCTGTTTGATGGACAATTGGGTTGTTTTTAGATTGGGGCTAGAAGAATGCTGCAGTGAATACTCTTGTACATGTTTTTAGATACACATAGGTATGAATTTATGTTGCTCATGGCCCTTTTTTGGTTTTGTGGGCCCCAGATATCTTCTCCCACATGGATTCTTGACTCTTGACCCAAGAAGAGATTAATTTTTAGTAGAACTGGAAAGGCCATGTGAATGAAGGGTCTGAGCAGAGCCCTTCAAGAGGGTTGGGACTTAAGGAAATGAAGATGGGTGTAGCTGGGGTTCACATACCAATGTGAGGCATAACATGCATTAGAAGAATGCAAAATGTGTTGGGGAAATACAGGACTCTGATGGTCTGTAATGTATGCTGTATTTACAGCGATGGTAAGAAATGAAGTTGAAAAGGTAGGCTGGGGGCCAGTTCATGCAGGGGTTTGAATGCCTGATTATAGCATTTTAATTTTACTCTGTATGCAAAGGAGAACTACCAAAGACTTAAGTGTTCCTTGCTACTTATGGGATATAACTGATGTTAATGCTGCTTTTTAAATTCAAGGCATCTACCATATAACTCTTATTTCCCTTTTTGTAAATAGAAATCCAGTAACAATGTTAGAGTAAGCATGATCAATAATCCTAGTGAAGATATAAGTTATGAGAAAACTCAGGTCTCCAGAGCAATCTGGGCAGCTCTCCAAACACAGACCTCCAACTCTGCTAAGAACTTCATCACAAAAATGGCCAAGGAGGAGACTGCAGAGGCGCTGGCTGCAGGAGCTGACATTGGGGAGTTCTCCGTTGGCGTAAGTCTGTGTGTGGCACGAGGCTGCCTTGTATTGTTATTTCAGAAGTCCATTCCCATGGGCTGATGTGTCCTATTCCTGTTGATCAGGATTTGTGATTTTAGTTCTGAGCTCAGATGATTTTTTTTTTTTAATTGGAAGGGTCTTACCAAGAAATAACAATTCTGCCATATTCCCCTTATTACTTTTAAACTTGCTAGGCTTCAAGATGTGCATGATATAAGCTTATATATGTTTTAAGCACAAAGCCATTGGTTTTGTAAGTTTTTAAAAGACAGATAATATTTGATTTGTTTGTAGAACAAAGAAAAATACTTGTTTATAGAGGTTGAAGCTACTTAATGAGTTAGAGGCTCATGTGCTCTTGATGTATTTCCAACATAAGCCCATTTTATTAATTTATGTTACATACTTTTGACTATTTTGTAGTTTTAAGATTTCTTATAAAATGATGAATGTACTTGACATTTCAGTTAAAAAAAGACTCTTGAAATTAGCAAGATTTTAAAATGCAGAATAAAGGTATCATGAATTATAGTTTGCCAATTGAACAATTACATAAAGGAACAGGAAAAGGAAATAAGCATTACTTGATAAGTGGGAGGTTGGGAAAAAATGGGAGAGAGAGTGGGGAACGGAGACATCGTAGTGTTAATTATTAAAATTAGTCACTACATTCCACTAAAAGAGCATTTTATGACTTATTTATATGATTATTCATTTTTATGGTTTTCTTAATAACAATTACTTTTCCTTAATAACAATTACTTTCCTAGGGCATGGATTTCAGTCTTTTTAAAGAGGTCTTTGAGTCTTCCAAAATGGATTTCATTTTGTCTCATGCCATGTACTGCAGGGATGTTCTGAAGCTGAAGAAGGGACAGAGGGCAGTGATCAGCAATGGAAGGGTGAGAACTTTGTCCTGAGACAAGGTTGACTTCAAATTAGATCAGTGAACAGTCTTGGCAGCATTCTCCTCTGAAGCTAGTAAACTCTTCAGACAGAGCCACTTTCTCCAAAGGTGATTAGGGCTTGTGCAGTGCTGATGGTCATTTCTGCTCCCTTGTTTCAAAGGAAGTTTGCTCATTTTGACATAAACGTCCTTATGTGAAACCTTCCTCCTGTTTAACTTTGTCCTGCCATTGTGTAAGGTGGTGAGAGTGTGGTGGTTCTCAGAACCCAAATCCATAAGACCTGTGATTCATAAAGTATTCGTCCCGTGTGGGGACCATGTTTATGGTTTGTGCAGTCTGTATGAACTTAATTGGTTTATGCTTGGACTATTTCATAAATATCTGCAGCCACGGAAATGAGACTATGGCGGACACACCAAACTTTAAACTCTTAGCCCTTAGGGTGAAATCTCTGATATCTACCACTACGTTTCTATTTGGGCTTTCTTATTTATAGTCAGTGAGAATTAATGAAAATGATACTGCTATTTTATTTCAGAGTTTGCTTACTGTAAAGTATTCAAGTCTACATACACTCTGTGTAGTTGAGGAATTGATAAGTGAATAACTGTATGAGTTGATTCGGGTTTTATTTTCACTTTTTTCATTGATTTGACTTAGATGTAAACGTGTTTCGGGTCTGTAAAGTGATCTGGTTTGTAAGGTAGCCTGAGGACAACCAAGGACTTCTCTGCGGCCCGCTGATTCCAGCACTGACCACCCTGCTCTTCTTCACAGATCATTGGGCCACTGGAGGACAGTGAACTCTTTAATCAAGACGATTTCCACCTCCTAGAAAATATCATCTTAAAAACTTCAGGACAGAAAATCAAATCTCATATTCAGCAGCTTCGGGTAGAAGAAGATGTGTAAGTTTTGCCATAGAAGAAATGAATCAGTTCATGTCACAGGGGCTATCTTAATTGGACTTTCCTCATGCTACCTATTCCAAGATGTTTTTATCTCCAGCTTTAAAATATAATAATGTTCTTCAATTCAGGTGTTTATTTATACTTCTGTTGAAATGAGTTAATTTATTTTGTAGCCAGCTGTTTAAAGAACTGGATTAGTTCTCTCCATTTTGATTTTTTTTTTTTAACTTTTGATTGTGGAAAATTTCAAACATATGCAGAAGTAGAGAGGCGATTTTATTTATTTCCTCAGAATACTTATGTAAAGAAATACTTTCCCTCATTATCTCTTTAATTACCTTTCAGTTTTATTTTGTTCAGGGAAAAAAAAGACAAGTTAAATGTTTCTTTTTCTTTATTTACTAGTATGGAATAATGAGGTTTTTTTTCTTGCATATTCCAAAAGTGATGATGAGTTGGTTATTGTTGGTTCTTTATTATTTTAATTCTTTCAATGTTATTAATAGTCTATATATTTTAATGAGTTATACCTCAATGGGAAAAAAATCAATATTTGACTGGTCTGTGTACCTGCTGTGTAACTGAGGCTCATAGTCATATTCACATGGTTTCTGCATTAAATACCAAATGAATGTGTAGCTGGAGGATGTATGGTTATGTTTAGTTTTTGAGGAATCATTATACCTTTTTCCACAGAGGCTGCACCGTTTTACTTTCCCATCAGAAATGCGTAAGGGTTCTAATTTCTCCACTTCCTCACCAACACTTACTATTTTCTGTTCTTTTGATAACACCTATTCCAATGGGTGTGAAGTGGTATCTCCTTGTGGTTTGATTGGTACTTCCCTAATGATTAGTGATGTTGAGCATCTTTTTGTGTGCTCATTGACTATTTGTATATCTGTGGGAAAATATCTATGCAAGTCCTTTGCTCACTTTTAATTATTTGTTTTGTTGTTGTTGAGTTGTAGGAGTTCATTTGTATTCTGGATATCAGTCCTTATAGCTATATGATATGCAGGTATTTTTTTCCCACTCCATGGGTTGACTTTTCACTCTCTTGATAGTGTTCTTCGATGCATCGTTTGAATATACATAGTTTTAAAGTTCTTCTGTTTTATTTCTTCATCTGTTTCATACACCATGATGCTGCAGAGTCCAACAAGCACGTCATAGTGAAGCGTTGACTTTGATAGCTGTGAAAGTAGTCTCTCTGCCAAGTTTTGTGTGATACGGAAAGGAATCTTTTTTCCTCTCACCCAAACTGGGGCTACAGATAAAGAGGTTTCCTTCCACCTCATTGGTTGTTGAGTGATGCCCCTTGTTTTAGCCTAGGAAACACTTCCCTGATGCAGGCCAGGAGGTACACCCCTGATTGGAAGCCACTGTGTCATAGGCATAGGTTTGGTGTGGTGTCCCTTGGACCACTCCCTGTCTCTGTGGAGGCTTCGTGGGAGGCCCTGGGAGTCCTTGCGGACTATATAGTTGCCAGACTATGCGTAGAAGACTTGGCCTTTTACCAACCAGAGATGGCTCTGGGTCTGTCCTGGTTGAATTTAGGGCAATAAGGTAGTTGTGGGGCTGCCAGGATTGATGCTAAAACTATTAGGGTTCTCAGAGTGACCTTGCTTGCGTAAGATTTTTGTTAGTGCCAGGGCTGCTCCACCTTGGTTGTGCATGACAGCCACAGCTCTCAAGCGTGACCCAGACCTGCAGCCAAGAGGCCATCGTCAGCCCTGCGGAGCTCACCGGTGGGCTCTTTGATCATGGCGATCATCCCAGTCCACAGAACCAAGGATCCCTGGACATATTTTGTGACAATGTTGACACATCACAGGAAACAAATGGCCTGTATTATATGTATTCAGAGTTAGTATTGAGACGTACCAAAAGATATGATTTGATAGAGTTGTTTGGTTCGATGAGAGAATGTGTAGGCTTGATTCCAGTTCAGATATATTCACGAATATATTCAAATATATTTTAGCATTCTTGGAATTTAGTCCTCAATTCAACAGATTAGAGCATTTTTTTCAGTCTCATGATTTATTCAAGATCTTCCTTGGTTAGAAATCAAGTTAGGAGGGGCGAGGAAAGCGGAAATGCTTTTCTAAGTTGTTTACCGTGATGTTGATTGTAATAGTGAAATAGATTATGATGTATCCATAAATATAATACTATGCAGTCATTGAAAATATTGCTGTACCCCTATACTTATTATCCAACAAAATGTTTATATTATTAAATGAAAAATCAGGTTACCAAATAATATAGTACCACCTTTGTGTATGTAGATATATATATTTTAAAATATGGAAGAATGATGAACTAAAATGTTATCAATACTTATTTCTTGAATATGCTATTATTGTGTGCATCTCCATTTTCTCCTTATATTTTTTTCCTGAATGTTTTTTCGGTAAATTATTACTCTGATGATCATAAAAAGTAATAAAGTTATTTAGAAGAGGGTGAGGGAGAGTTATGGGCCAGGCCCTGAGCTAGGTGCTTTACTTTCTGTGTTTCGCCAGTGCAGTATTTACAAGAGCCATGCAAAGTAGGCATTATCTCCATTTCACATATGGAAAAATCAGCACCTACCCCAGGGCTGTAAAACTTATCAGTGACAAAATCTGTATTTTTTTCTCATACCAATTGATACAAAGCTTATATTTTCTTCAGACCAGCTTGTTGGCATTCAGTACTTAGGTTGATTATATTGTGTTCAGCAACAATTGGAAAACCTTCAGTAAAAGAGATGCTAAATTTTCACCAACCACATCTTTCAGGGCGAGTGACTTGGTAATGAAGGTGGATGCTCTCCTGTCAGCTCAACCAAAAGGAGATGCAAGAATCGAGTACCAGTTTTTCGAAGATAGACACAGGTATAGAATCAGTGTTGAATTTGTGATATTTACCTTTACCTCAGTTCCTTTATTTTTCCATATAAAGTGTGTATATAAACTCTTACAGGAATGGAAAATTTGGCATGTGGTTTTTATATATATTCATATATAAAATTCATGTAACAGATATCGGTTGCATAAAAGTTGACATTTATTTCTAAATAAATCTGAAATAGTTCTGAATATACCCTTTAAGAAAACAGAAAGCATTTAATGAAACCGATCAGTTGTCATTTTCTGATATTAAAGAATAAACAGGTTGTTAGAGCATTTGTCTCATCTTCTATTGAAAACTGTCTTGTTTTCAGTAAAATAAAAATAAGTATAGCATTTTAAGGAAGTCCTTGTCTTTTGTTTTCCAGTTTTTTATTTTGAAAAGTTTCAAACCTAGAGAATAGTTGAAAGTCTATTATAGTGAATACCCAAATATCTTTAATCTAGCTTCACCAATTGTAGACATTGTGCCACAGTTATCCGTGTGTGTGTATAGTATATGCTTGCATACAAACATACATGCACTCACATTTTGGGGGAACCATTCGAAAGTACGTTGCAGATATCATTATATATCATGCCTAAATTCTTTGGCATATGTCTCCTGAGTACTAGGAGTATCTCCATAGTACTGTTAAGCATACCTCAGCAGTTTAACCTTGATGAAGTAATATTATGTAATACGGGTCCATGTTCAAATTTCTCCAATGCCCAGTAATGACTTTTTACAGCCGTTTGCTTGTTTGGTCCAGATCACACATTGCAGTCAGTTGTTGTGTCTCTAGTCTCTTCTAAGCTGGAACAGTTTGGGGGTGTTTTTTTTGTTTTTTGGGTTTTTTTGGTCTTTTATGACATTGACTTTTTTGAGAGTCCAGGCCAGTTGTCTTGTGGAATGTCCCACAGTCTGGGTTGTTTTCTCATGATTAGACTTAAGGTTAACTTGTCTTGAGGAAGAATGTCTGCAGTTGATGTATCCAGGAAGGTGTATGTCCTGATCGCACCTTAGGATCGCCAGGGAGGCTCTAGACGCAGAAGCCTGCATCCTGCTCCGCTGTGACTCTGGGTTAATTAGTCTGGAGTAAGTTGGACTTTGGTTTAATTGACCTGTGTTTTCTCACAGCCAGTCCTTGTGGGGATAAAATTTGAACTAATGACTCCAGGCTAGAATGGAGATCCTCTCCTTTCTCACTGGCTGTGGCTCCTTGCTAATAATCACCCAGGTTGGATGTTACCCACTAGCACCATCCTCTCTTTACTCTGTATGGTTTCAGGAAGTGACATGGTCTGGTTACTACCACAAGAAACATTCCTAATTGACCTGCCGTCTTGTTTGCCTGTCATAGCCAAGACCTGAGCTAGACCTCTTCCCTATTTAGCACATCGTTTTCTCCATGAGTCATATATAATTAAAATGTCCTAATTACAAATTCTATTATGATGCAAATTTCAATTAGAGAAGTTATTTTTATTGGGGTCGTGTTAGTTAAATGAGTGTTTGTTATACTCAAGTCAGAAGTTTCTTACTTAGGCAAGAAACAAGAAGTCTGAATTATTGGTTATGTATACCCTTTCCCTGAAAGTGTGGTCCATGGAACAGGGCACTGTCTGTGAGCTTGTTGGAAAGGCAGAGTCTTCTGGCCGCAGTTCAGACCTCCTGAATCAGAATCTTCATTGTAACAGGATTCCCCAGGTGACTCCTGCGTACCTTAAGATTGGCGAAATGCTGCGTTCCTTGACGTTTGCTCTACTCACCTCTCAAAAATGTGGGTGATTCCCCTAATGTTGCTTCTGTGTCTGTCACTTTCAGCCTTATTCTGGTCTTTTCTCTGATGAATACAGCAAGTATATTTAAACATCGTGTTGTCAGTTTATATTGTTCTCCGTTTCCACACCAATATTCCTCTTTTCTTGGTGTTTGAATTGCCCTCTTTTTTGCTGCAGAGATGCGGGGGTGGTTAAAAGACCTTACAGGGTCCGTTTCTGAGGATGTCTGTTGTGGGTCACCTAGAGCACTGGCTCAGGACATGGGTATGCCGTACAGAGCTCTACCCCTACCAGCCAGGCTTAGGGGCCTGACCCACACGCTGTGCTCTAGAGGACTGTTTGGGACCCCTCTTCTCGTTTCCTTTGGGAGAGTTTGTATAATGCTGTTCTCTAATGCGCTCTTCCTTCTAGATTCTAGAGTACCACAGGAGGTCCAAGTTATCTGACGGCAGCGGCTCTTGTACTTTGGCTTTTACTTAGAGAGTTTGTTGAAATGCAGATTGCTGGACCTACCCCCAGAGTTGCTGGTTCAGTAAGTCTGGGTTGGGGCCTGACAATTTGTTTTTTTCACAAATTCCTGGGTAAAGCTGATGCTGCTAGTCTGGAGCCACACTTTGAGAACAGCTGTATTAGAGGAAAAAAAATGTATTGGAATAATTATTGGTAGCTGGAATTATCAATATCAAATTGAAAGCATGTGTTGCAGTACAGTCACAAAGCTATTCGGACGGTTATTTCCAAAACAGTTAAGATTTGAAATAACCTTCATTACCATTTAAACTGTGTTTACCCAGTTTTATTAGTTATTATGTTCTGTTTTGAACTTTGTTTTTATCCCACTGGATAAATGTTTTTGCATAAAAGTGGTGATTAATTTCAAAACCACATTAAAATAGTGTTCAGAGTAAACAAAGATAAGCATTGATTAAGCAATTAATGTTTTGGGAAAATTGGATGTATTTTTAAATCCTTTCAAGTTTATTCCTTTTTAAAATGTATCAGAGGCTCCTGCTTCTCTTAAGCCACCTAAGTCAAAGTGGCTTTAGAAGGAGGCCATGTAACTAGAAATTACATGTGGGGAAATGCATGTTCTCCCCAGAAATCCTAGGAGTTGTCCTTTTTCACTTAACTAAGAACAGACAAAAAAATTGCATAACTTAATGCTGACAAGATGTAGTGAAGTTCATTTCTTGGCCTTGTAAAATTGTTTAGTTCTTCAGGAAATGTGGTTGACGAGACATATTAGCCACAAAAATATTGTGTCATTATGACTCAGTAATCTCATGTCTAGGACTATGTTAATTCTCAAGAAATTTCCAAGTGTGAAAAAAACTGGATGTGAGAAGTTCTTTACAGGTTGAAAGGCATCTAAATGTCCAGCAATATGGACATATACACACTACCAAATGTAAAACAGATAGCTAGTGGGAAGCAGCCGCATAGCCCAGGGAGATCAGCTCGGTGCTTTGTGTCCACCTAGAGGGGTGGGATAGGGAGGGTGGGAGGGAGACGCAAGAGGAGGGGATACGGGGATATATGTATATGTATAGCTGATTCACTTTGTTATACAGCAGAAACTAACACACCATTGTAAAGCAATTATACTCCAATAAAGATGTTAAAAAATAAGTAAGTAAGTAAATGTCCAGCAATAAGGAATAGCTTGAGTAAACTACAGCAGGTTCACTTGGTAAATCGAAGATTATTTCTTATTCAGGATATTGATGTATAACAACATGGAAAAATCTTTATAAGAAACTTTTGGGGGAAGGAATGAAATCATTATAAAATTGCTGATATCCTGTAGGTGCATCTCATCTTTACATAGGCATTTAAGGAAGACTATGTAGAAATATGCCACAAAGTGGTTGAGTTGGGATGGTGAGATTTTATGATTATTCATTTCCTTTTTCACTCTTTCGCAAGTTTTTGTAATATTCTTATGCTCCTTTTACTATTTAAAAAAGTCAGTTTCTTCTCTCCTCATAACCTTCTTGCCAAGAAATAAAAATTGGCATAATGTAACTGTCAAAAACAAACATCAGAAGCTTTTAGAGGGTTTTTAAACTTTGTGGCAGACCTAATCACATAGTTGACCACCATGTAACCTTGTTGTTTTAGATCTAAAGTTTTTTTGAAATGTTAAGAGGGCTGATTGGTTGTGTTGGATGTGTCATCTCCCCACCCCATCCCCCCCAAAGAAATCAACTGTTTCCTCTTTGCCTCCAGATTAATGTTTTATCTTTTTGATCTCTGTAGTGCAATTAAACTGAGGCCAAAGGAAGGGGAGACGTACTTTGATGTCGTGGCCGTCGTTGACCCTGTCACCAGAGAAGCGCAGAGACTTGCCCCGTTGCTTTTGGTAGGGACAACTGCAGAGGCAGTTTCCGTCATCTGTGTCACATCGTATTTACCGGAAGTGGTCCCATACCCTGAGATTCTCTGCGAACATCGTTTTTCCCTTAGTTATCTTTAAAGGGCATTGGAAAGTGCTACAGGGCATCTTGGGCAGAGCAGATGTTTTCATAAAGATTAGTAATGGCTCTGAAAACAATTTAATAACCTCTGAAAGTGGGTACAAGTTTGGTTGATTACTTCATGTAACTAAGAAAAAAAATTTATTCAGAGCAAAATGTCTTTGAATTAAATTTATTTTTGCCATACTTTATATTGGCGAAGAGTAAAAAGGTAAAAGCATTCTGCTTTATCATTTTCCTTTCTTATAGCTAGCATTTTTTTTTGTATGTGTCTTTTTTTTTTGGGCTGCGTCGCACGGCTTGTGGGATCTTAGTTCCCCGACCAGGAATTGCACCCGGGCCCTCGGCAATAATGAAAGCACCAAGTCCTAACGACTGGACCACCAGGGAATTCCCTGCAGAATGTCTTTTAGATATGTTATAAGATACTGCAACGTAAAAAATTTTAAAAGAACTCTGCCAAAAATATTGTTGCCTCAATTTTTTTTTGAGTTGTGTTTTTTTTTAAGTTTTATTGAAGTATATAATCACTTAACCTTTTTTGTGGGTATTTGTATGTGTTTCTTCCTATGATAGTCTGTAAGCTGCACTGATGAACCTTTAAACTCTTCCTTATGTAGACAGCTATATCCATTGCCTGTCTTGCTTCCCCACATATGTGGGGAGCAGTTATTTGCAATGACCTATTTCCCATGTTTTTGTCCACGTGATATGTATGTGTGGTTTAGATTGTGCACTAGAGCTGTGATTTCTAGGGATTTATCCAGTGCAGACTTTATGACATTTATTATCTTTGTATTTTTGCTTGAGATATTAAGAAATGTTCTCTCTCCTAACTTAGTGTCGATACATTTCTGAAGAGACAATGTAAATATTGTATCTCAAATATCAGTCACTTTGTAGGGAAAATTTTTACGTTTTGTCATCTGGTTTGCTCTTTTAGGTTTTAACTCAGCTGATCAACATGAATCTAAGAGTATTTATGAACTGCCAATCTAAACTTTCCGACATGCCTTTAAAAAGGTAAAACAAAGTGTTAAGAAATCAACCCCTGGAAAAAATCACACTCAATCTGAAATTGAATGTCAAGGATCAAAATGGGTTTATACATGGACCTCATATTTGAAAAAAATCACTTATTTTGAAGTTCAGTTTTCCTAAATTTCTAAGAACTAATCAAAAGTTCTAAGAACTTAGTGTGAGCGTGGGAGCATTTAAAGGTGGAATTAGGGACTTCCCTGGTGGCGCAGTGGTTAAGGATCTGCCTGCCAACGCAGGGGTCACGGGTTCGAGCCCTGGTCCGGGAATATCCCACATGCCGCGGAGCAGCTAAGCCTGTGCTCTAAAGCCCGTGAGCCACAACTACTGAGCCCACATGCCTAGAGCCCGTGCTCCGCGACAAGAGAAGCCACCGCAATGAGAAGCCTGAGCACCGCAAGGAAGAGCAGCCCCCGCTCGTCGCAACTAGAGAAAGCCCACGCGCAGCAACGAAGACCCAACGCAGACAAAAATAAATGAAAAAAAAAAAAAAAAGTGGAATTAACCCAGGCCACTTGCACCTGTGGTTTGCTTTCTTTCCTTTTTTTTGTTTTGGTCAGAATTACATAATTCTCTAAAAACATTTGAATCAATGTAGCTATTAAATTTACCTTAAAATGTGCTGTGGTGTAGAAAGACACTTGTCTATATACTTCTTCTTCTTAGAAGAGCAGTCATTTCTAAGTTGGAATGTATGTGGTTCATTTGCATGTATCTTGAAAGGAAGGCAGGCTTATCTGCGTACTCTCTGAGCTTTGGAATGGTCATTTGTGAAACAGGTCACCTGGAAAGCAGTTAGTAGTAATAGTGTAGCACATCTGGGGACTGTGGTAAATTGCCACCTTGCGAATGCGCTGGCTTCTATAGGTTAGATTCTGAGTGAATTGAAGCCGTGTTTGAAAGTGATGGAAGGGTTCCAGCTTTCACCATTATCCTCGGATAAGAGCAATGTTTAAATGATTGCATACAGTGTTTTCAGGGCGCGCCCGAGAGCTCAGCCACCATTTAGGACTTTGTTTTTGAGAGAGAGGAAAGTGAGTTTCTTTCACCAAGGGGAGGCAAGCACTCAGGGGAGGCAAGTGCTCAGGACATGCTTGTGACTCCAGCAGCGGCTGCCTCCATCCCCCATCCCCCAACAGGGCAGGAAGGAAGGACCTCCCCTCCCAGTCCCACCTCCCCTGCTCTCCTCTCCCGTCTGCAACAACCACAGGATGTACATTTAGGTCAAGAGGTAGTTTTGGAAACACTTTTTTCAGTCTGGAAGGAAGCCCTTCCAAATCCAATTTGTCTTAAGCCAGTTGTTTACCTGTGTGGATGCGTATAAACTCAAGGACTGTGGTTGCATTGAAAAAAAATTCACATCTTTCTTTTCCATTTCAGCTTTTACCGTTATGTCTTGGAAGCAGAGATTTCTTTTACTTCGGACAATAGCTTTGCTAAGGGTCCAATAGCAAAATTTTTGGATATGCCACAGTCTCCTCTGTTCACTCTGAACTTGAACACACCTGAAAGTTGGATGGTAGAGTCTGTCAGAACGCCATATGACCTTGATAACATTTACTTAGAAGAGGTAAGAATTTATCTTTGCTTCCCAGTGTCTAACCACTACTGTAAAGCCTGTTGAAGATGTAGCGGTGGTAGTCTCTGACTGAACAGACTGGATCACAGTCTAGGTGGGCTTCTGAGACAGTAGTGTTCAGGTGTAATTGTAGTTTTATAAATAACAGCCTAATAGATCTAATTCACGTACCATAAAATTCACCCTTGTAAAGTGCACAGTTCAGTAGTTATAGTATATTTACAGAGTTGTGCAGCCATCACCACTGTCTAATTTCAGAATATTTTCATCACCCCTAAAAAAATCTCCATACCCATAAGTAATCACTCCCCATTCCCCTTGCCCCTGGCAACCACTAATCTACTTTCTTTCTCTATGAATTTGCCTGTTCTATTACATTTACCTAAATAGAGTCATATATTTTGTGACTGGCTTCTTTCACGTAAATTATTTTCAAGGTTCATTTGTGTTTTGGCATGTATTAGTACTTCACTCCTTTTTATTGCCAGATAGTATTCCATTGTATGGATACACCACATTTTATTTATTATTTATTTATTTATTTATATGTCACTGATAAACATTTGGGTTGTTTCTACTTTTTTACTAGTATGAATAATGCTGTTATGAGCATATGTGTACAAGTTTTCGTAGATATGTTTTTATTTCTCTTGGGTATATACTTAGGAGTGGGATTGCTGGATCATATGGTAATTTTATGTTTAACTTTTTGAGGGATTACCAAGCTGTTTTCCAAAGTGACTGCATCATTTTTCATTCCTGTCCTAATGACAAATGATGTTGAATAGTTTTTCATGTGTTTATTGGCCATTTGTGTATCTTCTTTGGAGAAATGTCTATTCAAATCCTTTGCCTATTTTTAAAAATTGGCTTTTTTTTTTTTTTTTTGCGGTATGTGGGCCTCTCACCGCTGTGGCCTCTCCCGCTGCGGAGCACAGGCTCCGGACGCGCAGGCTCAGTGGTCATGGCCCACGGGCCGGCATGCAGGATCCTCCTGGACCGGGGCACGAACCTGCGTCCCTTGCATCGGCAGGCGGACTCCCAACCACTGCACCACCAGGGAAGCCCTGGCTTGTCTTTTAATTGTTGGATTGTAAGAGTTCTTTATATATTCTGGTTACAAGTCTCTTGTCAGATACATGCTTTACAAATATCTTCTCCCATTTTACAGGTTGTCTTTTCAGTTTTTTGATGGCGTCATTTGAAGCACAAACGTTTCTAATCTTCATGAAGTCTAATTTACCTATTTTTTGTTGCTTGTGCTTTCAGAGTTATATCTAAGAAACTGTTGCTTAATCCCAGGTCACAAGGGTTTACTCCAGTGTTTTCTTCTAGGTCTTTCACAGTTTAAAACTCTTACATTTTACTTCTTAGATACATTTTGAGTTAGTCTTTGTATATGGTGTGAGGCAGAGTTCCAGCTTTATTCTTTGCATGTAAATATCCAGTTGCCCCAGCACCATTTGTTTTAAAAACCTATTCTTTCCCCCACTGAATGGTCTTCACATCTTTTTCAGAAATCAGTTAACCCTAAATGTGAAGATTTAATTCTGGGCTCTGAATTTTACTCCATTGGTCTCTGTGTCTGTCCTTAGGCCAGTACCACACTGTCTTATTTACTGTAGCTTTGTAGTAAGTTTTGAAATTAGGAAGTGTGAGTTTTCCAGTTGTGTTCCTCTTTTTCAAGATAGTTTTGGCTATTCTGGGTTCTTTGCGTTTTGGAATCAGCTTGTTAATATCTGCAGAAGAGGCTGCTGGGATTTCAATAGGGATTGCATTAAATCCCTAGATGAATTTGGAGAGATTGCCATCTTAACAATATTAAGTGTTCTGCACCATGAAAATGGGATGTCTTTCCATTTATATAGGTCTTTAATTTCTTTGAACAATATTTTGTAGTTCTTAGTATACAAGCCTGTATAAGATCATGTCATCTGCAAATAGAGTTTTACTTTTTCTTTACAATCTGGATGCCTTTTATATACTTTTCTTGCCTGATTGGAAAAGAATTTTTTAAATTAATTAATCTATTTTATTTTATTTATTTTTATTATTATTTTTTTTTTGCGGTACACGGGCCTCTCACTGTTGTGGCCTCTCTCGCCGCGGAGCACAGGCTCTGGATGCGCAGGCTCAGCGGCCATGGCTCACGGGCCCAGACGCTCCGCAGCATGTGGGATCTTCCCGGACCGGGGCACGAACCCGTGTCCCCTGCATCGGCAGGCGGACCCTCAACCACTGCGCCACCAGGGAAGCCCTGCAAAATTTTTTAATTACTGATTCAATCTCTTGTTGTAGGTCTGTTTAGATTTTCTATTTTGTCTTGAGTCAGTTTTCAAAGTTTGTGTCTCTTAGGAATTTATCCATTCTATCTAGGTTATCTAATTTTTTGGCATGTAGTTAGTTATTCATAGCATTTTCTTATAGTCTTCTTTATTGAATAGTGATGTTTCCTTTATCCTTGCTGATTTCAGTAAGTTGGCTCTTCTCTCTTTTTTTTCCTGGTCAGTCAAGCTAAAAGTTTGTCCATTTGTTGATATTTGTGAAGAACCAGCCATTGGTTTCATTGGTTTTTCTTTATTGTTTTTCTGTTCTCTGTTTCATTTATTTCCATATAACTGTATTTGAAGTCTCTAAGGTAAGTGGTCCTTTTTCCCTAATCCATTTTCAAAGATAGTGCAATTTCATTTCACTGATGTCTCTTCCCAGCCCTCACTCTACACCTAGCTTAGAGTATATTAACAAAGGAATTAAAAGACATGGTCTTTACTTCCAGGGAGTTTACGGTGCCTCATAGCCTCCTTCCTTTTTAACTACATTTGTCTCTGTGTCTGCCTTAAATATCTCTTATTACAATTGAAGCCTGTTTTCTGGTTCTGTCTTCTTGGGAATTGGGAGACTGGAAACTTGAAGATAGTTACCAAAGGAATTAGCAGCCCTCTTATCATGAGGTTGAATAATTCTAGTTTCTTTAAGTAGAAACCCTTAGGTACTAAGTTGTTGGCAGGGAGAGAGAGAGAAAGAGAGTGTGTGTGCACGTGCGTGTGTATGTGTACATACGTACACACCATATTTTTAACAAATAGGGAGACCTGGAGGAACCAACTCTTGTTGAAGAGACCACACAAAGCACTAAAGAACAGTGCACAGAAGTATAGATCAGATGCAAAGCAGGTTTCTACCGGGGCCTTCCTTGGTGGTCCAGTGGTTAAGACTCTGTGCTCCCAATGCAGGGGGCCCGGGTTCGATCCTTGGTCAGGGAACTAGATCCTGCATGCCGCAACTAAAAAAAAAAAGATCCCGCCTGCTGCAACTGAAGTTACCGCACGCTGCAACGAAGATCTTGCATGCTGCAACTAACACCAGGTGCAGCCAAATAAATAAATAAATATTTTTTTTAAAATAACCCAAAACGAAAACAAAGTAGGTTTCTTCCGTATCTCCCAGAGTTTTTGCTCCTCTTTCTTAGGCTTCCTCCAGTGTCTCTGCACTCCATTGAAAATACAGAGCCTGAGACTCGTGAGCATGTGGAGCATTGCAGTAACATGTTAAGCTCCAAGGAGCTCACTGTTAGGGTTAGGTAGGGTCATAAAACCAAGCCTGAGCTAGCCTGGGGTAGAAACTCTTCAATTAGCTAAAGCCAAGCTGCCTTAAGACTTTGTAGTTGTATCCTGTTTTCTGCAAGAAATTAGCAAGAATTTAGGCAGTCGGTGCAGCACGTGAATGGTTTTATGCCATTATGGAGCCATTAAATTCATCTTGGACGTTTGCATTTAGAATAGCAATATTTTCAGCTATATTCCAAAGGCCAAGATGAATTTGCATTGCTCTCTGATGTTTTTCTGATCTTTCTCATTGTTTCTCTCTTTTCTCATATGAGCTGATCCTTGTAGGATTGTTTTATCTATCTTCTCCATTATTTGCTTTTAGATCTGTTCGTTCATTTGGCAGTTTTACCTTACATGCTTTTTTCCCAGTACTCCTCTTGTAGATTAGCATCTTATCCTCTCTGTACTTTAGGAATAATCTCCTTATTGTTTTTTTCTGTGCCCTTTTTCCTGACTCTCCTTCCAACCCACCGTAGTTTCTAAAATTGTGTACTCTTGTTAACTACCAGCACAATCAAGATACAGAGCATGTCCATCACTCCAAAAGGTTCTGTCATGCCCCTTTGCAGGTAACCCCTCCTCCTCCCCCTGGCCCCAGGCAACAGCTGATCTGCTTTTTATCCCTATAGTTTTGCCTCTTATTGAATTTTTTATAAATGTGATCATATGGTATGTTGCCCTTTATGTCTGGTTTCATTCACTTTGCATAATGCATTTCAGATTCATCCATGTTGTTGCATGTATCAGTACTTTGTTTCTTTTTATTGCTGAGTGGTCGTCAAGTGATTTAATTGTGATATTGCAGGTGGACAGCGTAGTGGCTGCTGAGTATGAGCTGGAGTACCTGTTACTGGAAGGTCACTGCTATGACATCACCACCGGCCAGCCCCCACGGGGACTGCAGTTTACCTTAGGAACTTCAGCCCAGCCAGTCATCGTGGACACTATTGTTATGGCTAATCTGGTAAACGATCAGTACATCCAGTGGTGATACTCAGTCATGTTAATTTGGGCACTGCGATTTATGATAGAGCAATTAACATTCTGAACATGAGGGAGATTAAAATTCATGATGGACTGAAGTTTTCTTTTTAAGACAACTTTCTTTTTCTTTTTAAGACAACTTAAAAAAAACTTTTTCTTTTAAGACAACTTAAAAGAAAACATGCTAGAATATTCTACTCTAACCAGATTGGCTCCTGAAAAAGTATTGCTTATGAGCCAACAGCATTTTTCCCTTCTTTTTTTTCCTTTTGATTGAAGCTTATTCACACATCATGCGTTGCTTCTTCACTGAAGTACAGCTAAAGGGCAGGCTTCTTGGCTTGACGGGCCAGTATTTTGCTAGTGTTTCTAATATGTAGATTTTAAGAGTTGCATTCGTTTGTTAACCATCTTATTTAAAATAAAGGTGACTGATATTTCAGAAAAAGAAATAACTGTCCCTCAGAAACAGCATTTTGATGTTTTTAAGAGCACTAAAATTTGTCTTGTCTTCTTGTCCTAGGGCTATTTTCAGTTAAAAGCCAACCCAGGAGCTTGGATTCTCAGACTAAGGAAGGGACGTTCTGAAGACATTTATAGAATCTACAGGTAGGATTAAATGATGCAGGTACATTTTTTTAAGAACATTCTGCAATGAGAATCAGCTTGAATTGAATACTACACCGGCAGTTACCCAGGCAATAAGAATTTAATTTGCAATTGTATGTGTGATGAAACGGTGCTTTTCTAGGAAATTAAATGTGGGAGACTTGTCAGGGTATAATTGGATAACAAGCAGTGTAAATACTAACAATATATATAGTCAAGTTCGACTCTTCGGTCATTCTTTCGTGCTAACAGTATCCCAGGATGAAATCATTCTGTCACTGTGATGAAAACCATAGGCAGATGAGAAAGTGAGTCATTTCAAGAAAGGAGAAAAGAAATGAAGAACAGTCAGACTTTTCAACCCTGGATAGTATATTTCTCTACCCTGAGTGAGTTGCAGATTGACAAGACATGTAAGCTTTGGCCGTGGAACCTTGGTGCGAGCGCTTGTCTTTCCAGGTCTGAGGTGGTACAGAAGGTACTCCCAGAGCATTGTCGGTAGCCTGCTTTTTGCTTTAAGATTTGCTACAAGTGACTCTTAGTTTAAAAAAATTATACTGCCTTTTAAAAAGGTGTGATCTAAATTCTGCTTAACACAATTTAAATTAGTATTAAGCTATGTGAGAAGACTTCATGCCAATTCATTTCGGGAATGATTTCCATTAGAGTTTATTTGAGAACATCATCCTGTTGTGTCTTCATTGTAGCTTCATAGTCTTTACTGACCCACATGAAAGCTTTGTGGATTTCTGCATATTTCTTACCAAGAAAGTAGAAGATTTTTGTATTATAGTAAAATCTTCATTGTACATAGTAGGGTTTTCGCCTGTTAATGTTTTCCCCAAAAGCTTATGTGTTGTCTTTCTAAACTCCGTCCCTGCTGTGTGCCCTTTTCCTGGCCAGGCCTCCTACGGTGGCCAGCACCTCACAGTCGCGGGCTCTCTTCCTCCTTTGCTTCCCAGGCTCTGGAATGTTTCATGCTCCCTGTCAGGATCTCACCTTTGCCTGAGAACTTTGCTCTCTGCTGGATGACAGTGAATCCAGTGAATTCTTGTTCTATCGTGGCTTTCTGTAGTTATCACATTAAAATTTGGTGACTGGCAATTTTAGGCATTACAGTTGATTAGTAGGGAAATACTGTTTTCAGTTTTTCCTCCTCTGCCCTGTCTGCTTGCAGACAGAGCTCGTTAGAGTTCTTCCTCCAGAGGATGGGCGCCAGATCGAGTGCAGGGCCCAGGCTTGGCTGTGTGCCTCCAGGAAGGACAGAGTAGAAGCGCTTACAAAACTCTGAAGTAGGGCCATGTCTGCTACTTGCCCATTACAGAGCAGTAGTGATGCGTTTCCGGTGACGGTGCAGCGGCGCAGGCCCCCAGGCGCTCCTTTATCGAAGGGCGCCGTGCTTGGCTCAGACCTCGTGGACACAGGCAGTGGTTCCGTGCTCACGATGTGCTTGCCAGCACCGGGAGCCTCTCACTCTATGGAAGGTCATTCGAAGAGGGACTCAAGAAGGACCTCTGGGCTGTGACCGATTGGCACACTCAACGTGTAAGGATAGAGATTTTGACAAGTGCTTCTGCGTAGCTTGAAGGGGTTTCCTGCAGATTGTGAGAAAATAATTTGTTCAGAAATCACATAAAGATGATGGACAGATATGGGGGGTTGATATCAGACCATTTACTGCATTATGAGGCCTGTGGTTTGTGACATCCATCTTCCTTCCTTCCTTCCTTTTCTAAGTCACGACGGTACAGATTCTCCACCTGATGCCGCTGAAGTTGTTGTTGTCCTCAGCACCTTCAAAAGCAAAATCATTAAAGTGAAGGTGAGTTTGGTATATTAAGGCAGCCACTCTATTAAAGTTAGTGAAAGTAGTGGTAACTTGGTATTTAGTAGCTGTTATGTAAAAATACGTATCTTGAAACCAGCCCCAAACTATGTGAGGTGATGGAATGTGTTAACTCCAGAAATTGTGCTGTTATTATATATTCACAATATATACCTATACCAAGTCATCACGTTGTATACCTTAAATTTACAAGTGTTACTTGTTCATTACATCTCAGTAAAGCTGAAGGGAAAAGAAAGAAACCAGCCCAAGACTTTAATTCACCTTTGGAATTTTACTGTAGCGTTTATAGGAATGCACTTGAAATGCAAAATGTCTTTTTAAAATATGAGTTTGTGGCTTTCTTCACCTGAGAGATTGCACCTTTTGGGTTATCTCAGTGAGCAGTACAAGTCTCGTTTTACATCAGATGTTTTCATAGATACTGCTTTGCTTGTACAGCCACAGTTCACATTATTATTCATGATTTTATTCTCAGAAGACTGGAAAGAATGCCAATGAGAATTTCAACACCAGTAATAAATGGTAGCATTATTTAATTTCTTTTCACTTCTGCTTTCTGTTCTCAGAATTTTGAAGTTCCTAGTGCCTTAAATTCAAGTAAAAGGTATTATGGGATAAATAATCATTATACACAGTAAAATTGAAAGCAGACGGCACACGGTTGAGCAGAAAAATGATCCCTGTGCTGTCGAGAAGATTCGACCACTGTTTGTACTAGTCAGCCCTGGTACAAGGCTGTCACATGAGATGACTCCTCCCTGTGCTGTCAAGAAGATTCGACCACTGTTTGTACTAGTCAGCCCTGGTACAAGGCTGTCACATGAGATGACTCCTTCCTGTGCTGCCCTCTTTCCCTAGAACTAGCAGTTAGCTTGCTGAATTGTGCTTCTGATTTTACTCAGACCATAAGGTTCTCCGCCCGTTTTTCAAACCGAAAACAGTTATTGTCTAATTAAAAGAGGTTGCTATCTCCTCACTCAAGATTTTCATGTGATATGATGAGCACAGTTTGTTGAATACGTCTGGACTCGGGGCGGATTGTACCTGCTGGCGGGATCATTCCCTCCCTAGTGCTGACAGTGTTCACAGTGTGCGTCCGGTGAAGATCATCTAATGCCTATTAGACCCAGTAGGGGGAATCAGATCCATCACGTGTGACTGATTGCAGGTGCAGAAGAAGGCAGATATGGTGAATGAAGACTTGCTGAGCGACGGAACTAATGAGAATGAATCTGGATTTTGGGACTCCTTCAAATGGTAAACTGGCATCATAAAGAAATAATGTTTTTAAGGAAAAACTGATATATAAGCACCATCCCTCCCTTCTCTTGAGTATAATAATCCTGTTTGGGCTTTTCAGATTCTGCTCTGTGCAATCTTGCACTTGTACTTAGAGTAGATGAGTGTTTCCCACTGATTAACTGAAAGAGGTTATCGTCCCCTCATGGTGGGGTTACTTCTGTGCCCTAGTTCTTGACTGCTGTTGGATTTTGTCCACTATTTGGAGAGCTGAGTGGTAATTGCTCAGTTAACCTTCCATTGTATGTCTTGCATTCTGTGGACTAGCCTGTGTCCAGTCTTCTCCTGAAGCTACACGAGGCCCTGTGGGCAGCCTCCCTCTCGTTGGGCAGCCATCCCCACCTCTCGTCCTGTGGGCTGCTTTTGCCGGCCTTGCGCTCTCGGGAAGGAACAGGGATGGGGAAGCACCGTCTCCTTCCCTCTCCCCTTAAAGGGCAGTGTGTCTGTATCAGTGTTTGAAGTGTTCTTGTTTTTACCTTTCTTGTTATAGGGGCTTTACAGGAGGACAGAAGACTGAGGAAGTGAAACAAGAGAAAGATGACATAATTAATATTTTCTCTGTCGCATCTGGTCATCTCTATGAAAGATTTCTTCGGTTAGTCATGTTGGTTATTTCAGAATGTGTGCATGAATTTGTTACAGGATTCTTATTTAGGGAGTACGTGTTTTATGGGATTCTGCCTGTTATACTTCTGTGTATTTGACACACTCTAAGGATTGTGACTAGATTACCATATATAATTGTATTTGTTTTGATCCAGCCAGCCTCATGAAGGGAGCTAAATGCATCTGTGTACCTATTACAAGGCTCTAAACATATTTCAGTATCACTGTGCACACATCATAAGGAGTGGTGTTTAATTGTCCACCAAGCATCACTTAAACCGGAAATTAGGAGGTTAACATAGAGAATAGAGGTGGAATAGGGCCATGGACCTGCCTTCTGAAGATTCATAGGATGTTGAAGCCAGGAGGGATCTTAATTCCGTTTTATAGACAGGCTGAGATTCAGAGGGTGGAAGGATTCGCCTGCGGTCACACAGCCAGAGTGGAGGAGAGGCACAGGCGTGGGCTGGTTGACACAGCGGTCGCCAGGGGGAAGGCCCTCAGGGCGTCTTGTTGTCAGTGGTCAGGAAGGCCTTTGCCTGAGAGTAACTTTCCTAATGCCAGGGTTCTTTTTCCTTGTAATTTTCCACTACAAATCTAGTCAAGATGTCATTTTACTCATGTTTAGCCCTCATATTCCCAAGAAATGATATCTGACCTAGAATAGTAATGTCAGATGTCAGTAACAACTGAATTTAATTAAATTCCTTGACTCAAAATTTGCTTTTGTTTGTTTCCAAAGTAGGGAATCCTGAAGCTGTAACCACTTGCCGTCCCCTTACCTCGCCCCGCTCTCCTCCCTGGCAGGCCCTGTCCAGGCCGTGGGGGGCAGTGCCGTGACGCAGAGCCACCGGGCTTTTCCAGCTTCTTTTTAGGGTGATGTCGTCAGCTAAGCACAGCCTCCAGGATTCATTTGTACCCTAACTAACGTGTCAGTTCATGAAGCAGTTTATTTATAGCTGTAACGTAATTAAAACATGTGCCTCTATCAGTTCGGTATATTACTATAGGTAATAAGTATTCCTTCTTTCCCATCCAGTGATAACACTGTAAAGATGAATAAGGGCAGTTTTCCATTGTCCCCTACTCAGGGTCTCTCTTTGCCTAATTGAGCCACCAGTTAGCTCTGCCACAAAGAACACTGAGTGGTCTCTTGATGGACTCTCCTTGGTTTTGTTGAGATTGAAAAGATTTGGACAATTGTTATATTTTTTGCTTTTGTTTGACAGCATAATGATGCTATCAGTACTGAAGAATACCAAGACTCCTGTGAAATTCTGGTTCTTGAAGAATTACTTGTCCCCCACGTTTAAGGTTTGTTTCTCAGGCTTCGAAAAGGAAAACATTCCTAGTAAGGACATACGTACAGTGTGGTATACTTTTTGCTACTTCTACATTATGTGTATGATTTAAAAATTTTCCTTGTATTTGGTTACCCTGATTCACCCGCATAATTCAATGTTGATTATTCTTCCAGACTGGTCTGTTTGGGGGGAATAGTTGTTATAAAACTGAACACAAAATTATGACTTATTTGAAGCTTGGATAACATAGGAGGAGAGTCTGTATCTTTTGTTTTCATGGAGTAACATTCCTCCTCTGAGCGTGCATGTCCTTGTTTAATTAGAAAGCACAGTACAGGTTTCCAGTGAGAAGGATGGTTAGTTCTGTCATGAACAACTACCCAGTGATCTGTGGAAGTAAAGGATCATCTGTGCAAAACAAAAACACGCTTGGAAAGTTTTCTGCTTTATATCAGTTAGTATTTGTCATCTAAATTGATTTATTTGCATCTTTGTTGGTGTTCTTCTTCAAGCAGCTTTTAATGTACTCAGTAATATCTCTCCGAGAGAAGTGATGCACTTCTGGTCCCCTGAAAGTACTTACATGTAGAATCTGAAAGACTTAACGGCAGCAACCTTGTTCAGAGTACTTGGGTTTGCTGTGTCATTCCCCGGGCTAGACCTAGTGGTGAGAAAGACTTAAAATCAAGCTCAAAAAAATGTTCTACTGAAGTCAAGTTTCGACAGATAAAGTCCATTTCCCTTAAACACGCAGACACACAGACACACATACACAAATTAATTATCTAAAAGCCTTCACTTAAAGATTTCTGTCATCTCATGTGGTGATTAGAAGCCATAAAAAATGGGGATTTGACAAAAGTTTATATGTATTCTTTTATGTAGTCACGAGTGAGTCAGGGTCACGTTTCTTCTTTAGACCACTGATATGGTAAATGTGTTTTACTTGTGCCATAATCGTGCTTGGTTGACTTACTTGTTTTTCTTAATCAGAGTAAATGATTGTTGTTCCCTGTATCTCAAAATAGGAGTTTATACCTTACATGGCAAACAAATACAATTTTCAGTATGAGCTTGTTCAGTACAAATGGCCCCGGTGGCTTCATCAGCAGACTGAGAAGCAGCGCATCATCTGGGGTTACAAGATCCTCTTCCTGGATGTGCTCTTCCCGCTGGTTGTTGACAAGTTCCTGTTTGTGGATGCCGATCAGGTAAGCTCTTAGCGACTGCGCTTCAGCAGTTTGTATTAAAGGCATTGGACTTCCTTTCCTTTTTTAAATGATTTTATCTTTCCAATTATGGAAAAATACATGCTTAGTTTACATTATTTAGAGTATATGGAAATGTATCACCCAGATGTGATCACTTTTAAAATTTGTATTCGACATATCTCCTTTTCATCTTTGTTCCTATTGCCTCTTTTACACAGTTGTGATTGCATTGTGTATGCAGTTTTGTATCTTAAATTTAGTTCATTTAACATACAAACTAACAATTGGAAAATTCATCAGTTTACCACAGTGCTTGCCATCATCTCCAATTATTTGCTCAAAAGCTAGAAGTTATTGACAAGGGTAAGCGAGAGGAAGTGCAAGTAGGTGGCCTTGATAATGTGGAACTCTTCAGAAGGTCATCCTGCTGTCAAGATTTGACTTAATTAAAAGGAACACACTTAATTTTAGAAAATTAAGATTTCTAATTTTAGAAATTTTAGAGCATACAAACTCAAAAAGTGTAAATGTACTTCTACCCTACAGCCTTTCTCCTTATCCTGAGCTGGCTGAAACCTGAGTTCCTCATCTGAATGGAAGTGATGTAATGTGTGCAAGTCATTTGGACAAAGCTTCATCCAGCTCTTGGGAATTCTGCCCCCTGTGGCTCACTTATATCGCAACTGGCTCAACCTGAAGCACGCTTTCCTAGTTCTAATATAATCACACTTAATCCTTGCTGAGCACTTACTGTGTGCCAGGCGTCATTCCCCATCATTCCCCGTTAGTTCATGTAATCCTCCCAACAACCCTGGGAGATCTCCATTTTAGATGAGGAAACTGAGTCACAGAGAGGCTGTGCAATGTATCAATTATTAATTTGTTTTATTTCTGCTTTTTTTTTTTTTGAATGCTTGGAAATACTCTGTGCCAAGCACCAGGCTAAGCGTCTTGACATGCTAGTGAGGGCGGTCAGCCTAATCAGTGGAGGAAGCGAGGCTCGAGCTGGGTCTCCTGCCTGTGCCGCTGAGCCCTGAGCTCCCCGCCGTATCTCCTGGACCCTGCTGTCTGCATGGTTGTTTAACAGATGACTGTGATCCTCTCTTCTTCAGATTGTGCGGACAGATTTGAAAGAGCTGCGAGATTTCAGTTTGGACGGTGCTCCCTATGGTTACACTCCTTTCTGTGACAGCCGCAGGGAGATGGACGGCTACAGGTTCTGGAAGTCAGGCTACTGGGCCAGTCACTTATCCGGGCGGAAGTATCATATCAGGTGCCGAAGAAGGAGTGCTTCTAATGCTGTTGTTTGATGTTCTTTAAAAGTAATTTTGTATGTTTAAAGTTGTGAATAGGTAATACATTAATGTGGTTCAGAAATAAAAATTATAAACAATACACAGTGAAAAGAAATCTTCCCCATTCTGTCTCCCTTCTTCCCAGTTCCCACTCCCACAACAGATAAAATCCTCTATTAATTTACTGTGTGTCCTTCCAGACTTTCTTAATTCTTAGGTAAACAACTGTGACTTCTTTTTTACACAAAATATATACTATCCTATTTATAGTTTTGTGCCTTGCTTTTTTTACTTGATGTCTCTAGTAGACTTTATATCCACATGTGGAGAGAGACCTTTTTCCTTTTTACATCAACATATTATTCCAGTATATATATTATTTATGGTCTCCCTATGACGTACAATGTTGTAGTGAATAATTAAATACATAATTGTGTATATTTCAAGTATATCTGTAGGACAGATTCCTAGAACTCCTAGGTTAAACAGTGAATGTATCTGTTGGGCATTTGTTGCTTAGAACTCCTAGGTTAAACAGTGAATGTATCTGTTGGGCATTTGTTGCTTTTCTACGTTATCTTCTCTGGGCAGAGTGTGATTCGGAGAGTAGGGGGATATGTAGGAAGCAGCATGTGTAGAGATAAATGTTGGGGTGTGGTGATTTCCGTATTGTACTTTATGTTCTTGGTCCAAAAGAACTGTAACATTTGGGTGTTTTTTCTTTTCCTATAACATTTAAGACATCATCAGGATATCTTCAACTAATGGTTATCAGTCTTTATTACCAAATCTGCTGACATTTGCTAGGAATCTTTTGTCAGAGATGATTTCCTTTGGAAGGCGGTTACTTAAAGAACAGTGACAAAGTGAGCTTGTGGTACCAGAATATGGATTTTGTAATAACTTCCTTAGCCATCTTTGAAGTAGCACAGACTGACTCTGAGCTCCACTGTAGACCTCAGCTTACCTTTTCAAAGAGAAGCCAGAATGTTTGCCTAGTGATCTGTTCCATTAATCAGTGTAGTTACTTTTCCTGCGATAATCCATGGTTATAACAAATGGATTTTCTCTGTCCAGTGCATTGTATGTCGTGGATCTGAAGAAGTTTAGGAAAATAGCTGCTGGTGACAGACTCAGGGGACAGTACCAAGGTTTGAGTCAGGATCCTAACAGCCTTTCAAATCTTGATCAAGTAAGTGGCCATTTTTTTGGTTAACCGTTTCAGTGATGGGTATACAGTGTTGTGTCGGAAAATGAAGTGTAGTATTTGCTTCTCACTCCTCTGTTGGGACGGTGTTCTATGTCTTCATGGAAGGAATTTGTGTGTGTGTGTGTGTGTGTGTGTGTGACACTTTTATCTGTCCTCAAGAGAGGACATAATGGTGAAAAATGTCATGGGCCTGAGGTTGGTTTGGGGAGGGAGATAGAAGGAGGACACTGCCACTCAGAACCATTACCTTATCTTTTCGTTTTGTACCCAGCTAATCTGATCCATTTGTTTCTCTGCCTACTAGGGTCAGTGTATTTCTCTTCTTTAGGAACTAACTGGCTCAGGATTCACAGCATAGAATACAGTATCATAATTTCCCATTTTTTCCCATATCAGCAACCATGGTGTTTTTTAAGAAGTTTGGATGAGTCACTGTTTATTAATGCTAAACATTTTTTAGAGGTGAGATTATAGTTTGCGTTTTAGATACATAGTTTCACATATTTTGTTTTGCTTAAGTCTGCCTTAAACATTTTTAAGCATTTGTGATATATAGCACCCATAAAGAAAAGTGAGTGTACAAAACAAAAATTTATAAATATATGCATATTCATATGCATCAGTGAATTACCACAAAGCACATGCCCATGTACTACCACCCAGTTTTAGAAATACAACATTACTAGCATCCCAGAAGCCACCCTCTTTAACGGAAGTATCCAGCATCCTGACTTTTGTGGTAATCACTCCATTGCTTTTCTGTATTGAATTACTACTTACACATGTATCCTTAAACACTATAGCTTTACCTGTTTTTTTCTGCCTGTCTCAGTGGGATTATACAAGATGTACTCTTTTGAGTCTAACTTCTTCTGCTTAATGTTATGTTAGTGAGATTCATCCGTATTGTTGTGTGAAGTGGTAGTATGTTTTGTTTATTGTACATTTGGTTGTTTTCCATTTTTGTCTTCTCCAAATAATGCTGCTGTGATCATCGTTTATGCACATGTATACGTCTTTCAATTGTGTGTACAACTACAAGTTGAATTGCTGGGTCATCAGATTGGTCCATCTTTATCTTTACTAGATAATTCCAAACAGTTTTCCAAAGTAGTTCTGATTTATAGTCCCATCAGCAGTGTAAGAATTCCTGACGCTCTATGTAATTTTGAGTAATACTTATTGTTAATCTGTTAAATTGTTAGATGTGAGCTGGCAGCCCATGTGGCTTTCAGTTAGAGAGTTTAATCCCTTTACATGTAATGTAATTATTAGTGTGGTAGGATTTACATCTGCCAGTTTCCTACTTGTTTTCTATATGTCTTTTGTGTTTCTCAGTTCCTCCATTACTGCCTTCATTAATAGATATTTTAATTCCCCTCTTGTTTCTTTCACTATGTACATGGAGATTTTCCAGGGTTTTTTTTTGTTCTAGCCCAGTTGCTCTAGTCTGAGAAAGTATTGTGTATGATCTCAGCCATTTGAAGTTTGTTGAGCTTTGCTTGTTGAGCTGTCCCAGATATGATCAGTTTTGGTAAACATTTCAACTGGTTTCATATTCTGCAGATGTTAGGTGTAATGTTTTTCTGTGTATGTCCATTAGGTGAGGTTTAGTGGTATGTTGTTGTGTGTTTTGTCTGTGTGTTTTTCTATTAGTTACTGAGAGAATTGTGCTAAAATCTCTTTCCATATTGTGAAATCTTTCTTGTCTTTGGTTTTGTCAAATTTTGCTTGATGTGCTTAGAGACTGTATCATTCAGTGCCTAAAAACTTAGAAGTCATATATATGTCTGACAAATTAACCTTTTATTATCTCTGTTAATGCTTTTTGGGCAGGGGCTTAAAGTGTGCTTCATCTAGTATTAGTGCAGCTATGCTGGTTTTCCTTTTAGTTAGTGTTACATGGTATATTTTTTTATCCTTCTGTTCTCAATCATTCTTTTTTTTTTTTTTTTTTTTGTGGTATGCGGGCCTCTCACTGTTGTGGCCTCTCCCGTTGCGGAGCACAGGCTGCGGACGTGCAGGCTCATCGGCCATGGCCCACGGGCCCAGCCGCTTCGCGGCATGTGGGATCCTCCCGGACTGGTGCACAAACCCGTGTCCCCTGCGTCAGCAGGCGGACTCTCAACCACTGCGCCACCAGGGAAGCCCCTCAATCATTCTTTATCCTTATGTTTTAGTTCTGTTTCTTATAAATAGCTTATATTGGTTTGTTTTTTCATGTGGTTGTGACAGTCATTTAATTTGAACATTAGTCCATTTATAGTTAATGTAATCACCAACAAGTTTGGCTTCTCCATAGTTCTGCTTATTCCATATGTCCTGTATTTCTCTTTTCTCCTGTCAGTTTCTTTCAGATTGATTGAGGATTTTTTCATAATTCCATTTTCCCTCTATTAAACTATACACTTAAAGTAATTTTTTAATGATTAGCCTAGAGATTACAGTATGCATTTCTGACTTTGCAAAGGCTAATGTTAATTAGTGTATTTTACTCATCTACCAGACAGTGCAAAAACATCAGAACAGTTCTTCTCAAATTTTAGCATATATTAAAAAAATCACCTGAAGAACTTATTAAAGCCTTAAGCCCTGGGCTCCATCCCCCACAGGCTGATTCAGTAGGTATATGGTTGGGCCTTAGAATCTGCATTCCTAGCAAACTCTGTGCTGCCAGTCCACAGACTACATTTTGAGTGTCATTGTCTTAGAACTCATTACTCCATTTATCCTTATCTCAACCTAAATACTTTGTTGCCATGTATTTTAGATCTGTCTATATTTTAAACCCCAGAAGAAGTTATTCTTCTTGTTTAATACAGTCAGTATCTATTTAAATTTGAACTAACATAGTTACCCTTTGGGTTACTCTGCATTCTCCCCTGCATTTCTGGGCTTCCATATTGGATCATTTTCCTTCTGCCTGAAGGTGGTCCTTTACTTAGTGTGCACTAGTAACAAATTCAGTTTTTGTTGTCCGAAAGTATCTGTATTTTACCTTGATTATCTTTTACTGTGGTAAAATTTACCATTTTAACCATTTTTAAATGTTCAGTGGGATTAAGTACATTTACAATGTGCAGCTGTCCATCTCCAGAACTGTTTCATCATCCCAAACAGAAACTCTGTACCCATTAAACAGTTAACTCCCCTTTTCTCCTGCCCCAGCCCCTGGTAACCTCTATTCTATTTTCTGTCAGTATGCATTTGCTTATTCCAGGTACTTTTGGAATCACACAATATTTTTCCTTTTGTGTTTGTTTTATTTCACTTAGCATAATGTTTTCAAGATTCCTCCATGCTGTAGCATGTATCTAACTTTTCTTCCTGTTAAGATCAAATAATATTTCATTGTATGTATATACATTTTGTTTGGATATTCATCTGTTGATGGACATTTGGCTTATTTCCATCTTTTGACTTGTGAAGAATGCTTCTGTGAACATTGGCGTACAAGTATCCGTTTGAGTCTCTGCTTTCAGTTCTTTTGTGTATATACCCAGAAGTGAAATTATCGGATCGTATTGGTTGTTTGTGTCTTTGGATAATGGAACGTTTTATTGTGTCAAACGCACAAGTTTTCCTGAGAGAAAAGCTTCAAAGCATAGAGTACAGCTGGCTAGAAAACATGTGGGCTTCATCTACTTGGGATCAAGCCTTAGCAGACAAGGTGGATTCAGAGCTTCCTTAATTTAAGCAAACCCTTGAAGTACAAGAGCCACACTCGATGCTTAATTGGCTTTTAGAAGGCAGTACTGTTTTTCTTAGAATTGCCCTCATGGAGGGAATCTAGGTGCAGGCTGTTTGTGAGTTTTAAGCTAAAGTTTTTCAGATGCTTATTGTGGGTAGATGTTTTATGGATCCTCTAAACTTTGTGGTTTTTAAAAACACCGGAGGGCTTCCCTGGTGGCGCAGTGGTTGAGAGTCCGCCTGCTGATGCAGGGGACACGGGTTCGTGCCCCGGTCCGGGAAGATCCCACATGCCGCGGAGCGGCTGGGCCCGTGAGCCATGGCCTGAGCCTGTGCGTCCGGAGCCTGTGCTCCGCAATGGGAGAGGCCACAACAGTGAGAAGCCCGCATACCATCAAAAAAAAAAAAAACAACAACAACAAAAAAAAAAACACCGGAAATAAATATTTTAGTTTCTCTAAGGTTTTTGGTACGGACTCTTTTCTGTTTTAAAAATTTGTGATTGACATGTGATATGTAACGAACAGCTAATTCGCTGTGCATTTATTTAAATTTTCCCTAGGACTTTATTTCTAAACATTTTCTTTTATATTTTATTGAAGTATAGTTGATTTACAATGTGGTGTTAATTTCTGCTGTAATGCAAAGTGATTCAGTTATACATATGTATATTTTTTCTTTTTCATATTCTTTTCCATTATGGTTTATCACAGGATATTGAATATAGTTCCCTCTGCTCTGCAGTAGGACCTTGTTGTTTATTACCCTAGAACTTTAGATTGTTGTGTTTTATCTTCTCTTCTGAACAGGATTTGCCGAATAACATGATCCACCAGGTGCCAATTAAATCACTCCCTCAAGAATGGCTTTGGTGTGAAACATGGTGTGACGATGCCTCTAAGAAAAGGGCAAAAACAATTGATTTGGTAAGTTGTCGGTGGCTCTTTTCTGCATCTTAGTCCTGTCTGATGGATGACTAGATAATTTAGTCTTTCTCTTTAACTGTGTAGTTCAGGGACTGCAGAACTTCTTACAGCAACCTCAGCAGGAAGCCAAATCCTCCAGTGTGTGATGGGGTTGTTTTCACTACTTAGAATTGGTGAAGTTACCACTGATCTTCCGGATCACTCTGTGCCTTGTAATGTTTCCAGTGTTTCTTTTCCTGCCTCCCAGTAGCGCTCCACGACTTCTTTGCGGAAGCTTTGTGCGGCCCACTCACTACCACACTGCTTCTGCTAATATGGTTTGCTTCCTCAGTATTGTTCTCTTTGTCCAGTAAGGACCTGTATCCCAAGAACAGAAACACCTTTGAATTCTGTGTAACATACCCTTCCTTCAGCTCAGTTGAAGTGTGTGATTTTGGTTTTCACAGTGTAATAATCCAATGACCAAAGAGCCCAAGCTGGAGGCCGCTGTTCGAATTGTCCCAGAGTGGCAGGACTATGATCAGGAGATCAAACAGCTACAGACACGCTTTCAGGAGGAGAAGGAATCGGGAGCACTTCATAAAGACACACCGGCACAAGAACCGAGCCGGGAAGGTATGTACAGCCTCTTGGCTTTAGGCAAATACTTCTTGGCCTGTCTAATTTCTGTTTGTTGCAAAAGCAGAATAATGAATAAAAGGACTAGAAGAAACAGTTATTTAATCCTTCCATCCTGACATCTGCTAGTGTATATTGTTCACTTTCCTAATTCAGTTGGGTTCTAAACAGTATTTATTAATGCAATTGCTGCCCTTTTTTTCTTCTTTCTTTCTCTTTCTTTCTTTTTTTGAAGAAAGACTGCTTTCATTGTGATTATTGTTATTTAGGTTCATGAGTTTTGTGATACATAAGCCAAACCTGACATTATTTGGGGGATCTCTTGTCAGATTCCTAGTGAATGAACACATTTAGGATCAAGACAGAGAACGTATTGATTTGAAAAAAAGTATTCTGAGGACTAAATCTTCATATAATGTTTTCCCTACTATATGTACATCTCGGATGGTAGCCAATCTAAAAAAATCATTAGAATACAAAAGTGACCTTTTGTAAACCCATTAATAAGCTGGGCTCTGGATTTTAATGTATTCAGCTCAAAACGAATTCTCAAAAAGCAATTATAGAACATGGATCTTGAGTGATTCTGAAGACTATGGCATGATATTAAAATCACAGCTAAAAGGTTGGATATTCACCATAAAAATAATTAAGTTCATGAGTAAAACCTCAAGAATTTCCATAGATAAATGGCAAAGAATGTAGACATACTGTTTAAATAAGAGGAAAACAGAAATATAAATGAATTTGAGGAAACAGTAATCAAATTAAAGGAATCTATCATTAATACATGCTACATAGAAAAAAGCGTACATATTGGTGATGCCATTTGTTGGGGGAGATGGTGATGAACCTTTTGTGGGTGAACCTTGCTGAAGCTTTGTGCACTAGAACAATCCTTGTTAGAGGGCAGTCAGTCGATCGTCAGGAGCCATTAAAGTGCTTATATCCTCAGTAATTTCTCTCTCGAGAATTTACCTTGAAAGAAATAATTCAATGCAAGAAGAAAGTTATGTACATGGAGAAATTTATTTTATTATTACTTGTAAACCAAAGGCATTAAAAAACAGTTTTAAACACCCAAAAATAGAAAATAGTAAATGAGCTACACTGCTACATAGGAAGTGTTTATATGTTATTAAGTGAAAAAAGAAGACTCCTGACTAAAAATATGTGCATTTTTCCTAGAAGTAAATATAGTACTTGTGAAAACAATATTTAGATGGAGTTAGGGGTATGCAGGTAGTTTCCATGTTCTTAAAAATAAAAATGTCTTTTTTACTTTGTTTTTGCTTTCAAAGTATAACACAAACACACTAAACCAGAGCTCCTAAAAATTTAAAAAGAGAGATACAGCAGAGGTAGGGGCACAAATAATAGGTTTCGTACCAGAAAATGCCTAGGCTGTACTTTTTTTCTTTGGCTGTGTCGGGTCTTCGTTGCAACACTCGGGATCTTTCATTTCAGCCTGTGGGCTCTTAGTTGTGACACGTAGGCTCCAGGGCACATGGGCTCTGTAGTTGGTGGCACGCTAGCTCAGGCGCGCGGGCTTAGTTGCCCCGTGGCGTGTGGGATCTTAGTTACCCGACCAGGGAGCGAACCCGCGTCCCCTGCGTTGGAAGGCGGATTCTTCACCACTGGACCACCAGGGAAGTCCCTAGTCTGTACTTTTATAACTTGACAATAATTCCTTTTCTTTTCATTCGTTCTCCTTTTCCGTAGGACCTCAGAAACATGAAGAATTATGATCTCCAGAGGAGGATAGGGAATTACACCATTTGAAGAACACTTTTTATATTAAATGCTAGTTTTTTCCAATCTGTCTATACAACTGCTGATGAACTGGCTGGGCAGGTGTGCCGCACCGTTCATTCTGACTCCTGCACGCTGGCGGCTCTGGATCTCTGGAGTCAAGGCTCCACTGGATTCATACCTCAGAGGAAGACAAGGGGCTGATCTCTGGGGGACTCTATAAAGAGCAGGCTTCTAACCAGAGGGGAAGATGGCAGAGGCAACTGGAAGAAAACGAGCCCTGTGGTGCTCACACCCAGGAGCCCACACGTGCCACAGTGTCTCGGGAAGCCACCAGCCAGAGCCACCGTGTCCTTCCTTACCTCAGCCTACGGGCAGCGGAGCTCAGTCTGCAGCCTGGGCCGCAGGGCAGGTGCCGCCCACATCAGCCATCAGAAGCTTTGCCCAAGGTCTGCGCACCTCGGGGTTTGCGCCAGCGTTCCCCTGTGCCCTTCCCCAGCATCAGGTTCACTGTCAAATTGAAACCCAACCAACAATCATGTGTCTTCAGGCTCGGCTCGGGGCAGGTTAATTTGGGGTTAGGATGGGGGTGGGTTGGGCTGAGGGTAGGGAAAATGTCAGGAGTAGGAGGCTCTGGAACGCTGGGGTGAGGGCGAGGGGGACCGGAGATCGGCCGTCCTCTTTTATAGACCGTCGGCACCGTTGTGACTAATTGGAAATGAAGACGTTGTCCTTATTCTCCACCCAGCCCCAGTGAACGTTTTAAGTAATTGTTTTATAAGCAGTTTTTTAAGTTGTGAAAGTCTTTGCTTTTCTCTTCCCACTTTCTTAAAAAAGAAGCCTGTTATTTCCTTACTGGATACAGCCATAGTAAGCCCCTGTAGTGATCCATCCTGAAGGGCTCAGGGCTCCCTCAGGACGGTCACCGCATCATTTACCCTCTTCTTCTCCGCAGGATTTTCGTCTCTCAGACCCAGGGGAAGTTGGCTTTGGCTTTTCTCTACGGAAGACTCCCAGATCCGAGATCGGGAGAGATTCTGCTTGTGTAATTCACTTTTTTCTATACACTGTTCCGTATTCCTTTTAGTTTAGTGCGGTGGGCTGCCTTTGACTTGCAGAAATTGCCAGTGTTGCACCCGTTCTGACTCCACAGAGTTGCATCTTGAAGCAGGTTTGGCCCTTTGGTCATGGCTTTTCGTGTCTTCACTTCAGCAGCCCAGAAGGGCGCTTCCGCGGCAGCCTTTCCTGCTGGGTGGGCAGAGCCGGGAGGTGCCCACGAGGAGTCTTGCGGGTGCTGTCGGCCTGCGTGGCTGTAAGGATGCAGGTCCTGCCCCCTGGCTGCCCAGGCTGCAGGGCACAGCAGCAGAGCACTCCGTGGACTGTGCCGCCTTCCAAAGTCTTAGGACAAATATCGAGGAATTAATTTTTTTCATATTCACACGCCAAAGTTAGCTCGGGAGTCTCTTAGTCCTAGGGAGCTTTTGAGCGTGCTTTTGTAGGTCCATTAAAAAACTGGGGAGGAGGGAGTCTGAAAGATTTTTAGATAAATCGATCCAAGACTGCAAAGGTCCCTCAGAGGTGTCGCTGTTGACAAAGGCTCTAGCGTGAGTTCCCCCCACGCTGCTCCTCCCCTGGTCAGAGCAGCTAAAGGGATAGAATCAATGAGAGTGGAAAACACTCACTCAGGTCCATCTGAGGGTTAATTAAGCCTTCAGAGAGGCTGCCGCTGCCGCCGCCACTTCTGTCTACAACCACGGCGCAGTTGTGCGTTTTCCCACTTCATTTACTGGGAGGTTGAGCGGGAAATAACAGAAGTCACTGGGATGTGCTTTGTAAACGCTGGTTCCCTCGGGACATGGAATAGGCCACCTTTCCACGTCTTTCTGCCTGGGCTCTTAACGTGTATCCTTCATGAGGAAGGTGAAATCTGTTCTCTGTGTAGTGTGTGTGTGTCCTCGTTGCCCCTTATTTGTCACCACCCTAAATTTAAGTCTTATTAACAGTTGAATCTAAACATGCGAGACCCCGCTTGCTTCTGAAACGGCCTAGGGTCCTCCTTCTCATGCCAGGAATATCTTGGTTCACGTGGCATGGGCAACTTGCGAACCGAACCTCTGGCGCCCTGGGGAATGATACCGCCGCCAAAATTTGGTCTTGGTCAGCTTTGTCCGTTCTCTCTACCGTATGAAAGCAAATTGTGACGGGAAACATAGGAGAGATGTTTCACAAGAAACATGAACTGATTTTACCGAGAAGTGCAAGCTTCTGGAAGCTACTCACAGTACGTTGTTCTCAACCATCTTTTCATACGTAATGGACTTTTTCCCCCTTCATCATGCCACAGTGGAAACTTTTTCTTTCTGAATCAGTGCCAGAGCAATGTGACATAATGTGACACATCAGAACGACACGCAACAGTGTGGGTTTTTATGTCTTGCGAACAGTGGTGTTCGACGGAGGTCAGAACGGGTGCACGCGGCCTGCTCTCGGAGCTGCGGGGACGTGCCTGTGTTTCGTTTAAAAGCGTCCTGAATACTTGCCCCGCTGAGAGCGCTGGTGCGGCAGTTTTCCGCACGCCTGAGGGAGTGCCGAAGCTGTCAGAATGGCACTTCAGATTGAAACGTAGAGCTGTTGGCCTGCCTGCCAAGCACACGTGCACCGGGTAGGCCCACGCACTGTGTGAGCTCAGCTCGGGGGGCGGCGGGGAGCAAAGGTTTCATACAAATCAGGTAGTACTTTCCAAGAAGGGAGCTTAATCGACTCTGCTGTCCTCACGCCCTCATATCATGAGCCTTGTGAAAGGTCTGATGGAACGAACAACGTCTGTCTGGTTGCAGGATTACTGAGTGAAGGGGCTGACGGCCAGGGACAGCAGTGTGGTTTCCAGAAGAGACTGGAAGGGGATTGAAAATCCCAGTTTCCTTCGGCTGGGAATTCCACTTTACTGACCTCGTAACTTGGAACGGGTCAGACCCCGCCCTCACAGCAGCGAGCATAAGGTGGTTCCTCCTCCCCGACACCCCCTTGGGAGTAAATTTGGCTACTTGAAAGCAGTTTTCTTTTTTTCCTGAAACTGTCATGGATGATTAAAAGAGATAATTCAACTCAAGAGTTTCAAGAGGACATCTCGTGCATTTTTCTGAGTAAAATGTTCGTGCTGTGGTATCAATATCATGGAAGTGGAAGTGTTTTGGTGAAGCTTTCTCTTGGTAACAGTGAATGCAGGGTGTGTTGTGTGCAAAGTTATTTAAATATATTCCATTGTGTAATTTTAATAATTAGTTTTTTAAGCATTTGATTTTTATGGGGACACTTTTGTGGGATGATAAGGGTTAATCAACTTGAATATTGCTGTTTTGTGTCTAGTCTGGTGGGATAACCTTTGTAATTTAAATTCCTATTTTCCCAGTCTTGCTATAGTGAGGAAGGATCTTTATTAGGACTTTGGTAGTAACCTGACTGAATTCCACAAATTCGACGTCATTAACTCAGGTCTTTGTTGGTACTTCAGAGTATCTGGAGGATACCAATTTCTCTTTCATTATTTGGTCTTTGATCTCTCAATCTAATACAGAAATGAAGCTTCTGGGTGGCGGTGAGTCAGGGCACTGAGTAGAGGATCTCTCCCTCTCAGGGTGTCACTGAGTGCTGATAGCTTATAAAAACAAACCATGAAATCAGCTTCAGGCACCTGCATGCTCCCCAGAAGCAGTCCGAAAGTGAGGCCATCTCCTGAGTCTTTTCCAATTACCTAGCAACACAGAGGCCAAATGTGGCAGATGTAAGTAGGACACAAGTTAGGGTTTGAGGCAAGGCCTTCATCCCACCTGTAATTTATGCATTGCCTTACGTGTCACCTTTTAGATTTCCAGAGAAATGGACATAATTCCTCTTCACAATAAAAATGGCAAAATACATTAACCTAAGGTCAGCAATTTGAGAAAAGATTATCAAGTACGGTGGTTTCCAACCAGTTGTTTTTGCTAATAATAAGGTAAACATGGAAAAAAACAAAGAAAAATATTAGAATTTTTAAAGAAACTGTACTTAAAAAAAACACAAAAACCTTTGTAACTCTTCTGTTTTACTGTAATCCTGTTCCATTAAATGCAACAAAGGTCCAGGTGCTGCCCCTTCCTCGGGAACAAGCAGCGGGACAGTAAACGTCTACAGAGCCCTCTGCGCCTGAAATGGATTGAGAATGAATTTCCTGGTACTGTAATGAAAATAAGGTCTGCTCAACACAATAAACTTTTCCTTCTCTTCTTTAAAACCGTCTGGTCCGTCATTCAGCTTTTATGCTTAGGAAAGGTAAGTCGTTAGAGCTCGAAATTCCATCCCTCCATCTGACAGAAGCAGCAGGCCTGGACAGGAGGAAGAGCTTTACCCGAACGCCTTGTCTGCTGAGGAGCTAGGTCCAGGTGCAGCCAATTCTCTAGATTCTCAGGGGAGCACCCAGGCCTCTTCCAAGGTCCCCAAGTTTGGGGGACTGCCCCAGGTAGGATCTGGCAGGCAAGCTGCCCCAGAAGCACTAACCGTAACAGGAAGGATGGCACGGACTTTGTTCATTTTGCAAATTCTCTGAGCTCCTACGCTGGGGCTGGATTTAAGGTTGAAGATACGGTTCCCGCCATTCAGGTGCTCACTGGACACCGCAAGCTGGTGTAATGGGAGCGCTTGCAGAGGTGGAGGTTGGGCAGAGGGACCTTGTGGCTGTGAGAACATGACAGAGGGCACCTATGGTGGAGGAGGGAACGAGGGGTTTGGTGGTCAGGAAAAGCTTCTACAAGGAGAGGATGCTTAAACTCAAGTTTGGGGAATCAGTAGGCGTTATCTATGTAGAATGAGGGAGGTGGGGATACAGTGAGGTTGGAGAGCTGGTGTATCTCATTTAAGGAACTGCAAGTGAACCTCTGGGACTGGAGTCATGGCCAGGAGCGAGGTGCTGGAGTGGGGATCTGAGTTGATCCAGAGCCACCAGAAAGCCCCTGAGGGGTTTTAAACTGGGTACCCACATGAAACCTCTTTTTTCTTGTAAAAAAATTACTATTGATGTATAGCATTTGAAGGTACAAGCACACAAACATACACCTTGATAGATTTTCAAAGTAAACACACTTGTATAACCATCAACCAGATAAAGAGGTAAAAAGAAGTTGGATTATAGTCTGGCTTCCATCAGTGGCAAGAGCATTGTATCAGACCAACCAGTAAATATATATACATTGTTGAAATGCACTGGAAAGCGATCAGAGACAGGCAAAAACTGGAGGGCACTCAACCCCTGAAAGAAGAGAAACACACTGGATAAGATCCACATTTAAGCAACTATTCCTCATGTGGCCCACAGGGAATAAAACAAAAAGTGGCTGTTCTACAGGGCTGAGGAACCAAGTCAGAGTTCAGAGGCTGCCCAAGCAGCTGGAAATTGAAGGCAGAAAATCCCAGAAAGGAGGAAGCCACAGAGCCTTGAATTTGCCGTGCATACTCCCCTCATATCCTTGGCTGACTCCTAAATTATGCTTGAACAAAGCAGGATTCCAAGAGGGCCAAACAAAGCAACAGCTGGAAGGCTGGAAAAGCTCAGAAGATGTCTGGCGCTGGGGAGGGAAAGTTTGGCGTTTATGTCCCACCAAGTTAGAGAGGCTCAGTAAACATTTGGGGCTTTCCGCTGAAATCGGGTCTAGGCCCTAGGACTAAGGGCAAAACTAAAATAGAACCACTCTAATAAAGTGTAAAGTCAAGCCTTCGAAGAATCAAGGTGATCCAATAGTAACTTAACTCCCTACTAAAACTCAACAGTTTTCATGGGAAAATTAATGAATCCAGAGTCTCTATATCACTCAGAATGTCCAGTATACAATCACAGATCAGACGTAAGAAACAGGAATGAATATTAGCACACATAAACAAGGGGGGAAAAGTTAAGAGATCTGCAGGCAACCAAGATGTTGAAATTGTTGAATAAGAATTTTAGAATAATTATAGGGACTTCCCTGGTGGTGCAGTGGTTAAGAACCCCCCTGCTAATGCAGGGGACATGGGTTCGATGCCCAGTCTGGGAAGATCCCACATGCTGTGGAGCAACTAGGCCCGTGTGCCACAACTACTGAGCCTGCGAGCCACAACTACTGTGCGCCTGGAGCCTGTGCTCCGCAACAAGAGAAGCCACCGCAATGAGAAGCCCATGTGCCGCAATGAAGAGTAGCCCCTGCTCGCTGCAACTGGAGAAAGCCTGCGCACAGCAACGAAGACCCAACTGCAGCCAAAAAATAAATAAAATTTATTTAAAAAGGAAATAATTATAAATATGTTAAAGAAACAATAGGAATGGATATCTACAAAGGATGAAGATGTGGGGAATTTTAGGAGAGATGAAATTTTTAAAAACCAATTTCATGGGTAGGCTTAAGATTAAACACTGCAAAAAAAAAAAGAAGGATCAGAGAACTTGAAGACAGGTTAATGGAAATTATCCAAATTGAAAAGCAAAGAGGGAAAAACGATTGAGAAAAATAATAAATGAATATATGTAATAACCTGTGAGGCAGTATCAAGCAGTTTAACAAATACGTTTGGAGAAATACTGGCCAAAAATTGTCAAGGTGTGATTAAAAACAACTCATGGATCCAAGAGCCTTAGTGACTCCAGAAATACAGTTTCTTAAAAATGCTCTCTTGACCCAGTTTTGGCCCTGGCTAAAGGCCAGTCAGTTCTCTTGAACAGCCAATCTAGTCCACACCCTCAACCACTTCACTTATTGGACTCTTCAACTCTGGGCCACTATATACCCACCCTAATCGCCCAAGGCCAGATATAAGACATGCAGGGACATCTCCTATGCTCCAGAGCTTATTGAAATATTCAAATTAGCCAGTCTTACCCTGCCTCGCCCATTCATTCCTGGGGAAACCGCAGTTAAAGCTCTTGCCCACAGTTCCTGCCTTGCCTTCTTCCTAGTGAGCAACCCTAGTGCTTCCCCCGAGGGGTCCTGCATGGTGTGAATTGTGATATAACAAAACTAAAACTCTTCTAGCTTTTCTCTTGATCTTTGTCCGGCCTCACTGTGTGTTACCCCCCACCCCCCAAACCAGTGCACGCACATGCACACGCACATGCGCGTGCGTGCGCGCGCGCACACACACACACACACATGCAGGATAAATACAAAGAAGGTCACACCTAGGCATGTCATAGTCAAATGCTGAAAACCAAAGATAATCTTTAAAAAGTACTCAGGGAAACAAAAAAGACATACCATACACAGATATAACAATAAGAGTGATAGCTGAGGACTTTCCCGGTGGCGCAGTGGTTAAGAATCCGCCTGCCAATGCAGGGGACATGGGTTCGAGCCCCGGTCCGGGAAGATCCCACATGCCACAGAGCAACTAAGCCCCTGCGCCATAACTACTGAGCCTGTGCTCTAGAGCCCGTGAGCTACAACTACTGAGCCCACGTGCCACAACTACTGAAGCCTGCGTGCCTAGAACCCGTGCTCCGCAATAAGAGGAGCCACTGCAATGAGAAGCCCGTGCACTGCAATGAAGAGTAGCCCCTGCTCGCCACAACTAGAGAAAGCTTGCGTGCAGCAATGAAGTCCCAACACAGCCAAAAATAAATAAATTTATTTTAAAAAAGAAAAGAATGATAGCTGACTTTTTATCAGGAAAAAAGAACATGACAGAGGAATAACATTTTTAAAGTGCTGAAAGAAAGAAAATCTGTCTTAACATTATGTGGGGGAAATATTTTTCAAAAGTGAAAATGAAATAAAACTATTTCAGGATAACTGAATGTCGAGAGAATACGTTGCTTGTAGACATGTACTATAAAAAAAAATGGTAAAACTTCTTCAGGCTAAAAGGAAAATGATTCCAGATAGATAGAAATTCATGTCTACAGGAAGGAATGAAGAGCGCTGGAAATAGTATGTGGGTAAATATACTATTTTTCCTTTAAGAGACTATTGATTGCTTAAAGCAAAAATGTTACCTATATTTTGGGTATATAACATGTAGAAGTAAGATACATGACAATTGCACAAAGGATGGGAGTTATAATGTTCTTACATTATTATGAATTGGTATGACAGTAATGCAAGATAAACTGATAAGCTGAGAAAGCATATTGTTTTCCCTAGAGCAACCATTTGAAAAAATATAGTTATACCAAAAAGCAAAACAAACAAAAAACAAGAGGAGACAGGAAAATTTTAATTTTCAATTAAAAAAAAAAACATGTAAAACTCAATCAACCCAAAAGAGGCAGGAAAGGAGAAGCAAAGGAACAAGTAGAGGAGATAAATAGTAAAACAAATTAAACAGTAGTCTTTAAACTGAAAAAGTCAGTATTTGCATTATATATTAATGGTCTTAAACACTCTAAATAGAAGTCTGAGATTTTCAGATTGTATTTTAAAAAGCAATTTATAGAGATGCACATTAAATAGAAATAGGTTGACATTAAGAACTGTCTCGCACAAACACTAATAATAAGAAAACTGGTGTGGCTATATTCATGTTAGACAGAGTGAACTTCAAGACAATGAAAATTACCAGAGGAAAAAGAAGGATATTCTATGATGATACAAGTCAATTAATCAAGGAGACATTAACAATCCTAAATATGTATGCACCTAATGACGTTACTTAAAAATACAGAGTAGGTGTGACAACAAGCAAAATGACAGGCTGCAAAGATCTGGGGTCAGTCACTCTGCTGAGTCAACGATTAAGCTGGAAAGATCAATTGAAATAAACTACTTTGGAACTCTGGAACATGTTTGGACACTTATAACAACCAGCACTTCATGTGCTGGTTGTGAGCACTTCATGAAGGGAGAGGCTTCTGATCTTTTGTAAATTAGGGGCAGGCACAAGCCAACTACCACTCCTGATTCCTTAGCACCATCTTGGCTGAGTTCCTGGAGCAGCTGGCTGGTGCCAGGGTGGGTAGTGGTGACCTTGTCCTCAAAACATTTGGATTTATGCATTTGGGCTGGTCTAGTGATGCCTGAGGAACTGGCATAGAAACTTGCCTTGGTTTTGGCCCTCAGTAGCAGTGGCTTACCCTGGGGTTATCTATCAGAAGATTTAAAGAGACTTCCCTGGTGGCGCAGTGGCTAAGAATCCGCCTGCCAATGCAGGGGACAATGGGTTCAAGCCCTGGTCTGGCAAGATCCCACATGCCTCGGAGGAACTAAGCCCGTGTGCCACAGCTACCGAGCCTGCACTCTAGAGCCTGTGAGCCACAACTGCTGAGCCCATGTGCCACAACTACTGAAGCCTGGGCGCCTATAGCCCGTGCTCCACCAGAGAAGCCACTGCAATGAGAAGCTCGTGCACCGCAATGAAGAATAGCCCCTGGGGCTTCCCTGGTGGCGCAGTGGTTGAGAGTCCGCCTGCCGATGCAGGGGACACGGGTTCGTGCCCCAGTCCGGGAAGATCCCACATGCCGTGGAGCGGCTGGACCCGTGAGCCATGGTCGCTGAGCCTGCGCGTCCGGGATCCGCAACGGGAGAGGCCACAACAGTAGGAGGCCCGCATACCGCAAAAAAAATAAATAAATAAAAGAGTAGCCCCTGCTCGCTGCAACTAGAGAAAGCCCGCATGCAGCAATGAAGACCCAACACAGCCAAAAATAAATAAATAAATTTAATTTTTTTAAAAAGAAGATTTAAAGAGACAGGAGCGTGTTTTTTCCTTGCTGGAGACAGACAATTAAATTGTTCTCAAGTCACTGGTTGACTGCACAGATAATGGAACAGAAACTTCAGGTACCACACACAAGGAATGCATACCTTGCAAAAATTGTTTGGAAAAGTCACAGATGGTGCCACCCTCAACAAGCAAAATTTATCAATCCCAGAGGAGTGGGAGAATCAGATTTCCAAAACTAACATAATACCCTCTGGGTATTATATGTCCATTTCTCAACAAAAAGTTTAAAAACTTACAAGGGAACAGGAAAGTATGGCCCAGTTTCAGGAAAAAAGGAATTTGATAGAAACTATCCTTGAGAAATCCCAGACATTTTAACTATTAGACAAAGATATTGAGTTGACTGATTTAATATGCTCAATGAGCTAAAGGAAGTCATGAGCCAAGAACTAATAGGAATCAGGAAAATGACATGAACAAAATGAAAATATTTTTTTAAAAAGAGAGAAATTATAAAAAGGAACCAAACAAATTCTGGAGCAAAAAGTATACTAACTGACATGAAACATTCACTAGAATGGTTCAACAGCAGATTTGAGAAGGCAGAAAAAAAGGATGAGAGAATTGAAGATTAAAGACAATTGAAATTATCCAGTCTGAGGAGAAGAAAGAAAAACAGGGTCTGAGGGACCTCTGGGACACCATCAAATGTACCAACATATGCATCATTGGAGTTCCGGAAGGAGAAGAAAGAAGTGCAGAAAACGTATTTGAGGAAATAGTGGCCCAAATCTTCCCAAATCTGTTGAAGGACATGAATCTACACTTCCAAGAAACATAATGAATTAAAAGCAGGATAAATTCAAAGAAATCTACACCAAGATACATAGTCTAATCGTTGAAACCCAAAGACAGAATTTTGAAAGCAGCAAGAGAGAAGCAGTTCATCATGTACAAGGGATCCTCATAAGATTAACAGCCAAATTCTCAACAGAAACCATGTAAATCAGAAGGTAGTAAGATGACATATTTATGTCCTTAAAACAATAAAAATAAACTTTCAAACAAGAATTCTATATCTGGCAAAACTATCTTTGAAGAATAAAGGAGAAATTAAGATACTTCTAGATAAACAAAAGCCAAGGGAGTTCATTACTGGTAGTCCTACCCTACAAGAAATGCTAAAGAGAATAAATATTTCAGGCTGAAATGAAAAGAAACGAGACAGTAACTTAAAGTCATAAGAAGAAACATTTGTAGAAGTACCTACCTAGGTAAATATAAAAACAAGTATCATTTACTTTTACTTCATAACTCTTCTTTTATTCCCATATGATTTAAAAGGCAAATACATAAAGTAAAAATTTTGTTAATGAGCACAACATGTATAAAAATATAATTTGCGACAAAACAATGGGGGAGGAACAGAGATATACGGAGCAGAGTATACACTATTGAAACTAAGTTGGTATTATTCAAACCAGGTTTTTATATAAGTTTATGATGTTAATTGTAATTCCTAAGGTAACCACTAGGAAAGTAATATAAAAATATATAGAAAAGGAAAGAAGGGAATCAAAAGTTCAAATAAATACCCCCCTGCAAAATCAGTAATTGAGGAATTGAGAAACAAAATGTATGACATACAGAAAACAAAAAGCCAAATGGCAGAAGTAAATATTTTTATCAGTATTAAATTCAAATGTAAATGGGTTAAACTCTCCTGTTAAAAGGCAAAGATTGGGAAAAAATGTTTTTTTCACAAACATGATCTATATGTTGTCAACAAGTGACTCATTTCAGATACAAAGACAAAGAGTTTGAATGTAAAAGGATAGGAAAAGATAATCCATGCAAATAGCAACCAAAAGAGAGCTGGAGTGACTATATTATTGTCTGATAAAATAGACTTTAATTCAAAAAAGTTATAAGAGACAAAGAAGGACATTATATATTGATAAAGGGTTCAATCCAGTAAGAAGGTATAATAATGACAAACTTGTACACACCTAACAATAGAGCCCTAAAATATATGAAGCAAAAATGGACAGAATTGAAGGGAGAAATAGTTCTATAATAATAGTTGGACAATTCGGTACCCACTTTCAAAAAGGACAGATCAGTCCAACAGAAGATTAATAACAGTAGAGGACCTGAACAACACTGTAAACCAATTAGATCTAACAGATATAAACAGAACACTCCACGAAACAGCAGAATATGTATTCTTCTCAATTCCACATGAAACACCCTCCAGGACACATGATATGTTAGGCTACAGAACAATTCTTAATGAATTTTGTAGGGCTGAAATCAAACAAAGTAACTTCTGATCACAATGGAATGAAACTAGATACCAATAATAGAAGAGAAACTGGAAATTTCACAATAATGAAATTTACAAAAATTAAACAACACACTCTTAAATAAGCAATGGGTCAAAGAAAAAAAATCACAAAGAAAAAATTTAAAACCTTGAGATAGATAAAAATAAAAACACAATATTGAAAAACTGATGGGATGGGGTGCTAAGAGGGAAATTTACAGCAGTAAATGCCTACATTAGAAAGGAAGAAAAATTCAAATTAATAATCTAAATGTAAATCTTAAGGAGCTAGAAAAAAGAAGAGCAAACTAAACCCAAACAAGCAGAGGGAAGGAAATAACAAAGATTAGAGCAGAGATAAATGAATTAGAGAGTAGAAAAACAATAGAGAAAAATCAGTGACATCAAAAGTTGGTTCTTTGAAAATATTAACAAAATTTACAAACCTTTAGGTTGATGAGGGTGGGGAAGAAGGAGAGAGACTCAGTCAAAACTAGAAATGAAAGTGGGGACATTACTACTGATTTTACAGAAATAAAGTGGATTATGAGAGAATACTACAAACAATTGTTTGCCAACAAGAGGGAAAATTCCTATAAACACACAAATTATCAAAGCTGACTGACTCAAGAAGGAATAGAAAATCAGACTAGACCTATAAAAAGGGGATTGAATCTGTAATTAAAAAAACCTCCCAGCAAAGAAAAGTCCAAGACCAGATGGTTTCACTGGTGAACTCTACCGAATATTTAAGATGTATGAAAATCAATCCTTCTCAAACTCTTCCCAAATAAATGAAGAGGAGGGAACACTTCCTAACTCATTCCATAGGCTAGCTTCTTGACATCAAAGCCAGACATAGACTACAAAAAAACTAGAGGCCAATATCCCTAACAAATACAGATGCCAAAACCCTCAACAAAATACTACCAAATAGAATTCTAGCATATTAAAAGGATTATACACCATGAGCAAGTGGGATTTAGCCCCAGAGCAAGTGTTGTTCAACATATGAAAATTATTCATTGTAATATACCACATTAATAGAATGAAGGAAAAATACCACATGATCATCTCAATCAATGCAAAAAAAAAAGAATTTGATAAAGTTCAACACGCTTTCATGATTTAAAAAAAATTCAATAAACTACGTATAGAAGAATGTTCTCTACATGATAAAGGCCATATATGAAAAACCCAACTGAGCTAATAAACTTGGTGGTGGAAGACTGAAAACTTTCCCCCTAAGATCAGGAACAAGATTAGGATGCCTACTTTTGTCAGTATTCAACATAGTACTGCAGTTATAGCCAGAGCAATTAGGTACGAAAAACAAAATAACAGTTACTCAAGTTGGAAAAGAAGAGGTAATTATCTCTGTTTCCAGAAGGCACGGTATGTATTGGGTTGGCCAAAAAGTTCGTCCGGGTTTTCATGACCTTTTCGGCCAGCCCAATATAAAACCCCAGGGAATCTACAAAGAAAGTTGAATTTAGCAATGCTGTAGGATACAAAATCAACACACACAAAATCAACTATATTTCTATAGCAATGAACAATCCAAAAAGGAATTAAGAAAACAATTCCATTTGCACAGCTTCAGGAATAATAATTTTCTTAGGTATAAACTTAACCAAGGAGGAGAAAGACTGTACACTGAAAACCAGAAAACATTGCTGAAAGAAATTAAAGAATACCTAAATAAATGGAAAGACATACTGTATTCATGGATTAGAAGACTTACTATGGTTAAAATGACAGTACTTCTTAAATTTATGCACAAATTCAATGCAATTCTTATCAAAATCCCACTGGCATTTTCTGCAGAAATAGAAAAACTCATCCTAAAGTTCATATGGAATTTCAAGGGACTCCGAATAGCCATAGCAATCCTGATATAGAAGAACAAAGTTGGAGGACTCACACTTCCCAATTTTAAAAACTTACTGCAAAGCTATAGTAATCAAAAGAGTGTGGCACTAGCATAAAGCTAGAGATATAGACTGATAGAATAGGGAGCTTAGAAATAAACTCTCACATATATGGTTAATTGATTTTCAACAAGAGTCCCAAGACAATTTGTTGGGGTAAAGGTCTTGTTTTGAAAAAATGGTGCTGAGACAACTGTATAGCCACATACAAAAGAATGAGGTTGAACCCTACCAAGTTAGCAATGGTTTCTTAATTATGACACTAAAAGCACACATAGTAAAAGAAAAAGTAAATTGGAATTCATCAAAAAACTTTTAAGTTTGTGTATCAAAGGACATTATCAAGACAGTGAAAAGACAAGCCACAGAACAAGAATAATATTTGTAAATCATATCTGATAAGAGAGTAATATCCAGAATATATAGAGACTCCTATGACTCAACAGCAAAAACAAAACAAAAAACAAGCAAACAAAAAACCCACTCAATTAAAAAACTGGGCTATGACTTGAATAGACATTTCTCCAAAGAAGATAAAGAAATGACCAATAAGCACATGAAAATATCCTCAAATATCCTAATTAATCATAAGGAAAATGCAAATCAAAACCTCAATTTAAAATGATACAAATGAACTTATATACAAAACAGAAATAAAAAAAAAAAAAAAAAAAAAAAAAAACAGAAATAGACCCGCAGACATAGAAAACAAACTTATGGTTACCAAAGGGGTAAGGGGAGGGGGAGGGATAAATTAGGAGTTTGGGATTAAATTATACACACTACTATATATAAAATAGATAACCAACAAGGACCTACTGTATAGCACAGGGAACTATACTCAATATTTTGTAATAGCTTATATATATATATATATATATATATATATATATATATATATACACACACACACACACACATATATTGTTTTTCAGATTATTTTCATATATATATCTGAATATATATAATACATATATTCTTTTTCAGATTCTTTTATATATATATCTGAATCACTTTGCTGTACACCTGAAACTAACACATTGTAAATCAACTATACTTCAATTAAAATAAAGAAATGATTGCTGCTATTTTTAAAAAAATTGCCAACTCTAATAATGTAGTAACCTATTCCTTCTTTCAGTCTGTCAAATCCATGTGTTTTTTTTTTTTTTTTGCATTTTTTTATTGTGGTAAGATATACATAACATAAAATTTACCACTTTAACCATTTTTTTTAAGGATAAAATTCAGTGGCATTAAGTACATTTGCAGTGTTGAACAACCATCACCACTATCCATCTCCAGAACTTTTTTATCAGCTCATGCTGAAACTGTACCCATTAAACAACTACCCCCAGCACCTGATAACCACTATTCCACTTTCTGTCTCCATGAATTTCACTCTTTTAGTACATCATATAGGTGGAATCATACAATGGTCATCCTTTTCTGTGTGGCTTATTTCACTTAACATAATATCTCAGTTCATCCATGCTGTGGCATGACATAGTTGTCTCAAGGTGCCATAACTAAATACCAAAGACTGGGTGGCTTAAACAACAGAAATTTACTTTTCACAGTTCTGGAGGCTTAAAGACTGAGATGAGAGTGCTAGAATGGTCAGGTTCTCTTCCTGGCTTGCAGATGGCCACCTTCTTTTTGTGTCCTCACATGGCAGAGAGAGAGCTCTTGTGTCTCTTTTTCTTCTTATAAGGGCACTAATCCCATCATGAGGTCCTCACCCTCATGACCTCATCTAAACGTAATTATCTCTCAGAGGCCCTACCTGTAACTACCATCACGCTGGGGGTTAGGGCTTCAACATATACATTTGGGGGGTGGGGACACAACTTAGTCCACAGCAGAGCATGTATCAGAATTTAATTCCTTTTCAAGGCTGCATAATATTCCATTTCATGTACACACAGCCTTTTGTTTATCCATCCATCTAAATGGACTTTTGGGTTGTTTCTGTCTTTTGGATATTATGAATAATGCTGCTATGAACACTGGCGTACAAGTATCTGGTTGAGTCCCTGTTCTCAATTTTTTGGGTAAATATGTATGAGTGGAATTGCTGGATCATATGGTCATTCTATATTTAACTTATAAGGAACTTCCATACTATTTTTCACAACAGCTGCATCATTTTACATTCCCACTAGCAATGTACAAGTTTTCCAATTTTTCCACATCTTCACCAACACTTATTTTCCTTTTTATAAAAGAGCCATCCTATTAGATGTGAAGTGGTATCTCATTGTGGTTTTGATTTGTACTTCCCTAGTGATAAATAATGTTGAGTCTCTTTTCATGTACTTACTGGCCATTTGAATATCTTCCTTGGAAAAAATGCCTTTGCCCATTTTTTAAATTGTGTTTTTTTAACATTATTGAAAGAGGTATCTATATATTCAAGATACAAGGCTCTCATCAGATATATGATTTGCAAACATTTTCTCCCATTCTGTGGGTTTTCTTTTCACTTTTTTTTTTTTGCGGTACGCAGGCCTCTCACTGTTGTGGCCTCTCCCATTCCGGAGCACAGGCTCCAGATGCACAGGCTCAGCAACCATGGCTCATGGGCCCAGCCGCTCCACAGCATGTGGGATCTTCCCGGACTGGGGCACGAACCCGTGTCCCCTGCATCGGCAGGAGGACTCTCAACAACTGTGCCACCAGGGAAGCCCTCTTTTCACTTTTGACAGTGTCTTTTGAAGAAAAACATTTAATTTCGATGATGTCAAATTTATCTATTTTTTTCTTTTGTTGCTCACACATTTTGTCATATCCAAGAATTCACTGCCAAATTCAAGAACATGAAGATTTACTTCTGTGCTTTCTTCTAGGAGCTTTATAGTTTTTAGCTCTTACATTTAGGTCTTATATCCACTTTGCGTTAATTTTTGTCTATGGTGTCGGGTAAGGGATAAACTTCATTATTTTTCATGTTGCTTTCCAGTTGTCCCAGCACCATGTGAGGGTTTATGTCTGGACTCTCCATTCTATCCCATTGGTCTTTTTGTCTGTCTTTATGGCAGTACCACACTATTTTGATTACTGTAACTTCATAAATTTTGAAAATAAGAATGTTCTACTTTGTTCTTTTCTTTCAAAATTCTTTTGACTATTCTGAGTCCTATGAAATTCTATACAAATTTTAGAATAAGCTTGTTAATTTCTACCAAAAAAAAAAAAAAACCCAGCTGGGATTCTGATAGGGATTGTGTTGAGTCTTTATATCCATTTGTGGGGTATTGCTATCTTAACAATAGTTCTTCCAATCCATGAACAATGGGTGTCTTTCCATTTATTTAGATATTTAAGTTCTTTTAACTATGTTTTGTAGTTTAAAGAGTATAATTTTTTCACTTCTTTTGTTAAATTTACTCCTAAGCATTTTATTCTTTTGGATATTTTTGTAAATGAAATTATTTTCTTTCATTTTTGCATTGTTCATTGCAAATGTGTAGAAATACAATTGATTTTGTACACGGAGCTTGTATCCTGCAACTTTGCTGAACTTGTTCGGTAGTTTAATAGTTGTTTAGTAGTTTAATAGTTTTTAGTGGATTTCTTTAGGATTTTCTATATACAAGAGCACGTCACCTGTGAATAGGTATAGTTTTACTTCTTCCTTTCCAATTGGGATGTCTTTACTCATTTTTCTTGCCTAATTTCACAGACTAGAACATTCAGTACAACTTTGAATAGAATTGGTGATAGTGGACATACTTGTCTTGTTCCTGGTCTTGGTAGGGAAAACATTCTTTCAACATTAAGTATGATGTTAGCTGTTGGTTTTTCATAGATACCCTTTATCAAGTTGAGGAAGTTCCCTTATTGTCCCAGTTTGTTGACTGATTTTATCATGAAGTTTGTTGAATTTTGTCAGTTTTTTTCTATGTTTATTGAGATGAGCATGTGCTTTTTGTTTTTTATTCTATTGATATGATGTGTTACATTGATTTTTAAAACAGAGGTTGCATTAATGAGATAAATCCCACATAGTCATGGAGTATCATTCTTTTTACATATTGCTGAATTCAGTTTCCTCATATTTTGCTGGGGATTGTTCCATCTATATTCATAAGAGATACTGACCTGTAGTTTTTTTCTCTTGCAATGTCTTTGCTTGGTTTCGATATAAGGGTAATACTGGCATCATATTGAATGAGAGTTAGCAGTATTTACTATGAGTAAATAAAGCCACATTTACAATGTCCTTACCAAATAATATGATATATATATATATATATATATATACATTTATTTTTTATTTATTTATTTGTTTTGCAGTACGTGGGCCTCTCACTGTTGTGGCCTCTCCCGTTGCGGAGCACAGGCTCTGGATGCGCAGGCTCAGTGGCCATGACTCACGGGCCCAGCCGCTCCGCGGCACGTGGGATCCGCCCAGACTGGGGCAAGAACCCGTGTCCCCTGCATCGGCAGGCGGACTCTCAACCACTGTGTCACCAGGGAAGCCCTGCAATATATTTTTAATAAAACTTAAAACAAAAGAAGTTTGACCATCAGCAAATCAAGGGAAGAATGTAGTAAAATTATCCAGTTGCACAAGTAATACTTGTTATTGAATAAAACCCGATGGATACAGAAAAAGGAAAAAATTCTATTACCAGAGATTACACCTATTAACATTTTCATGTATTTGCATATATATTTTACATATATGTACGTATCAAAATATGACCATACTGTATGTACTACATTTTAAAATACCATTTTACTTTCAGCAATTTTATACATGAATGGAGTTGTATCTCTTAGGATGCTTTAAGGTGCATATAAGAGGAAATCCTCCTTGGGCTGGCACACCCAATAAGAAAACATATTAGTTCACATGTCAAAAGTCAGAGTGAGGACAGTCTTCCAGCTGAGTGATTCAGGTGTTCAGAGATGCCACTAAGGTCCTAGGTTCTTCCTGTTTCTCTGCTCTGGCAGCCACAGCATCAGCTTTGGACTAAGATAGCCACCCATGGCATTGGGTGCTGCCTGTTTCTTTGTCCACATGGTGGGAGAAACTGACTTCCCATGGTGGCAAACCCATCTTTCATGTCAGGAAGGACCTTCCCAGAAGACTGGGAAAGCCTTTCCTGTTCCAGAGCCAGCCACTGGGTATCAGTCAAGCCCACCCCTTGAGCTGAGGTCAATTCTCCCAACCTCCCTCAACGGCTTTTTCAGGGGGCTGGGTGAGTTGAGGATTAGCTTTTGGCAAATACATCACAGTGTCTACCACAAAAGTTTAATAAAATCAAATAGTGCTTAAAAATGTACATGGAAAAACCAGTAAGTTGCTGCTCCATCCAGAGGCGAATATTTTTCAACTCTTTAAGCTATTTCTTCCAGTATTCCCCTCCAAACTTCTCAAGAATATCCTTCTATATTACTATTTCTTTTTTCTTTTTTTTTTCTTTTTTTTGCGGTACGCGGGCCTCTCACTGTTGTGGCCTCTCCCCTTGCGGAGCACAGGCTCCGGACGCGCAGGCTCAGCGGCCATGGCTCACGGGCCCAGCCGCTCCGCGGCATGTGGGATCTTCACGGACCAGGTCACGAACCCGTGTCCCCTGCATCGGCAGGCGGACTCTTAACCACTGCACCACCAGAGAAGCCCTATATTACTATTTCTTGATACTCATGGTAACTGAGGATTTGGCTCCCCTACAGAAACATCTCCTGCCTGGTCACTTCCCCTCCCACACCATTGAGTATAGTAGCTGTAGTGGACTAAATTGTGTGCCCCCAAAATTCATATGTTGAAACTCTAACCCCTGATGTGACTGTATTTGGAGATGAGGCCTTAAAGAGGTAATTAAGGTTACATGAGGTCATAAGAGTCGGCTCTAATCCAATGAGACTGGTGTCCTTACAAGAAGAGTGAGACACAAGGGATGTGCACCCACGGAGAAAATGCCAAGTGAGGACACAACAAGAAGGCAGCTGTCTACAAGCCAGGAATTGGATCTCACCAGAAACCGACCATGCCAGCACTTTGCTCTTGGACTTCTAGCCTTCAGAACTGTGAGAAAATAAATATCTATTGTTTAAGCCACGCCATATGTGGTATTTTGTTATGATAGCCCTAGCGGATGAATACAGTAGCTTAACTATTTGGCTAAATCAAGAGTTTGCTTCTGAAACAAGCTATGTGTTACAACCTTTTTCCTTGTTGAAATAACCTATTTTAACTAGATTAACTGTCTCTCTCACTCTCATTTGTTTAGTTTTCTATGCATTAATTGTCCCCCAAGTGGTCCAACAGGTCTATCAAATGCCTTTCTATCATCTTCCACAATACACATCCACCTCATTGTCTGGACGTGTGAGTTTTGCCCTGCATCCCCCCATCTTTGAGTCTGGGCTCCATCCTGGTTAAAGGGGCTCAAGACCAGACTCACCCACCAGTCTCCATCACATGACACCCCTCTTTGCCTCTCTGCTGTTGGAGCCCATGTGCTGGATTCCAGGGCTTCCTCTCTCTTGGATTCCTACCCTGTTTTGCCAAAGGACATCCTTCCTAAGAAACAATACATGGGAGGTATTTTTGAGTCCCTATGTGCCTGAAGATGTTTTAATTTTGCCCTGACACTTGATGATATTTGGTTTAATATGGAATTTGAGGCTGGGAGTAATTTTTCGGTATTTTGTTGAACATGTTATAATTGTTTCCACTTTTTCATATTGTAAATACTTCACTGAGTGCTAAATTCTTTTTTTAACAGCTAAACTTGTTTCTCTAGGATAAATTCCTAAAATGGTCAAAAGGTATGAACATTTTTAAGGTTTAAAAGCAATATATGCGGGGCTTCCCTGATGGCTCAGTGGTTAAGAATCTGCCTGCCAATGCAGGGGACACAAGTTCGAGCCCTGGTCTGGGAAGATCCCACATGCCGCGGAGCAACTAAGCCCGTGCGCCACAACTACTGAGCCTGTGCACTAGAGCCTGCGAGCCCGCGAGCCACAACCACTGAGCCCGCGAGCCACAACTACTGAAGCCCGCGCACCCAGAGCCTGTCCTCCACAACAAGAGAAGCCACCGCAATGAGAAGCACACGCACCGCAATGAAGAGTAGCCCCTGCTCGCTGCAACTAGAGAAAGCCCACATGCAGCAACGAAGACCCAACGCAGCCAAAAATAAATAAATAAATTTATTTATTTATTAAAAAAAAAGCAATATATGCCTGCCAGAACCAGCTCTATATGAGTGAGCGTGTGCGCACGCGCATGCGTGCGTGTGTGTGATTTTTTTTTTTTTGCATTGTCAGCAGCCGTTGATATCAGCACTTTAAAAAATTGCTTGCTAGTTTGATAAAGGAAATAAGGAAATGATGTTTTAGAGAGGTGGCCCTGGGAGGGTGGGGCTGGAGATGGGAGGTGCATGAAGGTGTACGGCAGGATGCTGGGTCTCCTTTCACCTTCCTTGCCTACAGTGGGGACCACTTGAGAGAGCTGCTTATGAGGGCTGGAGTGGCTGGACAAAGATGCAAATTCTGTAGGACGAGGGGATGGACTGATGAACTGACATCTCTGCCGCCCCAGGTTTTGCCTGCCCCCAATCCTTTGTGCAGGTATAAATACCCATGAGAGTATGGGAATAAAATGGAACTCTAAACACGGAGAAATTCCAGTGTATAAATTTGCCCTCTGCCCCTCGCTGGCTGTGATGTCCTGGCTCAGTCAATGTCGTGGCAGCTACCAAAAAGAAAGCTGCTCTGAACATTTACAGATAAGTCTTTGTATGAACATAGGCAACCATTCCCCTTGGGTACATACTTAGGACTGGACAGACTGGATCACATGGAAGGTGTATGTTTAACTTTGTAAGATACTGTCAGTCAAACTGGTTTCCAAAATGATTTTCCCATGTTTTATTTCCACCAGCAGGGTATAAACTTCCAGTTTCACTGTATCTTTGCAAACACCTGTCTTAAAATTTTAGCTATTCTAGTGGGTGTGTAGTGGTCTCATTGAGGTTTTAATCTTCATTTCCCTAATACTAGTGACGTTGAATATTTTTTCATATGCTTGTCTTCTGTATATCTTCTATGGTGAAGTGTCTGTTCAAATATTTTGTCCTTTTTTTTAAAAGATTGGGCTGTTTGTATTCTTATTAAGTTTTAAGACTTATTTATGGATTCTGGACACAAATCCTTTGACAAATATATGTTTTGCAAATATTTTATCCCCACTTGTGCCTTACCTTTTCATTTTTGCAACTGTTTTTTAGCTTTTAAAAAACTTAAAAATTTTTCATTTATTTATTTATTTTTGGCTGCTTTGGGTCTTCGTTGCTGCGTGGGCTTTATCTAGTTGCGGCGAGTGGGAGCTACTCTTTGTTGCAGTGTGCGGGCTTCCCATTGTGGTGGCTTCTCTTGCTGCGGAGCATGGGCTCTAGGCGCTCAGCCTTCAGTAGTCGCAGCACGTGGGCTCAGTAGTTGTGGCACGTGGGCTCTAGAGCGTGGGCTTCAGTAGTTGTGGGGCATGGGCTCATAGTTGTGGCTCGTGGGCTCTAGAGCGGAGGCTCAGCAGTTGTGACTCATGGGCTTAGTTGCTCCACAGCATGTGGGATCTTCTTGGACCAGGGCTCGAACCTGTGTCCCCTGCATTGGCAGGCAGATTCTTAACCACTGCGCCACCAGGGAAGTCCTTTAAAAAACTTTTAATTAAAAAATAACTACAGACTCAATAGGAAGTTGCAGAAATAGTACTGAGTCCCGTTTACCCTTCCCCTACCTTCCCCGTGTGTGTGTGTACGTGTGTGTGTGTGTGTGTGTGTATGTAGTTCTCTGCAATTTGATCTATATCATATACAGGTTTATATAACCACAACCACAATCAAGATTATGAAAAAATGCCCTTGTACTATCTTTTAGGTTTGCTCTCACTTCCAGCATCCTGCCCCATCCTTCAGCAACCATTAATCTGTACTTCATTTCTATAGTTTGATTATTTCCAAAACGTTATACAATGTCATATAGAAAGTGGAGTCATACGATATGTAACCTTTGATTACTGACTCTTTTCCACTAAGCATAATTCCCTTGAGATCCATCTAAGTTTTTGTGTACTTTAGTAGTTTGCTATTTTTTAATTGCTGAATAGTATTCCATTGTATGGATCACCAGAGATTTTTTTTAACCATTCACCGATTGAAGGAAATTTTGGTTGTTTTCAGGTTTGGGCTATTATGAATAAAGTTGGATGACCATTTATGTATAGGTTTTTGTGTGAACATGTTTTCATTTCTTTGGGATAAATGTCCAAGAGGGTAATTACTAGATTGTTTTGCAAGTAACCGTTTAGGCATATAAAAAAATCAAACTATTTCCCAGACTGGCTGTACCCTTTTACATCCCCATCAGAAATGTGTAACAGATCCAGAGTCTGCTTCCTCACTAGTTTTTGGTGTTGTCACTATTTTTACCTTTAGTCATTTTAATAGATGTATATTGATATTTCATTGTGGTCTTAATTTGCATTTCCCCGATGGTTAATATGTCAAACATCTTTTTGCATGATTTTCCATTTGTATGTCCCCTGTTCATGTTATCTATTTTCTTATTTATTTTTTGCGGTATGCGGGCCTCTCACTGTCGTGGCCTCTCCCGTTGCGCAGCACAGGCTCTGGACGCGCAGGCCCAGCGGCCAATGGCTCACGGGCCCAGCCACTCCGCGGCATGTGGGATCTTCCCGGACCGGGGCACGAACCCGTGTCCCCTGCATCGGCAGGCGGACTCTCAACCACTGTGCCACCAGGGAAGCCCTGTCTATTTTCTAATTGGACTGTTGTTTTTGTTTTTTACTGTTGAATTTCGAATTAGTTATATATTCTTGATACAAGTCCTTTGTGGGATAAGTGGTTTGCAAATGTTTCCTCTCAGTCTATAGTTTGTCTTTTCATCCTCTTAACAGCTTCTTTTATGGAGCAAAAGTTTTAATTTTGATGAAGTTCAATTTATCCAGTTTTTCTTTGTCTGGGAACTCTTTGCTTAGCTCTAGGTCCTGAAGATTTTCTCCTATGTTTCTTCATAAATTTTAAAAATAGTTTAACATTTTATATTTAACATGTTAGTTTTAAATATAAATATTAAATATAAATATTAGTTTATTATAAACTAATAAAAAATAGTTTAACATTTTATATTTAAATCCACATCCATTTAGAATTAAATGTGCATCTTGGGTTGAGGTTCATGTTTTTGCCAATGGATGTCCAATATTTCCAGCACCACTTGCTGAAGAAAGTATCCTTCCTCTGTTGAATTGCTTTTGCATTTTTGTCAAAAATCATGTGGAAGAATTTGCGTGTGTCTATTTGAGGGTTCCATATTTCTGGAACAGTCTATGCTGTTCCACTGCTCTCTGTGTCTGCCCCTCTGCCAACACTACTCAGTCGGGATTACTGTCACTGTACAGTTAGTTGTAACATCAAGTAGGTGGTTCCTCGCCCTTTCTTTTTCGAAATGTTTTTAGCTATTCTAGTTCTTTTGACTTTCCATGTAAATTTAGAAATAATTTTCTCTATAGCTACCAAAATCTTTCTGGCATTTAGGTTAATCCTGTTTGGGGAGAATTGACATCTTTACTATGTGGATCCTCTAATTCATGAACATGGAATGTCTCTCCATCTACTTAAAGCTTCTTTGACGTCTGTCATCAGTGTTTTGTAATTTTCAGCATACAGGTCCTGTATGTGTTTTGCTACATTTATAACATATTTAATTTTGTGAAGGAATTGTCAATGGCTTTTTTAAACTCTGTTTTTCACCTGTGTGTTGCTAGTGTATAAAAATACAACTGATTTATGACTGTTCATCTTGTATCCTGCAACCTTGCTAAACTCATTTATTAGTTCTAGGAATTTTATTTTTAATAAGATTTCTATCTAGATAACCATACTGTCTGCAGATTGGGACACTTTTATTTCTTCCTTTCCAATATGTATGCCTTTTATTTTCTTTCTTGCTTTATTGTTCTGGCCAGAACTTCCCATACTATGTGGCATAAGATTTGTGAGAGCAGATGTCCCTGATTTAAGAACTAAGGTCTATTTTATTGTTAAATATGATGTTAGCTGTAGGGTTTTTTTGTAGATTTTTAAAATCAAGTTGAGGATGTTTCCCTTTATTTCTAGTTTCTAAGAGTTTTTTTTTTGTCATGAATGGGTGTTGAATTATGTAAAATTCTTTTTCTGAATCAACTGATATGATCATGTGAGTTTTCTTTTTAGCCTATTGATATGTTGGATTATACTGATTGATTTTCAAACACTGAACAGACTTGTATCCCTGGAATAAATCCCACTTGGTGATGGTGCATAATTATTTTAAAATATTGCTCAATTGAATTTGCTAATATTTTGTTGAGGAATTTTGTATCTAGGTTCATGAAGGTATTAGTCTGTAGTTTTTATTTATTTTTTCTTTTTTAGTATGGTCTTTGTCTGGTTTTGGTTTCAGGGCCTCATAAAATGAGTTGGGAAGTGTTCCTTCCTCTTCTTTTTTCTGGAAGAGATTGTATAGAATTAAAGTTAGTTCTTTAAATGTTAGATAAACTTTTCCAGGGAAACTATCAAAGCATAAAGATTCTCTTTGGGGAAGCTTTTAAATAATAGATTCCACGTCTTTAACAGATAATAGAATTTATTCAGGTTATCTATTTCATTTTGGGTATGTTCTGATAGTTTGTGACTCTCTAGGAATTGGTACAGCTCATCTAGGTTGTTAAATTTATGTGTGTAGAGTTTTTGTGATATTCCCCTTTTATCCTCTTAATGGCTGCAGGATCTATACCGATATCCCCTCCTTCATTCCTGATATTGGTAACTTGTATTTTTTCTCTTTTTATTTTTATCAATTTAATTCAAGATTTATCAATTTTATTAATCTTTTCAAGACTTGCTTTTTGCTTCATTTTTTCTCATCTTTAATTTCACTGATTTCTGCTCTTATTATTTCCTTCCTTCCTTCTTGCTTTGGGTGTATTTTGCTCTCCTTTTCCTAGTTTCTTGAGGTGGGAACTAAGATTACTGATATGAATTTTTCCTCTTTTCTAATGTAAGCATTTAGTAGTATAAATTTCCCTCTCACCACTGCGTTAACCATACCTCACCAATTTTTACATGTTGTGTTTTCATTTTCATTCAGTTCTATGTTTTTTAATTTCATTGAGGACTTCTTCTTTTTATTTAATTTTATCTCCTGTTTTAATTTCAGGGGAACTACTGTTGGGGAAAGCTGTTAGGTAACTGTTTTATAAATTACTGTCTCCCATTAGGATCATATCCTAATAATGATCCCAGCAAGCTAATGTACCGTCTTCTAAGATATGCATGGTACATACTAAAAATCCTGTAAGGTCCTGGATAATTTTCATTTAATTGTTCATTAAAGAAGTATTTATTTTCATATTGTAAGTGTGAAGTTTTTTTTGAAAGGAATTAAAGTGTATTTTACCAAAAGCTCCAACGAGCAAATTTGTTTCAACAAAAGGTAGAGATTTGTGCTGGCTACAGTACAGACACTATTATAATATATCTAGTCCTTGGCTATTCTGCACCTAGTAGCAGATCACACGCCCCATGGCTTAGCATGTTTACAAAAAACTGTTCCCAGTGGAAGGACTTCACACATTACCTCTGTGTGGCTCAGTCATTCACATCCCCAACACTGCTTACACAGCCCCAGCTGGCATCGCTGCCAGCTGGACTCCCCTGCCTAGAGAATGGCTCTATAGTGTCACCGCTTCTGAGGGGCAGCTGGCTCCTCCCTCACAGCCGTGCTAGTGATCTCTCCCGCCTCCTGGCGTTGCAGTGGCGGGGGCTAGCGCTGGTGACCAGAATCTGTTAACCGTCACAAAAGAGTGGATAGTTCAATTCCGAAGTGTCTGGAGATTTTCCTGTTGTCTTTCCATTATTGATTTCTAGCTTAATTCCATTACTGTCAGGGGATATAGGCTATATAATTTCAGTTCATTTAAGTTTGTTAAGACTTCCTGTATGATCCAGGATATACACTTGAAAAAGATGTGCACTCTGCTGCTCTTGGCTAGAGTGTTCTATAAATGTCAGTTACATCCTGCTTGGTAGGGTTGCTCAGTTCTTCTCTGTCTTTACTGTCTAGTTGTTTTATCAGTGGCTGAGAGTAGGGTGTGAAAGTCCCCAGCTATGGCTGTGGATCTGTCTACTTCTTCTTTCAGCTTCATGTATTTCAAGATTCTGATGTTTGGTGCATACATATTTAGAATCACTATGTCTTCCTGGTATTGATTGATTCCTTTATCATATGTAATATTTCTCTTTGTCCCTAGTAATTTTTTCTCTGAAGTCTACTTTATTAATATATATCCACCCATGCTTTTTTTTTTTTTAAATTTATGTTTGCCTGATGTATCATTTTCCAGCCTTTAACTTTCAACCTACCTATGTTGTCATGTTTGAAATGAGTGTCTGGTAGATAGCATAGAGTTGGCTTGTGTTTTTTTATATCCACTTTGTCGACCTCTGTCTTCTAATTGCTAAGACTTAAACCATTTCCATTTAAAGTAATTATTAATATGTTAGGGTTTAAATTTGCCATGTTATTATTTGTTTTGTGTTTGTTTCTGTGTTTCGCATTCCTTTGTTTCTCTTTTCTTGCCTTCTTTGGGCTGCCTGGGCATTTTTTAGGACTCCATCTTGATTTGTTTAAATAAATATGATTTTAGAGCTTTACTTTAATAATCAAAAGGCTTGGCTCAAAGGAGGTGGTTATTATGCACATATCCAAGTAAGAGATTTAGGGATCATCAATGTTTCTATATTTCTAATATGTTTCTGTTTGTTTCTTCTGTTTCTTATTCCTCTGTTCCCTTTTTCATGTATTCCTCTGGGTTATTTGAACATTTGTGGGGACCTAAATTATGATTTTCTCACAGTTTTATGTCTCTACGTATACTTTTTTTAGTGGTTACTTTAGGTGTGACAGTACGCACACACAACTTATCACAGACCACTGGTACGGACACTTTACTGCTGCAAGAAAAGTGTAGAAACCTTATTTCCATTTGGGTCCTTTTGCCTTCTCCACTTTTAAAATATAGTTGCCTTAAGTGTTTCCTTTAACTATATTAAGCATCACATCAGATCATGTTATAATTTGTACTTCCACCATCAAACATAATTTTAAAAACTTATGAGAATGATAACATTATATTTACCCCTATTTTTTTTTTTTACCCATTTCACTCTCTCTCTCTCTTTTTTTTCTTTTCCTTTTTGATGTTCCAAGATTCCTTCTGTTATCATATCCTTTCTGTGCAGAGAATGTCTTTAGCAGTTTTCAGGAGTAGATCTGCTGGTGACAAAGACTCTTAGTGTTTTTCTGCCTAAGCAAGACTTCATTTCTCATTTCTAAAGGATATTTTCACTGGATGTAGTTTGGCATTGACAGCTCTTTTCTTTCAGCACTTGAAAATGTGCCACTTACTCTGGCCTCCTTGGATTCAGATAGGAAATCTGCTGTCATTTGAATTGTTTTTCTATAGGCAACACATTATTTCTTTCTAGCTGCTTTCAGAACTTTTTCCTTTGTCTTTAGTTTTCATAAGTTTGATTATAGTATGTCTTGGGGTGGATTTCTTTAGGTTTGCCCTTTTGGGGTTCGCTCAACATCTTAAATGTATAGGTTTATGCTTTTCACCAAATTTTGGAAGTATTCAGCCATTATTTCTTCAATTCTTTTTTCTGTTCCACACTTTGTCCTCCCCTTCTGGGACTTCAGTGACACAAACGTTAGATCTTTCATTGTTGTCCCACAGGTCTCTGAGGTCGGTTTTTTTTTCCCCCATCTATTTTCTTTTTGTTGGTAAGATTGGATAAGTTCTATTCATCTGTCTTCACTATTCTTTCATATCTCTTCTTCAATCTGTTATTGAGCCCATCCAGTGAGTTTTAATCTTGATTAGTGAATTTTTTAATTCTTTAATTCTCACTTGTTTCTTTTTATATCTTCTATTTCTTTACTCAGATTTTCTATTTTTGTGTTTCAAGAGTATTCATAATTGCTCACTGAAGCACTTTTATGATTCCTGCTTCAAAATCTTTGTCAGATAACTCCAATATCTGAGCCATATCAGTGTTGGCATTTGTTGTCTTTTCCCCTTCCAGTTGTGATTTTCCTGGCTCTTGGTGGTTTTTTTTTTTTTTACCTGTATCCTGGACATTGTGAATATTACATTATAAGACTCTGGATCCTATTTAAATAGTCTATTCTAGCAGTCATCCTGTTTAGGATGCATGCTGGTCCTGGCCTACTTTTGTGGACTGTGGTTCCAATGACAATTTGTTCCTGAGTTCTTGCAATGCTATTCTGGTCTGCTTTGTTTGTGTGCTATTCAAAGGCTGCCGTGAAAGCCTGGGTCTCAAACATTTTGGTGCGTTCATTCTGGCCAGTTTCTCATGTGGGTCAATCAGCTGTCTGCCCAGAATAACCTATACAGGTTAGAAAATCCCTTTCTCCAGTTCTCTTCTCTCCAAATTCCTCCCACCATTCCCTAGTTTGGAGGGCGAGGGGCACTGCCTGCCACCGCTCGGTCGGTGATGCTACCCACATGGAAGGAAAGCTCTGCAGTCTCAGAGGCTGCTGGGTGGTGGTATAAGTCCAGACTCCAGCCTGGCTAAGACAGCAGGCAGCGGGGAAGAAAGTGCCCCAGGTCCTCTGGTCTTGCTGTGCTGCCATAGGCTTTCTGCTACCACTGGGTGGGGGGCTAGAGTCAGGAATCACCACTTGGTCTCTGCTGGCACCATGGCTAGAGGGAAAGCAATCCAGTCTGGGCCACCTGCTGCTCCTGGGTGCAGGGGAACTCTCTCTATTCATTCTCCACTGACCACATGTTGGCCCAAGTGCCATATCTGGGCTGCCCTGAGTTGTCTGCTACCATCAAATAGCCAGTCTGCCTTCCATCTTTAAGTCCTTTTATGGACTAAATGTTTGTGTCATCCCAAAATTCATATGTTGAAGTCCTAATCCCCAATATGATGGTATTTGGAGGTGGGGCTTTTAGGAGGTGATTGGGTTTAGATGAGGTCATGAGGGTGGGTCTTCCATAATGGGATTAGTGCCCTTATAAGACCAGGAGGAGGGACTTCCCTGGTGGTCCAGTGGTTGGGACTCCGTGCTCCCAATGCAGGGGGCCTGGGTTTGATCCCTGGTTGGGGAACTAGATCCTGCATGCTGCAACTAAGAGCCCTCATGCCTCAACTAAAAATCCCGCATGCCACAACGAAGATCCTGCGTGCCACAACGAAGACCTGGCACAGCCAAATAAATAAATTAAATAAATAGTTAAAAAAAAAAACAAAAACCAGGAGAAGGTAACAGCTTGCTCTCACTCTCTCATTCTCATTCTCTCTCTCTCTCTCTCTCCCTCTCCACCAGCTCTCACCAGACACTGAATCTGTCAGTACCTTGATCTTGGACTTCCCAGCCTCCAGAACCGTGACAAATAAATGTCTGTTGTTTAAGCCACCCCATGTATGGTATTCTGTTATAAGAGCCCAAGCTAAGACAGTCCTTTTATGATTGTCAATTGTATTATGTTCAGGGTTTTAGTTGTACTTAGTGGAAGGAACAGGGAAAAATGGTGTCTACATCATCTTGTTTGGAACCCTGTTGCAGCTTCTTTAAAAGAGCAGAAGTTTTTGCTTTTTATAACATCTGATTTATGGATTTTTCTGTTATAGTTCATGTTCTTTGTGTCTTTTTTTTTTTGCGGTACACGGGCCTCTCACTGTTGTGGCCTCTCCCGTTGCGGAGCACAGGCTCCGGACGCGCAGGCTCAGCGGCCATGGTTCACGGGCCCAGCCGCTCCGTGGCATGTGGGATCTTCCCGGACTGGGGCACGAACCCGTGTCTCCTGCATCGGCAGGCAGACTCTCAACCACTGCGCCACCAGGGAAGCCCCCTCTTTGTGTCATTTTTAAGGCATTTTTGCCAAACTGAAGATCACTGTATTAGTTATCTATTGCTGCATAATAAATTATCCCCAAATTTAGCAGCTTAAAAAACAAACATTTGTTATTTTCACATGAGTCAGGAATTTGGGAGCAGCTTGGCTGGATAGTTCTAGCTCAGTCTCTTATGAGGCTGCAGGCATCTTAAGACTCAAAATGAGTATCTGCTTCAGAGGTCACACATGACTGATGGCAGGCCTTCTGTTCCTCACCATATGGGCCTCTCCTAATAACATAGCAGCTGGCTGCCCCCAAAGTGAATAATGAGAGGGAGGGAGGGAGGGAGAGAGGGAGGATGGGAGGGAGAGTGAGCAAACCAGCCCAAGGTGGAAGCTGCAGTCTTTTAATAGCCTAATCTTGGAAGTGATAGCCCATTACTTCTGCCAAATTCTATTTGCTAGAGCTGAATTAAGTCTGTCCCACATTCAGGGGGAGGGAAATTAAGCTCCACATCTTGAAAGAAGGAATATCAGAGAATTTGTGAACATCTCTTTTAAAAGCACCACGGTCACTTAGTTTTCCTCCTATGTTTTCTTCTAGAAGTTTTATACTTTAAGCTCTTACATCTATGATCCATTCCAAGTTAATTTTTTTATGATGTGAGGTAAAGATCAGGATGTTTTGTTTTGCATATTGCTATTTGTTGAAAAGTTTACCTTTTCTCCATTGAATTGCCTTGGCACCTTTATTGATAATTAATTGACCATATATATGCGGGTCTATTTCTGTACTCCCTATTTTGTTCCATTCATCGATATGTCCACCCATATCACCCTGTGTTGATTTCTGTGGCTTTCTAATGTCTTGAAACCAGGTAACGTAAGTCTTTTTTTCAGAGTTATTTTGTCTATTTTAGGTTTTTTGCATTTCCATATACATTTTAGAGTCAACTTGTCAATTTCTACAAAAAAGCTTGCTGGGATTTTGATTAGGACAGCATTCACCTTTGATCAATTTGGGGAGAAATGACATCTTAACAATACTGTCTTCCAACCAATGAACACAGTTTCTCTCCATTAATTTAGGTCTTCTTTAATTTAGCTCAGCAATGTTTTGTACCTTATGGTGTGTGGGTCCTGCACATCTTTTCATATCAGTGGGGATTGGAGGCACGAAGAGGCAGGGCTGGAGAGCCAGGCGTGCCTCTTGAGGATGGAGGTTTGGGCTGTAAAAATTCTTTCCCTCTCTGGTCCAGCCCAATGGCGGGTGTTTAACAATGGATACGAATGGACCAACACATAGAAAATGTGCTGTAGTACATATCTGTATGGCGTTTTACATTACATTCTTCTTAAATTTTAATTTTGAAATATGTCCTATACAAATAAGAGTGTATAAAAAACACATCTGTTCAGTTTAAAGATTCAAAATAAAATATATCTCACCTAGGTTGAGAAGGAAAACATTACAGGTACTTTAGAAGCAACTCCTCCCCTCCCTCCCATCCCACATGCCTCTCTCTAATCATAGCCCCCTCTCTCCCTACTAGAGGTTATTATATTTCTAAAATTTGTATTAATCATTCCCTTACTTTTCTTAATAGTTTTCCCTCCTGCATATTTAATTTAAAGCAATGTATTAGGTCAGGCCGTATAAAATTGAGTATAGGCTATCCACTCCCTCTCCAGTAAGGCCATTTGGGTTATTTCCGGTTTTTTACTATTACAAACATCGCTACCACAAACATTCTTTTATATGGGTCCTGGTGCACATGTGCTTGCATTCCATTTAGGTACATATATGAAGAGTGGAATCCTGGGCGGTGTGGAGGCACCTTTGTTATACGTCCACCTTTATTAGATGCCAAGCTATATTCCAAAGTGATTGCTCCATTTCACAATTCCACTAGCCGTGCATGAAAGGTCTTTTTTTTCTTAACACTCCATATTGACAGAAAATTTAATTTTTGCTAATCTAATGGTGTGATATTGAATATCATTGTTTTAATTTATGTTTCTTTGAAACATAAAGAAAGGGCTGGACATCTTCTCACACATTTACTGGCCCTCCTGGTTCCTTTCCTAGGAAGTAGGAAATATTAGGATTTAAGCTGTTGAGTTGTGTCTTTTTCTTCTTGGTTCATAGACTTAAATACGCACACACACACACACACACACTAGGTTGAAATCATTTTTCAAGTATATGTATTGCAAATATCTTTTTCTTTTCTCCAGTTTGCCCCTTTCTTTTCATTTTCTTTACAGTGTCTTTTAAGGACCAGAACTTCTTAATTTTAATGTAGACAAGCTTCAAATATCAATCTCTTCCTTTTTTGTCTTGTTTAAGAAATCTTTCCCTGCCCCAAGGTCGTAAAGATTCTCCTGTGTACACCCTTTTAAGTTTCATTGGTATGCTTTCCATATTGATATTTGGAGATTTGCACACCCTTCAAGTGTTTCCACTGCCCCCTCACCCCTCTTACAACACCTCTGCGTGGTCGGACAAACGGCTTTGTTGTACGGGTGAAATGAGGCCAGGGAGCAGCCCCCTGTCCCTTCCCCATGGGCCAGAGATGCTGCAGCAGGCTGGGCCACGGGCGTGGCGTGGGAAAGCGCAACCACATGGACCGGCAGGTGGCGCCCGCGCCCCTGCACCGCCCTCCCCCTCCCACGAGCGCCCTGCAGCTGCTTCTTGCTTTGTCGTCTTGGGCTCTGCCTCCCCTTTCCCTGCCCTAGGCTTTTATGAAGATTAAAGATGATCTGGAGCTGGAGGAGCCTTCTTCCTTCAGAGCATCTGGTTCTCTGCAGTCCCCACCACTCCCTACTGCCTTATGCTCAGCTCTGCCCTCATTTACCCAACTCACCAGGCATCTGGATACATCTGAGTTTGCGATCCCCTTTTCAGACTTTAGCGCTCCTAGATGGAGAGGAATGCACGACTTCCTCTTAAAGCAAACCACTGCTTTAAAAAGTTTATTCTGGTGATACCTATGTAGTTTAGAAAGTCTGAACGGTGCAGAAAAACAATAAAAGCAGTCTATATTCTCACTTCAAAAGTAAATACTGTGAATATTGCTTGTGTATCTTTTGTCTTCATTCTGTGTAGTCTGTTCTTTTAAAAGCCTTTATAGAGCATCTTCTGTGTCCGCAGCTGTGTCCGAGGCCGGGTCTCCAGCCCTGGATGGCTCCCGAGACTGCAGAGGCCGCAGACCCGGGGCCGGTCCCGGCTTGTGGGGACGCCGCAGTGGACCACACCTGGCTCGTTGCCAGAAAGAGTCCGGTCTTGGTTTCTGTGTCACGTGGCCCAGGATGGGCTGCCCGCGGTCCCCGCGGTCCGTCAGGGTCCGCCCCCGGCGGTGTCCGAGGACGGTCGTGTTCCCACCACCTGGACCCCTTCTGACCCCAGCGCGCGCGGGGACAAGCCGCGCACAGATGGGGTCCCGGGAGCAGGGGCCACGGCGCCTGTGCTCTGTGCTAGCGACGTTCTCCGAGCCAGGCTCCTACCTGGGTAGCCGACGTCCCAGCCCAGGACCCGCCTCTGTTTCCTGACCTTACCTGATTCTTGCGGGCACTGGCGGAGCGGGGAGTGGCGGGGGAGTCCGGAGCCGGCGCGAGGCAGGAGCTGCTGGGCCGCGCATGTTCAGTTCCGGGAGCACGCAGCGCCCTCTGGTGGACATGGGGGGAGCTGCTGGCTCGAGGTCTCCACACCAGGTCATGCTGCGGCGCTTTCCCTGTCTTCGCGAAGATAGGTTTTAGTACCCACTCGAAAGATGGGTTTTAGAAGTCACCGTGGGCCAGGCGGCGTACAATCTGATTGCGAGGATTGGAAAGCTGGGCAGCGCCCAGAAAGCCCACGTACCCAGTCAGTAACCAATGGCAGTTATGTAAAAATGAACTAAAAATAGTTTCTTAAAATTCATGTGTACAGCTTTCAGACAGCTACTAAGTTATTAGCATATACATACTTGTTAAGTGTTTGGACCTGACTACTTAATAAATGGACCCCTTAGGGGCTTCCCTGGTGGCGCAGTGGTTGAGAGTCCGCCTGCCAGTGTAGGGGACGCAGGTTCATGCCCCGGTCCGGGAGGATCCCACATACCGCGGAGCGGCTGGGCCCGTGAACCATGGCCGCTGGGCTTGCGTGTCTGGAGCCTGTGCTCCACAACGGGAGAGACCACAACAGTGAGAGGCCCGTGTACCGCAAAAAAAAAAAAAAAAAAAGAAAGAAAAAGAAAAAATAGACCCCTTAGGTGTTTCTGAGACGCCAAGGGCTGTCTGATCTGAGAGGGTTTAGGGACACCTGTTTTAGATGGTTCTGCCTCTAACAATTAACACCTGCCCTCAGGTCAGGTGGCTACAGGTGTGTATGGTTTGGCAGCTCCCTCTGGACAAGCAGGACATCAGAGGGGCCTGGATATGGTGGGAGGGGAAGGGCAGGGGTGGAGGCCCAAGCTGCCCTTGTCCCCTGGACCACTGATGGGCAGTGTTTCTTCTCTGAGAGCAAAACCGTACAGGGGAATTTGGGAGTGATTTTTATCTACACCTAGTGGTGTTGATCAGCTAATGAAGTTTAGTTGGGCCTGAGGAAAGTTGGAGAAACAATGGGACGTGGTTTTGCAGAAGGCTTTGCACAAAGCTATGTGGAGCATGTTGGGGGCTGGGGCAGGCTGGTCCCCATGCAGCCGTGACAGCCCTGCACACTGCGGGCCTGTGTCCACAGCAAGAAAACGCACAGATCTTCCTGGACATTAGACCTCCTGGAAAGCAGTTGAGCAACATCTATTAAGATTTAAAATACATCAGGCCCAGGACTTCCCTGGCAGTCCACCAGTTAAGACTTCCCCTTCTAATGTAGGGGGTGCGGTTTCAATCCCTGGTTGAGGAGCTAAGATCCCACATACCTCTTGGCCAAAAACCTAAAACATGAAACAGAAGCAATGTTGTAACAAATTCAATAAAGACTTCAAATGGTCCACATCAAAAAAATCTTTAAAAAGAAAAAAAATGCACCAGGCCACTCTGGGCCACTGTAATAGAAATAAACACAGTGGGTGAGGCTGTGCGTACAGGGAAGGTATGCTCATCCACCTATGGAACATAAGGCAGCCACAAAGAAGATCCAGCAAATGCTTGAGCAGAAGGTTTCATTGAGTGAGAAAATCAAGATGCAGAAAAGCGTGAAAAGGGATCCCTCTTTGTAAAGCCAACTAGCTAACACCCTTTATCCATACAGACACCTAGATGTACATATGTATTAAAATGCATCTATATGCTTGGTTATTAATACATATGAATATGGAGGGACATATGGAGAATATATGGAACCTAATATATGGAAATTAGGTTATAATATAGGATATGTGGGAGACAAGATGGGAGACGAGGGCTGTATGGAGCCAAGCAAAGAAGAAAAAAAAAAGGATTAAAATAAAGGAAACCGGGCTTCCCTGGTGGCGCAGTGGTTGAGAGTCCGCCTGCCAACGCAGGGGACGCGGGTTCGTGCCCCGCTCCGGGAAGATCCCGCATGCCGCGGAGTGGCTGGGCCCGTGAGCCATGGCCGCTGAGCCTGTGCGTCCGGAGCCTGTGCTCCGCAACGGGAGAGGCCACAGCAGTGAGAGGCCCGCGTACCGCAAAAAAAATAAAAATAAAATAAAATAAAATAAAGGAAACCCATTCTCACGCATTTGTATAAAGTGTTACACACACATAAATATATGTACACACATACACATACAGACAGACATTTTTCTGTAATTAAAGGTGTGCTTACCATACGAACACGGCGGAATGGCAGGATGGGCCTATCAGCAGGCCTGATGCAAGTGGTGTGAAACAACTGCATGTAGCGCTCATAGAGTCTGTGGATCAGGCGCTTGGGAAAGGCTCACCAGTTTCCACTTGGTGTCAGAAGTCATAGGTCAGCTGGGGCCACAGTCATCTACAGGCTCACTGGGCTGGAGGATCCCCATCCCACGTGGTGTCCTCATATGGCTGGCAGCGCAGGCCTGGATGCTGGCTGGGGTCCTTGGTCTTTCTAAGTGGGCTGCTCCACGGGGCTACTTGAGTGTCTTCATGGCAACATCTAGGGCGGTTCCAGATGAACCCTTGCAGCAGGAAAGCAGCCATAGATAATAGTGAATGAGTGTGAGTGATTGTGTTCCAATACACTGTACTTACTAATAGGCTGTGGGCCAGATTTGGCCTATGGGCTATGGTTTGCTGACCCCTGACATGTGGCCTTGTAGGCCGTGCTTAATACTTGGGCTTTTCCCCAGAGGGAGCCACCAGAGGATCTTGAGCGGGGAAGTAAACGGGTATGGTTCAGTTTGCTGCTGTGTGGAGGACACGTGGAGGGTCCAGAGGGAAGCCAGTAGCCCAGGGAGGAGGTTCTTGCTGTGATCAAGGGGACCGGGGTGGTGGTGACGGGGATGAGAAGGGATTAGATGTGCTTTGCGGGTAGACACAACTCGGTTGATTGACTAATCCACTTAGAAAAAAACACAAATCAAGAGCCCTCATTAGCACTTGGCCCTGTGTGGCCATCCTGAGCTCGGGGCTGCTGGCCAGGAAGCTCGTGGGCCAAGGCTGAGTTGGCCTCTCTGGGGTGTGACAGGGCAGCTGTGGCTGGAGATGCAGTAAGTCCCTCCTTCAGAAGTGGAGACATCTCTGCCCAAGAGGGAGGCCGAGTGTGTGTGTGGGGAGGGGCCCCAGGACACTTGAATGCCGAGCACTGGCCTCCCAGGAAGCTGTCTGGCTGCCAGTTGAATGTATGGAAATACATAGAGCCCAGGAAGCTGGGTGGCCACTCCTGCAGGGACTGGCTCTCTGTGGCCCCCAGAGCACAATGGCAGGGCTGTTCACAGCTGGCTGATTCCTAACTCTCGGGCACTGTGCTGTGAAAAGGAATATGTAAACACATAAATAAAAATGAAGTTGTAGGTTTTTTGATTCAAGCTAGTGATTCATGTTCTACAATTGTTGGTCAGTGTTATGTTGTTTTTTTTTGTTGTTGTTGTTTTTTGCGGTACGCGGGCCTCTCACTGTTGTGGCCTCTCCCGTTGCGGAGCACAGGCTCTGGACGCGCAGGCTCAGCGGCCACGGCTCACGGGCCCAGCCGCTCCGCGGCATGTGGGATCTTCCCGGACCGGGGCACAAACCCGTGTCCCCTGCATCGGCAGGCGGACTCTCAACCACTGCGCCACCAAGGAAGCCCCAGTGTTATGTTTAAACAAAGCTGCCGATTCAACATTATTTCCCAGCTGCTTCTTCCAAAAATTTTCTAACATGTATAAAAGTTGAAAAAATAATTAGATGAACACCCATACACCTACTACCTAGATTCAACACTTAGCTTTTCCTCCACTCAGGGCACAACTGACTTGTCATTTTTTCCATAATAAATCTTTCTCACTCCTCCGTCTGCCTTTGAGTCTTTAAGAAAACGCACCTGATGGTGACTAATTCCTCTGCTACCTCTGAATAAAGGAACTTCACCTGTTCTCATTTGAATGGTCTCTGTTTACTTCCACGATGGGATTATAATTTCTTTCTGGGTGAAATTTATTAGGTAAATCTACCTTTTAAAACCAGAGAAGAAATGGTTTTAAAAATTGGACCCAGGGGCCTGGAAGATGTACAGATATTGTGGTGGGAGGCTTGATTTGGGGCTGGCGGTGCTGGTGAGGCCCCCCTGTGTCAGGCCAGCAGGCAGGAGGGGCAGCCCCACCGGGAGGAGCGTGAACGAGGCTGTGCCCTGGGGACACCTCACTCACCGACAGGCCAGCCACCCCAGCTGTCCAGAGCTCAGGCTGCACAGGCACTGTCTCAGTCTGCTAGGGCTGCTAACAAAAATGCCACAAACTGGGCGTGGCTTAAGCAGCAGAAATTTCTTTCTCACAGTTCTGGATGCTGGAAGTCCAAGATCAAGGGGTCTGGAGGTTTGGTTTCTCCTGAGGCCTCTCCCCTTGGCTTACAGACGGCCACCTTCTTGCTGTGTCCTCACTTGGCCTTTTCTCTGTGGGTGCACATCCCTGGCGTCTCTTCCTCTTCCTATAATTATGGACACGAGTCCTATTGGATTAGGCCCCTAACTGTATGACCTCATAACCTCCTTAAAGGCTGTTTTCCAAATACAGTCAGTTTGGGGGTTAGGGTTTCAACATATAAATTTGGGCAGGGTTGGGGGGGCAACACAATTTGTTCTGTAACAGGTACCAAGGGTGGAGAGCTGCCTTCTGTTAGAGGTGAGGGTTGGAGACACTTGCCCTGTTTGGAGTCTTGTCACTCACTGGTTTATTCTCTGCCACATCCTGTTAGCAGGCTATCCCGCTGCCTGGAGTGCTTGCCTCCTCCCTCTGGTCCTGAGTGGAGGTGACATGCTGTACAACACGTATTCTTAATTTAAGTTCCTGGTGAGCTTCCTGGAGACAGCAAATCCCTGAAGTTTATGCACATTTTGTGTGTATGTGTTTCTGTGACTTTTGCGTTTTCCAGGGAGAAGATCAACTGCTTTCACTTGATTCCCTGGGGCGTCTGTGTCCAAAAGCTGATAAAGATTGTGGCTCCAGGCATTAGGGGGCCTGGGCCTTGATCTGGGCTCAGTGTGAAGCGCTGAGGGGCAAGGCTGTGCACGTGGTCTTCAGGACGCTGTGGGCTGCACAGAACCTCCGCGCTATGCTGCAGCAATGCCAGAAACTTGGCAGGATGTGACGGACAAGGTCCTTTGAAGTCCATGGTCTTGTTTGAGTCTCACAACAGTTTGGGGATCAGGCAGGTGTTATTTCTAAGAGACATGTCTCTGAGGCTCTCAGAGGTTGTAACTGGTCTGGGGTCATTCCTCCAGGAGCCAAGATCCATGTCCCACACTCTATACCACCCTAAAGAACAAACCTGTTTTTCTGGCTGGCAGGTGTAGCCTAGATTTCAAGGCATGAGTTAGAACTCATGAGTGCAATTCTATGGGCTCTCATAAGCCTCTTTACCTTGGTCCATTTCTCACCAGTGTCCAAAGCTCAGTCACCTAGACCATTATGCCCACACTTTCAAGCCAAGAAAAAAGCAACAATTCTCAACCTTGGCAGCCCTGGGGGGATTACATCTTTTTTTTTCTCTTTAACATCTTTATTGGAGTATAATTGCTTTACAATGGTGTGTTAGTTTCTGCTTTATGACAAAGTGAACCAGCTATACATATACATATGTCCCCATATCTCTTCCCTCTGGGATTACATCTTATTTGAAGAACAGGGTGCTGGGGCCCAACTTAAACTCTGGGCACCCCTACTTTTATAAGGTCATTAGGTGACTCTGAAGGACAATGAGAATTAGACCTGATGATTTAGAGAAATTTTGAAACGGAATGAAAAACACAAGGGTAATTAGTGAGTTTGCTAACTGACCTTTATATATCAGTTTGGATTCAGCCATGAAGGACAGAGGCTTATACAAGATGGAAGTTTATTTCTGTCTTATATAGAAGAAGTCTGGAAGTCGACAGTTTTAGGGCCAGTACGGTGCCCTCATGATGTTTCGGGCTCCTTCTCTCTGTGGCTTCCGTTCCCAGTATGACTTCATTGTCTGAGACGACTGTTAGGGCGCTGACCATCACGTCTGTGTTCTATGCACAGCCCTTCTAGACGAAAGAAAGGTGAAGGGCGTACTCTGTCCTTTTGAAGGAGGCTTCCTGGAAGCCTTATATATAACATTTAATTGTCCAAAAGTCTCAAAAAAAAAAAAGCAGTACCCACAAAAGAAACAAAAAATTAATAATTTAGACTTTATTAAAATTGAGAACTTGTCTTCATCAAAAGAGTAAACAGTCAAGGCAAAGGCTGGAAGAAGATATCCAGGATACATACATGTGACGATGGATTCCTGTCAAGAAGACATAAATAATTTCTACAAATGAATAAGGAAAAGACAACCCAATTTCAAAAAATGAGCAAAAGAGACATTTTACAAAAGAAGATTTCCAAATGACCCAAAAGCACATGAAAAGGTACACCACATCATTACTTATCTGGGTAATAAAAATTAAAAATCACAGGAGCTATCACTACTCAACTGCTAAAATGATGAAAATTGAAAAGATCGACATCAACAAAGGTTGGCAAGGAGGTGGAGCCTGTGGGGGAAATTAGTTCAAACACATTGAAAAGCTGGAAGTTTGTTATAATGTTAAAATGCACTCTTACATGACTCAGAAATTCCACTCTTTGGTATTCACCCAAGAGAAATAAAAACATCTCCACGTAAGTAATTTAATAGCAAGTGTATTTATAAACAGTTAAAACTTAGAAACAACCCAATAACCCACAACAGGAGAATGGATAAAGGAATTATGTACATTCATCTGTCGCTGATCTAAAAGCACAGAAGTACCTTGCCGTAGGCCAGGCTCTCACCAAGCCCCGCTAGGAGCACAGGCTGCCTCTGTGGGTCTGACCTGGCATCTGGTGGCAGCACCCTGGCCGGCAGAGTTGGGAGTAAAGGGAGCTCAGAACTGGGGAGGACGCAGCCTGCAGCAGCCAGTGACCCCTCCTCCTGGGAGACTGGACTCAACTGCCGGTGTCTGTGAGGAGTTGCACGTTAACACACGTGGTGTATAGTGGGCATAGCACGCAGCACACATAACGTGTCATACGCAGTGCAAAACATGCATAACAGCACATGCACATGTATGACATAACATGTAACATGCCACTACTATATATAAAATAGATAATAAAGACCTACCATAAAGCAGAGGGAACTCTACTCAATACTCTGTAACCACCTACATGAGAAAAGAATCTAAAACAGAGTGGATATATGTATATGTATAACTGAGTCATTTTGCTGTACACCTGAAACTAACATGACATTGGAAATCACTATACTTCAATAAAAATTAAAGAAAACATAGCATGCAACACATACTGTAAACATGCATAATGTGCAACACAGCATGTGCATGTGTATAGTACACACACGTAACATGTAACATAGGGAGTAGAACGTATAGCATGTAATATAGAGCATGTAACACAGTGAACAATATTACAGCATGAAACATACATAGCAATAATGTGTTTATAACATGTAATACATATAACACACAATGCATAGCTTATAACACATAATACAGTACCTGCTGCGCAGTACACAGAGTGTATAACATGCCTAGTATGTAACAGATGCCATGCAACATACACCACACATAGCATGCAACAAACATACCATGCACACACATTTAACATGTGACGCAGAGAGCATCTAATATGTATCGCCCATGACACATGCAGCATGTAACAATACAGCATGAAGCACACAGGGCAAGGCACCTCTCCCGGGGGTCTGGCCTTAGTGGGGATCAATTTGCTGGTGGGTAACTAGGCTCGTTTTGACCCGCCCCTCACCCTCTACCCATTATTTCCTTCTTCTGCCCTGGCCAGAACACACTGGGATAAAGCAGAGGGACTTTGTAACGTGGCTACAACCAGAGGACGCTCTTCCGTACCAGTCCCTGGAGCCACGTGAAGTGGTCACTCTCAGCAATGCCAGATCTCCAGCTGCCTTGCAGGCCCGACCCCCAGGCTGGCCCCCTTCCCTCTGTCCCCTTGTGGCTCCATGAAGGGAGAAGCAACGTGGAGAGAGACCTTCTGGTGACAGCCCTGGAAGCAGGGTCTCTGGGCTCATGTTCCCCAGAAGCAGGCCTGGAGCAAGAGATCAGATGCGAGCAGCGTGGTCAGGAGGTGTTTGCAGGAAGCTCCAGTGTGTGAACGAGAATGTGGAGGGGGCAGCAGATGGTGCTTATGGAGCAGGGCCCGATGGGCATGGTGGGTCCATCCCCGGGACGCCTGGAGACTTATCCTCTCTGTCCTGGAGCCATTTGTTGTCCAGCTGCAAACAGCATCTCACAGGGAGTTCCGGGCAGCCACTACCTACCTGCATCTCAGATCAAATCTGACCCCTCATCTTATAGTGGAAGCACAAGCACGATGAGAAGCAGCGTTTTGCCCCAAAGCTGGCAAGCAGAGGATCTGGGGGTAGAAATTCCTCACTGGTTCCTAGGCTGGTGAGTTCAGGACCAGAGTGATGGTCAAGGGTGGGTATGGAAGGGAGCATGTGAGGACTGGCTGGGGGCGGGGGGAGCACACCCACGGGGGCCCCTTCCCTCCCAACCCACTAGCATGTGAGCTGAGATGGAGCTGAGGGGTGAGCCCGTGGTGTCCACATCCTGTCTCAATGCCCCTCCTGTCACTTGACCCCACAGGGCGAGGCCCCAGAGTGGGCCGGGGCCCACACAGGGAAGCCAGCCGCGTGCAGCTCACACAGCCTGCTCAGGGACGGACGCCCAGCAAGATGAAAGAAGAACCAAAGGGGTGACTGCAGAGGAAAGGATGGTGCCGCTTCTGCTTCTGGCCTGGGCCCGCAGACGGGCGGAGCTGGCCTTGGGAGGGAGTCAGGTCTCTCTCGTGCTCGGGAAAGTCAGAAATACTCAGTTCAGGAGGGCCTGGGCCAAGCTTGCTGTGGGCGCCGTCCTGAGTTGGGGGCAGCGAGGACGCCGGATGGTCATTGTTCTGTCCTCACGTCCACTTTCTCAGTGACTGTGCCTGAGGTCTTTCTGTGTGGAGCCCCCCTGACGTTGACCAGAGGAAACACTGATGCCTGTTCTAAGAATAACCACACCCAAAGGCAGCTTGGTTACAACAGGAGTCCTTTAGACAGGAAGCTTCTGCTCCTGGGAATAGAGAGGAGACATGCTTTTTCCTCTTCCTCCTGCTAAGTTAAACCACCTCTCTCTCTATGTATCTATACAGGAGACTTATCTACATAGTATATATAACATATATTATCTATCTTCTATTATCTGTCATCCGTCTATCTATCTATCATCTATCTATGTATGTATCTATGTATCTATCACCTGTCTATCATCTATTATCTATCTATCTATCTAACATCTTTCTCTCTATCATCTATTATCTATCATCTATCATTTAAATATCTAATCTATCATCCATCTATCTAATCTATCATCTATCTATCATCTATGTATCTATCATCTACCATCTACTCCATCTATCTAATCTATCGTCTATCTAATCTATCGTCTATCTACTCTATCATCTATCTACTATATCTATCTAATCTATGTAACTATGCATCATCTATCTATGTATCTATCATCTATCTATCATCTGTCTATCTATAATCTATCTACTCTATCATCTATCATCTATCTACTCTATCATCTACCTAATCTATCATCTATCTATCATCTATGTATCTATCCTTGTAACTATCTATCATCTATCAATCTACTCTATCATCTGTCTATCAACTTTATCTATCTACCTATCATCTATCTATCTAATCTATCATCTATCTATCTATCTGTCTATCATCTATCTATCATCTGTATCTACCTAGGCTCTAGAAGGCAAAGAAGAAACACACCAACTAGGGACTTTGAGACCAAAGGAATGACATGTTAGTAGTTCCTGAGTTGTCTTTTTGCCTCACGTATCCCAGAGATGGCGCAGAAGCAGCCCTGAACCCAGAGGCGCCAGTAGGCATAGGCAGCAGAGCCCCAGGGAAGCCTGCTGTCTTAGCCCAAAGACTAGCAAAGGGGCGGCCTAGCAGAGTGGAAAACGCTTAGGCAGTAACCACCCTGCTGCAGCCAGTCGGCACAGAAAAACCTGTGGCCCCGCTCCCACCCCCAGTGGCAAAGGCCCAGTGGGGCTCCTAGACTATCCATGGGCCCAGCGTCCCTGCTGGGGTGCAGGTGTCAGGGAAGGCCTTTACCCCGTTGGCTGGTAATAAGGCCCCCACGAGGGTCAGTAGTGAGGAGCCCCACTTCAGGTGATGAGAGAGGCCAGTGGGGAACCTGATTTCTACCTCCACTTGGGCTCCAGTGAAGGGGACAAACAGACGTGTGGGAAGGCTGGGTCCACACTGGGGACCGTCACGACTGCTCCATGTTCATCCAGCAAAATGACACGAAGCAAAACTCCAAGCCCCGCATCCCTCAGTCCCACGTCTCCACCAGGAGTTCTTCTTGGGCCTGGCTGTCTCCCTGGGCCCCTCCCTGCATCAGGACCCTGAAGCCAGCCCGAGTTCCCGAGCTTCTGTGCCTGCCTTGCATGCAGGCTTTTCACAATGACGATTTTGTTTTGAGAGACAGAAAACCATACAGAAAGTACAGAAAATAACACGGCAACCTCCGCCCCCGTACCCACCACCCAGAAGTGACAGTTGTTACTCTTTGATGGGCCTTGTTTTCTAACTATAGCACGTAAAGTGTTACAGATAAAGTTGAAATTCCCTTATTCCTTTAGCCAAAGTCCCAGCCGCTCCCTGCTCTGCCAACTCTGAGAAAAATCGCTGTTGTGAATTGAACATTTATCTTCCATTTCACTTTTGTTTTTATCTTCAGCCGTCTACGTTTTAAAAAGGCAATTCATTCACACGTTTCAAAATTCAGAAGGTACAAAAGGGGGAATTCCCTGGTGGTCTAGTGGTTAAGACTCTGTCAGCCAGAGTTTCGTGGTGTAGCCATGTGTCGTTGTGAGGGGCTGGGAAGTGTGGTCTAGACCCTGGCTGGTTGTGCGGCCACTGATCCGTGGAGGCTCTCTTGCTAAGGAAGGAGCGGGGGACAAGTATCAGGGGACAACCGGCAGGTTCTGCTGCAATGCCAGAGGTTTAAAATCCTTTGATGTGGACAAATCCCTTCCTGTGTGGAGTGCCGGCTGGAAATGGGCAGAGAGTCCGGGCCAGGTCCCGTGCAGGACCTCTCAACGCGCTCTGGAAGCACGAGGGCAGACTATGCGTGAAACACCTTTCCTAGAGAACAATGTGTGAACTGTACAACACGGCCTCTGCTGCACAGGAAGCCCTCTGGCCAGAGTCCCTCAGAGCACCCTGTGTGAGGCGTCCCCCTCCTCAACGGCACTGCGAAAACATCAGGCTGACCTGTTCAGCGCACAATGTTGTCCGGAGCCCCCGGGGCCTGAATACCGGCCTTGCGGCTTCTGCGGCAGGGTGACACAGGACAGAACAGCCTGTGGAGCCCCAGCTGCAAGGCTCCAGGCGGCTCTCCTGAGTCTTGGAGAGGCTGTGTCTTGAATGCCTGGCTTTTTGTTTGCGAAAGAAGTGTCTTCCACAGTCCCTAGGCTTCCTTTTACGGAGAAATCCCAGGGTTTCGATGAGCCACAGAGAAGGGTGGGAGGATGGGGTCAGCGAGAACAGGCCCTTCAGAGGGAGAAGCTGCTGGGGGCCGGGGTTGGGGGCCCCGCAGGCAGAGATGAAGGGGAGGTCTCAGTGCTCCTTGTCAGTGGCCTTGGCCAGGGTCAGACACTGGAAACAGCGTGGCTGGGCTGAGAGGGAAGCAGAAGGAAAGGGGACCGCGTGTGGCCTGTTTGGGGCCTTGGAGCTGTTTGTTTGCAGGACGGGTCAGCTGCAGCGGAGTGGCAGGCTAACCGAGGCAGAGAGCTGGCCTCCTATGGCTGGTGGGCTGGGAGCACCTGTCTGGGGGGAGGTTAAGAACCTGCCGGTGTGTGGGGGGTTCCCCGTGGCGGTGAGACAGGCTGGGACCTGGGATCTGGGGCCCTCTGCTGTAGTGTTTGTACCTAGACAAATGCCTCCGAGCAACAAAATAGAAAGAAACTATAAGGGACTAAAAATAACGGCATGCCCTGTGCAGTTGGGGCAAATTCTGGACAACAAGATACAAAAAGACCAAAAAACTCCCAGCTGCCACTTCTAAAGAGACAGGCGCAAAAGCAGCGTACTGAGCACGCCCCCTGCACTCAACACCACCAAAGGGGTGGGCAGACCCCCTCAGCTACCCCTCCGGCCTGACCCCTGGACCCACCCCTACCCTCACCCCATATAAGGAACTAGCTCGCCCCTCACTCGGGGAGCAAGGGAAACTTTTGTGTGTTCTCGGGGTCCCCTGCTGCAGCAGGGGCCCCAGTAAAGCCTTGCCTGAATTTCTTGTCTGGTCTCTTAACAATTTCTGTCGATTGAGGCGGCCAAGAACCCTGGTGAGTGACAGCGGGGTTGCAGGGCCAGCCCCCCGGGGAGACCTCTGTGCCTCATCCAGGCCCAGAGGACGATCCCAAGTTCCGACTGTCCTGGACACCCTGCAGTGGAGTCGCTGAGGACGGAGGCTGGGGGTCCTGGCTGGGGGCCCGACGGCCTTCTTGACGAGGTGGCAGGGGGACAAGGCGGGGGGGCGGCGTGTGAGTGCCCTGCTACCCATCACTGGGGGATAGGAATGTCCCGTATGCCCAGATGCCAGCCAGAGGGGAGGGGAATCAGAGGAGGACTCCTAACACACTGGTTCTAACCGGGAGAGACAGTTAACTTGAAGGGACATATTTTAAAAATTCAATCCCACTTCAGAGGGAATGGAAATTTAAAGTCAGGATATGAGCAATTTCTCTAAAAAGGGCATGTTTGGGGGCAAGTCCAGGCAGTGCTGTGTATTCAGACCCCTCCTCTGGGCCCGCCAGGAACCGGGGTCCCACCTGAAGCCTTGGCCAGGGGAGACGCCCCGGGACCGGTGGGCTGGGCTGGGGGTGCAGGGAAGTGGGAGGCCCAGCAGGTATGGGGCCAGGAGGGTCTCGTCTTTGGCAGAGAGAGGGAAGGCAGCTGGGTGACCCAGCCGACTCCTAGGGGCGGGAAACCAGATGGCGCTGACCGGGGCCGGGGCGATGGACGGGGCTGGCAGGCGGGGGACCTGGAAATTTGTCACTGTCCTTTGAGGGGAAGAAAGGAACAGGACAGTCCGTAGCTGTTTCCGCAGGGGAGGCTGAGGCCCACGTGGCTTGGCTCGTCGCGGGGCAGTGCGCTGGGTGAGGCTGAGCGGGTCGTGGGGAGCGTCAGGCCTCCCCAGCGGCGGCTCGGTCGTCGGGGCTGGAGACGAGATGAGGGCGTGGCTCGCTGTGGCCCCGCCCACACCCGGCTCTTGTCCTCCGGAAGCAGGTGACCCCTTCCAGCAGCCTTCCCGTTTCACAGAGAAGGGCCGACCCGGGACCGTGGGCCAGCTGGATTCCGAACCTGGCCTGACAACAGGCTGTACTCCCAGAGGCTCTGCCCGCTGCTGCACGTGGAGGGGAGCCCAGACCAGCCCCCACGCCAAGGGCGAAGCCCTCCGCCCATCCCCACCCACCAGGGCAGGAGTCTGTGGGCAGGGGGCCTGGTCAGCCGGGGGTGCTGGGCCAAGGCTCCCAGGACCTGCACCCCGAATTTTCCCCAGGGCCTCCGGGGAGGAGGTCCCTGGGACCAGGTGCGTGTTCTGGAAGGAGCGTCTTGGGTTGGTGATGGCCCCCAGGGATCTCCCGTGCTCTGGGCTGGGAGCAGGCTCGTCTCTGTGTCCCTGCCAAGGGCACCTGCCTGGGTGGGTGGGCAAGTCGGGACTGCCTTCCCTAGGAGGGACCTGGTGTGGAGCACGGAGGGGTCCCCAGCTCGCCTGAAGGTTGGGGCTGAGGACCCAGGGAAACACAGGTGACACACACACAGGTGACAGGCCCGCCGCTTGGGGCACGGCTGGCGTGAAGAGGAAACAGCAAGGGATGCAGGGGTGGGAGGCTGGGCTGCGGGGCAGCTGGTTGGGGGAGAGGAGGTGGGGTGGCAGGGAGAGACCAAGGAGGAGCAAGGTGAGGTGGGAGGGGCAGGGGATCAGAAAGGGTGGCCGGGCTGACAGGCTGGGCCGACGCAGGGGAGGCCGCAGCCAGTGCAGAAGACTCAGAAGTGACCTTCAACTTTAAACAGGAGAAGGCAGGCGAAAACCCCCATTTTGCGGGGAGGTGTTTTCAGGAATCACTCGGCCTTTGTCTTTTCACACACTGGCTCTGCGGGGCTGAATGGAGCCACTGCAGCGGGAGGACACGTTCCCCCTGGGTTTGCCGAGCGGGTAGCAGGCTGAGGCCCCACGTGTGATGTCCAGGAGGGGCTGAGGCTGGGTCTGCACGGGGCGTCCGCTCCCCGTTCCTGCACGGCTCCGCTCCGGTAAGAGAGAGGACGCCTCCTCACAGACCCGGAGGGTCAAGCACTCGCTGGGCGGGGAAGCTCTGGTGACTAGGAAGCGGCCCCCTCCGCCCCCTGGCACGGCTGTGACTGCCCTTCCTCCTTTCTGCAGGCAGGGGATGGGGACGGGGACGGATGGGGAGTTGGGCTGGATGCCTGAGCCTCCAGCTCGAGACCGTGGGAAGAGGAAGAAGAGACCCTCAGACCTTAGGGTCTGAACACAGCCTTTCCAGAGTCCTGTGTGCGACAGTGCCCACTGGAGGAAGTGCAGGGGCCGGTTCCTGAGGCCCCCGGCCCTCCACTGTCCAGCAACGGCCAGCCCTACCCGCGAGCACAACGGATCGGTTTCCATGAAGAAAAAGCAGTGAGACCCGTGATCACGTCAGGACCCAGACATCAACTGGGACAGAGAACGACAATTCATCGGCGCTGGCGGGCAGAGAACCACTTCACCTGCGCAGCATTTACGCCCCCAACCTTTAACTGAATCTGACCGTGAGAAAACAGACGCACGCGGACCTTAAGAGAGGCAACCGGCCTATACTAAAATGCCAACGCTAAGACAGACGAAGGAAAGCGGCGGGTGGGGCTCTGTCTAGCTAAAGGACACAGTAGAGGCGTGACAGCTGAGCACTGCAAGGGTCACAGAAACATTCTGAGGACACTGCACGGACCACTGGAAAATCTGGATGCGGGCTGTGCTTCAGCTAATATTATGTTAAAGTTTAGGAATGTGATAATGGTTTTGTGTGTGTGTGTGTGTGATGCGTGTGCACAGAGACAGAAAACGAGTGGGAGTGCAGGATAACAAAACGTGACACGTGTTAATCCAGGGGAATCTCAGCTAAGGGTTTATGGTGTCCACGACCTACTCTTTCAACCTGTCATTGGCAATGTTTCAAGAGTAAAGTTGAGGGGAAGGAGGCTCAGAAAGTAAGCACACGATGGCTGCGTTGCTCTGTCTGTCCTCCCTTAAGCGGGCCTCATCTTTTCAAGTCCTATAATTAATGACTGATAAGTTATTCTTTTTTTGGCCACGCCGCGCGGCTTGTGGGATCTTGGTTCCCTGACCAGGGATGGATTCTGGGCCCTCGGCAGTGAAAGTGCAGAGTCCTAACCACTGGACCGCCAGGGAAGTCCCTAAGTTATTCTTTGCGGTGAGGACAGTCACATTTATTACTTTCACAAAGCAAGGCTTAGTGACACAGTGTGTTAACTCCTCTCTTACTGGGCTGCCACCTGCTCCCGAGGGAAGCCCGTCTGCTCCCGTGTGATTCCTGTGAGCTCACAGATGCTCATTTCGAAAATCAAACCGGGACGGCGCCACGCCAGGCGCGTTGCTATGTGACCACAGACCACACACACCAGCGCTCCTTTTCAGGGTTTATTTCATCTGCTAACATTCATCTTGACCTAGACAAAAACAATTAGATGATTATGACTTGCGTTTCCATCATCAACTCATTTTTTTGTATGAGTCACCAAAAGGTTTCTTCTCAACACTTTTTTTTTTTTTTTTAAGAAGAAGCTATAAATAAATAAAGCTTTAAACGCTCCTGGGTTCAAGTTAAACTCTTCCAGTTCCCAAAACGTTCACAGACTCATTGCTTGGACAGTTCTCTCGTCCCTCACGCCTCCTCCGAGAGAGGACATTGAAGGCCTGGGGTGGTGGGAGCGGGGAGCTGCTCGCTCACTGCATGTTTGCTTCTGTCCCTCAGCCCTGGGAAGAGCCCTGGGGAGGCCATCCCTTCCCTGGAGCCCCAGCCCGTGGTGTTGGAGGAGATGCTGCAGGCACAAGAAGCCTTTACCTCAAAGCAGGCGTCCTGAGCCGGCAGTGCTGGACGGGAGACCCAAGTGGCCGAGGGGCACTGCCAGCTGGTGCTGTCACTGGCACCCCTGCCTGGATGCTGGCCGGAGCCAGGACCTCCTTCCAGATGCAGTGAAGAAACCGAGGAGACCGTGTGACTTGGGACAGCGGGCCATGAGTTAAAACACTCCATTATGTACAAAACACATCCTGCACTCGGGCCACACCCTCAGGAGCGCACCTTGGGGAGGGCTGCTTGAGCCAGGCCGCTGGCCGGGTGCCCGGGGGGCTCACGCACCACAGCTCTCCTCCCGGTGGGAGGCCACAGCAAGCCCCTAGCGTCGCGGGTGCTTGTGCAGGACCCCAGAGCTCTCGTGAACGTGTCCCGCCCTCCTCCCTGGAGCGCGCCCGCCCCAGATGAGTACTGGCGCAGACCCCCATGCTGACCTTCACACCCCTTTAAAGGAGCTGCCTGGGCACTCACCTCCTCAGCATGATGTGTCCGCTCTCGGGGGCCTGTTGACTGCGCTGTCCTTGGACTGCAAGATGAAGTGGCCAGCGCAGGAAGCTGGCGGGCGGGGGGGGGGAGGGGGGCGGCTCAGGCCAGACAGGCAAAGACTAAAGCACCCTTCCGGTGCTTACGGCTCCCTCATTCCACAGGTGGGCAGCTAGGGTGGCCAAGGGGAACCTGGGGCAGGGAACCCTGGCAGGATCTGCCCATGAGGCTGCCGGGGGCCCGGGGCCCTCACCACCCTCGAGTCTGGCCTGCAGCCGCCGGGCACGTGTGCTTCCTCTCCTGGGGAGACGGGGTGCCCATCCACCTCGGGCGTGGGGCTCACACTCAGCTCCCCGGAACCGGGTCTCGGGCCTCATGTCGTGGGGGGCGGGGCGCACGTCCAGAGGCGACGCTGGCCTGGCCTCCCCGAGCACAGGAGGGATGGGCGTGGGGCAAGTGTCTACAGTGGACTGAACATGGCTTCTCCAATCTGCAGGGCTGCGGGGAACAGGCCTGACCAGCTGGTAGGGGCAAGGGCGCAGGAAAACGCGGGGAGAGCCCGGGGTCGGGGGGCTGTGTATCTGGGTACCAGGGGAGCCACCCAGAGCTGTTTCCTCCAGTCCTGGAGGAGAATCTGAAAGCCCGAGTACCCTTTCCTGGCTGTCCTGAACCACCGTGGCCCCAAAGTATGGCTCGTGGGCAGTGGCTGTGGTCTGCAGAGTTCCAGCCAACGGAGGCTTGACTGAACTTTATACACGGGGCTGTGGGGGAAATGGGTCTAAGTCCCACATAAATGTCCAAGTCATGGGCTTGGGGCTGGGGGCAGCCCACTAACAAAGCCCAGAGGGTCAGAAAGGACAATGCAGGGGGAGAGCTCTTGATTTCTGTCCCCCTTCCTGTCTGAGCTGGTCTGGCTGGGAGGTCTGCCTGGACACAGGTGGAAGCATCCTCACCTATGGCCTTCCTACTCCTGGGATGCCCTCCGCCCATGCAAGGGGGCAGTGCGGCATGGGGACCATCTCCCCACAGCGCCCCTTGCTCTGGGGACTGAGGAAAACGGGGTGGGGGACCCCAGGTGATGTGCTTTGATCTCTTGACCCGAAGCATGAAGCCACACTGTGGGTTTTGACCTTGGGCTAGAGAGGGGAGTGGGCTTCCCAGGGGCTGGACTAGAGTCTTCTTGGCTTTAGATGGGGCGGGCCCTGACCCTGAAGATGGGTGAGCTGGGAGCTCCATTCCTGAGGCTACCTCAGAGGGCTGCCGTGTCTCCACGCAGGCCTTGGGGCCAGGGGTCCCCTGGAGGCTGAGCTACCTGCAGGGGGGCGTGTGCCTGGTGGGCGTGACCACACACCCGGCCTGGCAGGTCCGCCTTCCACTGCATTGGATTTTTCTAGTCTTCAAACCTGTGGCCGTTGTGACCAGGAGGACGGGAGAGCGGGGACGTACCTGCTCCCAGCCCTGCAGGCCTGGCTGGGGGTCCTCCAAGCACCCTTCCCTCTGACCCAGTGGGTTCCCACGTTGATTTCTCAGAGCCCCGGCCTGGGAGGGTGGGAAGAACCGACCCACCAGGCCCCCTCTCCCCTCCCTCAACCGTCCGTCCGTCTTCCGGCAAGCGGACGGGGCCCTCTTCCCACGGAGTTCTGGGGGCCGAGTGTGCTGGTCAGTCTGCCTGTCCCGCCTGCCGCCGCCGGCCGCCACTACCACTTCTCGATGATGTGGCTCATGTAGTCCTCGGTGGGCACGCGGCCGGGCTCCTCGGCGTCCCCCCGCGGCGGCGCCTCCTTGGCCCGGTGCAGCAGGCGCTCCTCGCGGCTCCGGAGGCGCTGCTGCCGGCGCTCCAGCTGCCGCCTGTACTGGTAGCGCTGCTGGAAGAGGTCCCTGGCGTAGTCGTAGAGCTGCACGTCCAGGTCGTTGAGCTCCTCGATGCGCCGGATGGTGTCCTCGCCCACCTCCACGCCGCCCGCCCGCGTGCTGTTGTACTGCATGAAGGGACGGATGAACTTGAGGTTGAACGTCCGCTCGAACAGGTACTGCGTCTTGCGCTGGAACTCGGTCAGGCCGAAGAAGGCCATGCCCCGCAGGTTCTTCTTGGCGCTGTCCAGCAGCAGCTGGGCCCGCTTGCCCTCGGGGATGAAGGACAGGTTGTAGCAGCCCACCAGGCTCAGGTCGGCCAGCATGCGCACCTGGCGGTTGCTGGCCAGGTTGTAGGGGCAGTCCATGAACTCCTGCAGCGTGCAGCCCGACCAGTCCGTGCCCTCGTAGCAGGGCGGCAGCTCCTCGGGCGTGGGCGTGCGCCCGTCGCACATGTGCAGCGATGTCTTCCACGTGGCCCCCCGCTGCACGTGCCGCCACTCGCTCAGGTAGCGGGACACGGGGTCTCGCAGCAGGGTGATGTAGTAGAACTTCCTGCAACGAGACGGGGAGCGGGGGGGAGGTGAGGCCGGGGCGTCAGGCAGGGGTGGGGCATGTAGGGACCACTGGGGGCTGAAGGAGGGGGGAGGCTGCAGCCCTGAGTCGGATGGCTCTGCTCAGCGCCTACGCTATGCGACCCCCGGGGAGTGGCCTCACCTCTGAGATTAGCCATCACATCTCAGGTCTCCAAAGGCCCACTGCTGAATGAGAAACCCGGGTGTGAGATGTGATGTAACCCGCAAAGGTCTCAGGCCACCACCACAATAACGAGTGTGACCGCTGCAGTGTCCTGCAGGGCCCAGCCCTGGTGCCCTCCTGAACCCTGGCCCAGGGTCTCCTCTGGGGCCTTCCCCCGAGCCCCAGGCGTGCCCTCCTGCCTGCTCGCACCTTGGGAGGGGCAACCTGACTTTGCCCTGCAGGGCGTGGAGGAGAGTGGCCCCAGGGTCCACACTACCTGGTACCAGACGTTTAGAGAGCTGTCACAGTGGCAGGCTTGGTGCAGCCCAAGGGGCCACTGAAAAGTCACTCACAGTCCCAGGCTGCACGGCAGGTCTGGGCCGGGGCCTCCCACTGGGCCCACTCCACCCCAGGCTCCTGCAGAGCTCCAGTGGGGGAGGGGCACCAGGAGACCACCCAGCCCCCGGGGTGAGCCGTAACTCATAATTTTTATCGTCTCCCAGGAACTGTTCCAACCCCCAAGGAGTTGGGCACCGATGCCACCTCCCCACGCTGTGGGTAAGGGGCATCCATCCGTACCATGGGAGAGCTGACTCAAGGAGGGCTGTGCCCCCTTCTCTTCGCTCCCTCGGGGTGAGAGGCAGCCGGGATGATTCAGGTCCCTGCAGGGTGTGCTGTGATGATCGGCCCCAGTGCCAGGAACTGTGACGGGCCTGGTGGGTGTGGGTCGCCCCAGGGGGGGTTTGCGGCTCTTCTCGGAGCCCCACCTCCAGGGCTGGCAGAGCAGCTGCCTGTGCAGGTGGGGCAGGTCCCAGGCCAAGGGGAACCAGGGCCTGGGGCGAGCAGCCTAGAGTGTCCTCGGAAGTGGGCAGCAGGGGCCCACTGCGTCCCCACACACCACTCCTGGGGGGGTCCATCCCCCCTTCCCCGGCCCCTGCCTGATGGCAACATGGAAGCTGCCCCCACACTGCCCCCTCCTCACTGAGGCCCAACAAGAGCAGCCCTCGCACTGCCCTCTGGGAAGCCACGGGGGCACAAGACACGTCGCAGGGTCTGGCAGTGCCCTGATCTGACCGCATCTCCCAGGGGGCAAGGGGGCCCTGGGGTGCGGGCATGATAACTAGCAAGGGCGAAGGTGACGGGGTACCACCGGGGGTCACCCCAGCCTTAGGGGGGCACACTCAGAAAACCGCAGGAATGGCAGACAGTGGGAGAAGGCCTGGGCAGAGGGAACCCAGGGAGCTGGGGGAGGGAGTCCGCAGGGAGGAGACAGCAGGGGGGCATCCTGACTGCTGAGCCCTCCGCGAAGCCTGGGCTCTCCCGTCTGTGCCTCGGGCCCCCGTCAGCTCTCATGCGCCCTGCCCCAGCCCAGGTGCTGACAGCGCGCTCCTGGCCTCTGCAGGCGGTCATGTCCCAGCCCCTGGGGTGGGGTGGGGGTGGCTGGCAGCCCCTATGTGACCCCCTCCCCCAGCTCCTGTGGAATGTGCCCTGGTGGCTCTGGCTGCCCCTGGGAGAAGAACAAAGGCCCACCTGTGCCCTCCCAGCTCCTCTCTGACCGCTGGGACCGGCCCCCCCCGCTTGCTGGCTCCCAAGAAGACACCCCAGGGCCTTTGCACGAACTCTGTCCTCCCTCTATTTCATCAGCTGACTCTGACTCATACCCTAGACCTCAGCCAGAACCACTTCCCAGGGAAGCCTCGTCCTGCAGACACGGCTCCCTCTTGGGCTTCTGTCACAGTGGTAACTTTCCACTGACCTCTCAGCTCACCCTGCGGTAGGGAGGGGGCGGCGGGGAGCTGGTTCCTGTGTGTGCGCCAAGCAGGGCCGTGGTGCCTCTCTGGGGACAAGACTGGGAGGGGCCAGATGGTCCAAGACAGAAGGTGCCTCGGGGCAGGGCCCTCACACAGCACCTTCAGCCCCCGGTGGAGGAAATCAAGCCTTGAGAGGTTAGGCAGCTACCTGGAGGCCCCCAGTGGCTTCAGCACTGGGATAGGGCGGGAGGCCAGGCCCCTCTCTGCAGACCCTGGTTAGGTGGACTGGCACGGGTGACAGAGACCTTCAACACAGCCAGGACGAGGAGGTCAGTTCACCCCAGGGCCAGCCTTCTAGAGACCTAGTATATGACATTTATAAATCCTGACCACGACAACTGCTTCTAAAGAGGCCACGACAGACAGACACAGAGGTACACCTAGAAACGCACGTGGACAAACACAGTGCTGCGTGCAGGCTGCTGGCACACACCGTGTCCACTGCTGAGCCCGGCTGGTCCCTTGTCCCGTCCTCGGCCCTCCCCACCCCGTGTGCACACGGGCAGGCCAGCGTGGTAGATTCTCCTGGACACAGAAAACCAGAGTATGACGTGTCAGCGGACAAAGATTTGTCTACGTGGCCCCACCGAAGCCGCTCGGGGTTCAACCTGGTTGCAAGGTGACCTCTGATGGCAAGAACTCACGGTGCACAGCGGGGCACCAGTGCCCGCCCCAGCGTCTGTGTCCCCACAGGCCTCTGCAGTCGCGTAGGCCTGGAGCCCTGCGTCAGCACTTGTCACCGCCCACCACGAGGGCAGGCTTGGAGAAGCCCAGCTGCCCCCAGACCCTCACGGATCTCAATGCACCCTTGAGAGGGGGACGGGGCCGCTAGCCCTCCTGCGGCGTGCCGGAGCCAGAGCCGACTGAGCCCCCTGGGCCCCTGGGCTCACGCTGACCCCCGCGGCTCCCCTGTGCACCACATGGGTGCTGAGTGGGACGGCCTTGCTCATCGCTGCGTCCCTGGGTGCTGGCCTGGCTGGACAGGAGCAGGGGCTCGCCCGTGGTGACCGGGGCGGTGGTGTTCGGATGGGCCGTGCTGAGCCTTCTCTGTTTAGGACGTTGCCAGGCCCTGGGCCCCCGATTCTGTCCTCCCAACACGGCCTGTGGAGACTAAGGGTCCAGGCAGACCCTAGACCCTGTGTGAGGGGCCAGTGGCCCCCGGTCACTGCCCAGCCCCAGCCCCGCTCCTGCCTGGACGGCACGGGAGCCCCTGTGGGTGCGCACCCCTGACCTTGGGTGGCCTCCTCAGGAGCGCATGTGCCTGACCCCCAGCTCCGCTTGCTGGTCCACCCCGGCCCTTGCCTGCTCCGCTGTCCTGACACAGCAGGCACCCGTGGCCACAGGCCTGTGCCCCGGCCACCCTCTGTTCAGCACGCCTGCTCCCGTCTCACTCGCTCTGCGTCCCCCTTGCCCGTTAGGCACATCAGCAGACAGGGCAGCTTTCCTGGCCACTGAAGGGGGAGCGAGGGCACTGACTGAAAGTGAGCAGAGGGCAGGTGTGGCGGGGGCAGAAGACCCCCCAGACGACCGACTGTCCACGTCCAGGCAGCTCCCTGCCCAGGACGAAACCAGATGTGTGTTCTCTGGAGGCGCTCATGGCTCAGAGACACGAAGAACTGCGCAGGGGGCCAAACGACGGCTGGCACGCTCATGGGGGACCCAGCTTCTGCCCCAGCCTCACCCCAGAGGAAACTGCAGGGTTTCTGCCCCAGAGCGAAGTTCCCCCTGCACTCACATCTGGGGTCCCCCACAAACAGGGGGCCTTCTGCCTCTCACCCTCCAGCAGGATCTGCCCATCCAGGCCGTCCAACTGCTAACCAACAAGGGTTCCAGAAGGACAGAGAGGACATGGCGGAGGAGATGATGAAAGAAACAATGAGAAGTCAAGCACTTAATTCATTTCGAGCGAAATGGCTCGCCCACGCCCAGCAAATGAACGTGGAGACCAGACCCAAGATTACAGAGATGACCCATGAAGCACGTGGACAGAAAACCAGAACACGTAACGCGTGGGACTCAACTTCTCTATGGAACACCATATGCTAAGAATCAATGGAGCGATGGCTTCAAAATGCTGACGGGAAATAGACCAACTGTATCTCATACCCAGCCAAGCTTCACACCCGTGAAGGCTTGGGAAATTTATTTTCTGTGAATCCTGCTCTAGGAAGATACTGGAGTATGTATCTCGTATAGTAGATGAGAAAAAAAAAAAAAGTGTGGGACACAGAAGCTTGAACCCAGGAGAGATCCCAGATGTCCACTGGGCATCCCGCTGGGTCTGTCAGGAGAAGAGGGACGGGGCTTCCAGAAAGAGGGGCCCAGACAGATGACCTGACAAAACACATCACTGGTGGAAAAAAAAAAGCGAACGGTAGGTACATGGCAGATCTTTGGAATCACCTGGAAAAAAAGGAGTCTATGAAGATGGAGGACAAAGCAAGTAAAAAGTAGGGCTGGGCTTCCCTGGTGGCGCAGTGGTTGAGAGTCTGCCTGCCGATGCAGGGGACGCGGGTTCGTGCCCCGGTCCGGGAAGGTCCCACATGCCGCGGAGCGGCTGGGCCCGTGAGCCACGGCCGCTGAGCCTGCGCGTCCGGAGCCTGTGCTCCGCAACGGGAGAGGCCACAGCAGTGAGAGGCCTGCGTACTGCAAAAAACAAAAAAAAGAAAAAAAAAGAAAAAAAAAAGGAGGGCAATCGTTAATTCTAGGAAAAACGAAAAGTTACATTAAAAAAAAATGAAGTATGTTACTAGGCTCAGAAGAAAACAATGGTTTTAGAGACATCATGATATAAACAGTGGTAAGTGACTGAATAAAAACTTGAGCTTTAACTCTCCTTGGAGAATGGGTGGGGTGTGGAGAAGGATAACGGCAAAAGAACACTTCATCTATCATAACAGAAAGTACACAGATAACATTTAAATCAATGAAACAAGAAATATCACTATACATGACTCAGAAACATGGAAGTCAATACATGAAGACTACCAAAAAGGGGTGCAAGAGGTCCTTTGGGGAAGCTGGAAAGGAAAAGTAGATCTGTTGGTTTTTATCATAAACCGCTTGGAGCTATTTGTCTTTAAGTATGTGTGAATTCTTGTAACTAAAAACACTAAAACAATGTGGAAACTGGCTTAAAAAGAAACATATGGAGAGACGCTCCCCTTCATTAGTCATCGAGGGAACAGCACACTCCGCCACAACGTGATACCCACTGGAGCAGCAAAACAAAGTGGGGCAAGGCCAGCTTCTGACGAATGCTTACCGGGACAGCTGTTGTGGAGCGACTTCACGGGTAGGCGGAGGGCGCACACACGCTCACCCCGTGACCCTCACACTCACCACGCCCCCACGAGTCCTCTCCTAGGCACACATCATGGGGAGGCCTCGCCCATGCGCCCTGGGAGATGTGGACAAGACAGTCCACAGCGCTCTGCTGGCGAGAGCCCCAAACATCCGCCGCAGAGGCACGCGTACACAAACGGGGTACATTCTTCCAACAGAACGCTGCCCAGCAACAGACAGGAACAAACTGCAGCTACTCACGGCAGCTCGGGTGAATGTGATGAATAAGATGTTGCAGAAAGAATGCAGATAAGAATATGTAACAGAGTGCAACGATATGGTTTATCAAGTTTCTAAAAATAAAACCCAAGAAAATGCTCTTTAGTGATACGTACATACGTACCAAAAACAGTGGAAAGAAAAGGTGATGAAGGGATACGCAGGAGCCCTCCAGTCAGAGCTTAGCCTTGGTGTCTCGGGGGGTGGTGGCGGGGGAGGCAGGGAACGCGCTAGCCCGTGGTGGCGTCCATGGCACTGATCACGCCCTTGTGCTTAAGGCAGGAGCGAGGGTGCAGGCGTGCATCCTTGGGCTTTATTCCCTATGTACGTTCACGCAACTTTTGTATTTCCCAAACACTGTGTGATAAGGAAAGCAGTTTTAAAGCCAAGGTTTTCCAGGGCGGCCTGCGAGGCCCCTGCTGGCCTTGCAGGTGGACCAGCATTCTTGCCAAACCTGGAGCCTCAGTTCCTCAAAGCGTCTGGTGTCCCCTCCCACCTCTGTGCCAGCCAATACCAGGTGTCTGCAGCCCTTTCCTTACCCCTGACCCCTTCCTACATGCTAATGTGAGTAGGGAGTGGCTCCACTGGGGAGGGGAGGACCCCTTGGGGGCATCACCTCTGGGGACTGTGAGGGTGGCCAGTCTTCTGCGTCAGTCGGGGCCACCCTGTGGCTTGTGAACTAACCACATGGTGGTGAGCCAGCTGCTCCTGCCTCCGGGAAGGAACCGCAGCTCCTCCGGAGCTGGAGCTCCCCCTCTCACCCCAATGGGGGCAAGCTCTTAGAAGGCAGGCCTATGTACTGGGGACACCGCAGTGCCCTGCTCAGCGCGGAGACAGCCCATGGCATCCAGGACCCACTGCCCCACGGTGGGCTGGGTGGTGGCCACGGGAGTGTGTTCAGTGCCCAGGCTCAGCCGAGGGTGCACGTGCGGCCTGTGCACAGGGAGGGGGCCTCACGCTCAGTACCTCTGCCTTCAGCACCCAAGCTGCCCACGGAACCCACTGGGCTGGGGGCTGTCCCCCGGGAAGTGGGCGGAGCCACAGTGGGAACGGCTGCAGCTGGGTGGGCGGAAATGGGGTGAGGAAGGAGGTGGAAGCCCGTGGCCCTGCCCTGGCACTCCATGGACGCACAGCAAAGGACATAAACCAGCAATGCCCCCAGGGCCCTGACAACGGCACCAGTGCCCACTGCCAACAGGCTTGTGACGTACCAGGCAGAGCCCGGGACCCAGGCACTGCTCCCCTTTCACAGAGGATAAGCCCAGGCTCAGAGGCGGGCAGGGCTCTTAGAGCGCTCTGGGCTGCGTGGGGCGGAACCAACAAGGGCAGCAGGAGGTGATGAATGGTACCGCTCACCAACGGGGCAGGTCAGGAAGGCTTCTCAGAGACGGTGGGGACACAGCCCTTCGTGACCTGAGAAGGGGGCAGTGCAGGCTTGAGGTGCAGGCGGGGCCGGACAGAGAAGGGTCTTGTTCATTTATAGGAAAACAAGCTCGGATGGGAAGTGGAACAGAGCGCAAATTCACGTGGATTCAAAGACAGAACATAGGACTTCAAAGAAACTTCGTGTCGTGGAACAATTCTAGCCTGCCCGGTCTACCACCACTCCCAAGAGCCCACACGTGAACCGACCGCGTCATGCTTCCTTGCATTTAATTATGCTGTTTAATGCTGTCTGCGACCTTGGCTGTTCTGACGTTTTTGTGTGCCCTGGTTCGGTGCATCCCACCATCATGTACATCCTAGTGAACAAGGAATGTGTTTTGTTCTTTGGTGCAAACACTGCTGTCAGGGAGCGGCCAGCTCTGAAGTTTTAAGAGTGAGTTCTCACGGGACCAGCAGCCAGGAAGCCCTGCTTTATTGATGACAAACACTCAAACGGCCTCTGGGAAGATTCTGCAAGGTGCAGCTTTGCACTCCTTCCTTGGAAGGTGACAGCTGCGAGGCGGCTGAGTGGCAGGGGCTGGGGGGCCTGCCCTGCCGCAGGGCTGGGATCAGGGAGAGGGCGCTTCTCACTGGCCTCAGAAGCCCCTCCCCCTCCTGCCCGCTGCTGTGGGCATCGGGCAAGTCGGAGCCCACAGTCCCGACTGGGAGGCCCGCTCTGTATCCTGCATACTTTATCAATGATGGGGAAACCTGGCTCGCAGAGATGGGCGGCTGATGCAAGGCTCGGAAGCAGAAACGGCCCCTCCCCTCCCTCGGGTCACACCCATGGCTGGAGGAGCTTCCCTCTTCTGCCCCAAACCCCACTCCTGGCCCTCCTCCTGGGAGCCGGGAGAGCCGGGGTGGGTGCACAATTCTGTGGCTGGGAGAGGGGCTGGATCAGCAATTACGCTTCCAGAAGGAGTCTGCTCTAAAGAGAAGGGCTGAGATGTGCCAAGTCTGCTGCAGGATGCTGGTGGCACGCCGGCCATTGCAGGAGACACGGACGCAGAAGTCAATGGCAGACACACACGGCAGACGGTCCTGCAGCCAAGGGCGCAGGTGCTCACAAGGCTGCTGGTGCACAGAAGGGCCTGTGCCTACCTGTGCGGAGACAGAAGGCATTATTAAGTGGCTCTCAGGAGAGCGAAACTATGGATTTCCCCCAACATTTTATTATGAGAAACTCAAACTTAAAGAAAAGTTGAAAGTTCAGTGAACACTCATATGCCCAAATGGGTGACACTAACATTTTTGGGGATTTCCCGGGTGGTCCAGTGGTTAAGAATCCAACTTCCAATGCAGGGGACGTGGGTTCGATCCCTGGTCAGGGAACTAAGATCCCACATGCCGCGGGGCAACTAAGCCCATGCACCACAACCACTGAGCCCATACGCCACAACTAGGGAGCCTGTGTGCCACAACTTCTGAGCCTGTGCGCCACAACTAGAGAGCCCACATGCCGCAACTACTGAGCCCACGTGCCACAACTAGAGAAGCCTGTGTGCTGCAGCAAAGACCCAGTGCGGCCAAAAAAAAAACACAACAGAAAAACAAAAAACTCCATTTTCTTCTTTATATACTCTATTGCCTGCAGTGAAGCACACGTCATTTACGTAACTGAAATCAAGTAATAAAGGTTATAAAACATCCCTGTTGCTTGGGGTGCAAAGAGGCCATCAGAAGCAGCCAGCCTTGCAAGCTCTGTGCTCACGTGTCCTCTGTGATAGGATGCCAGCTGCCCGCTCCGCTCCGGGCTGGGGGCTCCAAGGGCAGGGCTTTTGTGAACAAGGTTCTAACTCAAGGAACAAACTCAGACCCTGAAACGAAGGTGGAATTTTCTACCAGTGCTAGCAGAGCTGCAGCTCCCTAATTGCGGGTGAGGACACTGTTATTTAGCATTGGAATTACCACCTTTTTTTTTTTTTTTTAAACAAATACTGTTGTATTACTTCCAGATATACAGTCACTGAAAAAAAATTAATGCCATAGGGGGATTGGCTTCACTGCCACTTTCTCCCCCAGGACGAGCTTTGGGGTCCCAGAGCAGCAAGGGAAACTCTGGGAGGGGTACCTGAGGCCCCCTCTACCCCAACTCTGTACTGTGGTCTCCCAGGGACCAGGAGTCCCTTCATGAGGACAGAGGCCACACTGTGAAGCCAGTATCCAGACGGTTAATTTTCAAAAAAACCATACTCTGAGAGGTCTCTGGAACTTCAGAGGGAGGACCCTGGGGAGAATTGCCATGGGGCCTGCTCAGGGGTGCAGGAACCTCCCAAAGCTTTGCTCTGATGACCGTCCCACCCCAGGGCCTGGGGAGCATCCCGGGGTGGGGGTGCCGGCTTGCTTACCAAGGTCTGGGTCCCCCTCCCAGCAGGAAGATGACACCCTTCGGGAGGTCATGGCGTGCACCGCCTTGGTCACTAGGTCACTGATGGGCCCTCGTCAGCACTGCGTGCTGCCCACCTAGGCCAGGTGCCCCCCAGAGCCCACGGCTGAGTGAGCAGTGTGGGCCCATGTGAGACGGGCCCGCTGGGAGGAGAGGCGGGCCCTGCTCTGAGCTGCATGGCTGGGGAGCTGGACCATCCCCGGCAGCACAAGAGTGAACCAGCTGATGGAACGGACAGTCTCTACTGGCTCTGGCCAGCACTCACCTCCCTGCACCAGAGCACGGCGCCCCTCCCGGGCACCTGCAGGAGAAACCCAGATAAGCAAGCGCTGAGCTGGCAGTGCAGGCTGGGGAGCCCCTCTCCAGATGCAGGTAGGAGACGCTGGCCTCAGGCCTTTCTTCCTGGGCAACGTGTCCGCAGAGCGGCTATGAACTCATAGCTGTTATTTTTGTCGATTAACTGACTCTGCTTCCCAAAATACCTGGGTTGGGAGAGCAGCCCCGCGGCATCAGTGGTCAGGTGCCGTGCGCACACAGGCGGGCCAGTCCTCCCAGAGCCCCTGCGCCCCTGACAGGCAGAGCCTAAAGCGGACACAGTCCTTGGCAGGACCAGAACGGAAGCTCTGGGGCTGGCGCAGGCCCCTCGCTGGTCGTCCCAGCTGGACGGGTGGCGAGGAGAATGCCGGCCCAAGGCCACCTGGGCACGGGAGCCCTGTTGTCCTTCCCCAGCAGGCTGGGGCCCAGCTGGCCTCACAACTCTGCTCCCTGCCCTGCCCACCTCCAACAAGGTGGGAAGGCCCTCCTTGGCTCACCCAGGGAGCTGAATTCTTACAGACAGCGGGGAGAGAGTCCAGCTACTGGGAGTGGCGCTCACGTGGGCCCCCAGGTGGCTCCACAGGTTTAGGAAACAGCATGGAAATCCCTGAGGAGAAAGAAGGCCAGGAAGTGTCTTGTAGCCAGGTGTGGCTGTGTGACTAAGCTCGGCCATCAGGATGTCCTTAGAGACAGCTCCCCCCCCACCGTTCTCCTGTTGGCTGCAGCACGCATGTGACTGCAGAGGGCCAGCAGTCGTCTTGGACCATGAAGCAGAAGCCTTGCTTTCTGGGGAGGGTAGGGCCAGAGAAAGAGCCTGGGTTCCTGGTGCTTCCTGCGGCTGCACCACCTGCCTGGCCTGCCTACGCTGGGCTCCTTTTCAAAGAGAGAGGAATCAACGGCTACCCTATCTTGGTCTCTGAACCTAATCCATCTACTCCGGACCAATGCACGAGGACCCAGGCACGATCAGCGGTGAGTCCAGCCAGGTCTGGGGCGAGGCATTCATTTAGTGAACCCTCAAGGCTTTACCCTGGTCATCCTGGACACTGCCAGACACCCTAGAGGAAGAAAATATTCCCATTTTGCACATAAGGAAACTGACGTCCAGAAAGGTTACACAGCAAACCTGGCCACAGAGCTGGCTGGTGCAGTGCTGGGATTGGAGCTCAGGCCCCCGGAGCCCGTAACCGCCTGGGGAGAACTGCTGAGCCACAGGCCCCAGAAGGCACACGAACACATCACCTGGCAAGGTTGGCCCTGGCCACCTGCTGACCACTTGCCAAACAGCAGTCAGGAGAGCTGGTATTTTTAACTAAACTATGGACTTAATTTACGATCCATTTCCTTTAAAGTACAGTGAGTTAATTAAGAGTCAGAGTGGTCTGCATAAAGAAAAAACACATCCAGACCTGCAGGGAGGACGAACCAGCCCCGAGGAGAACCACTTTACCCAGAAGCTGTGACCGTCTTCCTGATGGCTGCCCCGGGAGGGGAAGAGCCAAAGTCCTGGGCTTTGCCCGGCCCTGGACTTGGGCACCTTGGCTGTGGGATGCGGGGCGGGCCTCCCAGACAGGTTCTCCTCTGGTTCCAGCCCCGCTCCAGCCCTGCCTCCTGCTGGCTGATGACACTAATGCAGACGCAGAGCTTGGGGGAGGGCTTGACTCTCACAGGGCCCCGTGTCCCTGCCAAGGCAGGAGCGGCAGGGCTGAGAGCCGGGCTGCCGTGAGCCCGCACTGAGCCCAATGCCTCCGCGGCCCTGCCCCTATGCCCTTGCCCCCCACCCCAGGGGGAAGCCCATGTCCCCAGAAGCTCCCACCTGAAGGAGGAGGGCCCGGCTGGAGGCCTAAGCCTGCTGGGGGCGTACGGGCCATGTGGGCCCCCAGCTCCAGATGCAGGCCTTTCTGACCACCTGCTTCCAGGGCCTCTGGGATTCTGTGCCTGGAGGGACGGACACGGCTCGCAGGGGAGTGCTGGCCTGGCCCTCGCACGCAGTGTGCCCACTGCCCCCAGGGCCGGTCTGTACAAGCCGCGGGGAGGGGGCCGTCAGAGTTGCGTGGAGGTGCCAGGACCCAAAAAGGGAGTGGGTGAGGGTGAGGGGGGCTGTCTGACCCCGGCTGCGGGACCTGGGGATGGGACCTTCACGGCAAGGCCCCTCGCCAGGCATCCTCCACGCGCACATCTCCTGCCAGGCTAAATCCTGCCTGGAGGCTCACACGCTGTCTCCCTACCCACGTGGGCGCCCTGGCTGCCAATTACTTCCTAGTGCTGGCTCAGAGGGGCACTGCTGGGAGCTGAAAGCCCGCATCCCTTCCCTGGGCCAGCAGGGACACACGGGCGCTCTGTCCCAGTAAGGAGACAGTAGGGCGAGGGCTGTCCCTGTGATATGAGGCATCCTCGCAGAGGGGGCGGGTCAAGCGTCAGACTCTGCCGCCCCCCCACCCACCCCATCCCCACCTTCATGCCGGCCCCTCGGAGCCTGTTACTGCCTCCTGTGCCTCCCAGGCTCCTGCAAGGATTGGGTGAAAGGGAATGTGTCAAGCAGCCTTGCGGCCTAGGCGATCCACAAAGGTGAGGAACTCGCAGCCCGGGGAGGTACAGAGGCGGGGAGCTGGGGGACCACATCCCTCTGCGTCCGGGATCGGCACCCTGCCTGGGACCCCATGGCCCCCTCCCGTTGGACTTATCCTTTCCTCCGTCACAGGAGCACGTGTTGTGTGTGGGACCGGTGCAGCCCTGCCCTCCTGCAGCATCTGAAGGACTGGACCTGTGACCGTGAGACACCCAGATGAACAAGTGCCAAGAGGGTCAGGGTCAGGCAGGGCCTCTAAGGTGTGACCTCTAACCTCAGCTCCGAAGGAGGAGGCCCGGCAGAGGGCAGGGGTGGGGGTGGGGCAGCACTCCTGCAGAGGAGAGGCCCAGGGCAGGCCGGGGGCAGGCACACCACGACACAGACCAGCCTATCTAAGTGCACAGGTTGGTGAGAAGCAGAAAGGAGGTCTTGGTTTCAACGAGGAAAGGACGTTATCAAACCGTGGGAAAAAGGAAATTCCCGTCCTTGTTTCAAAACTCCAAGTGGCTGAAAAAATCTCTATGAAGGAAACCGAGCGTTCTGAGTTCAGGCTTCGGAAGCACCTCTGTGGTCGGCTTCCCCCTCCCCGACAGCACCTAGAGCTCCGTGGGCGGATGAAAAGCTTCCCTTGATTTCTACACAACGTTAGCACAATGTCAGGGCAGCAGAGCAGGCTACCTCAGCCCCTGGCTCCGCGGCCCAGAGAATCCGAGGCACTGCCGATCGGGTGGGGGACGGCAAGGGGGTCCCCAAGGCAGGAGGGCCCCCCGAGTGCATTCCAGGGGCTGCAGCCCCTGCCTCCCCCTCAAGGCAAGGACCCCACGTCTGCAGGAAGCTTGAGCTTGTCCTCCCCAGCCCCCTGACCTCTGTGATCCCACTGGACCCTCACAAGGCCCCCCAGGACAGCCATGGCGTGACTTAACCACCAGGCCAACACACACTGGGGGGAGCTGTGCACACCGAAGGGAGGAAAGGCCCAAAGCCAGAGCTGGGTACCACGAGGGGCAGAGCTGGTGGCCGCAGGTGTGGCCGCAGGCTGGTCCTGCCTGGGCCTCCATCCAGGCCCCCAGCACGTCTGCCCTCCTGGCTCCAGCCTGTGTGCCGGTCACTCTCCATTCCTGACCAGGGGTGATCGCCCTGCAAGAACCTCTCAGTGGACACGTCCAGCAGTGGGGGCTCGGGTGCCCCGCCCACGAAGGTGCAGGTGAGGTCTCCTTCCCAGATGCACACAGGGACAGACCGTACTGTGCCTGGCAATGGCGCACAGACCCACGACAGACCTCCCGCAGCACTGATGCCGGGCCCCTGACCACCCCTCCTGGCAGGTGACCAGAAAGGCTGCGGCTGCGGGGGGCTCTGGGAGCCCTGCCCAGGGTCGGGGCCACAGGAGGATATACTGGCAATGTCCTCCCAGCTGACGTAAGGCTTACGCCCCACCTACCCAAGCATGGGCCTTTCCAGAGACGTCCCCTCCAATGAGCAAAGGATGGCTTTCTGGGAGCTTGTCTGCTGTTCCCAAACCCTGAGGTGTGGCCTCAGCCTCGGACTGTCGACCGAGTGTCACAAGCGGTGCTCCTCCGGGCTGTCCGAAGGCCGTGGGGAGCCTCCCTCCGCCCCACAACTCCACCAGGCTCCTGCCTGGGCTCCCGGGCGGTGCTCCAGCTAAGGGGGCGCTGCTCGGGAGGTGACCCAGCCCGGCACTTGCAGAGCCCCGCGGGGCTGCCGTTCACATCTCGTGCCTGCCCGCCTGGTGCTTTCTGGCTTTCAACACCAGTGGGGAGCCTTCCCTTCCATCTGAACACGCACGCCCCCGCCCCCGGGTGGAGGGAAGGTGACTGAGCCCTGCTCTGTCCCCGGGTGGGGACGTGCGCTCACTGACTGGGCCCGAGACCTGCCTCCAGAGCCTTCATCTCACTCGTTCTGCCCACAGGCCTCTGCTGACGCTTGTCCCCCTCGTCCTCCCAGCCTGTAACCGCCGAGTGTGGCCCCGGGCACACAGCACGCACGCCCAGCTCCCCCTGCCCCGGCCATAGCCTCTGGGTCTCTGTGCCAGGGGCGCATGCTACGGCAGTCAAGACCCAGCACAGAAGGCCCACGCAGCGGGCACAGCTCAGTGGACACGGCCCCCGCCAGGTGACAAACAGTTCAGGGCCTAAAACGAGCTCAGGGAACTTGAAACCTACGCCCGGTGACTCCACGGCGACAGGGACAGCCCTTCTGGGGACTCTGCATGACACAGGAACACACGTATGCACGCGTGATGAACAAACGCACCACATCAAAGCTCACGTTACAGCTTGACGCCAGCTCTGGAAAACACAGAAACTGGGCCCAGGGGAAAGACGGGGCAGAAACACAACACACGCCAAACGTGGAGGGGGCTCGTCCCCGGGCCTGGAGCTCTGGGCAACTTTTTCTTCCGCTTTCAGTTTTTTGTATTTTTCCAATTTCATACAATCAAGCCTGTAATTACAAAACAAACAGATTAAAGGCCTTCTGTGTACCTGATCTAACCTGATTTTCTCACTAGAGGTTCGGAGTCAGAGGCCTGGGAGGCCCTGGGCCTCCCCCGTGGCTGTGCAGACGTCTCCAAAGCCACGAGACCACCAGTCATCCGCCTGTTTGGGGGTCAGGAGGGCCGGAGCTGGTCTGGGGACCACTGGGGGCATCCGTGGCACCCCCTCCAGCCTCAGCCTGCTGACCCCACGGCTGGGGGCTGGCTTCACGCCCCACAACACACCTGCTCCCACGAGCGAACCCCTGCGAATCATTCCCTCTCGCGCGGCCGCACGGACCCTGTGAACGGAGCGGAGGGGGCTGGCACGTGCCCCCCGCTCCGCGCACACACATCCTCCCACACAAGCAGAGTCGGCCCGGGGACGATGGCCTCACAAGCTCTTTGAACAGGAACTGTTTTTCCCCAGACACAGAAATCCAGGGCCGAAGCGGCACGCCCCAGACAGGAGCCACGTCATGCCCAGGTGGACTGCTTTCTCCTGGCCTGTGGGCCCTGAGCTCCTGGAGGGGCAGCCATCCCGTGAGCTGGGAGGGCAGTCACCTCGGCAGTGACCCTTGGTCCTGGGGGCCAGAGAGAGGGACCTTTCCAGAACCAGGAACCGCCAGGCCGCCTCAGGGGCGCCTCCACCATGTGCTTCTGTGGCTGGCGGTGGGGCGTAGCTGGCACACACTTGCTTTACTCCTGCGACCTCTGGGGCGGGCACCGCTGTCAGATGCCCTCTGCAGACGGGCAAACTTCCGCCGCTGAAGTTCCCCAGTTATCAGGGGCATCCACCCCCGGTGCGTGTGTCTGCCGCTGACTGACCCCAGACACAGGGTCTCCAGGAGCTGGGGCAGGACACACCGGGAACGGGGCTCCCTACCGGCCACTTAGCTGCTGTGTGGCCCTGACGGGTCACCCAAGGAATGTCTCTGCATCTGTTTCCTCACCACATGATACAGACACCATGCCCCCCACATGAGGGAGGCCATCCGGGGACCTCCAGCCCAGCCAGAGGGAAGGAGAGGAGGGCCACGAGGGAAGGAAACAGCCAGAACGAACTCATCTGCTCTCGCCAAGCGTGGGTAGGGGCACTGGGAGAACGTGCAAGAGAGAGAGAGAGAGAGAGAGAGAGAGGGAGGGAGGGAGGGAGGGAGGGAGGGAGGGAGGGAGACGGAAGCCGTCAGTCAAATATAAAAACCACAAGTAGCCCCATAAGCTTAAAAACAAAACAAAACAAAAAAACAAAGCAGTCGTTAAAAATCTTCCTACATGTTAGAACAAGAGACAGCACATACCTACCGGCACGTATGCCAAGATGACAGATGTTAACAAGCAGTGTGTCTAAGTGAAAGCGCTGAAGTTTTACTACTATTTCAACTGCTTTGCAGGTTTGACATTTTTTCGAAATAAAAAGTGGGGGGGACAATTGCTACAAAAAAAAAGCGGCACGCCCCAGACAGGAGCCGCGTCATGCCCAGGTGGCATGTCTACCCAATTTTAAAAGAACAGATTATCAAACTCTCCTAGATAACAGCAAAGAAATGCACGTGCTCACCCCCAGCTCATTCTATGAGGCCAACGAAATCACACACACGAGAAGAAAGGAAAATTACAGCTCTTTTCATTCTCAATATAGACGTAAAAAATTGCAAACAGAAATCTTATCAAATCAAATCCAGTAGAGCATATAAAAGATAAGACACCATGACCAAGTCAGGTGATCCCAGGTACGCAAGGATGGTTTAATGCGAGAAAATCCATGTATCTGATTCATCACATCCACGGATTACAGACGTCCACAGATGTGTAAGAAGTGCTTGCTAAAATTAAATAATTATTCATGACTGCAAGAGGATTCCCTTAACCTGATAAAGTATCCAAAAGAACCCAGAAGCAACACGGTCCTCGCGGGGAAGAGTCAGCTGCATTTCCTCTAAGACAAGGAACGGGGCAAAGATGCCCACTCCCTGGGCCGCGACTCTCCACTCCTGCGATAAAATGACAGCAAGGACCCTGTCTGCCCACCTCGTCTCTGCTGAGCACCTGTGTGCAGGCACCGGGCTGGGGCTTCACCCTCAGAACCTGGACGCGGGAGGGGGCTGCTTTGCATGCCCTGTGCTCTCTGCTGGGTCCCGGAGTGCCTGGTGTTAGGGTCTGGGTGGCTCTTGGAGGGCTGAGGGTTCTGGGGGTTTGGGGCAGCCATGCAACCGGAGCAGCGGTAGCCTTACTGGCCTGCATCCTCCCTGTGCTGAGCCTCCTGGGGCCTTGGCCTTGGGCAGGGAGGGCCCCCGGCCCCAGGTGAGCTCAGCAGGTGCGTCAGCCAGAGTGCCCGCTTCTGAGTGAGCTCAGTGGGCTAGCTTCTGGTCCCCCGAGGGAGAGGCCCTGGCTGCATGACCTGGGGTCTCCAGAGGCTGGTGCCCCGTCTGGAGCAAGTGGATTGGCAGTGCTCACACGGTGGCAGGATGGGGGCCACGCCTCTCCAAGCCTGCTTCCTGCTTCCTGGCAGCGGCCTTCGCTGCCTTAATCAGCTGGCCCCTTCTCCGTCTGTGGGAGATGCGGGTGTGCTCAGGGAACAGAGCAGGCTCCTGGACAGACCCGGAGGGGAACAGCCCCTGCAAGGATGAGTTCTAACAGCTCTGCCCCGAGCGCAAAAGGCCCTGGGCCCAGACAGAGCCTGCTCACGCTTCATTGACCTCCTTGACCCCAGGGTGGCCGCGGGGAGAGGGTCTGGCCCAGGAGAAGGCCTCTGCGTGCCTGGCAGAGGAGCCCGGGCCTGTCTGGGGATGGAGGGAGCCAGCTGGGGGAGGCTGAGCTGGGCAGGGTGAGCAGAAAGGCCTGGACAGCAAGAGCTGGGGCAGGAGGCCAGTGGCCGGGGCTGAGTAAGCACCAGGTCCTCCCACTGTCACGGGGACCAACTTGGGTGAAAGGGGTGTGACCTGAGCGGGGCCACGCCCAGCTACCCACGCCCGTCCTTTCCCGGAGCCCAAGCCTGGCAGGACAGTGGCTTGGACAGGATCCCGGCCCATCGTGCACTACACACTCAGGCCTGGCATTCGAGGTAGGGACACCCACGCCACATGCAGACGAGGAAGCAGCGGGCCCAGGCCTGTACCAGCCTGGACACAAACACTCAGGGCTCGAGCCCTGTGCTCAAGGGGAAAGTGTGCTCGGTGCCCAGGAGCTCAGGGACCTGCTTGCCAGGAGAAGCCGGCTCTCCAGGCCTGGCTGATGGGGGACGACAGGGAAGAATGCCAGCGTCCAGGCGAGCACCCTATCCCTGGGGGAACGCTGACAGTCCAACTGGGAAGCCCGGGCATGACGCCAACGTGAACGGGCAGCGCCAGCACACGAGGCCAGAGCTCTCCTGGCTGTAGGCGCTGAGCAGAAGCCCGGGCTGTCCTGCAAGGGGTGTCCCGGCGCTCAGGTGGGGACAGCGGTGCCCTGAAGCAGGGGAGCGGCGATGGGGAAGTGAGTAGGGCCCTACGCTCGGGGCGCTCTGCGGGCTGCAGGCCAGGGCACGAGGTGTGACTCACTGGGAGCACGGGGGCGGAGTGGGGGGGCCCGGCAGGGTACAGTCAGCTGGCAGGCTCCATCTTGAAAAGACGGCCTGATTCACATGGGAGGATGCCCGAGACGCAGGAGATCCCGAGAAAGGCCACGCAAGGAGCTGCGGCTGGGCCTCTGCCTGGTCACTAGGCTCCTCTCCTGGGGGAGCAGACAGGCCCCAGCCCCGACAGGCTGCTGCGCCTCCCACTGCGGCAGCAGGCAGAACCTGCGGGGCCCCCCTCCCGGCTCAGAGGCAGGGCGTGGCCAGTGTGCAGGAACCTGGGGGAGGGAGGGGCAGTAGCCCAGGCTTTGTACCTCGGGACCCTGACTGTGGGGCGTCACCCCCCTCAGGGCATCTCTAGGCAAGTCCAAGGGGCTGCAGCACAGGGTTATCCCCCCACTGGAGGGCAGGCCCCCAGACACACAGGGTCATGCCAACGTTCCCACCTGGACACATCTGTCTCCCCAAGGTTCAGGGAGGGCAAAACCCATGGCCAGGGCCTGTCTGTGGGGTTCCTGGTGGGCCTGGCCCGCTGGGAGCTCAGGGCGGGTCTATGGAGAGCCACCCCACTGCTGCGGACCCCTGCCCCTGGCACAGCTGAACCTGGGCCCACCCCAGCCCGGGTCCTCCCAGCAGGTCCGAGGGACTCTGGAGGCCCTTCGAGTTATCTGAAGACACAGGCCCTTTTCAGGACCGAGGTCCCCGTGCCATTGGAGACCACTTAGCCCCTCAGCACCACCTTGGGAGCAAGGGCTGACAGGTCAAGGGAGGACCGCAAGCCTGCAACGACCAGGTGTGGCCCATGGCTGCCCGCTGCGTGCCAGGTTCCCGGGGGAGGGGGCTCCCTTAGGGGTCTGAGTCCAGGCTGGCCTCCCTCCTGTCTGGCCCCACGTGCTTCACCCACTGTGACAGTGCCTGCCCCTCCCTCCCACTCCTGCTCTGACCCGCTCCTGCTGCAAAGGGGTCCTGGAGGCCACCCTGGGGGTACCCAGGCCCACGTCTGGGGTCCTGTGTGTGGCTACAGGCCCCTCAGCTGGGCAGGACCTGAAAGCTTCTGTCTCAGGGACGCCGGTGGAGCTGCTCCCCTGCTCAGCAACCCTCCAGGCTGTGCTCTCCTGTCCCAACAGCCAAGCCCTCGGCGTGGGCAGGGGCCCCCAGGCGGACCAGGCACTCCCATGCCCAACTGCGCGCCCGCCCCCTTGCCGAGGAGCGCTGCTCCCCAGTCCTGTTACGGGGAACCTCCTCCTTTCCTTTTTCCCCTTGGACCCTCTCCACCCTGACCCACCTCTCAACCACGGCGTGGCACACAACATGGGGCTCTTCTCCTCTCCTGGCCTGTCTCCCACTAGCCTGGCCTGTCTGCCCAGGTGCCCAGGGCTGGCACAGGGCCTGAGTGAGGACTCAGGGAACAACTCGGGCTCTGAGGCTGGGAACGAAACTGACCAGGGAGCGTGACGCTCACCCCCCGAGACGTCCAGCAAAAGCAGTCCGTGGTGGTAACCTCGGCCACCATTGCCCATCCACCGGGCAACTTTCTGGCACAGAGTGGGGAGGTCAGGAGAGCAGCTTCCGGACTTCCCAGAAACCGCGGCTCCGCGACCCCTAGACAGGAAGGGGCCCTCCAGGTTGAAGGAGCGGCTGCAGTCGCAAACCACGGGCCCCAAGAGACCTGGGGATGGACTCCCTGCTGGCTGAGGCCACCCCTCAGGGTGTGTGCGGCCCGCATGGAGAAGCAGGGTGGGCCTGGGCGTGGATGGTACCCCCAGGACCCAGAAGAGGAAGGTGCTGCAAGATGGGGTTTGAGTGCGTGCTGGAGGGCAGGACCAAGCCCCACCCCTTCTGTACCCCAGGGCCGACCCTGCCCGGGGCTCTGGGCTGAGGCGTGAGGGTACACGAGGAGGGGGCCTCACTGCCAGGCCCCAGGAGGCCTCAGAAGTCGGGACACACGCATCTAAAACTTCTCACAAGGAAGAAGAAAAACATGGCCCGAACTGTGTCTGGAGAGTGAGCCGCAGGGCCGTGGCCTCCAGCCCTCCAGGGCGCTGCCGCGGCCCTTCCTGCCGGATGAGAAGGCTTCCCACTGCGCGTCCAGGGCCTTGGCTGCTGAGTGATGGCTTCAGAGGCAAAGGCCCCTGCACTGTCCCTGACGTGACACCAATCTTGGTGGGAATCAGGAAACAGGAACGTGAAGGCGACAAGCCTGCAAGTGGCGCCAGCTGGGCCGTAAATATCCTGCCTGTCGCCCAGAGCCCTGTGCCCGGGAGAGGAGCGGTAAGTCTACAACAGCCTGAGACCCGGGAGCCTCCAGACGACCCCGTGCAGGGATCCTTCATAAACTCCGGGTGCCCGAGGCCACGAGAGCTCGGCACATGCTCCCAGCACCCCCCGGCCCGGCCAGCGTGGGGCCCCGGGGGCGGACTGGCACATAGAGCCCACGCGTGCGCGGCGGCCTCAGGCAGCACAGACGTGGCTGCCTCCTGGCTGCCCACGGGGGGCTGAGGAATTAAAAACCAACCTGGGAAGTGCGAAGGGATTTGCGTGCCACATGGGGCAGGAGTCTGTGGCCACGACGAGACCCAGTCAGTCTCCCAGCTGGCCTCGGACCATGAAAGGGCCACATGGAACGAGGCAGAAGCGGAACTGACCATGCTGGGATTCCCAGGCTGTGGGCCTGGCCCCGGTCGTGGGTCCACGCTGAGACCACCGCAGGGCCAAGCACACCATGCAGCTGCAGCTCTTCAGCTCAGCTCTGGAGCCAGTGCGGGGAGGGGGGAACTGCCCTCTCCTCTCTGCACCTATCCAGACCCACTGCTGGACCCCTGCCCCAAACTCCGCATAGCGCTGTCCCACACCCCAGCCTGCCCCATCTGCTGGGCCCGCGGAGTCTGAACTTGGCCTTGCCAGACTCCTCCCGAGACCCCAAGCAACTCCCGCCCCAGCGCTTCTGCACAACATTCCGGACCGCCCTGCCCTAGGCCGTGACAAGTCACCAACCAGAAAAGACGACGTGCTGGTACGGATGCGGAGAAACTGGAACCCTTATGTGCATCCTTGATGGGAACGTGAAGTAGGATGGCGGTTTCCTGAAGAAATTAGAACGTATAATTACCACGTGATTCAGCAATTCCACTTCTAGATAGATATCGAAAGAATGGAAAGCAGGAACGGGAACAGCTATTTGCATGCCCATTCACAGCAATGTTATTCAAAGGAACAAGAGGTGGAAGTAACCCGAGTGTCCACTGAAGGATAAATGGAAAAGCAAAATGAGGTATATGCGTACAAGGGCGTGCTGTTCAGCCTGAAACAGGAAAGGAATTCTCTCACACGCTGCAGCACGGATGAACCTTGAGGACGTAACGCTCAGGGAAACAAGCCAGTCACAGAAGGACAAATTCCGCATGAGTCCCCTTATACGAGGTCCCTAGAGGAGCCAAATTCATAGAAGCAGAGAGCAAAAGGGTGGTTGTAATGCACTGGGTGGGAAGGCGTTTAATGGGTAGAGTTTCAGCTGTGGGAGACGGAGAAGTTCTGGAGACGGATGGTGGTGACGGTTACACAACAATGTGAACGCACCTCATGCTACTGAGCTGTACGCTTAAAAATGGTTAAAACGGTAAATTTTATGTTACGTACACGTTAGCACAATCAAAAAAACAAAAAACAAAAAAAGTCTCTCCTACAATGCAGTGTCTGCAGCCAGCCCTGGGCAGAACAAGTCTTGGGCAAGACCACAGCAGGCTTCTCGGGAAAGAAGGAGGCCCTCCTCTGGGCACAGCTGCTCCAGGGGACCCGCAGGGATGGGGTGACAAACGGAGCCTGCCCAGTCTAAACCGGCCCCCACCCCTCCCTCAGCTCTCTCGGGGGGTGGGGGTGGGGCGGTGACAGGACCAAAGACGAGACCAGGGCAGCAGCCTCAGGCGTGACCCGGCCGAGAACCCTGCTTCTGTTCTTTGGCCAGACAGAGCAGGGCGGCAGCAAGCACCTGCCTCGCCTGGTGGGGACAGGGGCACACAGCCACCCCCCCCACTCCACGCCGATGCTGGGGACCCTAGCCCCAACCGCCCGTGAGGTGGGGCTCCAGAGGCTCACAGCACCCAGGCCTCTGCCCCGCCGGCCCCCCCAGCGCTCTCAACAAACACACGATGTCAAGGCGACAAAGACCGTGAGCCCAGGGCAACAGGGAAACCACTGGTGGTCTTTCTTAGGATTCCGATCTCAAACCTGGGCCACGAGGGTGGACAGAAGGGACAGCGGGCAGTGCCCTCTCCTCCGGGGCCCTCTCTGGGCGCCAGGCACCCCAGCAGGCCACACTTCCCACCCCCAGGGGAATCGGAGAGAGCAGCACGGGCCCATTTTACAGATGGGGAAACCGAGGTATAGACTGGTCACACTTGCCCGGCCACAACACAGGGGGCCTGAGCTAGGCTGTCTCTGAAGGTCACGACCTACTCTGTGCCAGGTCCTCTCAGCAAAGAGTCACGGTGGCCCAAGCCTGTCTTGAGGGACCCCGGTTGTCGGTGGGACGGAGTCCAACAGGGCGGGGGGGCCTATGGTGGACAGAAGCTCATGGCCTCTCACCCGCCCCCGGCCCTGCAAACACTGCCCATCTGCCAGGCAGAGGCTGGGGTGGGGGGCTCGGCCAGGGGTCCTGCTGGCCTCTTCCTATCCATACCCGACACCCAGGTTTCCCTTTCGGGGCCCAGGCCGGGGCAGCACAGGATGTCAGACCCCAGCCAGGTGAGCTCTGCCCGGCTCTGCCTGGCAAACGGACTCCAGGACCCCCTCCTTTTACACCTTCCACAAAATCGGGGGACTTCTCCAGGGACCCCCTCAAGGAAGATTTTGACCCAGAGTTCCCGCGGCTAATTCCAAGGCCTGCCCCTACCTCGTGTCCCGTGCTGTCATGCTTGTCCGAGAAACCAGGACTGCTGTCACTGTCATCAGCCAGGGTCCCCACTCCTGGGAGGCCAGGAGGAAGAAGCCGGGGAGCCAAGGTCCAGCTGTCCAGGGAGTCTGGTCTTCCAGCCCATGACTGCCTCCTGCAAAGCCCAGGGCCTGGCCCTCCCGGCTCTCTGCGGGCAGGGGGCTGAGCGCTCAGCTCCAGGCTGCCCCCTGCCCGCACTTCTGCAACAACAGCGAATTTCCCGTGAACATACGTCTCCTTGATGTCCTGGCCTGTTCGGAGGTGGCAGGGATGAAGGGGTGGCCCAGCCACAGGGTGGAAAAACCACTCGGCTCTTAAAGGGGGCTAGCGGGAAGGAATTTCACAGGGGGGGAAATGTCTCAAAGTGCCAACCACTTGTAAGGAAGAAAGGATTCTTGTTCCAGGACGCTTCTGGGTCACCACTGCCCTACAGCGCAAGCTGCTGCCGGGAGTGTGCGCGGGCGTGTGCCTGGGAACAGGTGGGGTGGCTGTGTGGCAGTGTGGGTGCCTCGTGCGGCCTGGGGTCAGCCCTGGGAGAGGCCCCCGGCCCCTCACCCCGCCCTCTCCCTGGGGAGGGGACCCCGTGTCCCTGAGGAAGTCCAGCCCCAGCCCGAGGCCGCCGCTCTGGGCGGTGGAGGATGGCCTGTGGCTGGCCTGACGTGGAGCAGACATCTCAGAAAAGGCCTCCAAACTAGAGCTGGGGCCAAGGCACGCTCCCCATGGCAGCGGCCTGTCAGCTTTACCCTGGTGGTGTGCACGGCAGGTGTCGGGGCAACAGGGGCTGGGAGCCGGCTGGAGACTCAGCGGGCGTCACACCAGGAGCTGCCAGTCGTGGGCACCGTCTGTGCGCAGGACCGAGGTGGAGGCGCTCGTTCCCACCTCGGGGACACGTGTGCAGGTTCAAGGCCGTGGCCCTGCCCGCCAGAGCGTGGCCCCCATGGCATCCTCCGACACCAGTGGAAACCATGGCTGAGTGTGTCCTCGGGGCTCAGCTGGCCCCGGCCTCCCCAGCCAGAACCACTCAGAGGTCCCAGCTGGGCCTGAGGGCGGGGTGGGGCAGGGGGCAGAGTGCCAGCCCCTCCACGTGCCCACCATCCTCTCCCTGGATAAAGTCGAGCCCCAGTCGATCGGAAAACACTCCCGCCTGACCCACGGAGGCAATCCTGTGTCTCAGGAACGCTCACCCAGCACCCGGGAACCCGGAGGGCTGCCAGACCGCACGGCCCCTCGCCGCGCACAGTGGGGCCGCAGCACAGAGGCTTCCAGCCGGGCCCGCACTCTAAGCTGGCGCTGCTGCTTCCGAGCGAGGCCTCCCCAGAGAGGCGCAAGAGGAGGACACCCCGTCTGGGCCCCATGACTCCCGGGCCAGCTCCCGAGCTACGGTATGTGCTTCTGTTGTAGGAAGAAAGAACGGAAGGCAAATATTTAAAAAATAGTTTTCAGCTCTGGCACTAAATTTTCCACAACCCTGAGCTTCCTTTTTGCTGCACGTGGGACCGACCGGGCTGCCTCTGGGCGCCCTCTGACTGCCAGGATGCTAGCTGCATTCCTGGGATGGCCCTCCCCCAGTAAGTCGCTGCTCCCTGGGGCAGGACTGGCGCCCCACCAGAGCACCGCCCCCCCCCGAGGACTGGCTCCAGAATGATAACTGCCAAGCAGCTGTAGCCAGGGGTGTGCGTGGTACACACGGGGCTCCAGGACACTCGGGTCTGCTGCCTGAGCCACGGGACCTCTGGCAAGTCGCCTGACCTCTCCGTACCTCTGCTTCCCCACCGGTAACAGGAGAGGAGTGGAGCCACCTCTCGGCACATCTGTGCCCCCTGGTCCCCGCAAGCCAGGGCCAAGTACTCAGAGGCCGGCAGAGTGACTGGGGGTCCAGGGTGCACCAAGACTGGGGCAGAGCAGGGTGTGTGTGAAGGGACCCCGACCTGATGTCGCTTGGAGAAAACCAGAGTGAGGCCTGGCCGACGGATGGCAGAGTCGCCACCCGAGGGGCCAAGGCCCTTACACTGCCCTGGGAACTCGACGGGGGCTGCAAGTACAACCCAAGGGAGACGTCGGATGCCGCGACCCCCAGGCCTTCCCACACCTGGCTGCCCGTCAGATACAGCTGGGCACCCGTTGCAGACACGGCTGGGCGGCCCTGGAAGGGAGGGCTGGGGGCCAGGATTGAGGGCTCCATCAAAACCCACTAAAGGAATTTAAAAAGACTCAGACGGGTCCACGCACAGAGCCCCGGGCGGGCAAGGCTGGGGTTTTCTGTGCTAGCTCAGCAGGCAAGAGCTGCGGGCCCCCCAGGCTCAGGCTCGTGTGCCAGCTCTGTGGCCAGGGCCAGCGGGGACCTCTGAGTGGTTCTGGCTGGGGAGGCTGGGGCCAGCTGAGCCCCGAGGACACACTCTGCCACGGCCTTGAACCTGGGGGAGGCCAGCGACCAAGCGCCACACACGGCGCAGGCCACTGCCCCCAGCTCCGCGCTGACACACCGACCCTCCGAAGGGCACTTCCTCTGGCAGAAACAGCTCACGTGATGCGCCGCCGCACGGCTCTGCAGGAGGCCGCCACCCCCGCCCGCCAGCCCGTCTCCGGCCCACACTGGGGCCAGTCAGCGCCCCCAGCAGCTCCGGGACGGCCCCTCCACGGCCGGCACCACCTCAGGCCTCCGCTGGCCTGATCAGCAGAGGGACAGGTGACCAAAGACAGCAGGGCTCAGGCTGGGGCTCCCTCAGCCTTGCCGGGCGAGCATGGCCCCTGCCCCGCTGCCTGGGGGGTCCCTCGGCCCGTGGGGAGCTGTGTCAACTCCCCTGCGCCCAGAGAGGGTCTCGTGGGAAGCGCTGGCCCTGAGGACGGCTACTGTGGGGTGAGGGGCCCAAGGCGCTGGCTGTCAGCCTCGGCTGCTCGAGTGCTCTGTGGCTCGGGGGGCCCAAGGGGGCGAGGGGCCTCGTCCGCGCGCGTGTCCTGGGCCTCTGCGGGCCCGGCGGGCATTCCGTGCCCCGTGGCGAGTCCCGCCTGACGCCTGCCGGGCCCCCTTTCGAGCCGATGCTTGAGGACACGGGCCTGCTCCTGCCCGGGGGAGGCCGCCACCAATCCCGCTGCCTGCCTTTGACCCACTTGGCTGAAACGTGACTGCCTCCGATTTGATAAAAACGATGTTTCCCGCTGGGCGCTCTGCCAGCCAAGCTTCCAGGAAGCAAAGGAACACAGCTCTCCTCCCAGGCCTGGGCTTTCTGACTGCGGGATGCTGGTTTGAAAGCAGGGCTCGGGAGGCCCTCAGCTTCTGCAGGGTCCGCGCCGTGGGCCACCAAGCAGCCTCCCGTCTGGACCTGCCTGAGCAAAACACGGTGCCCGGACCTGCTCGCCTGCCGACCCGCGCGCTGAGGGAACGGAGGGTGCTGGCATGTGCCCGAGCTGCGGCCTCTCCTGCGGGACACAGGTGCAGTGGCTAGGGGAAGAGCACCGTGGCAAGGCCGTGAGGCTGGGCAGGCGAGGCTGTGGTGCCCCGGGCAGGCGGGAAGTGTGCTCTCACGCCACGGCCCACCTGCCTCCCAGCTCCGCGCCTGCCCAGCGGGGCCCCTCCTCACAGGTGACATCAGAAACCTCCAAACCCCTGGGAGACCAACTGCTCCGCCTGCCCTAGTTCCACCTGCCTCGATCCCCTCCCCCCAGGGGAGTGACACGTCAGACCTACTGGCTCGGCTGTTTCTGGTGGGCGGCCAGTCACGCAGCAGGGCCCCAAGGAGGAGGGGGTTGGTGGTCACTCGGGGCCTCCCCCGGGACCCTGTACCATCTCGGGCTGCTGGGAAAGCCCACCCTCCAAGCAGCCACGACACCCTCCCGCGCAGGCAGGCAGCGTGGCGCGCTTGAACCCTACGCCTGGGTGACACCTGGCTCTCCCCTCCTGGGGGACCCTGCACGCTCCCTGTCATGGGGAGGGCTTAACAGGAAGCCCTGGGACCACAGGCCAAGTATGAATCCCAGCTCTGCCACGTGTGACCGTGGCGACAAGTCACTTAGGCTCTCGGAGCCTCGGTTTCCTCCTCTGCCCAGCGGGGCCCCGACAGTGAGGTGGGAGTGAGGAAGGCCTGGCACCCGGTGTGGCTGTCGGTCACGGCCACTCATTGTTCCCAGACTGTGTCCTCCGGGCAAGGACACCTGCTCACCCCGCCCCCAGCACGGTGCACAGCACCCTGTAAGTGGGGCGCACAGAGATCGGAGCCTTCCCCAGCCCCTCCCTCCCCGGCCGTGGTCAGGTTCCCTAACAGGGAACGTGACCCAGGACTCACAGAAAACCCTCGCTGCTCTGGGACGACACCCGACCCCGCTTCCTGTCGCACTGATGCAAACACAGAACCTCTGTGTTTGCAGGTCCTCATTTTCCAAGGACACCAGCACTCCAGGGAAGTAAATATTTACACGTGAGCCTTGAAAGCTCGTGAGGCAGAGGGGCGATGCTCACCCACTGCTCAAGGGCCACAAACGAGTGCTGTGTTTGTTCCTGGGGCCCTGGGAAGCCTGGCAGGAGCTAACTCTCAGACGGCCGGGGATTCACGGGTCACCCCTCCCAGGCCGGGTCGGGGAGGTGGTCTAGGGGCAAACGCTGCAAATATGGGGCCAAGTGGGGCCTGGCGGCGGGGGGGTTGCTGCGTTCCAAGGGTGCCCTGCCCCCACGTGCCTTTCCAGGAGGATGCAGAAAGCTGTGTTCCAGAGGAGGGCCGTGCCGGGGTAAGCCCTGGGGGGTGACTGCTGCAGGTGGGGGACCAGGCACCCGGCTGGGGCGTGACACACACAGGCAGGCCTCACTCTGGGAAAGCCCTGCCCAGATTTCCATCAGGAGGGGAAGGGAGGGCCCGTGACTTTACGGCAGTGGGCTGCAGGCTCTGGTTTTCGCTGCAGGATCCTTTCTTCCAACTCAACAAACCAGGGCTGATGGGAGTGCGATGCAGCAGGGGGCCTGCCTACTTGTCTGGCTTTCTGGGCTCGTGCAGTTGCTGCCCTGGGCACTGCTCAGGGCTTCTGAGGAAGGCCCTGGGGGCGCTCCTGCTGCAGGGAGGATGGCCGGGCAGCTGGCCACCTGTCCGCTCATCCAACCTTGCGGGCCTCTGGCTGATCCCCCAGCACAAGGGCGTCCAGAGGGGTTCAGAGGTCAGCAGGCACGCTCCCGTTCCCCCCTGCACGTGCACTTGGCTGAAGGGCAAGGGCATGCCTGGCCCACCCAGCCCGTCCCAGTACAGGCGCCGCTAAACCAAACGTCCAGACCCACAGGCAGGGGAAGGACAGTCAAGAGGAGTTGCCTGCCAAGCACAGCGCACACAGAACTTCATAGCAGGATACACAGAGAGGACAAGCCACCTCTTGGGGATAAACTGCCCAAAGACGTGAGCAGGTAAGTAAGCAGCTGGAGGAAACTTCGGCAGCCAGTAACCACACAACAGGATGCCCGTCTCACCCAGTCAGGGGAAAAGAAACGTGCTAAGACCACAGCGGACCAGCTCATGGCTGCTGGCTCGGCAGAAATGGCAGCACCTGACAGGCCAAATGGTGGGGACCTCAGGCATGGCTGGGGCGGGTGTGTGTCTGTGTGTGTCTGTGCCAGTGGAGCCTGTCTGAAGAGCTCTGGCAGAGCTGAGGATGGGCAAGCCCGGTCACCATCACCTGGTCTGTGAAACATGCCTCCCCGTCTGCTCTCAGAACAAAGCCCAGGAAGAAAGATGTGTCTAGACAAACCCAGCAGTCAATGAATTAAACATGTGTGTCACGGACCAACACAGATAAATCTCAACAGCAAGGCCTAGTGAAGGAAGCAAGGAGGAGAAGGTCAAGTACAGTGTGTAACACCCAACGGTGCTGGGTGCTGTTCAAGGGATACACGTGTTGGCAGTGAGTGAAAGTATAAAAGAGGACGCAAGGAACGCAGTGGTGGGGAGGGGGAGGGGCGAGGTGCCGGGGGCTCAGCTCACGGCGAGCACCACATGAGCACACGAGCCTGCCTGCCGCTCCCCTCCCGTCGATGCCCGTGGGTGGGTGACCGCAGCCCAGGGCCGGGGCAGACGGGGGCCCAGGGAGGGGAGAGGAGTAAGGCCGTGGGACCCACCTGGCCTTGCTGCCCTTCCCTTCCTCACCACTGACTTCTTCTTGGTTGGGTCTCCAGGTCCTCAGAGGGGGAGGCGGACAAGCTGCCCGCACAGCAGGACCAACCTGCACTGTCCCCACAGGCCCTGATTACAGGAAGGCAGGGGCCTTCTGCAGATCCAGGGAGCGAACGAGCCCTTCTGTCAAGTGGGCACAGGCGGGAAGGAACGGGGGTCCCCAGTGCCACAGCCTGGGGTGAGCAGAAGACCCCCATGGCCGCAACACAGCACACCCCAGGCCATCATGTTGGAAGGCCAGTGACGCCTGTGGACGTCCCTGGCCTCCCAGCTAAGTGCCTAGACTTCAGCTGCTGCCAGGGAAGTGCCCTGCTGACCCCTGAGCTGACCAACTCAGAGTGGGGACAGAAGCCGAGCTCCCAGCTGGCTCTGAAGGGCTCTGCCCTGTCCCCGGAGAGAGGGGAGGCACTGTAGCCTCTTGTAAAAAAAAAAAAAGAGTGCCCAGCAACAAGGCATAATTGCAAGGTCCCACCTATGAGACAGGCGCTGTCCCTACGCCCATTTCACAAATGGGAAAACCGAGGCCCACGAGTCACAGAGCTCGCAGGTGGCAGAACCGGGATTCAACCCGGCTGGTGCGGCTCCACATCTGGGCCCCCTCCCCTGCTCTGCCACCACCCCTGGTACAGAGACAGCAGGGCCTGGCCGCCCACCGCTTCTGCTCCCTCACTGCTGGCTGGCCCAGAGATGACCTCTGTCCTCCCTTGTCATCGAGGGTGGAGAGAACCTTACCGAGCTGACCACCTGCGGGGTCCGGCACGTCCCCCGAGTCCTACAAGGCAGGTCGAGAAAATGTGGCTCAGAGTATCACGCGTATACAGGCGGGGTGCATCAGGGAACAGGGAACCCAGACGGGGCTGGCTCAGGAGCTCAGGTGTCCACCCTGGTGCATCAGACCTGCAGAGAGCCTGGGGTCCCAGCTCCTGCCTGTGACCAAGGTGGGGGGGTCCCCCGCACCACTGACTTCCTTCAACTCTACAGCTTTGTAAACAGTTAACTCCAGAGTTTTCATTTCTCTAGTTCCTACCGTTCCAGATTATTACTGATTTGCTCTGATGCCCCACCCCCTACCCCGACCCCGGGGCCTTTTACCCATGTAACAGAGGTTCATGGGCGGCCGGGAGGTCAGACTCTCTCACAGTGCTCCACGCCACCCCCCCCCAACACTCTGCACTGAGGGAAGCTGCTGACAGCTGCCCCCATACAGGTGAGGACCTGGGCCCCACCCCTGGGCAGTGAGGCCGGCGCTCACCCCTGGACTGCAGAATTCTACGGGGTTACGACAAGTGGCCACGGCTCCAACAGGACACGGACACAAACTGGGGCCGGAGGGCCCAGGAAGTCACAGGAGGTCATGGGTGACAGGACACTGGGCTCCTCCACAGAACCAAATGACAAGCTCCATACCCCCATTTTAGAGATGGGGAAACTGAGGCTCAGAGGGCTGTTTCTCTGCCCATGAGACCCACTGGCTCCAGACACGAAGTGAGAGAGGCTGCCGGGGCTCCTCTCTCCTCCTCTGGTTCCCAGTCGGGCCTGCTGGGGCCCAGAGCTGCTGCCTGGGCTTCTCAGAAGGAACCCAAGAGGCCAAGTCCCCACGCGCCTCCGCCCTGCCCCAGAGCCTGAGCCCCGGGCACCCAGAGAGGGCCCAGGAGCTCCCGTGGAGGCCTTGCAGAACTCGGGGTATGTCAGTCCCTGCAGGCAGCCCCTGGTAAGCCAAGGCCCCAGAGCCTGGGTGCTCGGCTGAGCGAGTGAACAGACCAGCAGCTAGGGCGGGGCGGGGCCTCCAAACAGTTCAGCTGTCCCGGAGGAGCCTCGAGAGACACGGACGCAGACAGCGCTGCAGGGAAAGGCCGCCGGCCAGCCGCGGGGCTGCGTGTCCTCGGCAAAGCTGCCAGCACCCACGGAGCCGGCTGGGGGCCTGGCCGGGGGCCTTGCTGGCAGTGGGATAGCAGGGCTGCCCTGGCTGGTTTCTGCTCCCCCGTCAAGGAAGAGAGACCCCAGGTCTAAACCAAGGCTGGGGTAGGATGTGTGCGGTCTGCAGTGGCTGGACGCCTCCTCCATGGTCGCCCCCCCCGCTGACCCTGATGCCCTCCAACAGTGCCCACCCGGGTCAGGCAGCCTGGGAGCAGCTTGTTAGCTCTCCGGTGTGTGGATGTGGCCACGCAATGCTTTTCCAAAATAACAGGGCCTGGAAGCTGGGGACTTGGGACAACACCACACCAGGAAGGGGACATTTTACCAGGAAGGGGAGGAACAGAGAGATAAGGCCACAAGTCCCACAGCCAGAAAGTGACAGGCCTGCCTTCGGGGACAGACTGGACATCCTGGCCTCCGGGAGGGCCCTTGTCCACGCACACTGCCCCCCTGTCCCCACTGCCCTCTTGTTACCATTTGTCCCTGTGACTGGCCGCGGGTCTCAGACGACGCGAGTCACCGTGGTTCCAGAGCGCTGCTTCCCTTCTCTACTCCTACGGATCCTGCAAAACCCCACGCGGAGGTGCCTCTTCCAAATCCCTCTGATGCCACAGGTCACACCTCCTGCCGTCACCACTCGCGTGCCTGCCTGTTTTTGTGCTTAGGACCTTTTTTCTGCATAACATCCTCCCCCCCCAAAAAAAAAAACAACCCCACTGACAGCAAAAATGTAACAGGAAGAGAAACAGCCGCTGAGTTCTGGAAAAGGCAGGAGTAAGAGTGCTGAGAGATGGAGACCCTGCAAATGCGCCTGCCTACCTGCGAGTGCCGGCCACCGAGGCCAAAGGACGGGCCCGAGAAGACGAGAGCGGGTCGGCCACGAGATGCATCCACACGGCTGTAAGTGCCCACCAGGGAGACCCCCTGTCAGACGTGCCCCCTTCCCTTCCCGTCCTCCCCGCAGACCAGCTGAATCACGTCCTGGCCTGAATTCCACAGCCCTTCCGGCAGGGCTGGGGGTGGGGCTGGCAGCTGCAGGACCAGGACCACCTGAGAGGGACCCGGTCACCCAGGAGAGGCGGCAGGAGGCGCCAGCCCCGCTGTGCCGGCAGCCCCCGAGCCTCGCCTGCTCTCGGCTGTCAGCAGCGCCGACGCCCCCCGCAGCCCCTCCTGCGCTGCCCTGCCAGAGCCAGGAGGGCGTGGCCCGAGTCCCGTCGGGGGACGACTGCCAGATGTTCTCCAATACACCGACTACCCAGATCTGCACGTGAAACCGCCTGTGTCCGCCCAAGGTCTCGGGAGCCCTTCTGCCCCAGGCGGGACAGACGCGACGGCTGGTGGCTGGTGGCGGTTCTCACCGAGGTTGGTCTTCCCAGCTGGGGGCACCAAGGGGGAGGGCACACGGGCCATAGGACAGACAGATGTCGGGATATCAGCTTCCTAACTTTTCTGGGTCTTGACCTCCTTGAGGGGAAAATGGGGACAACTGTCACACGTGCTTTGTGGAAGTAGGGAGGGGGAAATGAGGTAGCCCATTCCAAGTACCCGCGGAGCGCTCAGGGGACAAGAGCCAACCTCCCGTCTGCACCCTTCCCTTTGTGACCCTGGCTCTCCCAACTCAGGCCCCCACGGCCACTCACCCCTCCCCTTTGGCCCCAGATGGCAGAGAACTGCACCTCCGCTCTGGGCAGGGGTGAAATGCACACATCTGTGACCAGACGGGCCGGCATTCAGGGTGGCTGGGTACAGCCCTGTCCACCCCCTCCAAAGTGATGGGCCACCCTCCAGGGTGCACTTGTCAGGTGGGACTTTTCAATAAAAACCAGATACAGACAGTTTGCTCACTGAAGAAAGTAAACTCTTTAAACCCAGAACAATATTGAATACCAACGAGGTGAGTATTCAAATACCATACTTGGTTACAAAATAAGGTGTAAAGTAATTTAATATTTACACTGAGAGCATTTAAACATCCAGACCATTCCACTCAGAAATTCCACACCTAGGAATTTCCAAAGGAAGACAGGGGTATGCAAAAATACTTTATGTACAAGGATGTCTACTGTACCGTTACTTACAGGAACCAGGAATGGGAAATCTGCACATTCAACACCAGAGGAGAACCAACTATGGTGCACCCAGAGGTGAGTCACCTGTAGCCACTAAATTATTGTTTTTAATGCCACAGAATAACATCTGTAGACAATTTACGTTACAGCTCCAATTATAATAAAAAGAAAAGGTACGCACAGAGAATACAGTAACTTTCCTTTTTTATACTTTACTGCCGATTACCTACTACAGTCATTACTTCATAAAAAAAACGGAAAGAATATGAAACGAAAAGACTCAGGGTCCCTTAAGGATGACAAAGCCAGGTCCCCGCTGATGGCCTGCCACTCTCCCAGGGCAGCAGCCAAACCTCTCAGTCCTGCCACTGAGAAAGAGACCCTGACTGATTCCACGAAGACCAGGGGCTTCACCAGCCCCCGGGCCCCAGGGCTGGGAGCTGCACCCGCCGGGAAGGCTCTCTGACCCGGGGGGCACACAAGCCCCTGCACCGTGTCCAGCCCACTCTGCAGTGCCCCGGGTTTTACAAGGGAAGCGCCTAGGAGGACAGGAAGCCCTGGTCTTGTAAGTTCTGTGGTGCTTTGAGGAGAACGTGCGCTGTACAGACTGATGATTTCACAAACCAGGGCATCATTTAAACTGATCGCCGGTAAGTCATTTGAAAGTTTGTCTTCTCACGCGTTTGCTTAAAAAGAAGAGGTTTCTTGGTTGTTTGTTCATGCTTAAAGAAAATCTAACTCTGAGTTTCTTGACCTTAGATTCCTTCCGTCTCAACCCAAGACCTCTCCGGGTGATTCCTTCAGGTGGCCGGGCCCTGTTCACTGGTCCCTGTCATGTGCTCTGGGTAACATCTGCCCCACTGCAGGCAGATGCGGGTGGTGTCCCTTAGTTGCACGTAAGGATGTGACTGTGAAGCCAAGTTGTCCGGTGCCATAGGGATGCTCCAAGCTAACCTGGGCCCCCTGGCTGGGCCCACTGAGAAGCCCCTGAGGTTCTCTGGGACCAGCACTGCACTCAAGACTGTGTCCCTGAACCTGACTCACCACAGGACACATGGGGGAAGGGCACGCTGACTGCAGCTCCCGGAGAGGCTGCAGGACCAAGAGGTGAGCGTTCTTGTTGGTGCCACATGTAGGCAGCACCTGTTCGGGCTCCAGCCAGTGCCAACATGCCATGGACATGCCAGGATGGCAGATAGAGAGTGGCCAAGGGCACCTAAGGCAACAGGGAGCTATCTGGGAAGGCTTCCTGAAGGAAGGGGCAGCAAAACTGGGGCTGAAGGGACAGGAGCAGCTAGCTGCACCAGCAGATTGCTGAAACCAGACGGGACTCGGGATGGTGGAGGGAGGGTGTGCGACCAGAGTGAGGCTGCAGGACTGACACTAAGACTCCTTCCTCCTACAAGGAAGCACAGCCTCTGCCGGCTAAGATCAAGGATGCTGGGAGCCCACCTGCAGAGAGGACCCCATGAAGGTGGCCCGGGAGCCATACTCGGGTCCCAAATGCCCTCTGCGGCTTCAGATGAAGCCTACACGATTTTAGGGACGTTTCCAGGGCAACTGAGGCAAGACCCTAACCGTGTCTCCTCTTCCATCTCTTTCAGGCGGACGGGAAGAGGAAGGAGGTACGTTTTGGACCTTAGGAGCACCATCGCGACCCTACGAGGTGAATGGCAGCGTGGGGCACTGGCACACTCTAACCAAAGTGGCCCTTGGCAACGGTCGGCCACCTGCCTGAGGCCAGGCCTCCCTGGGGGCCTTACAAACATTCCTAGCAGATGCCAGCAGGTGTGGCAGCTCCCTTGCTGGACACAGGACGAAACAGGGACCTGCCAGTGCTTTGCTCACACACCTGTTCCTCTGTTCCACGCCAGGAAGCACTCACAGATGCTGCAAGTTCCAAACCATATTCCAGCAAAAGGTTGGAAACCTGTCCATCTCCATTTGTCTCCTCGATGCGTGCCCATCTCAGAACTACCCCGGCTGACGTGGCTGGGCGGGGAAGCACAGGAGCCGTGAAAACCCTCACTTCCCCGCACCGCAGGCCCCAAAGCCCTGTGGACGCCAGCACCAAGAGCTGGGAGAGGCTCGGTGGAGAGATTCTAGAAGCATACCTCACAGTGGGAAGACATTCGCCCCCCACCCCGACCCCCCAAGGTGGCTGGCCCTGGGGACCGGAGAGGAGGAAAAAAGGGCTCTCGCCCAGGCCCAGCCCCCAAAGTACCGTGTCACTCCTCAGTTCACCAGCCAGGCGGCCGCTCCGACACCACAGGACCATGGGGAGGGCGGGAAGGAGGGCAAGGGCGACACCCGAGTCTCCTGAAACCAGGCACCACCCGACAGCAGGCATCCCATGGGGGCTGGGCACTGCCACCGTCCCGCTGGGTGCCGGGTGCCTGGGCAGATGGGGGAGCTGCCTCCTGAACCCCCAGCGCTCTGGCCCAGCCCGACTAGGGGAGCACACAGGCTTGCAAACACACAAAGCCAAGACTACCCTGGCCCCTCCGGGAAGCTCATTAAAAACGCCATCAACCTGGCGCCTGGACCAGAACTGAAGGGAGAGGCGGGGAGAGTGACACGGAAGGCCGGCAAGGCTCTGTCACCTGCCTGGTGGCACAGCCCACTCCTCGAGCGGACGGCAGAGGGCGGGCCTCCCGAGAACCCTGGAAACCCCTCCTCCACGGCCGGCAGCTGCTGAGCTCAGCAACTTCCCCACCGCAGCAGGACGGAGCCACGGCTGACCACGCATGCGGACCACGCGGACCACGCACGGAGTCTTCCACCCCTGCCACACGCACCCGCCCTCGTGCAGCACCCGGAGGCCCTGGCTGCTTCCCCGTTTCCTCCGTGCCTGTCTGTAGGGGCAGCGGGGCCTTCTGCTCTGGTGGACAGACTCTGGAGAAGGGACGCCAGGGGCCCTTCACCCTGGTGACCCAAAGAGAAAATCAGCCTCAGGAGGTGGGGCTGTAGGACGAGGGTCCTGGTGGCACACGAGGGTCAAGGCCACGTCTGCTGGCAAGCCTGACTCAGGCCCCTCGGCAGCGCCTAGAGCGAGGTCTGCACCCTCTCCCCTCCGGGCTCTCGCTACCTAATTGCCTTTGGCAGACAGGACCGTTTCGCCCTCCACGCCCCGACTCCTGCAGGCAGAGAGGTGCCCACCTGGGCTTATGTGGGTTGCTTAGTGCCCAGTTCCGGGGGCTTGCAGCCCCGGTGGGCAGAGGATAGATGGGCAAATGGCTGCAAGCCCCCAGGCCCAGCCCAGTCTAGCACAGAGTGGCAGGACCCCAGGGAGTGAGGGGGTGAGGGGATGGTACAAGGCCAGCAAAGTGCATCTATGCAGATCAGGCCAAGTGCTGGGCAGGAAGCGATGCTTCAAGGGCCCCTGGACAGGCCGACTGGTGGCCATGTAGCCTTAAGGCACCCAGCACATCACGTCTCAGGCCGGGAGCTGCTGTTGGTGGGGGGACAGCCAAGGGAAAGTGGGAAGACACTCCCCCCCGCCCCCGCAGCTCCACGGCCCCAATTTCCTAACCACCTGGGAAAGACAACAGTAGAAGGACTGAAAGGCCGAGCAGGGAGAGCTCCGAGCTGGCCAGATACCAAAGCTTCATCACCCAAACACACCGAGACCTTGCACCTTCGACCCAGGAGTGCTGATGAACTCAGCTACACAGGTCACACAGCTCCCCAACGCCCATCTTGCCCGTGAACGCACTCTTGAGGCAAACGAGGAAGATAAACAAAAGGCTGGCAAGAAGACCTCCTTTCTGGACCTTCCCAGCCCAGGCATCTCAGGGAGAAGGCCCCGCAGGGCACCCACGTGAACAGGAGAAAAAGGTTCCCAAGTTTAACCCTTGGAAACCCAGCACCGTGGGGAGAGAGAGAGTGTTTCTGGCTACAAAGCGCTTCCCTGGAGAGCTGTCCCCCAACACAGGTCAGCCCTGTGCTCCCAACCTCCACAGTAATGGGGGCCCCCAGGGAAGGCACCTGGCTGCATAGGTGCCCCCAGCCAGCTCAGCTCCCCCTAACCTGCCCTAGGCCTCCGTCTGCTCTTCTTTCAGAGCGAGCCTGCGCCTGGTTCTGGCCCAACTCGCAGGGGCAGGCAGCACTGCCTTCTCCCTGCCCCCAGCCCCAGGGGACACTCGGGCCTTTGTTCTACCTGCACACTTGGGCACGGCAGAGCCAGCCCCCTTCCCTGGCAGCTCCTCCCCAGCCCTCTCGAGGCAGGCTGGCGGGCCGGGGGCCCTGCAGGTGCAGGGGGAGAGGCACCTCACTTCTCTCACTTCCGATTTGGGCGTGAGAGCGGCGCTGGAAAGCAAGCACTCCAGGTGGGTTACACTCGCACAGGAACCCGTCTTCCCGCCCGACGACACAGGCCAGCCTGGACCCAGAGCTGGGTCACGACAGGTGACGGGCCGCGGGCAGGGGACGGTGACCCCGGGAAGCCCAGGCTCCGCGCAGCCCGCCGGGTGGTGGGGAAAAGTAAAGAGGCACACAGGAGGAGGTGAGAGCGGGATTCGAGCGGCGGACCGCGGCGGACCAACTGGGGGCTCGGACGCCCTGAGATCAGGAGGGGGTCCAGAAGAGCCGCGGCGAGTGGGGTCCCCAAGAGGGCAGGAGAAGAGGGCAGGGAGCAAGGGTGGGCGCAGGTCCGCCCGGCGAGGGCCGGGCCCGGGGGAGCGGCCGCGAGCAGGCACCCCGCCGTCCCGGGCCGACGGCGCGGCCGGCTGCGGGCGCTCACCTGGGCGTGCGCAGCGCGGCGGGGTCGCGGCGGTCCAGCACGCCGGGCACGCAGTTGGTGAGCTCGGTCCAGTCGGCGTGCAGCCCGCAGCTCCAGCCTGTGGAGAAGCGGGAGAAGAGCCAGGTCTCGCGGCGGTTGGGCCGGTAGCAGGTGCACTTTTTCTGGCCGGGCCGGCAGTCGCAGGGCACCTCGAGGCGCACGTTCTGCACGAGGTGGCGGCCGAAGGTGGTGCCGCCCGTTTTCTGGATGTGCAGGAAGACGATCACGTCGTCGCCCTTCATGTCGAAGTGCAGCGAGCGCTCCAGCTCGCGCACCGGGAAGTAGTACTTCTTCTCGTAGTGCGGGTCGGGCGTGGGGAAGAGATCCAGGTCGTCGGGCGGCGCGCGGCCGCCGGGCGCGCCCAGGCTCAGTCCCGGGCCCGCGTACTGGTAGAGGATGAGCATAAAGCACGCCGAGCCCGCCACCACCAGCACGAACTTGCTGGCGCGCTCAACCATGGTCCTGCCGCCGGCGCGCCGCCGCCGCATGTGTCACCATCGCCGGCGGCCCGGGCGCGGGGCGCGGGGCCTGGAGAGCGGGGGGCACGGGCGCAGCTGCCTCCGCCGCCGCCGCCGCCGCCGCCACCGCCCGCGCTCCGGCCCGGCTACTCGGCACCCAGGTCGCCCGCAGCGGCGCGGGCCCCGGCCCTGCGCGGCGCCATGGCTGCTCCTCGCCCGGGCCCCGCTCCGCGGCCCGATCCCGGCTCAGCTCCGGATCGGCTCCGGCCCGGTCCGCTCCCCCTGCGGCCCCTCGCCCGCCGGTCAGCTCCGCTCCGCGCCGCGCCGAGAAAGCTCTGCGCCGCCCCGCGCGCCGCCGCGTCTCCGCAGTCTGCCGCCGCCCCGCCCCGGCCCGCCCCCGGCCCGCCCCCGCCGCGCCTCTTGCCGTCGCCGCCCGCGTCGATCCGCGGCCCCGCCCCCAGAGCCCCGGGGCTGCAGGCCGGTACTTGGCCCCCGGACGCAGGTCTCCGGCCTTGAGGAGGCCGCTCCGAGGCGGGCAGCGAGGACTGGGAACTGACCTCTGTCCTCAGAGGCGTGGGGAGAGACTGGAGAAACGTGTAGTGGGGCGCGGACGGCCCTTCTGTGCTGGAGGGGCTCGCGGCGGCGGGTGCCTTGGGGCCTGGGTTCCCTTTACTGCTTCACGGGAGGGAAAGCCTTGGCTTTGCACGCTGGGCACTCTGAAGATCCGAACGCGAGGGGGCCCGGGCTGGATGGACTTGGTGGGATCTGGGGGCGGTGGGGCGGGGCGCGGGTCGGGAAGGAACGAGGGAGGGTTGGGGGTGGGGAGCCTGGGACCCACGGCAGTGGTGGGACCTTCCTCCCCCCTCCCCTCCTCCCCCCTCCCCTCCTCCCCCTCCCCTCCTCCCCCCTCCCCTCCTCCCCCCTCCCCTCCTCCCCCCTCCCCTCCTCCCCCCTCCCCTCCTCCCCCCTCCCCCCTCCTCCCCCTCCCCCCTCCTCCCCCTCCCCCCTCGTGGAGAGATGCAGAAGTGTCCGCAGGGGCCGGCTTTATGCAGTCAATGGGCCAAGTTTATTATGATCCCGATGAAAAAGTTATAAAAAGTTGAACCAATATTTAAAATTTTGATGGTCCACGAAAACATTAACTTCTGGCTTTGGTAGATGGGTCAGAGGGTGTGGCGGCCCTGGGCCTCTCCTATCTTCGGTGGTGCCCCTGGGCCCTGCGGGCCTCCCTCCCCGTTAGCCCAGCCTGCCCCCCGCCTGCCAGCTTGGGCCCTGAGGCAGACTCCCCGCACTAGCCCTGGAACCCACACCGCCTGGCCCTGACTGGGCTCAGAATCTGTGGCACCTCCGTGCAACGGGGTGGGCCAGGGTGAGAAATGACCTGCTGAGAATCTCAGCGTCCCGCATCGCTGGGTTGGGTCCAAGTTTTTGGATTCAGGCGGCTGCCAGGCCTGGGTTCAAATGCCCATGTCATCCCATGTCAGGAGCTCCCCTGGTTTCTGTTCTGTCGTGGGTCCTGAAAGCATGGGGGCGGGGCGAGGGTTTGTGAGGAATTATACTTAAACTAAACTGTTGAAAATATGTAAAATCATGCCAGAAATCCCTTCTGGTAAGCAAACCCGGAGAACTGGAAAACCAACCACCGACACCCCAAAATCCAACTAAGAGGGGAGCATGCAATTTTCAGAAGGGGCTGAAGACACATCCACTCTGATGCAGCACGCTGAGCACTGTGCAGGGTGACCTAAGGCCCGCTGGGGGTGGGGTAGGGTGGCCAGTCCCCAGGGGGACCCAGGGCTCCAAAGCCCCCACCCATTCTCTAGCTGCCTGAAAACTGGACCTGGCCCAGGAGGCCTGCGGGTACCTTGCTCAGACTTATCCAGCAATGATTCGTTCTTGCCAGGAGTGGAGGCTGGCACAGTGGGGAGCCTGGAGCCACCTGCCTGTCTGCAGTCACTTGACCCCGTTTGGGGCTGAGGCTTGGGGAGGCTTCCTTTATGGCCCTGGAGGCAGCAGCTCAGACCTGGAGGGCAGAGCTGTCCAGGGTCAACCCAATGGGCGTCCTTCCCCAGATGACAGTCCTCTGTCAAGTGGTGAATTGTAATGAAGGCTGCTCTTTACCCAGAACTACCGGGTACCAATCACTGTAGATGTCTCATATCTGAGCCCATCAGCAAATCTGCGGAGGAGACTATAATACCCATCTTACAGAAGAGAAAACTGAGAGCAGGGTGAACAAAGCCTGAGCAGAAGCCTCCCCTGCGGGCACCCCATCCCCTCAGCTCTGGGTGTCTGGGCCCAGCGTGGAGACCCCAGGTGGCCCCCAGGCCTGGCAGAGCTCCTCTTACTCTTGTGAAGTCAGCAGAGCTGGGATTCTGATCCTGGCCCATCTGGCCCTTACTCACCCCTGCACTCCACTCGGTTCCCCCAGGCCAGGGGCCAAGGCTGGAGCAGGGCACAGCGAGAGGGTCCAGAGGGACCATTCCTCAGCTCCTGGCGATGCCAGATGGGACCATTCCTCAGCTCTCTGGTGCCCGATGGGAATGTGGTCCAGAATGTCCAGGAGAAACCTGCAGTGTTACCGAAAGGCCACCAAAATCATCTGTGCTTGGCCTGCGGCCCCATCTTGTGAAAATCTGACTGTCGCAATGGGGAAACTAAGGCCCAGAGAGGATAGAGGGTCTAGTACAGGGTCTGCAGTGGGTGGCTGCCCCTCCCAGGAGCCGTAATGGGAGCCAGAGCTTCCTGACCTCGGATTAGCAGCTCTGCCAGGGAAGCTGTTTAATCCAGCTTTGTACCTGCCAGAATGGCTCATAGGGAACCTCCTATATAGCTCAGAAGTCTTTTCTTCCTAGAATTCCTTTAGGGGGAAGAAGATCTTTCTAGATGGCTGTAGGATTTTACTCAGTTATCCCCTTTGATTTAAGTGCTGCACACACACTGTGAGACCCCAAGGCCATAGGTGAGTCTATCGCCAACTCAAGTCAGAGGAGCCACGGATGGACTCAAGTTGCTTCAGTCAATCAGTGGACCTTTGGGAGCCGGATGGAATACAGACTCTCCCCTTCCCCGACTGGCAGCCTCATCAACCTACTCCCTGCTGAGCCTCCACTGTCCTCCTGACAACCGGCAGAAACACACACATCAAAGGGCGGTGTGGATCTCAAGTGAGGTCACAGCGTTGCCAAGCGCCTGGCACTCAGTTGGGTCCTCCTCACGCGCTGTTTCCTTCCTCTCCCTACCTGATCGGCCTGGTAGCCAAGGTTCCCCACGGTCCTAAGACCGTGTATGAATGCATATACGGAGGGCTAATAGTTTGCTGGATGCAGCGCCCAGCTTTGAGTGTTTTCAAAGTTCAGGAAAAAGCAATCGCCGCTCTTCTGCTTCGTGACTATCTTTGTCCTCTGACTATTCACTTCATAAAGTCTTTAATGTATGATCTCTGGCTTAAATATCGAAGAAAGAGAAAAAAACACGGCTAGTTGTAGGATATGATCATCAAATAAAAACAAGTCGTTGTACTTCTGCTTCGGGAAAGTGCAAGCAGTGAGAAGATTTCGGCTTTAGGAATGAAATGCAATTTCCTTTGAGCCTAAAATAGCCATAAGAACCCAAACGCAAGCTTTCCCTCCCTACCTGCCC